>NC_134875.1:126974649-127701316 GCF_049852395.1 Peromyscus maniculatus bairdii | reverse complement strand
ACTGGACATTCCACTCTTTATGCCATAACTATGACATTTATGTTAATATATTTATCCCTTTTGACTTCTTGTTTTGAGTTATGTTGAGTTTTTATGTCATTGTTATACTACAGAATAAAAAGGAGTCTTCCTCTTGGAGTATTTTAGACCAAGAGTGAGCCCAAATTTGAATTCTCTGTTTCTCTCCCTGTGTCTTCCATTTGTCTATTGTCTGTACTTTGTGGTCTATTCTGTTTCTGTCTGGTGTGCGCACATGCATACGTGCGTGCATGTGTGTGTGTGTGTGTGTGTGTGTGTGTGTGTGTGTGTGTACGTGTGTGTGTGTGTGTGTGTGTGTGTGTGTGTGTGTGTGTGTGTGATGTTTGTCTAGCCCTATTGTCTCTCCCTAACAAAGGACTTTGCTCTACACTTATTGACTAGCACAGAAAACATGGTATGAGAAAGAAACTCTTCCCTAAAAAAAATCTTTAGTTTACTTTGCTGAACCTCACTGACCCAGAACAACTCAAAACTGCACACAGATATTATCAACCTACATGTTGCCTCCAACATTCTAAGTGGAGATTTGCTGTGTTACACTGCTTTCAAACCATTGGCTGCTTTCATCAAATAGTTACTACAACACACACACATATACCTTCCCACCCAAACATATATACACATTATTCTTGGCCAGGGGCATGAAAGAGTACATGATTTAAAATTAAAACTACACATTTGGCTTTCATTGTAAGAGCTGGTAACATGGGAAATCCAAGGCATAGTGAGGTTGCCTATACTGTTTTCTTAAAGGCAGGTTAAGTTTATACAGATTGACTACACAGTTTTAAATGATTTCAAGGCACATTATTAACTTGGTTGCAAGGTCTGACACAAATTCAGTTTCTGAAGATGAGGTATTTTCATAAAAAAAAAAAGCTATCCTCCACTTTGGAATAGCCTAACTTGATCATCAACATAAATATGCACTATTTCCAAGGAAGCAAAACAGTCTTGTCACAAATATCAAGAGGACAATCAACTTCAGGCCATGTGTTATACATGACTTCTAAAGCTAAGGTCGCAGATGTCATAAAGGAATAAAGTATCCATTTCTTTTCCTATCTTACACTGTGATAAACAATTGAGAACACTGAAATTTATATCTTGTTGTCCATTAGAATGATATTTTAGTATTAAAGTACTGATCAAAACTTTTATCAGAAGTATTGCAATTGGATGACACCTGGAAATCCAGGAAGGCTGTAAAACAGGAAAGGCAATAGTTCCTCAAAAGAGCAGAGTCCTTGATGAAAGGTTCTACTGCAACTCTAAGAAAGGCTGCAGTCCAGTAGATATAGGCAAGTAAGGGTGAAAGCAACCTCAGCACTATTCAGAAGGGGGCAGTGCTATCTGGAGACACTTCCCTCTTCCCACTCCCTCCCCAACCCAAACCCCACCATACCCATTGCTGGCCTCAACTTTTGGGCTTAAGGTGGAAATTGCTTCACAGAATCAAAGAAGCAGTGACAACTAACTAGCTGCTTCTGCCTGGTCTTGCTAGCTTGGGATTCTTGCCCAAAACTGTCTTACTTCATTTTTTCACTTCGCTTTCTCACCCTACCATTGGTTCTTTAGATTATATGATAGAAATATAGATCCCATAGGAATCCTATCTTCTACACACTCCAAATCCAATGTTCTGTTTTTTTCCTAAGACAGAAAAATGCCTGAGTAATAAACTTTTAGGTATACTTCTGTCTTAGTTAGGGTTTATATTGCTGTGAAGAGACAAGATGAACATGGCAACTCTTATAAAGGAAAAACATTTAATCAGGTGGCTTACATTTTCAGAAGTTTAGTCCATTGTCATCATGATGCAAGATGGTGGTGTGCAGGCAGACATGGAGCTAGAGAAGTGGTGGAGTGTCCTATATCTTGACTTGGAGGCAACAGGAAGTGGTCTGAGACACTGGGCATGTGGCTTGAGCATATATTAAACCTCAAGGCCCGCCTCCACAGTGACACACTTCCTCCAACAAGACCACACCTACTTCAACTAGGCCACATCTCCTAATAGTGCCACTGCTTTGGGGGGCCATTTTCTTTCAAACCACCACAGATACCAATAGCAAAAGTATGCAAAATGGGATTGTATCGAACTAAGAAGTTCCTGCTTTGCAAACAAAACTGAATAAAAAAATTACTAATGAGAAAACATGAAAATGCTACAACTGAAAAGAAGTTAATGTTTCACCTATACAAGGAACACAAACAATTGAACAGAAATATGGGAAAAAAGGAACCCTCAATCACAGTGGGATTTCAAACTGGTACTGTCACTCTGGAATCAGTATGGAGAAGTGTCAAAAAGCTAAAACTAAATCTACCATATGATCCAGCTATACTATTCCTTGGCATATGCATAAGGACTCAATATTCTATTCCACAGATACTTGCTCAGCCATGTTCATTGCTGCTCTCACAATGGTGAGGAAATGAAAACAACCTAAATACTCATCAATTGACAAATGATAATGAAAATGTGGTACATATATACTATGGAATACTATTCAGATGTAAAGAAAAAGGAACTTTGCAAATAAATAGATGGAACTAGAAAAAATCATATTGAGTGAGGTAACCAAGAGCAGGAAAGACAAATATTGGCTGTTCTCTCTCATCTGAATCTCCTAGCTACAAGTCCTCAGGTGTGAGTTTATCTTGGTGCAACTTCAGAAACCAGGAAGGTAAAAAAAGGATCATTGCTGGGGTAGAGAGTTACGGGAGCAGCAGAGAAGGGAATAGCAGAGAACAAATGAACTGATGGGGGGAATGGGAAAATGGAGAGCCTCTACTGAGGAGGATGAAAATAAACATAGAAGAAAGAGAGAAGAGGGCAAAATAATTGTAAAGATGTCTGAAAATTTCACAAGGAATCATACTATTCATTATCTACCTAAAAGTACCTTTGACTCATGAAAGAGTGCATAAATTTGGTGTATAAATATACACATATAGCTGAAATGAAAATTTCCCACCTGAGCCGACAATGCTCCCTTCAAAAGCCAAAGACAATCTAACAAAACCCCCAACTGCCCTGGACTAGTAAATCCTGGATCTTGGAGGAGGACCTACAACTGCCACTTTACTAAACCATAATAATCCCTAACTACATTCCAAATGTGTCCTTTTATCCACGGTAAGTGTAGTCCTCACTCCTCATTAAAAAAAAATCAAAAAAGAAAACCCCAAACCAAAGAAACAGACAAAAAACCCTTCTCTTTGTAACAGAAATCACTACAGAAAACCACAATCAATCAAAATGCAAAGCTGTGGAGCCTGGTTCTTATTTTTTAAGATTTATTTATTTATTTATTTATTTATTTATTTATTTATTTATTTATTTATTTATTATGTATATAGTGTTCTGGCATGTATGCCTACATGCCAGAAGAGGGCATCAAATCTCATCCTAGATGGTTATGAGCCACCATGTGGTTGCTCGGAATTGAACTCAGGACCTCTGGAACAGCAGCCAGTAGTCTTAACCTCTGAGCCATCTCTCCAGCCCCTGGAGCCTGGTTCTTATGGATACATCTAGAATTCAATTCTCACACCTAAGGGGACAGAGAGGTTTTAAGAGCCAGAGTATCAAGGCATTTGCTGTGAGATTGTGTTTCCAAGGGATGTCAGAAACTATACCTGTAAAGTCTCACCAACACGACTACTTAAATAAGGGATGAACAAGTACAACACCAATAAATGTGCTAAAGTGGACAAGGGAAGGGTCAGGAAGTCTCAATTCTATCAAAAGAACTACAGGCAACTAAGGAAGGTTTAAAGAGAAACAAATAGTATTCCCCAAGGAAAAGTACATCAATTAGTTATCTAATACCAAATGGTCAGTCCTGAAATATGTATGTCTGTGTTTGCAGATTGTGTTTATGTATTTAGAAAAAATATATATGCACAAACATGAATGTATGTGATAAGTTAATGAAAATGATGCCATGAATTTGAAAAAGAACAAGGACGGTTATATGGGAGGCTTTGGAGGGAAGAAATGGAAGGCAGAAGTGATGTAACTATGTTATGATTTTAAAAAATGTAAGAAATTCTTTTAAATGATAGTCCAGGCATGACTACAAAATCCCAGCTCAAGCAAGAAGTTTTCCTGTGTCCCACAGCTGCTCAGTCCCAAGTAAACACACATAGGCTTATATTAATTACAAACTGTTTGGTCTATGGCTCAGGCTTAACATTAACTAGTTCTTACAATTTAATTCAACCCATTTCTATTAATCCATGTTTTGTCATGTGGCTTCATGGCATTACCTGTGTTCCATTACATCTTGCTCCCACAGTAGCTTTCAGCATCTCCCCTAACTTCACCTTCCTTCTACCTATCTCTTTGCTTGGATTTCCTACGTGGCTATAACCTGTCTTGCCATAAGCCAGAGCAGCTTCTGTATTAACCAATGGTAGCCATATATTCACAGCATACAGATAGACCATCCCATGCTGTGGATATTACTCTATGTAAATAAAACACTGATGGCCAGTGACCAGACAGGAAGTATAGGCGGGACAAAGAGAGAGGAGAATTGGGGAAACAGGAAGAAGGAGAGGGAGACACTGCAGCCACCGCCAGGAGAAGGGCATGTAAAGAAGCTGGTAAGCCACCAGCCACGTGGCAAGCTATAGATTTATAAAAATGGGTTAATTTAAGATATAAGAACAGTTAACAAGAAGCCTGCCACGGCCATACAGTTTATAAGTGATACAAGCGTCTGAGTGATTATTTTATAAGTGGATTGTGGGACTGCGGGGCTTGGGGAACCTGGAGAGAAGCCCTCCAGCAACAATCACACAGCACCCAGCACTGGGAGAACTGAGGCAGGAATTTCATGCATTCCAGGCCAGTCTGGACTACATAGTTAGATCTTGTCTCAAAAAAGAGTGAAAGGAAAGACAAAAGATAAATACTGGTGAGCATGTAGAGAAAAAGGAACCCTTGTACATTGTTAGTGAAAAGGTAGTCAGTATAAGCATTATTAGAAATGACATGGAGATTCCAAAACAAAAAAAAAATAAAGCTAAAATATTATATGATCCAGTCCCGCTTCTTTGTATATATCCAAGGGAAGTAAAATAACTACATCAAGGAGATATCTGCAGTCCAGTTTTCATTGCAGAAATATCCATAATAGTCAAAGTGGGAAAGCAAACTACGTGTCCCTCAAAATATGAAAAGTGCTGTTATCTGTTTTCTGTTATCTGCAGTGGCTGCCCGTTAAGCAACAGCTATCCTAGTCAGAGATTGCTATAAGCACTGGTTAGGCAGCAAGGGCCACAGGCTAAGGGGACTCTGTTCCCTCAGGCACCGACTCTTTCAAAGCTACTAAGGGAAACTTTAAAGAACTCAGATTTCGATGGTTTAGGTGGAATTCTGCTCTCTCTCCCTTTGCTGGCGTCTTCCAAAGAAAAAGCCAGTTTCCTTCTCTCAGCCCCCACTTAGAAAACCCTTGCCCTACTTGCTGACTCAGCCTCCTGCTCGAAGGTTAATTTTATTTAATCAAACACATCTTTGAATTGTTAACAAAAGCAATATGAAAAAATGCAGCACACTTTAAAATAGTATTCCCCAACAGAAATGATAAAAAGAAATTGTAGAAAATACATATAATGGAACACTTTCATTTCTTTGAAAAGAAATTGTGTCATTAGTAACAATGTGGATGAACCTGAAGGACATTATGCTAAGTAAAATAAGCCAGATATAGGAACAAAAATACCACATTATCTCACTTACATGCAGAATCTAGAAAGGTCAAACTCATAAAATGGAAGGAAGAAAAGGGTTCCAGAGGCTAGAGTGGAGAGAGAAATGCTGGTCAAAGCATACAAAGTTTTAGTTATGAAGGAGTTGGATAAATCTGTGAGGTCCATAAATATACAATTATTAATAAAATCTTAAGTGAGAATTTAAAAATTCTAATGTGTTATTCGGAATTCTTTGTTTTTCTTCTACATTTCACTGAACACTGACATATTAAGAGCCTATAAGCTTGTTGAAATCTCTTGAACCTTTCAATCAGGAGGTTTCTCTAGAAATTTTGTTTTTGGTCATGTTGAAGAGTACCAATTCCCAGTGTAGACAAGAACATAGAAAAAGAAATCCAATGGCCAGCATTAAGCCGGGTAAGCATGACAAAGGATTGAAAGTCTCCCCATTCAATGAAAAAGACCTTTCCTTCCTCACCCCTGTCAATATGGAAGCTTCCTTCAACTCCTGCTATGTTAAAGTCCTGGAATTTAGAGCTTCTCTGGCAAAGTATGTTCTTGGTATAAGCTCCACTTTGTTGTGCTATTCTGGGGAGAATAATCTCCAAGATTGAAAAGGAGTTGAGAGCTCAATAGCTCAGTGCACAGTCTTTCAGAACAACTTCTGTATTCGCCTCACCTAATTCAGCCCATCTTCTGAGGCACACTGTTTTGTCCTGGGAACTCCCTTTTTCACAGGCCACACAATAATCCTTTCCTTGGATTACCTCAGCTCTCCCAGCACTAGCAAGCAAGTAATGGAGACAGGAAGTAATGGAGATGAAAATGTTTATTTCCTAGCTTCAAAGATGTGCCGATATTTTTGTACTGTTGTTTCCTCTTACATCTTTTGGTTCTTTTGTCTGTTTCCTAAGGAAAAAATAAGCTAAATGAGAATTCCTTTAATAGCATTAACTCCCAGAAACAAACACTTTGAGTCCAATGTGATTAAGCACAAATCTATCCTATTTCCCCTCAGGTTTTGTAAGCATGTATGCAGTAACATTAACTGCTTTAATTTAAATTTGTATTTTGAAATACAAATGATTTGACATTTACTTCTCGAATTAGTGTATTTACTGTTCTTTCCTCTGTCCCTCTTTTTCTCTTAGCAATCTAATTTTTATTGATCATCTTGTCCTTCTCAACTTCAATAATATAAAATTAAACACCCAAATACTGTTCTAGGAAATAATGTGGCCTTGGTTATAAAAGATGAGGAAGTCAGCACAATTACAGATTTTAGCAATGTGGAAATGATGGTGTTTCATAGTATCAGTCTTCCTTTCGTTCTACTGTTCTACTTTGGTTTTAAAATCAGAGTGTGGATATCCGGATGCATTTATATATTTATATTTATATTTATATTTATATAATCACATATATAAGTACATTTGTTTTCACTGGATTCTTTCTATTGTAGTATTTTCTTCACTAATTTGACATGGTTAAATTTCAAGTATAATAGTTCCTAAGACAATAGCTCACTCTAAAATTTAAAATGTTTATTTAAAATTATACACAGATATTTCTCTAAATATTTATTCAAATAAGAGCAAATAAAATATTCCTGGAGATCTAGCATAACCCCATACATACTCTTTAAAAGGTGATGCATACTGAAGGATGAAGAAAATAGAACTCTTCTGAATTAAAAGGATGGGGTTAGGGTTTTAGTTCAGGGAAGAATATTTCCTCAGCATATTCAAGGCCCTGTGTTCAATCCCCAGTACCACAAGAAGAAAGAGACAAAGAAATTCAGGGAAGAATGGCAGGAAGGAAATAAAGAGCTATAGAAGGAGACAGGAAAAAAGAATTGTAGCACAATTATTAGATTTTAGTAATGTCTACTGTGTGTTGAAAACTAAAATGAATCTTGG
This sequence comes from Peromyscus maniculatus bairdii, assembly GCF_049852395.1. Taxonomy (NCBI): domain Eukaryota; kingdom Metazoa; phylum Chordata; class Mammalia; order Rodentia; family Cricetidae; genus Peromyscus; species Peromyscus maniculatus. Next base: position 127,693,631 of record NC_134875.1, on the reverse strand, counting down.
GGCAGCCAGCCAGAAAAGCTATTACTCGCAAGAGAGAATGAGAAACAAAACTTGAAAGTTGATTAGTGTTTAATTGAAAATGCTTCAAAATAAATAAAGGTAATTAAACTCTTTAGGGTTGGAGAGAAACAGTGATGGAAGTTTCTGGTTTTGAAATACAAGCCAATGACCATTCCAGACTTTCACAGTTATGTGAGGTAAGGTTTGAAGAGGAGGGAATCACCACGTGATAAATAGGCCACTTCCTCAAATAAAGAACCTTCTTCAGGTTCAAAAGGGGATGGGCAGGAGAAAAAAACAGGAAAGACTGTGTTTCAATGCTTATTATTCTCTTTCTAAAAACCCAAACTAAGAGAGATTCTTTGAAAAGAAAAAAAGAGGCAAAAGCTTGTAGTTTTGCATAAGTTTGTAGAAAAAAAGTTTAAATACAAAGCAAAAGTTGAAATACTTATCAGAAAATGAATCAAATGAAATTTAAAATTAGAGAATAACAGAATGAGGAAAAGTTAATAAAATAAAACTCAATTTAAAAAAAAACTTTGAGCCTGGGGTGGTGGCACGTCTTTAATTCCAGTACTTAGGAGGCAGAGGCAGGAGGATAGCTATGCATTCCAAGCTAGTGTACTTTACATAATGAGTTTCAGGCCTTATCTCAAAAATATCTTAATTTGAAAAAGAAATCAGTAATATTAATGAACTTTTAGCAAGACAAATAAAATTTTAAATAAATTATTATCAAGAATTAAATAGAGGATTCCAGCATTAACATTACAGTTCATAAATTTCTCAAGTTAAAAGAAATGAATCAGTTCCTCAAAAATCCAACACCACAAAAACAACATTAAAAAAAGATAATATGAATAACCCTGTGAGGGTTAAGAAAATTGAAGTTACCACATAAATCTCACAAAGAAAATTCTCCAGGGTTTGGCCTACTAGACAATTCTGTCAAATATTTCATGAAGAACTAACACCAATGTTTTGTAAACTATTCCAGAAAGATCAAAGAAAAATAACTCCTTGCCTCATTTTATGAGACTAGTAGTATGTGATACCAAAAGTAGCAAATGGCATGTTCTTCCTTGTTTATTATCTTTCCTACATTACATGAAACCACCAGTGTCAGTTTCCTATGGCTGTTGTAACAAAACACCAAAACTAATTGGCTTTAGGCAAAATAAATATATTCTTTCATAGCCTGGAGGACAAGTATTTTTTGAGATTTTTTTTATATGTGCAATTATTTTGCCTGCATGTATGTTTTTGCATCATGTGCATGGTTGGTGCCCAAAGAGGCTAGAAGAGAGCATCAGATTCCCTAGAACTTGAGTTACACATGGCTGTGACCCACCATATGCTTTTGGGGATTAAACTCTGGTCCTCTGGAAGAGCAGTCAGTACTGTCTCTATAGCCCCAAATGACAGTGTCCGTATTAGTTTTAATTAGTGTTATTTTATTTATTTTTATTTTCATTATTATTATTTTGTTTGGTTTTTTTTTAAGACAGGGTCTCTCTATATAGCTCTGGCTGCCCTAGATCTTACTATGTAGACCAGACTACCCTCAAACTAAAAGAGATGTACCTGCCTCTGCCTCCCAAATGCTGGAATTAAAGGTATGTGTCACCATGCCTGGCTCCTATAGCTTTCTTAACTTGTGGTTGTCCTGGAATCCCAAACATTACCTAGCTTGCACATACAACATTTTACGTTTGGTTTTTCCATCACATGGAATTCTCCGTGTGTGTGTGTGTGTGTGTGTGTGTGTGTGTGTGTGTGTGTGTGTGTGTAAAGAATACCACTCAGAGCTGAGTGTGGTGGTACATAACTATAATCCCAACATTTTGGAGGTAGATACATAACAGGTTCACTGCTAGCCTGGGCTATATGAAATACTATGTTTAAAAAAAACTTGTATAGCCACTTTGGAAATCAATTTGGTAGTTTCACAGAAGATTGGGAATTGATCTATTTCAAGACCCAGCTGTACTACTTTTTGGCATATACCTAAGCGACATTCCATCCTACCACAAGGACACTTGCTCAACTATGTTTATTATGGCTTTATTCATAATTGCAAGAAACTGGAAACAACCTAGATATCCTCAACCAATGAATGGGTAAACAAAATGTGGTATATTTGCACAATGGAGCATTATTCATCAGTTTAAAAAAGATGGCATTACGAAATTTGCAGGCAAATGGATGGAACTAGAAAAAATTCCTGAATGAGGTAACCCAGACCCAGCGTGGTGGTTTGAATGAAAATGGCCTCTAAGGCTCACTGGAAGTGGCAATACTAGGAGGTGTGGCCCTGTTAGAGTAGGTGTGGCCTTGTTAAAGGAAATGTGTCACTGTGGAGGTAGGCTTTGAGGTTTCAAATGTTCAAGCCAGGCCCAGTGTCACTCTCTCTTCCTGCTGCTGGATGATCCAGATGTAGAACTCTCAGCTATCTCTTCAGCACCATGTCTGCCTGTGTGCTGCCATGCTTCCAGCTATGATAATAATGGACTATACCACTGGTACTTGTTATATAGACCAGGCTGGCCTCAAACTCAAAGATCTGCATGTCTCTGTCTCCTGAGTGCTGTGATTAAAGGTGTACATGACCACACCTGAACCTAAGCTATTCTTTAATTCCTTTTTACAAATTGGAAGCTTAGCTGGGTGGGATCTTGCCCTGACATCTCCACTCCCTTTATTCCATTTAACATCTGGCTTTCCTTTAATCTGTTTATCTCCTTGTCATAGTTGGAGTTTCTATTGCTATGAAGAGATTCCTTGGTCACAGCAATACTTATAAAGGAAAACATTTCATTGGAGCTGGCTTACAGCTCAGAGATTTAGTCTATTATCATTCATAGTGGGAAACATGGTAGCATGCAAGCAGACATGGTGCTGGAGAAGGAGCTAACAGTTCTATATCTTGATCTTCAGGCAGCAGGGAGAGACTGCTACACTGGGCATAGCTTGAGCATATATAAGATCTCAAAGCCCATCTCCACAGTGATACACTTCCTCTAACAAGGCTACACCTCCTAATAGTGCCACTCACTCCCTATGGGCCAGGCACTCAAACATGAATCTACAGGAGCCATACCTATTCAAATCACCACAGGTAAAGTTTTGCTTAACAAGATGTCACTGAAGGAAGAAGCACAGATGGTTTGTGCTAAGGCTTTAAGATTTATTTTTAATAGCAACCATGACCATGTAACCATAACATTAGAAGAATCAACACATTCCAAAGTAGATATAAATGCAGTCCTGCTATCAGGAGCAGTGTCCTTGCAAGCAGAGGAAATCAAACAATTGTTCAGTCACTTTATCTATGGCTTCAATATCTATAGCCCTTACCCTAGTGTATCTAAGGGAAAAAACAGTTCTCAGAATCCCAGGGCCAAGGTCAACTGGCACAAACCATAGAAGTAGGAAGAACTGCAGCATGACAAAGCAGAAATTGAAGCTGAGGACAGTGAGAGAGATCTTAATTTTCTCTCTGTCATCCTCTAATCTCTGATCTCTCACCAGCATCTACAACTAGTCAAACCCAGTCTAAATCCAGGAGCACTCAGTGAAGAGACACCACCAGCAAAAGCGAATTCCATCTTCTAATCATCTAGTTATTTGGATCATTCCTAGGTGGGGCTCAGTTGTTGTAACAAGCATAACACACATAAACAGCTATAATGCTAGTCATGGTAGTATGCACCTATCTCAGCACTTGGGAGGTAGAGATATAAGGGCATCCTGTGCTTAAGTCCAGCCTAAGTGTATAGTCAGGTCCCGTCTCAAACAAAAATACACAACTATTTTCAATCATGTTGATTATGTTGTCACTATTCTGATCATCTTTCTTTCCCCACACCTAAATTTCTACATCTAGTTTCCAAGTCACATTCCACAAGAAAGGGATAGGATTCACAGCTGGTGACAGATTGGGTTTCAGTGGCTACATGACAAACAGCCCTAGAGAATACTTTAAGACACTGAACAGAAATATATTACAGAGAAAAATGTCAAAGTCTGGTTTTCTACTATATGCACAGATTCTCATTCTACAGACCTCAAGTTGCTTTCATGTGCTGAGGAGATAACTAAGGCAGTTTTCTGACTCATAAAAATTAATATACCTACCTACTTTAGCCAGGCATAGTGGTACATGCCTTTAATCCCAGCCCTAGGGAGACAGAGGCAGGCAGATCTCCTAAAATTTGAGGCCCACTTGGTCTACATAGAGTTTCTGGCCAGCCAGGGCTACATAGTAAGACCTTGTCTCAAAGAATAAAATAAATAATACAACTAATGGCTGAGACAGATTTTGTTATGTTGAATTTTAAATGTCATATACATTTATCAAGACTAGTAGCTATTAAAAAAAACGAGTATTTAATGGTACTGCATGAAGCTGAGGCTATTCACAATAGCACTTGAGGTCTATGTATTTCCTAAACAAGATCAAATTATTTTTTGGTCAGCTAAGTATTTCCTAGTACTGTAACAGGTATTAAAGAGTACTTATTACTGAACTATTCATACTCAAAAAGATAGTGGCTCATGCTGTTCTAGGAGCCAAGACTCAATTCAAAACCCAGAAGTGTATGCTAACAGTTTTCACTTTACAACTTGGGAGGAGTATGAGTCATGTTTGTCCAATGCCCCATAAGGTGGTTCTTTTTTTTTCTTCTCTTTCTCCTTCTCCTTCTCCTCCTCCTCCTCCTCCTCCTCCTCCTCCTCCTCCTCTTTCTTCTCCTTCCTTCTTCTTTTTTGGTTTTTGGTTTTTGGTTTTTGAGACAGGGTTTCTCTGTGTTGCCCTGGCTGTTCCAGAACTAGCTTTGTACACCAAGCTAGCCTCAAACTCAGATCCTCTGGCCTCTGCCCCCCGAGTGCTGGAATTAAGCATATGTGCCACCACCACCTGGTTCCCATGGTGTTCTTAAGGTAGAAAAACTGTCTGTAAGGAACAAATGAAAAACATTTGGGAAGGATAAAATTCTCTCGGCATACTGAGGAAGCCCATGCCCAAGGCATCACATAGAAATTGGATGGCTACTGAGAACTGAAGTACTTTGTCTGACAAGACCCCAAGTTTGGGATCCTGTTTCTTCTCAACTGACAGAGGCTTAGCTTATGCAATCAAATCACATAGGCTTAAAGGAACCACTAACTTTTCCTCAAGGTCAATAGTAGATGTTTATTGACTTTATGAGTAGATTTTTGTAAATCCTGGGCTACAGAGTGAGAGTCTATATCAAACCTGCCCGAAAAGAAAAAGAAAAAGAAAAAATGTTACTTTTCTGGTTTTGAAATGTACAATAACCATACAATAGGTCTCCATTAAAAGAAGTGGTAATATGGTAGAGTATGTGGGATACTCTGTACTAATTAGTATTTTTCCATGAATCTATAATTACTTCAATCTAATTTTTACCTCATATTTTTACTTGGCTTACAAGTTTCCATATGGGTTTTTCATACACTCTTTGTTTTGGTTCCTACCTCCACCTGACTGGATCCTACAGATATTCCAAGTTAAACATAAAAATCAAAATATTTGAAGCTAGGGTCTACATACGTGGTGTTTCTGAATCTGAGTTACCTCGCCCAATGTAATTTTTTCCATTTCCATCCGTTTACTTGAAGATTTCATAATTTTTCTTTTCTTTACAACTAAATAGAATTTTCAATATAATTTTAAATCAAATAAAGGAACCTCAAAGCCTTTTGAAATTGTCGGCCTTGAATTCCTAATTCTCGTACCTCTGCCTCCCAATGATAGGATTACAGATAAGTATGACCACTCCCAACAGGTCTTATGAACTCTTGGAATTAGAACTAAGAATTGACAAAATAACTTCTCTAATTAGCTAATTTTATGAAACATGCTGGTACAGTAGGATTACCAGACCCATGAACGGCAGGGCCCCAAAAAGGAAATCTGTACTTTATATTAAAGTTACTAAATTTGGAGTCTGTAATAACCATGGAGTTTAACTTGATTGGGAAAGCATCTTTATTTTTACTAATAACTTCAATTTCATATTTGCTTCAGCTAATGTATTGAAACCACAGTATTACCAGCAAAACCTGGGACTTGGTCACAATAGAAGTCAGCAATTTTCATTCCATATTACCTTCTGTACCTCTTATAATATAATTTGTTTATAACTATTTCAAAATTATGGTATATGCCAGATGTGGTGGCACATGCAGTCAACTGGAAACAATACTTCATAAGTTTTATTTTAGTCACCTTTCTGAGTGGTATGATATAGTCAATCCTCCTATTCCACTCCATAACAGGAAGGATCTAAATCACCATTTTTCCAGGATATCCATACTGTATATGCTACTCATTTAGTATAACTTTTAGGTGGAGCGTATCACTTATCACTCCACCATCACTTATTCTCAGTACTTAGCTAGTCATAGAGTTCTTCATTAACTATTACCTGGTAAAGTAAGATGCTTCTCTGATGAAAGCTGGATACACCACTTATCTATGGTTATAAGTGTGTTAAGAATGTAGTTTGACAATATAACTGTCTAGCAAAGCAATAGTAGTAGGTTCCCTTCTATGACCTATGACCTTCTGAGCCAAGGGGTCTTGACCAGGTTTACAAGAGCCAGGCTTGAGTTCCCTCAAATACACTCAGAAAGCAGTTGGTTATCCTCATAATATCTGTGCCATGGTTGCTTCTTGCCTGGAAGGTATTATTGTAGCTCATAGGGTTTACAGTTGAACACAACTGTTGATGACTTTTCTCCCCCAGCAGCTTGCATAGCACCTGCTGGAACCAGGATGGCTAACTTCCAGCTAAGATTCAGCCTTATATCTCAATGACCTTGTAACCTCTTGATTTTCCTTTCCTTAATGGCAATATTTAAAAGTGAATTCATCATCTTTTCTATATAAGCATTTTTACATTTACATTATTTATTTATTCATTCTGTATGTGTGTAGGCAGGGAGCATGTGCTACAGTATGCAGGTTGGAAGTCAGAAGACAACTTTCAGGATTCAGTTGTCTCCTTCTGCCATATGGGTCCCAGGGCTCGAGCTCAGTTTGCCAGACTTTATAGCAAGAATTGAATCATCTCATCAGCCCTTGTCATCTTTTCCCACATACAAATAAATCTATGTCAAAAGTGTTTTGTATATGAAAAAATAACTTATTTAACATACACAATTCAACAGGATATTAATATATGAAGCTATAAAACCATCACAAGTAACAGATCTAGATGAATTTTTTCACCTGAAGAAGAAATCTCATACCTTTTTCCTTAGTCTCGAGAAACTATTAACATATTTTGTGCAAACACTAGGGCCAGTAGAGAACAACCTGAAAGAGGCAAGAAGATTTGGTTCAGCCCAACATAATTAGCTGGTGCTGGTTCAAACTTTTAGAATCTGACACTAATGACAATTAATCCAGTCCTGAGTGTATAACAAAGCTTAAGATATGGTTACATTAAAATTATTTATAAAATATATATAGCATCTTCCATAAAGATAGGTTCTTTTGATTCAGAAACAATGCTCAAGAAAGGATCTATATTATAGAATATTTTAAGACGTGTTACATTTGTTTATGATGTGAATGTTTGTTTAATGATGCAAAAATGTTTTGCATTTGTTTAACCACATTAAAACTCTTTACAAAATATATATGGCATCTTCCATAAAAATAGGTTCTTTTGACTCAAAAACAATATTCAAGAAAAGGCTTATATTATAGAATATTATTTTAAGATTGTTACATTTGTTTATGCTGTGGAATATTTGTTTAATGATGCAAAAATGTATTGCATTCTTTTATGTTCCATTTGTTTAACTCTGTGAAGCTGTGTTACTTTGCCTGTCTAAAACACTTTATTGGCCCGGTGGTGGTGGTAGCAGCGGCGGCGGGGGCGGCGGCGGCGGCGGCGGCGGCGGCGGCGGCGGCGGCGGCACACGCCTTTAATCCCAGCGCTCGGGAGGCAGAGGCAGGCAGATCTTTGTGAGTTCAAAGCTACCCAGAGAAACCCTGTCTCAAAAACCAAATAATAATAATAATAATAATAATAATAATAATAATAAAATTTAAAAAATAAAACACTTTATTGGTCTAAAGCACTGAATGCCCAATAGCTAGACAGGAGAAAGGATAGGCAGAGTTGGCAGGCAGAGAAAATAAATAAGAGGAGAAATCTGTGAAGAAAAGATCAAAGAACGAGAAAAGAAGGAGAAGAGGATGCACAGCAAGCCATGTAGTAAGAAGTAAAGAAAGGTATACAGAAGTAGAGAATGATGAAAGCCCAGAGACAAAAGATAGATGGGATAATTTAAGAAAAGCTGGCTAGAAACAAGCCAAACTAAGGCCGGACATTGGTAAGTAATGATAAGACTCTATGTGATTTATTTGGGTGGGTGGCAGGCTCCTCAAAAGAGTAAAAAGAGTAAAACAGAAACCACTAGAGGTCTAGGGAGAATGACTGAGGTAAACACAATGCCCGTGTGAGTCAGGATTGGCCTGGCCCTAAGATAGCACAGAAGTTACTTAGACTGTTGTAAAGCACAACTGACATCTCTCATAAGGATGGGTTTTATGGATTAAGAAGCAATGCTCAAGATCTGGAGGGGGAAAGTCTAGTATAAACAAATATAATATTTTGGGGGATTTGAAGGAAGCCTAGCCCTGCAAATAGCAAAAGATCACTAGGCTGTAAACTACCACAATTTCCAGCAGTCTTGGTGGAAAACAGGTAAACATCTCCTTCCTTTGAAGCGATAAGCCTCTGTATTTAACCATCCTGGTTTCTCTAGTGCTTATCTGTATGCATAAGAACCTCATACCCTCTACAGTATTTCATTTCTATGAAACTTTTATTCATATGAAAGAAATTATATAACATGTGGTCCTTTGTGATTCATATAAATGGAATATAATACATGGTCTTTTCACTTGGCATAATTTCAAGGTTCATCTCATTTAAAAAATATCCTGTTGCATAGATATATCAGTTTTTCTTTGTTCATTCAATTGATGATGAACATCTGGTAATTTCCCACTTTTCTGAGTATTAGCAAAAATGCCCCTGTGAATATTTATGAACAGATTTTTATATGGACATATTTTAATATCTGCGAGTAGAATTTCTGATCTATTTGATAATTCTGATTTATAAAGTAGTCTTTATAAATACAGAGACCAGACAATATGGAGAAAATGAGAGAACTTGAAATAGTGAGCCCTAAGGGGTGTGTCCATCAAATCCCTCCCCTTAAGGCTCAGAGAACCCTACAGAAGAAGAGGCAGAAAGAATGTAAAAGCCAGAGGGGACAGAGGGCATCAAGTAAACAAGACACTCTAAATCAACATAAGCAGAGCTCATATGAGCTCAGAGAGAATGAAGCAGCATGAATATGGCCTACACAGGTCTGCACCAGGTCCTCTGCTCTTATATTATGGCTTTCAGTTTAGTGTTCTTATGGGATTCCTGAGCATGCAATCAAGAAGGTCTCTGATTCTTATGCCTTTTCTTGGTCTCTTTTTCTTCTGATGATTTGTTTTGTCCAACTTCAATATAATGTTTTATCTTATTATAGTATATTTTGTTATTTTTAAATGAATCAATCACAGGGGTAACCAACTAATTTCTGATTTGACTTAAGGCCCACTCCCTGAGATGGAACCCATACCCAACACTACCTGGATGACCAAAAACCAGATACTAGATAGCCCAAAGATCTAGAGTAAAATCAAATACTACTGGTCTAGAAAAATAAAACTAACAACAAAATGACAATAATGTTATTCTACTATACTGATAGATCAGTGCCTTATTCAGCCATCATAAAAGAGGCGTCCTCCTGCAGCAGATGGAAACAGATACAGAGACCCACAGGCAGACATTGCCCAGAAAAAGAGAAACCTTGGAACACACAGCTCTAAATGAGATGTCCCCCATCAAATCCCACCCCTCAGAGCTCAGGGAATCCCATGGAAGAGAAGGCAAAAGAAGGGTGGGAGCCAGGTGGGATCAAGGACACTAGGAGAATAAGGCCCACTAAATGAACTGAGCAAAGCTCATATGAGCTCACAGAGACTGAAGCAGCATGCATAGGGCTTATGTGGGTCTGCACCAGATCCTCTACATATATATTACATCTTTTATAGGTGTACTTTTATAGAACTCCTTCATGTATGATTCTTGTGCCTTCTCTTGGGGGTTTATTCCTTTTGTTGGTTTGCATTTTCCAACTTCAATGTGATGGTTTTTGTTTTATCTTATTATATTTTATTTTGTCATGTTTTGTGATTAAAATGGTGACTAATAATATATAAGCTCATATTTTTTAAAAATGGATGAATGAATGAATAAAAACCTAGACACTAGGCCACTAGAGTAAAAGTTAACCTGCTCAGAAAAGGAAAATCAGTTTTCTCCATAGACTGACCCTGGGTACATCAACTACTCCAGGACAGGCCTCATGGTCAGGGATGGTCAACCATCACATAATGGACTCCACAGTTTTCTGTATGCTATTATTTGGTTACAGTTTGGTGTTTGATTTGGTTTTGCTTTGTTTTTCCTTTTGGGTGTGGTTTTTTATTTTGTTTTCTTGGTACTGAGGGATTTTGTCATTGTATTGGGTTTTTGTTTGTTTGTTTGTTTGTTTTACAAAGAACATAAAGTTGGGAGGGTGGGGAGGAGGAGAGGATCTGGAAGGACTTGGGGAAGGGGAAGAACATGATCAAAGTATATTTAAATTTAAAATTGTTTTAAATAATAAAAAATAATCAGAGAGAGAGAGAGAGAGAGAGAGAGAGAGAGAGAGAGAGAGAGAGAGAGAGAGGAGAAAATTCAAGTGATATAAAAGCACTGTCCTAATTGGCAGCATGTCCATCTCCACAGAACATAAAGCAATGATCTCTCACAGTCAGTGTCTTAGGGCTAACCAAATATGCCAATTCTTTTCTAAATATTGTTAAACATTTATGTTCTTTTTAAAAATTACCTAGAGTTCCAAACATTCAGACTAGCACAATTTCCTACATTTGTTTGTTGTTTTTGAGACAGGGTCCAATGATGGCACCTCAATCATCACAGGTCACCCGATAGAGACAAAATTAAATTGCATGGCAAGACATTCCAAGTAAGTTCTTTGTTTTGTTATGTTCTTTTATCCCTCTTGAGGTAGAGGCCAGGTAGACCCTTAGGACTTACTAGACAAGTTTTCTTGTGCATGTTACAAAGATGTCAGAGATAAATGCTTAAATCTATGTTAATATGAACATAATAAATAGAGAAATGAAGCTCACCAGATTATGCTTTAGGATTTGGTTCCAGCCCTCTAATTCAACAGGATCAATGCACATATGAACTCACAGCGACTGATGCAGCATGCACAGGGCCTGCACAAGTCTGTACCAGGTGGAGTCCTACAGCACAGCTAAAAGGGGAAGTGGACACATGCTGCCAGCCCTAACCCAGAAACTCTCTCCAGTTGATATCCACTTGCAAGTGAAAATTCTGTTTTCTCCAAGGTGTCTCACTAGGGAAACAAACTATGCTTAAGTGTAGGCTGCATGCCCAGCACTGGATGTGCAACAGAAAACAAACTCAATGGAATCTTTGTTGTTCATGACACAATGGTTCCTTGTCTCATAATATTGTTCCATGGCTTCTCTTTTGGTTTTTATTCTTATTTTTTATCTTTTATTTTAGTTCTATTTTTCTTACTTTTTACCCTATAGGTCCTTGGGTTTATATTATGGTTTCCAGTTTAATGTTTTTGTAGGATTTGTGAGTGTGAGAAAGAGTGGGTCTCTGCATCTGTTGCTTGTGTCTTCTTTTGAGCTCTTTTCCTCCTGTTTGTTTTGTCCTATTCTGATGCGTTAGTTTTTGTTTTATCTTATTATATTATATTATTTTATTTTATTATTATCTCTTAGAAGCCTGTTTGTTTTCTAGTGAGAGACAGAAAGGAGTGGATCCAGATGGGACGGGAGGTGGGAAGAACTGGGAGGAGTAGAGGGAGGGGGGACTGTAATCAGGATATACTATGTAAGAAAAAATATTTTCAATAAAATGGAAAAAAGAGCCGGGCGGTGGTGGCGCACACCTTTAATCCCAGCACTCGGGAGGCAGAGCCAGGCGGATCTCTGTGAGTTCGAGGCCATCCTGGTCTACCAAGTGAGTTCCAGGAAAGGCACAAAGCTACACAGAGAAACCCTGTCTCAAAAAACCAAAAAAAAAAAAAAAATGGAAAAAAGAAACAGTCTTTGTGTTTATGGTTGTGAGCCTCGACAGAATTAAATGGGGGAGGGTCTTTAAATGGTGTGTGTGAGGGAAGATAGTATGTAAGGAAAAGGAGGGAGGGTGCATAAATATCAAGAAGGATGTTTGAAGTGGCCATAGGGAACCATATTGTTTCATATTTACCTAAAAGTACCTATATCTATTATTTATATATACTAGATAAATTTGTATCACTTGGGATGATAATGCCTCCCCCAAGAGCCATAGACTAGTTAACAAAAACCCCAGTACCAAGCATGAGAAATGTTCTTTTGAGTTTTTCATCAGGCAAGACAAAGAGACTCCCAAATAATATAGGCTATTGCTATTGTCCTTGGTTGTTTCCCAGAAGTTAAAAGTAACTCCCTATTACTGAAGATACCATATATTTTGGATACAGAACTCAGAAGAAATAAGCTGAATATAATGCCAAAGTCCTGAGGACTAACTTTATAGTACTGGAAGGTTCCATGTACTCTACTAAGGGAAGAAAGAAATCAATATCCTAACCTAGCTGTGACACCCATAAACTACAACAATGTCTAGCATGTCAAGATATCCCTAAAGCTGTAGTAATGCCACTTCCATCTTAACAGTAACCAATTGTTGTCTAATTGGATTCAAGGCCCATTCAACAGGAGCAATGTCATGCCTGATACTGGAATTCTAGCCCACTACCCATGGTTAGAGAAGCCAGGACCAGAGAGGAGAACCTACTACTCTGCCAGGTTCCTAACCCAATACAATTTCTAACTACTTATCCTTTTACCCACACATAAGTACAGATCTAATTCCTCATCAAAGAAGCTTCTTTTTTTATGGCAGAGAGAGATCATAACAGAAAACTTTAACTTGTCAAAATGTAGTGGGGAGCCCAGTTCCAATTACTACATCTACAACATAGCCCCTACATGTAAGGCTCAAGAAACATTTTGGAAGAAGGAGTGAAAAGACTATATGAGCAAGGTGACCAAGAAGCTAGCTGTGAAATGGTATCTTCTACATATGAACATACACCCATTAATCTCTACAATATGTCTACATAAATGAGACCTGAACAGTGACACCACCAGATGATATGCCAACATGGTTGGGGGAAATCTTACAGGGCCCCACCCTCAGATGAAGAGCTACAGGCAATTAACAACTGCTAAGAAAGAGACTTAGTTTTCCCCAGGGACAAGCCTCTTAAATGGCTATCCAATTCCAAGTAATAAGTCATAAACATGTGTGAATGTGTGTGTGTATGTGTGTGCGTATGTGTGTAATTTGAATGAAAATGGTCCCCATAGGCTCATAGGGAGTGGCACTATGAGGAGGTGTGGCTTTGTTGGAGAAAGTGTTTCACTAGGGGTGGGCTTTGAGGGTTCAGAAGCTCAAGCAGGCCCAGTGGCTTACTGACTCTTTCTGCTGCCTGTGGATCCAGATGTAGAACTCTCAGCTCCCTCTCTAGCACCATGTCTGCCTACATGCCACCATTCTCACCATGATGATAATGGACTAAATCTCTGAAAATGTAAGCCAGCCCCCAATTTAATTTTTTCTTTTATAAGAGTTGCCATGGTCACGGTGTCTCTTCACAGCAATAGAAACCCTAACTAAGACAATATGTGTACACACACACACACACACACACACATATATATATATATATATATACCACTAAATGAACCCAGCAGATTGCATTTATGTATCTATTCACATATGTGTATATAACAATAATAATTAAAAAAACTGGGCTATGAATTTAAGAGCAGGTGAGTAGTTAGAAGGAGGGAAAATGATGTTATTATCTTTCAATTAAAGAAAAGTAATTTTTAGAAGAACTGGTAGATGAATGAACCAAACCTTGCTCTGAGAGACCAGCAGCAAGAATAAGTCGACTGGTGATGGATACTGATGGTAAGTTCCAGTAATATTTAATGAGACAATCCTTGATGAACTACCTATGGATAAACAGCCTTCTGTTTTACTTTCTGGCTCTAACTGAACCTTCATAATTAGGGTTCTTCTATGTATTAACTACATCGGCAATATGTTGATTAGTTTTGTGTCAACTTGGCACAAGCTAGAGTCATTTGATAAGAGGGACTTTCAAGAAAATGCCTCCATAAGATCCTTCTGTAAGACATTTCATTAATTATTGATTAATGTGAGAGGGCCAAGTCCACTGTGTGTGGTGCCACCTCTGGGTAGGTGGTATTGGAGACTATAAGAAAGGAGGCTGAGCAAGCTGTAAGAAGCAAACCAGAAAGGAGCATTCCTCAATGGCTTCTGCATTAGCTCTTGCCTCCAGGTTCCTTCCCTGAGTTCCTGTCTGACTTCCCTCAGTGATGGAGTGTGATTTGCAAGTTGTAAGATAAAATAAACCTTTTCCTCCCCAAGTTGTTTTTGGTCATGGTGTTTTATCATAGTAAAAAAAAAAGCAACTAAGATATGATCTCATATGAGATCCAGCCATTATTTTCACAGATATTCCAGCAGATCTATCTATATGTCCCACGTTGTATTGCTTCTCATAGTTAGTATTCTATGTATTGCATTTACATGAATATTCCAAACATAAAAAGACAGGAGTTTCCTCTACATGTTATATAACTATACAAGAAGCCTAGCTCCTAAGAGCTACATGTAGCATTTCCCAAGACAGGAAAGACAGTAAGTAACTAAAAGAGCAGCCTCAGGCTTCACCCACTAAGATTGAAATGGAAGGACATCCACAGCTCTCTCCAAGGGATGTCACAACTCACTTGCAGGGATCTTCTTGCCTTTTTCTCATGAGAGCTGGAATAACAGGTGTGTGCCACCATACCCAGCTAAAGGTAGGATCTTTTAGGTCTGAGAAATGGGTTGGTGGGTAAGAAATCTGAGACATTATTCAGCAAGTAATAGCATGGAAGAGGCCTAATTTAACATTAGTGAAGCCATGACAGGCTGTAGACTAACAATACTGGGACTAGGGCTCACCATTACCATAACCAAGAAAAGCCACAAACTGTATCCTGCAGGGGGCCAATCAGAATTGAGACAAACAAGTACTAAATGCTCTAAAACACAAAGGATGGCTTACATAATTTGTACATAGATTGCTAATTTCCTTACATCAATGCCAATACCAATCACTGTTTGACAAAACTTCTGTTACCTTCCTTCTGCCCAATCAGGAGTTCAACCCCCATCTGAATCTGGAATTCCCCTATACCCCCATCCTTTACTCCTTAAAAACCCTGCCATACCTAAGCTCAATACTCTCCAACTGCTGAACGGACAGAGAGCCCAAGCTCAGCTTGCAATAAAGATTCTTTGCTATTGTATATGAACTTGGACTCCTGGTGATCTCTGGGGTGGGAGTGAGGGCTCATGATGGGGGCATAACATTTGAGGATTCATCAGACCCACCAGGACCCTGACCTGTGAAGCCTTTGACTGGCTGGTGAGTATCTTTCTATTTATTTTATGTGTCTCGTTTGGTTTTACTTTGTCCCTGTCTTGCATTGTACTTTGACCAGTTGACTGGGCCCATTTCTGAAGTGCTTGCAAATGTCTAAGTGGACACACAGGACTGCAGGCTGGGGAATTGGAAGACATCCCAGGGCCCTTTTGACCAGGGAACTGGACGACTTCCAGGAACTGGTTCCCTCTGGTTTCTGTGAATAGATGGGGCAGATTGCTCCAGCTGAGGGGCAACAAGCCATCATCTCAGTTTCAGGTTTGCCTCCGGTGGCCAGGAGGAATTAGCTTTTACTCAGGAGGCCAGGAGGAAGCAGTCTTTCCTCTGGTGGCCAAGAGGAACCTGCATTGTTTGGTGTTTTATATTTGATGTTTTGTTTGCTTGTAGAATGTTTGTTTTGTGTCTGACCTTTGAGACTGATGTTATGGGACAAAAGCCAAGCACTCCCATTCCCTTGACACTGATTCTTGACCAATTTCAGGAGTTTAAGACTAGCATAGCAGTCTATCCATATCTGTTAGTTTGTCTATAATTTTGCTTAATTGATTATTTTTTGCTCTGTTCTTCATATTCAAAAAGAGAAAAAAATGTGGCTCCTTTACAAAAACTGCTATTGGAATGCTACACCCACAGCTCCTTTAAGCCAAGCACTGCTGCTACCCAGTGCTACAATCTGAAATAATTCAATGGCAGTGTATGGTTGCAGAATGTAATACTTGGGCTTGTGGGCAGGTTTCTCTAGTACCCATGAGAACTGGATCCAACATGTAACAAGGCACCCCTCCTTAAAATTATAGCTGGAAAAAGTAAAAAAATAAATATAATATCTATTTATTTAAATGCATGAATGCATCTGCTGCATGTTTATGTCTGAGTAGTTTTAAATGTATCAGTTTATTATGTTCTGTATGTCTTGGTTACAGCTCAGCTGTTATGTTACTGGCAGCCATCCAGGCTCAGAAATTATCTCTGGGCATTCTAGCCATTAGAATTACACCTTGTATAAAAAATTGTTTTGTACTGTTCTATTTTATTAAAAAGCTGGCTCTAAAATTGGATTATCGCTCACCATTTTTCAGACTCAGGCTTGCTTTTAAAGTCCCTATGTACGAGGTAAAAAATTGGCAGACAGAAAAAACAAGAGCAGAACAACCAAAAAAATGGTTTATAAATTTATTGGACATAGTTAACAAATCTATAATATTTGTAACAAAAATTAACTCAAAACTTTAACACAGGGTTAATAATCAGAAGGTTACAGAGGTAGCCTTAAAACAAAGATCTTTTCCATCAATGTTCTGGGAAAATATTCAAATGTGCTAACCTTGCTTTTTAACCCCTTTAGTTCTGCTTCTGACTGTTTTTGTCAACTGAAATATATCAACCCCAAAACATGGTTTTTATGTTTAAAGGCTCACCCTGAGAAAGGTTCAATATTACACTGGAATCCCAAATACCCAGTGTAGTCACTGGCCAATTAAAGTTAGGGCCACAACTGCTAAGCATCGAAGACTGGGATATTTCTATGTTATGATGCAATAAGACAATGACCTGAAACAGTCTGGCAAAGAACTTGGAGAGGTTTTCAACCTCAAGACTCTGAGGTTCAAAAGACCTTTTTACAGGAGCCGCCTAGGGTCACCTGCATGTCAAACGTTTGCATAACAATGCACCAAAAAAATTGAAAACCTCTGGCTTAAAGAATGTCTCTCTTTACTTAAGATTTATTCAAGTTTACAAAAACTGGTTTAAAGAACTAATATAATCAAGTCCAGGAAAAATTTATCTAGCTTCTTATATGTTTTCAAGGTATAGCTCAAACCAAATAACTAAAAACAAACAGGAGTTGTTTGGTTCAAGTCCTCAAACTGTCAAAGATTTGCTGAAGATGGCATTTAAGATATTTAAACTTATATGGCAGAGACTCTCAGATCCTAGCAATGATTCCCAAGATTTCCAAGAAGACAACGGACACAGCAAAGGACAACTCCACCTGGACTATGGTAATGCTAACCAGTTGACCACTGGGCGAGACTTCCCCAATGCCTCTGTCATTTTGGTTAATACTTCTCAGATCTCTGACATTGACCTAAGCTAACTGTAGCTTTGTCAGCTAGACAGCAGCAGGCAATCAGCTCCTTCCCTAAAGGCTACAAATAAATAAAAGTTCCAAATATAAGGTTTTCTGTTAATCTTGTAAATTTTAACTTTTGTCCTTAATCAATATTTGTCTCAGCAGGTTTAACAGAGACCATCCAGGGAGCACCTATGGATTGCAAACTGTTGAGCTCTGGACTTCCTGAAACCTGTTGCAAACCAGTCCAGTCAATGTACTTGCTCCCTGTCCCTTCACCTGGAACAGCTAAGCAGATGCTCCTGATAAATGCTGCATTACCCAGCCTTTGATTAGCCTTTCAGCCTTCCTGGACTCTGACAACCAACACCCTAATTTCAGCTGGAAGCAGCTACAGAAGAGAATACATCGTTCCTGTCCCCTTAACAGGCTTAAAATGCTAAGCCAAAGGCAAGTCCCCTTTGTAGAAAAATGGTTGCTTACATGTAAATCTTTCTGAGATAGTCCAGCAAAAGTAAAACCTTGACTGTGCAGATGAAACACATTATGCTGCCCCATCTGAATGATGGGCCTGCAACACTGGGTTGACCCCATGCATTCATGGTGTGGTACTAAATGTAGGAAAAGGATACTGTATATGGTTCAGCTCTTCCGAAACTGCTCTAAAGGTGGACAAATCATCATCCCCTAGAACCCCCATACACACAGGACAAGTATACGGAGTGGGGTTACTTGTAGATGGGGGAACAAAGAGGCCTAATTTAACATTAGTGAAGCCATGACAGGTTGTAGACTAACAATACTGGGACTAGGGCTCACCATTACCATAACCAAGAAAAGCCACAAACTGTATCCTGCAGGGGACCAATCAGAATTGAGACAAACAAGTACTAAATGCTCTAAAACACAAAGGATGGCTTACATAATTTGTACATAGATTGCTAATTTCCTTACATCAATGCCAATACCAATCACTGTTTTACAAAACTTCTGTTACCTTCCTTCTGCCCAATCAGGAGTTCAACCCCCATCTGAATCTGGAATTCCCCTACACCCCCATCCTTTACTCCTTAAAAACCCTGCCATACCTGAGCTCAATGCTCTCCAACTTCTGTGCCTGAATGGACAGAGAGCCCAAGCTCTGTTGGTTTTAATGTGGTGCTTTTACTCTGTGAGGAAAAGTCATGAGGCAAGACAAAACCCATTATTAGAGCCAAGTTTTAATAAGAGAAGGGAGAGACAGAAGAGAGCTCAACCAGGCCTGTGGAAGACATGTGCACAGAGAGAGGAGGAGGAGGAGGAGGAGGAGAAGGAGGAGGAGGAGGAGGAGGAGGAGGAGGAGGAGGAGGAGGAGGAGGAGGAGGAGGAGGAGAGGGGTCTGTGTCCTGCTTCTTATGGATTCCCCTGCATACGCATATGAGCTTACGGACCTACGCCACACATGCGCAAATTATGTGATCATGCAGTGCACGGATTTCATAGGATGTAAGGCCCCTTACTTGGCTACTGAACTGCGCATGTGCAGTCATGTAAATTGAGGAGTGGCCAGGAATTTCAACAAGCTCAGCTTGCAATAAAGGCTCTTTGCTTTTGCATATGAACTTGGACTCCCGGTCATCGAAGATCTTGGGGGGACTCATGAGGAGGAAATAACAGCACTTGCTGCCAAACCTGATAACCTGAGTTTGATTCCTGGATCTGACATGGAAGAAAATCAGCTCTTGAAATTTTTCCTCTAATTGACACATGGATATCATGATATATATGTGTACATGCTCTTATGAATGCATATACACAACAAGTAAATAAACAAATTAGTGATGATATTTTGTTTTTACTTTAAAAAATAAAGCTTGCCTGAAGATCAGAGGGAGGACCTAGCCACTAGTAACCATAATGGCCAGGCAGTGGTGGTACACAACTTTAATTCCATAACTTCAGAGAAGGAAACGGGAAGATCAGGAGTTCCAGGCCACCCTGGGCTATATTAGATTGGTCCAGTCTAAAACAGAAACAGAACCAGACAGTGGTGGCACCTACCTTTGATACCTGCACTTGGGATCCCATGCCTTTAATCTCAGCACTAAGGAGGTAGAGTCAGGAAGTGATATGGCTGGGTGAAGAGAGGAATATAGGCAGGAGGAGATAGAAACTCACTCTCTTTCAGGTTGAGGAGTTGATGAGCTAAGAGGTGGTGGCTGTGGCTTGCTCTTTTGTCTCTGGTTTTTCAGCATTTACCCCTATATCTGACTCTGGATTTTTATTATTAAGACCAATTAGGATTCACACTACATGAATTTAATTTAATTATATTTTTAAGATAGTGTCTCACTATCTAACTAAAGTTGTTCTAGTATGTACTATATAATGAGACTGTCCTCAAACTTACAGTAATTCTCCACTCTACATTCTGAGTGATGAAAATACAGATGTGTGCCACCATGGCCAATTTTTTTAAATTTTTATTTATTTTATTTATTTATTTTATTTTACAATACTATTCAGTTCTACATAACAGCCACAGATTCCCTTGTTCTCCCCCTTCCTGCCCCCCTCCCCTTCCCCCCAGCTTACCCCTCATTCTCACCTCCTCCAGGGCAAAGCCTCCCCCGAGGACTACGATCAACCTGGTAGACTCAGTCCAGGCAGGTCCAGTCTCCTCCTCCCAGACTGAGCCAGGCGTCCCTGCATAAGTCCCAGGTTTCAAACAGCTAACTCATGCAATGAGCCCAGGACCTGGTACCACTGCCTAGATGCCTCCCAAACAGATCAAGCCAATTGACTGTCTCACCTATTCAGAGGGCCTGATCGTGTTGGGGGCCCCTCAGCCATTGGTTCATAGTTCATGTGTTTCCATTCGTTTAGTGATTTGTCCCTGTGCTTTATCCAAACTTGGTTTCAACAATTCTTGCTCATATAAACCCTCCTCTTTCTCGTTAATTAGACTCCCGGCGCTCCACCCGGGGCCTAGCGGTGGATGTCTGCATCCAGATTCCTCAGTACTTGCATGGGGTTTCTGGCACAACTATTAGGGTGTTTGGCCATCCCATCTCCAGAGTAGGTCAGTCCCGGCTGTCTCTCGACCATTGCCAGCAGTCTTTTGTGGGGGTATCTTTGTGGATTTCTGTGGGCCTCTTTAGCACTTTGTTTCTTCCTTTTCTCATGTGGTCTTCATTTACCATGGTCTCCTATTCCTTGTTCTCCCTCTCTGTTCTTGATCCAGCTGGGATCTCCCTCTCTCTTTCCTTCGGCCCTCGACCTTCATTGCTCCCACTCATGTCCAGGTTGTTCATGTAGATCTCAGCCATTTCTCTGTCATTGGGTGATCTTCATGTCTTTCTTGGGGTCCTGTTTTCCAGGTAGCCTCCCTGGTGATGTGAGTAGCAGTCCAGTCATCCTTGTTCCACGTATAGTATCCTCCTATGAGTGAGTACATACCATATTTGTCTTTCTGAGTCTGGGTTACCTCACTCAGGATGATTTTTTTTTTCTAGATCCATCCATTTGTCTGCAAACCTCACGATGTCATTGTTTTTCTCTGCTGAGTAGTATTCCATTGTGTATATGTGCCACAATTTATTTATCCATTCTTCAGTTGAAGGGCATCTAGGTTGTTTCCAGGTTTTGGCTATTACAAACAATGCTGATATGAACATAGCTGAGCAAGTGCTCTTGTGGTATGATTGAACATTTCTTGGGTATATGCCCAAGAGTGGTATAGCTGGATCTTGGGGGAGATTGATTCCCAATTTTCTAAGAAAGTGCCATATTGATTTCCAAAGTGGTTGTACAAGCTTGCATTCCCACCAGCAGTGGAGGAGAGTTCCCCTAGTTCCACATCCTCTCCAGCATAAAGTGTCTTCAGTGTTTTTTATCTTAGCCATTCTGACAGGCATAAGGTGGTATCTCAGAGTTGTTTTGATTTGCATTTCCCTGATGATTAGGGATGTTGAGCAATTCCTTAAATGTCTTTCAGGCCATTTGAGTTTCCTCTGTTGAGAATTCTCTGTTTAGTTCTATAGCCCATTTCTTAATTGGACTGTTGGTCATTTTGATGTCTAATTTCTTGAGTTCCTTATATATTCTGGATATCAGTCCTCTGTCAGATGTGGGGATGGTGAAAATCGTTTCCCATTCTGTAGGCTGTCGCTTTGCCTTGTTGACCGTATCCTTTGCTTACAAAAGCTTCTCAGTTTCAAGAGGTCCCATTGATTGATTGTTTCTCTCAGTGTCTGTGCTACTGGTGTTATATTTAGGAAGTGATCTCCTATGCCAATGCGTTCAAGACTACTTCCTACTTTCTCTTCTAGCAGGTTTAGAGTAGCTGGATTTATGTTGAGATCCTTGATCCACTTGCACTTAAGTTTTGTGCACGGTGACAGATATGGATCTATTTGTAGCCTTCTACACATTGATATCCAGTAATGCCAGCACCATTGGTTGAAGATGCTTTCTTTTTTCCATTGTACACTTTTGGCTTCTTTGTCAAAAATTATATGTTCATAGGTGTGTGGGTTAATGTCGGGGTCTTCAATTCAATTCCATTGGTCCACATGTCAGTTTTTATGCCAATACCAAGCTGGTTTTATTACTGAAGCTCTATAGTAGAGCTTGAAGTCAGGGATTGTGATGCCTCCAGAGGTTGTTTTATTGTACAGGATTCTTTTGGCTATCCTGGGTTTTTTGTTTTTCCATATGAAGTTGAGAATTATTCTTTCCAGGTCTGTGAAGAATTGTGTTGGTATTTTGATGGGGATTGCATTGAATATGTAGATTGCTTTTGGTAAAATTGCCATTTTTACTATGTTGGTCCTGCCTATCCATGAGCATGGGAGATCTTTCCACTTTCTGACATCTTCTTCAATTTCTTTTTTCAGGGACTTAAAGTTCTTATCATATAGGTCCTTCACTTGGTTGGTTAGTGTTACCCCAAGGTATTTTATGTCATTTGTGGCTATTGTAAAGGGTGATGTATCTCTGATTTCCTTCTCAGCTTCTTTGTCCATTTTATATAGGAGGACTACTGATTTTTTTGAGTTGATCTTGCATCCTGCTATGTTGCTGAAGGTGTTTATAAGCTTTATCAGTTCCTGGGTGGAATCTTTGGGGTCACTCAAGTATACTATCATGTCATCTGCAAATAGGGAAAGCTTGACTTCTTCCTTTCCAATTTGTATCCCCTTAATCTCCTTATGTTGTCTTATTGCTCTGGCCAGAACTTCAAGTACTATATTGAATAAGTATGGAGAGAGTGGACAGCCTTGCCTCGTTCCTGATTTTAGTGGAATTGCTTTGAGTTTCTCTCCATTTAATTGGATGTTGGCTGTTGGCTTGCTATAAATTGCCTTTATTATGTTTAGGTATGTTCCCTGTATTCCTGATCGCTCCAAGACTTTTATCATGAAGGGGTGTTGGATTTTGTCAAATGCCTTTTCTGCATCTAGTGAGATGATCATGTGGTTTTTTTCTTTGAGTTTGTTTATATGGTTTATTACATTGACGAACTTTCATATGTTGAACCACGCTTGCATCTCTGGGATGAAGCCTACTTGATCATGGTGGATAGTTGTTCTGATGTGTTCTTGGAATCTGTTTACCAGTATTTTATTGAGTATTTTTGCATCAGTGTTCATAAGGGAGATCGGTCTGTAGTTCTCTTTCTTTGTTGTATCCTTGTTTGTTTTAGGAATCAGGGTAATTGTAGCCTCATAGAAGGAGTTTGGTAATGTTCCTTCTGTTTCTATTATGTGGAACAATTTAGACAGTATTGGTATTAACTCTTCTTTGAAGATCTGGTAGAATTCTGCTGGTCCTGGGCTTTTTTTGGTTGGGAGACTTTTAATGACTGTTTCTATTTCCTTAGGGGTTATTGGATTATTTAAATAGTTTATCTGGTCTTGATTTAAGTTAGGTATGTGGTACCTATCCAGAAAATTGTCCATTTCTTTTAGATTTTCCAGTTTTGTAGAGTAGAGGTTTTTGAAATATGACCTGATAATTCTCTGGATTTCCTCAATGTCTGTTGTTATGTCCCCCTTTTCATTTCTGATTTTGTTGATTTGGATGCTCTCTCTCTGTCTTTTGGTTAGTTTGGATAAGGGCTGGTCTATCTTGTTGATTTTCTCAAAGAACCAACTCTTTGTTTCATTAATTTTTTGTATTGTTCTCTTAGTTTCTATTTTATTAATTTCACCTCTCACTTTGATAATTTCCTGGCGTCTATTCTTCCTGGGAGACTTTGCTTCTTCTTGTTCTAGAGCTTTCAGGTGTGCTGTTAAGTCACTAGTGTGAGATTTCTCCAACTTCTTTATGTGGGCATTTAGTGCTATGAATTTCCCTCTTAGCACTGTTTTCATAGTGTCCCATAAGATTGGGTATGTGGTGTCTTCATTTTCGTTGATCTCTAGGAAGTCTTTAATTTCTTTCTTTATTTCTTCCTTAACCCGTTGGTGATTCAGTTGAGCATTATTCAGTTTCCATGAGATTGTAGGTTTTCTGTAGATTTTGTTGTTGTTGAAATCTAACTTTAAACCATGGTGGTCTGATAGAACGCAGGAGGTTATTCCAATTGTTGTGTATCTGTTGAGATTTGTTTTGTGGCCAAGTATATGGTCGATTTTAGAGAAAGTTCCATGGGGTGCTGAGAAGAAGGTATATTCTTTTTTGTTAGGATGGAATGTTCTGTAGATATCTATTAGGTCTAATTGGATCACATCAGTTAAGTCCTTTATTTCTCTGTTAAGTTTCGATTTGAGAGATCTGTCCAGTGGTGAAAGTGGGGTGTTGAGATCTCCCACTATTAATGTGTGGGGTTTTACATGTGGTTTAAGCTTTAGTAATGTTTCTTTTACATATGTGGGTGCCGTTGTGTTTGGGGTATAAATGTTCAGAATTGAAACTTCATCTTGGTGGATCTTTCCTGTGATGAGTATGTAATACCCTTCTTGATCTCTTTTGATTGATTTTAGTTTGAAGTCTATTTTGCTGGATATCAGGATGGCTGCACCCGGTTGTTTCTTAAGACCATTTGATTGGAAAGTCTTTTCCCAGCCTTTTATTCTTAGGTAGTGTCTGTCTTTGAATTTGAGATGTGTTTCTTGTATGCAGCAGAAAGATGGGTCCTGCTTTCGTATCCATACTGTAAGCCTATGTCTTTTTTATAGGTGAATTAAGTCTGTTGATATTAAGGGATATTAATGACCAGTAATTGTTCATCCCTGTTATTTTTGGTGGTAGTGTGTGTGTACTTCTCTTCTTTGGGGTTTACTGCTGTGGCTTTATCTATTGCCTGTGTTTTCAAGTGTGTATCTGACTTCCTTCTGTTGGAATTTTCCTTCTAGTGCTTTCTGTAGGGCTGGGTTTGTGGATAAGTATTGTTTGAATCTGGCTTTGTCTTGGAATGTCTTGTTCATTCCGTCTATGATGATTGAAAGTTTTGCTGGGTATATTAGTCTGGGCTGACATCCATGGTCTTTTAGTGTCTGCATTACATCTGTCCAGGTCCTTCTGGCTTTCAAAGTCTCCATTGAGAAATCGGGTGTTATTCTGATGGGTTTGCCTTTATAGGTCACTTGGCCTTTTTCCTTTGCTGCTCTTAATATTCTTTCTTTATTCTGTATGTTTAGTTGTTTAATTATTATGTGGCGAGGGGGCTTTTTTTGGGGGGGGGGTCTAGTCTGTTTGGTGTTCTATAGGCTTCTTGTATCTTCATAGGCATTTCCTTCTTTAAGTTGGGAAAGTTTTCTTCTATGATTTTGTTGAATATATTTTCTGTGCCTTTGAGTTGGTATTCTTCACCTTCTTTTGTTCCTATAACAGGTAGGTTTGGTCTTTTCATGGTGTCCCAAATTTCTTGGACATTTTGGTTCATGACTTTGTTGGCTTTAGTGTTTTCTTTGACTGATGAAACTATTTCTTCTACTGTGTCTTCAATGCCAGAGATCCTCTTTTCCATCTCTTGCATTCTGTTGGTTATACTTGCTTCTGAAATTCCCGATCTTTTACTCAGATTTTCTATTTCCAGCATTCCCTCTGTTTGTGTCTTCTTCGTTTTTTCTATTTCCCTTTTCAGGTCTTGGACTGTTTCTTTTATTTGTTTCATTACTTTTTCATGATTTTCTTCCAGGACTTTATTGTTTTCTTCCAGGACTTTATTGTTTTCTTCTAATTTGTTTGCCCTTTCCTCTAGTTGTTTATAGCGTTCTTCCCTTTTTTTTTGTCTTTTCCTCTACACAAGCCTCTACCTTCTTCATGATGTTATTCATAAGGCTGTTTTCTTCTGCTTCTTCCAATTTTTGATGTTCAGGTCTAGATGTTGGAGGCGGGCTAGGTTCTGGTGATGCTGTATTGTTCTTCATTTTGTTGTATGTACTTCTGCCTTGACATCTGCCCATCTCCTTGTGGTTCGTTCTTGGTCTTATCAGCGCACATGGTTCAGACAGAGCTGACAGATTCAGGAAGTCTCTCTCTCTTGTCCAGATGGGAGCTCTCTTGTCCAAATGGGAACTCCAGGGCAGGATGGAAGCTCTTATCTGGACGGGAAGTCTGGGGCAGGATGTGCGCTCTTGTCCAGAAGGGAAGTCCAGGGCAGGATGGGATCCCTCTCTGGTCCAGAAGGGAAGACCAGGGCAGGATGGGAGCTGGGGGCCAGTCTCTAAGTCCCAGGAAGTGGCTGGGGTCTCGGGCAGATGGGCGTGGGGATTGCAGGGGCTGTGGGGTGTAGGGGGGGTGGAGAAGGGGCTCCTTCCAGGTGGAGTTAGAAGGGGACCTGCCAGGTGGCCAGAACCTGGGGCCAAGTTCGGCAGGTCTTCCCCAGAGTGGCTGGTGCCCAGGGATGGGGTCCGGGCTGGGCCCGGATACTCACCTCTGGTCCAGAAGGGAAGTCAGGGGCAGGATGGGAGCTGGGGGCTGGTCTCTCTAAATTTTTATTTATTTTTAAGACTAATATATATGAGTACTATAGTGCAGTTATTTGCTACAGTTTGAAATGCTTGACTACATTTCAAACTGTACATGTTCCATCTTATTCAAGGACAAAGTAAAATTTGTTTGCTATATGCTGACTCATAGCAAGCAAACCACTTTGTTATTCAACTAAACCACAAATTTTAAAGACCAGAGATTGAAAGGAGAAAACAGCAAATACAGCAAGTGAACAGAACTAGATGTGTAGCTCATATCTGTAACACCAATGCTTGGAAGACTAAGGCAGACTTGAAAGTTCCAGGCCACCTTGTGCTACATAGGAAAACCTTCTCTCAAAAACAAAAAGCATACTGCATTAAAGTCACACTGAAGGCTTTATATTATGCGAATAACAATGATTTCCTAGTTTTGATAAATATACCATGACTGTAGTCGAAAGAGATGTTAACATTGAGGATATATCTAGGTAAAGAACTACATTTTCATTCCCCTTGTAACCCTAATCTAAACACAGAATTATTTCAAAATTAAAAAAAAATGTGCATTAACCCCCCAAACCTAATTTTTTGGCAGCACTGTGTTCTGCAAGATAATGGTTGGCCTCCAACAGCTGGCTCTCTGCTTGCTCTGTCAGCTGCAAGCTTCTGGAGTCATTTACCACGATATTTTTAAGTGTTTCTTTTTATTTTTATTTTATATGTAATTGCCTGTATGTTTGTATGAGCATCGGATCCTTAGAAACTGTGGTTATAGGTAGTTGTGAGCTACCTAATATAAGTGCTCAGAACCAAACCTAGGTCTTTTCCAAGAACAGCAAGTTGCTCTTACCCCAATAAGCCAACTTTCCAGATTCCCCAACACCACCACACTTTTTAAATGAAAAGGAAGAATCTTTCTAGAAACAGAGCTCTACCTGCAAACAGAGGCTCCATGTGGTTTGGTGCTTCCTGCCAGTAGCAACTGGATTCTGCAGTTCATCTAGACAGCCTTTTGAGGAATGTGTCTGTCTAGGAAATTTTCACAGCTGGGCAGATTGTTTACACTTTCATCTTCCAACTGCCTTTTATAAAAGCTCATCTGCTACTCCATTAATGCTGCCAACTTAATTCATAAACATGGAGTCCTCTATTGACACATATTGGAAGCCTATAATGGCTGGAATACCATCGAGACATAGTGATTCTCAGCAACAATGTTAATATCCTTGTACCAAGGCACTGTAATGAGGACTCAGGATGATGACATAATGAGATATAGGTTATAATTCCTCTAAATTACTTTGGTGGGGATCTTCTTCAATGGAGTATTTTATGTTAGATGACCCTTCTGTCTTTATTTCCTTGTAGATGACAGATTATTTACATCTTCATTGTGGTAGGCTTCCTGCCTCAAAATGCTGTTTTTAACCTTATTTTTCCTGTCCATTTCCTGAAACACAGTTTCAGCCTTCCTTGATGTTATGATGTGTTGTTTTGTTTGCAGAGCTGGTGACCCAACCCAGGGCCTCACACACAATAAACACACTGAGCAATACCACAACACAGATCATCCTGATATTTAAAAGGTCTTCAAAGCCACTTGATTAAGGCTTATTTATTTGCAAGCTCCATTATTGAACTTACTCAGATGACTCTGTGAAAAGCTTTTAATGAAAAAGTAAATACATTAGAACAAAGTAATCAATTGCTTTTTCTCAAGCTATCAAAAACATTCTTTGTCCATCAGATAGAAAAAGAAGAAAGATAACATGAAGATATGTTGAACAGAAGTTGTGGGAGAATAGCTAGCTAATATTTTGTATCATTCACTGTAAAATACAAGTACATGCTCACAGAGGAGAGAGATAAGAACTAATTAATTATAGGTCTCAACAAAATATTTATTATAAGTTGCCATTGATGATGTTTGCTAGCTTTTGGTCACTATGAAAAAATACCCAGCATAGAAACATTTTCAAAAGAAGGAGGCTTGAGAGATGGCTCAGTGGTTAAGAGCACTAACTGACCTTCCAGAGGACCTGGGTTTGAATCCTAGCACCCACATGACGGCTCACAACCCTCTGTTAATCCTGTTTCAGGGATTCTGACACTAGCACCAGACGTACATGATGCACAGATATACATGCAGTCAAAACACCCATACACATAAAATTAAAACATATAGATAGATAGATAGATAGATAGATAGATAGATAGATAGATAGATAGATAGATAGATAGATAGATAGATAATAAATCAATAAGGAAAGATTTACTTTAGCTGAATGGTTTCAGAGGTTTCAGCCTCTGGTCAGCTGACTCCATTGCTATGAGCACACGGTGAAACATAGCATTGTGGCTATAGGAGCACGTGGCTGAGGAAGTTGCTCATCTCATTTCCAGTTGAAGGAGAAAGCTAGAGAATAAGAATAAGTGAGGGGGCTGGGCGTTGGTGGCGCACGCCTTTAATCCCAGCACTCGGGAGGCAGAGTCAGCCGGATCTCTGTGAGTTCAAGGCCAGCCTGGGCTACCAAGTGAGCTCCAGGAAAGGCACAAAGCTACACAAAGAAACCCTGTCTCGAAAAAAAAAAAAAAAAAAAAAAAAAAAAAAAAAAAAAAAGAATAAGTGAGGGGATAGGGGGATAGAAGGAGAGGAGGGAGAGAGAAAGGAAGTAGCTAGAGACAGTACCTGTCTTTCAAAGGCATAACCTCAGTGGCTTTGTAGTGTTAGACCCCTCCTCTCACTTCCCACTGTCTCCCAAAGATGTCATATTATGACTTTATTGGGGTATCGATTCATTGATCAGGTCAGAACCCTTAGGATGCAATCACTTCCCAAAGCCTATTGACTGACAACTAAGTCTTTACTACATGAGCTTTCAGAGGACACTTTAGATTCAAACTATAACATAGATACAGAAGAAAATAGATCAGTGAAAGAGAAAACAGTGGAAGAAGGTAATCTCTACCTTGGAGTGGGCTGTTGAGGGGAAATACCATTGATAAGATGACATTTGAGTTGAGACCTAAAAGAGAAAAAAAACAGCCCACACAGACTGAAAGGCTTTGTATCTGGAACAGAAAGTGGGGTATGTTAAAGAAAGTGGGAACTAGTCAAGTTGGTGCCCACTGAAGAAGGGGAAAATTGTCTAAGATTTCAGAGAGGAAATGAACAGGGGTCACATTATATGGGTGCTTGTCCGTCATGTGAAAACTTTTGTATTTTGTCCAAGCACAGGGGGAGCCATGGAAAAGCTTTAAGCTAGGGATGACATGATCTTATTCTTTAAGATTACTTTTGTTGGGTGGTGGTGGCAGCTCATGCCTTTAATCCCAGCACTTGGGAGGCAGAGGCAGGCGGATCTCTGTGAGTTCGAGGCCAGCCTGGTCTACAGAGTGAGTTCCAGGACAGGCTCCAAAGTTACACAGAGAAACCCTGTCTTGAAAAACCAAAAAAAAAAAAAAAGATTACTTTTGTTGCTATTTAGAATGATGTCATAGAGCAGATCAAGAGTGAAAGAGGAAAGTCAGTTAGAAGCTGTTGCAGTAGTCCATACCTGGTTTAGAAAAGCACCAATGGATAATGCTAAAAGTAGGTAGAGGAAAATTATACAAAAAAAGTACTAGATTCTCCTCTGGATTAGATATTCTGGAAGAAGGAAATGGTCTGAGCTAAAAAGATGACTCAGTTGGTAACATTCATGTAAAAACTAGGTGTGGCTGTGCATGCCTGTAACCCCAGTACTATTGGTGATGGAGACCAGAGGATTGCTGTGGCTTGGTGACTACTAGCTCCAATCCAGGTTCAGTTAGAGATCCTGTCTCAAACTGATAAGACAGAGAGTGACAGGCAGGCTCCCAATGGTTTCCTTAGGAGCTTGCCCAGGTATGCACATACACACACACACACACACACACACACACACACACACACACACACATACACACACAAAGGAAAGAAAACTGGTCTACCTCCCAATTTAGACTTGTGTGGTAAGGTTAGCAGGTTGCTACTATGAAGATTTTTTTAAGTTGTTTTTTTTTTTTCAAAATATAGCTTCAATTATCAAATTTCAAAAATGTATTTACTTTTATGTGTATGGGTGTTTTGCCTGCATGTACCACACATACCACATGCCTGCAGTGCCTGATGAGGGCATTGAATCCTCTGGACCTGGGTATATAAATGGTTGTGAGCCACTATGTGGATGCTGGGAATTGAACCCAGGTCCTCTGCAATAGCAGCCAGTACTCTTAACTGCTAAGCTGTCTCTCTAGTCCCCCACAATCACAATTAATTAAATAAAGGTTTGTCTTTGATTTTCAAACATTGATGTTCATTAGAATCCCTCTTAGATTTTTCTAAAATACAGAACGCTGCCTGCATCCCAGACCTACTGAATCTAATTGGAAGGACATAGGGCTCTAGCATCTACCTTTATGGCAAGTCCTTCAGGGTTTTAATGTCATTTGAGACTCACTGTTCAAGGAGAAAAACTTGAGACACACAGACACTGCAATTTGTTTCAAGAATAAGTAGCAAGCCAAGTGTTGTTATTATAGGTGTTTTCCTATAATACTATTACTCAGGGACTAAGGCAGGAGAATTGCCCACTTTTATAGTTCAAGACTATCCTGGGTTACATATGAGTTCAAAGACAGCATTGAACGTAGAAAGACACTATCTCAAAATAAAGAAAATAAAATACAAAGAATAGATGCTAAATCGAATTTACTTACAATTTCACTAAAACCACTGTTTCTGGTATTCAGATAACAATGTTAAAGAACTCATGAGTATTGTTCCAAACTGCGTTTCTAAAGATAGGTTGAGTGACAGGAAAGAAGAAAGGCATGAAGCAGTTTCCAAAGGAAACAATTATCTCTGCTGCCATGATTCTCTGTCAGAATCAATTTGTTCTGTAATAGATCAGGCAGTATAATTATACACACACACACACACACACACACACACACACACACACACACACACTGTTGGCAGGATAAAATTTAGTAAATACTCACTAACAGGCACTAGATAGGCACTGCAAAATGTTATTAAGTATGAAAGGGTCAGAATCATGAATGGATAAAAGTAGGAAAAATGTGTCTACCATATAACAGGTGTGTAGCATGCATTATTTCACTGAGTTCTTATCAAGGACCACTGTAGGACAAATTCAGTATCTTCATTTTAGAGATGACAATATGAGGCTCTAAGACAATATGTGCTGTGCTGAGTCATGTGCCTAGTAAGCAACAGAATAACAATCAGAATTTAAACCATGTCTCTCTGGTTCTAAAACTTGCTTATGTTTTTTGCAGCCATGTGCTATCATGGCCACATGATCAAGGTTAGGAGTGCAGTCATTTGAGTCTCCAGGTTCTTGTGTCCTACAGCAAAGAAAAAAAACAGGGACACACAATTAGAAATAAAAATAGAGATTGTTTATCAAGAAGGGAAAAACATGACAGAGAATGGGAACATGTTAGTGAGCTGGAGATAAGCATCCAATCAGAAAGTGCTGGGCCACCAGGTTCATAACAATTTTCATAACTCCAGACCCTCCCATTCTTGTTTGTTACCTGTAACAATGGGTTTACAGTCTTTCTCAGTCACCTGGTTTCTTTCCTGTCTTAATATTGATGTCTCACTTTCTACATGACTACTTGCTTGCCATAGGTGTGCTAGTAGAGAAAATCAAACCACACACCTATCCCCTTTTCAGCTTATCTTCAGGTAAAACTGAAAAACTTGCTAAGAGCTTAAATATTTGTCCCATCTAACAAAGAGAGGTCTTTTATCAGGAATATGTGATCTTAGCATGGCCACAAGACAGGCCCGAGCAATGGAAAGGGCATTTACTCAAGTGTGTTGCTTAATAGCTCTGCCGCAGCATTGTGATTCACAGTGCTGCCGCAAGCCTTAAACTGTTAGGGTTTCCTGAAACTTGGCTGAAGCCTAACGGTAAATTAAGTAGATATATCTTTCTCAATAGAAAAGAGAAGTCAGTTTAAATTGCAGCATCCTGAATACAAGTTAAAGGATTTACAATAAGGCATTGTTAAATCCATGTGAGGCCTTTTGTTTTTGTTTTTGTGTGCTTGCTTGCTTTGCTTCTTATAAGATATTGACTCCCTTGGAGCTATCAGTTATGATTCAAACACAGAAAGATCAAAGTGAATTATTCCAGGCTGTTTTTAGTATCATGAAGGTGGCACAGCCTTAAAAAATATTAAGCAATTTCAATGTTATAATTCTTCCAATAATAGAAATATTTATGCTATATTTTCTGAAACTGGGTTTGTTTGTTCTTTATGTGCCACAAGATAAAGTTAGATTTTTTTCAAAAAATTAAAGGACCCCTTTCCTAGGAGTATGGGAAAAAAACTTTAGTCCTCCCTTCCCATCATGGCAGAGCACTGAAATCATTACCTATTGCTAAGTTCAATGTAATAGTCCCAAGCAATGATTTAACTAATAGTGTTCTAGATTAAATGTATAATAGCTTCATGAGTAGTTTTCTATGATTCACAGTTTTCTATGAGGGTATAGTCAGTGTTGGCCAGGTTGATCGTCATCTGAATGATTGACTGGAGATGGATGATCCAAGTTCAAGCTCACTCACATGGCTGCCATCTGAAGGCCTTATTAAATTCCTCACCAGATTGGTCATTCCATAGGGCTGCTTGAGTGTTCTGACATGGCAGGTGCTTTCCCTCTTGTAATGCGCATTATACTGTTAAATTGTCATGTGCTATTTGAGCTCACTGGGAAGTTGGTTCTGGAAGTGGGGCTGCCCTCTCTCCCCTCATTGCAGATCCAAATATGTTTGCTTCAGAGTATCCTCCAAGGCCCCTTGACTGGGGAAAGGATGGTCCCCTAACTATGACACAGAAAGGAGAGAACGACAAAAGAGCCCTAGAATAAAAGCACTGTGTCCTTGAAAACATCTAGAAGGTAAACCATTTCCAACAAATGTTATTATTTATTGTTTATCCCATGATATAATGGGAAAGAGAATCTGGGAGAGCAGTCATGGGAAGCTCATTATGGAATCAAGAGAATGTTTGTAACTCCAGCTGGCTGCCTCAACTTACTCAATTGGTTTCTACTGGGCATTGAGTGCCTTATTTGATGATATTATCTTTCTTGTTGTTGTTTTGTTTTCTAGAGGATTTCTCTGTGTAGCCCTAGCTGGAACTTGTACTATAGACCAGGCTGGCCTTGAACTCGGAGATCTGCCTGTCTCTGCCTCTTTGCCTCTGCCTTCCAAGTGCTGGGATTAAAGGCCTGTACTACAACTGCCTGGCTTGATGATATTATCTCCATCTGTTGCTATTTTGTTCTTTTACTTGCAAGCCTCACCCATGGGGACACTGCTATGCCTAGTACTCTCTTTATTAGAAACTCCAGTTGACAGACTCAGCAGGGCTTTCCCACTTGATTTCTGCCAGATGTTTTGAGCACAAGCTGTAATAATGTTTTGCTATCTACCTACCTACCTATGCATGTATGTATGCATCTATCTATCTCCTGCTGTTTATTCTTTTACTATATACTTAACTAGCTCATTCAAAACTGAAACTATGGCTATTGTAGATACAGAATAGGCCTGGGGGAAATGATGCCATACAATATGAAGGAAGAAGCCACAGTGCTAATATGACTTAGTCTTAGAAGTTACATATCAGCACTTTCACCTTGCTCAAAAAGAAGGAAATTAGCCCTTGTATATCAAAATGAGGAGCATCAAAGGAGTTTTGAACTTATTTTAAAATCATCATAATCATTGAAGTAAAAAAAAAGCAGTATGTTTTCTTATAAAGCAGAGAAATTACTGGTGGGGGGGTCTCTTCTGATTTCTAGTAACAGTAGAAAGACAAAAGAATGGTACCCTATCACATACAAAGCCAATTTTATGCAAAGCTATTCAATGAGATATCCCAGAGGTTATGAAACAGGAAGGTTTAAAGATCAAATTATGATTCTTGAATCATACATAGTTTGTTAAATCCATTTAGAACACAGACTGAAAAGCAAAAGGAAGGAGAGAGAGTAGTATAATACACTTAGAGTAGTATATAATCAGGGTAGAAGAACTACAAACCTAACTCCCCCTTCCCAAGCACCCTTCTCCCAATTACTTTCTTGTATGCTATACTACATATATGGTATAGTTAGAAAACAGGATGTATCATGGCATTTCACTGCACAAATAGGAGATTCCAGGAACCAATGATACACAGTTGCTATGCTGGGGAAATCCAGGCACAAGTAGACCTGTACAGATACCTTAACTAGGCCAGCTGAATGGTTATGAACTTAAATCATTTGGGGGCTGGCAGTTGCAAGTCTAGAATTACAGTCTACTAGACCTCACCAATGGGTGACCAACTTATGGGCCACATAACCGTAAGCCCATGGGTAGCATGGTCATGATTTTGTCTTTTTTTTTCATTTTTTTTTTTTGCATAATAGCATTCTCTTCTACCATACCATACAATCCATTTATTCTGTCTTTAGCCATGTCTTTTTTTAAATTACATTTTATTTATGGGGTGGGCACATACATAGCATAGCATGTGTGTGTAGGTCAGAGAACAACTTACATGAATTTGTCTCTCCTACCAATTGAGTTCCAGGAATCAAACTCAGGTTGTAAGGCAATTCCTTTATCAGCTGAGCTATCTTGCTTGCCATGATTTTTTTTTTTTGAGATAGCGATAATTTTTGTGTTGTCAACTTGACAGAATCTAGAATCACCTGGAAAATGGGCCTCTGGACACATGCATGAGGGATTATCTAAATTGAAGTAAGTCTCTGAAAATGTTTGTCATTATCTAGATTCTAATAATTGATGTAGCATTGTAGGTGGGCCATTTCCTAGACACGGACTCTAGGGAGTATATATATATAATGGAGAAAGCCAAGAGAACACTAATACATGTCATTCTTTGTTCTCTTCTTCTAACTGCAGACTCAATGTAACGAGCTGCTTCAAGCTCCTGCTACCATTACTTCCCTGCCATAATGGACTGTATCTTGAACTACACATTGGAACAAACCTTTTCTCCACTAAGTTTCTTTTGTCCAAGTATTTCATCAGAGCAACAGGAAAAGAAATTAAGACAGAACCTCATACTGTACTTCATTCAGGCTCGCCTGAAACTCACTATACAGGCAGGCTGACCTCAAACTCACAGCAGTCATCCTGCCTCAGCCTTTTAACATATACGTTGCTAAATTATGACTTACATTTAAAACTTCATATATTTTTGCCAGTCTCACAGCTCCATTACACATTATCAATACTTAACACAACTATGAATTTTGAATGTAATTTATAAGTTTCTAACATAATGCTACTTACACTTTACATTTTTTTACTTCCAT
This sequence comes from Peromyscus maniculatus bairdii, assembly GCF_049852395.1. Taxonomy (NCBI): domain Eukaryota; kingdom Metazoa; phylum Chordata; class Mammalia; order Rodentia; family Cricetidae; genus Peromyscus; species Peromyscus maniculatus. The sequence continues at coordinate 127,657,519 of NC_134875.1, read as the reverse complement.
CTATTTAATTTTCTTTTGTATATCAGAATTGCATTATTGAATTATAGTAGAAATATGTGTCATAGCAACTGTATGATCCTCAAATAACATAATAAAACCACATTTCACACTGTTTCTCAAAAAGAAGAGATATCCCATCACTAATTGGGGACCTCTTGTTTTCCCTCACTATGTGTTTGGATTATGGGACCTCTGTTAGAAACCAATGTCATCGTTTAACAGAGAGGAGTAGAGTCAGCTGTGGTGCTACACACCTGCAATTTCAGTACTTGGGAGACTGAGGTAAGAGGAGTTTCACAAATTCAAAGCCAGCTTGGCCTACATAGGGAGACTCTGCCTCATATCTGATGAATTAATGAATGAATGAATGAATGGGTGGGAAATATGATCAGGTTACGGAGGATGGCGCTACATAGCAGGTAGTTCATTTGGACAATAGTATAACTGTATCTGCATACACTCAGCAGCCATCCCTGTGCTCTCTATGACCAGTGACGACTAAAGACTCCCCAGAACATTCAAGAAGCCTAGTTTTTATTTTATCTTATTATACTTTACATTTTTATTATCCCTTAGAAGCCCATTTTCTAATGAGAGACAGAAGGGGAGGTGGGGAAGAGCTGGGTGGAATAGAGGGAGGGGAAATCACAATCAGGCCTCGAACTCAACAGGACTTAAAGGTGTGCACCACTACACCCGGCAAGCAGAAGCTTCCACACAACATTGCCAACAAGTAACAGGTTGAGCTTAATGATTTGCTAAAAGTTTGCTTAAAAATGCCTTGCTCTTCTCAGTGTCTAGCTCTACAGTGATATCTGCATCCTATATGAGCACTGCTTTTTGGCTAGTCACACAGATGCATTGGATAATTCCCTTGTAATGCAAAATTTTCCACATATTCTATTAAAAGGAAACCATTGTTTTGAAACTGGGATTTCTGTGTGTTATTTTTCATTGGACAGTTTGACAACATGGCTATCGGAATTGAAGCCCTCCCAGCCCCTTTAAGGTGAAACACCCTGTAAATCCAAGGTCATCACACTGAAAGTTACTGAATACAATTCTACATGCTCCGGTGTCATCATCTAGCCTGGTCCTCTTCTGTTCAGGGAATTCTTCATTGTAAACTGCCCTGAGTTTGGCAACATTGATGACTCTGGAGTCTTTTTTGATCAGCCCCCAGCAACATGGCTATGCCACATTTCAAGGCATCTGAGAAGTTAACTTTGGTAACAGACTTCTCAGAAAAGGCCTTCTTTGACCCCTTCATTGCTGAACAAATTGAAGCTACTGGAAAAGAACTCCTGGAAAGGACTAGTGTTTTGAGACTAGAAGACAAGAAACTTCTGTGGCAACACCTTACAGGCATAATTCCATGGCAGTGGGTCATCTGGCAACACTTCTGGTGGCCCAGGAGAGGAACTTTAGGCCCATCATGGGCATCTTAGGGAGAGTTGCTATGTGGGGCCTGCCAATTTTTATTTAGATGTTCAACATCCAGGTCTCCATGAGTAAACCATCTGTGATGTGGCCTAGTAGTATCTTTTTTTGGAATGCTTTGTACTTCTTCCTTGATGCCTGTACTGTGGTTGTGAAATCCCTGGGTGTTGGTAATCAGAGGCAATAAAAGAATGCTGAGGGCTAAGAAGAAGATAAGTTCAGAAACCAAAGTGCCTTGGCTCTTGGGAAACAGATACTGTGATAGAGTCTGAAGTCCACAGTACTTACTGGGGGTAAACATGCTTGAAAGGAATGGGAAAGACAGAGGGATGAATTACCATGCAGGCTCAATACAGACTAGTTAGTTCAATCCAACAGGAATCTCAGAATATCATGTTGCCCATTTGAGCTGTTCTTTATTAGGTTCTGTCTTATTTAGGGTTTCTATTGCTGTGGAGAGACATCACGACCATGGCAACTCCTATAAAGAAAAACATTTAATTGGGATGGCTCGCTTACAGTTCAGAGGTTCAGTCCATTATCATCACGGCAGGACATGGCAGTGTGCAGACAGACAAGGTGCTGGAGAGGTAGCTGAGAGTCCCATATCTTGCAGGCAACAGGAAATGGTGTGTGACACTGGGTATAGCTGGAGCATAGCCTCAAAACTCACCCCCACAGGGACACACTTTCTCCAACAAGACCACACCTACTCCAGCAAAGCCACACCTCATAATAGTGCCGCTCCGTTTGAGAGCCATTTTCTTTCAAACTACCACAGGCCCAAATAGCAGAGCTTCTATATCTCTTCCTCATGATAGTCATTGGACAGTGAATGCCCCAGAAAGGCCTGACCTCCAACAATGCATGTAGCTCCTCTTTACAGATGAGGCAGCCTCTAAGGACCAGAAATGCTCACCTGCTGACTGTGCTCCCTGTGGCCATGTAGCAGATCCTTCCTTAAGAGATCCAGGTAGCACATCCTTGTCTCTGACAGGGAGCCAGATGACCCTTTTCCTGTGGGACAGGGTGTGGTTTTCCTGACAGGAAGAAAAAGGTATTTGATTGAGAGACAAGAGCCAAAGAAAGTTAAGTCTGTTGTAGTGTCCACACTTATAATTCCAGAACTTGGAAGGCAGAGGCAGGAGGCTGAGGAGTTCAAGGTTGTCCTCAGCTACATAGTGAGTTTGAAGCCATCCTGGATTCCACAAGGCCCTATCTCAACGACATAACAAAACAGTTTGGAACAGAGACATGAGCCTATGGTCCCAACACTTAGAAGACTGAGGCAATAAAATCTCTTGAGCCCATAGCAAGACACTGACACCATCTCAAAAACCAAAATATTGGCACAACAGCAAGCAGTTAGTTGTTGGAACTGCACTGGTTGACAAGAATAGCTGTCTCAGTTAGGTTTTCTATTGCTGTGAAGAGACACCAAGACCACAGCAACTCTTTTTTTTTTTAATTTAATTTTATTTTACAATACCATTCAGTTCTACATAACAGCCACAGATTCCCTTGTTCTCCCCCTTCCTGCCCCCCTCCCCTTCCCCCCAGCCTACCCTCCATTCCCACCTCCTCCAGGGCAAAGCCTCCCCCGAGGACTACGATCAACCTGGTAGACTCAGTCCAGGCAGGTCCAGTCCCCTCCTCCCAGACTGAGCCAAGTGTCCCTGCATAAGCTCCAGGTTTCAAACAGCTAACTCATGCAATGAGTCCAGGACCTGGTACCACTGCCTAGATGCCTCCCAAACAGATCAAGCCAATTGACTGTCTCACCTATTCAGAGGGCCTGATCCAGTTGGGGGCCCCTCAGCCTTTGGTTCATAGTTCATGTGTTTCCATTCATTTGGTTATTTGTCCCTGTGCTTTATCCAACCTTGGTTTCAACAATTCTCGCTCATATAAACCCTCCTCTTTCTCACTAATTAGACTCCCAGCGCTCCACCAGGGGCCTAGCCGTGGATGTCTGCATCCAGATTCCTCAGTCCTTGGATGGGGTTTCTGGCACAACTATTAGGGTGTTTGGCCATCCCATCACCAGAGTAGGTCAGTTCCGGCTGTCTCTCGACCATTGCCAGCAGTCTATTGTGGGGGCATCTTTGTGGATTTCTGTGGGCCTCTCTAGCACTTTGTTTCTTCCTTTTCTCATGTGGTCTTCATTTACCATGGTCTCCTATTCCTTGTTCTCCCTCTCTGTTCTTGATCCAGCTGGGATCTCCCGCTACAGCAACTCTTATAAAGGAAAACATTTAAATGGGGCTGGCTTACAGTTTCACAGGTTTAGTCCATTATCATCATGACAGGAAGCATGGTAGTATTCAGGTAGACATGGTGCTGGAGAAGGAGCTTGGAGTTCCAAATCTAGATCTGCAGGCAGCAAGAAGAGACTGAGACACACTAGGCCTAGCTTGAGCTTCTGAGACCTCAGAGCCCACCTCAGTAATACATTTCCTCCAACAAGTCACACCTACTCTAACATTGCCACATCTCCCTCTCAGCACAGGATATAGTTAGTAGTTGTTCATCTATGTCATACTTTCCAGGCGAGAATTATGATCAAAAGGAAAAGGCATGCTTTCCCTGGGGTCATTTATTATCACTATGATATTAGCGAGTCTGCAGTTACCTGCAGTGCTAGGTCAGAATGACCTGTGTGACTGTAATTCCATGCCTTGTGTTTCTTCAGCTTAAGGAATTTTGTTCCCTCATTTCAAGTGAGACAGAGGTGTGTGTATGTATCCAGGGGTTCAAATCCTGCCTCACTAGAAATGGGGGAAAAAAAGGGAAGAAAATAAATCTAACTTAATTTCTAGATTTCTCAGTTTGGTCACAGGTTCTTATCAATAGTTGGCAGATGTGTCAGGAAACAGTAAAATATCTCTAAAGTCTTAATGTAACAGAGATGGTTTCTCACATTATACAATCAGCACAGTCAGCAGGAGACTGCACTCTACAACCATCCAAGTCACAGAAAGCCCCGCCATTCTGACTGAATTTCTGTCAGAACACATGACTTCCTCCCAATTACATATACAACTATTATACAAAATCCAATTACATGGCTGCAACCTCCAGCAAGGGAATCTGCAGACTGTAACCTTCCTGTGTGTGACTGTAATAGAAAAGAAAATCAAATGGAGAGTGAGCACATATCACTGGCTCTGACACAATGAAAAAATACCTAAATCTCTGGGTGTGCAGAAAAATCTGGTGAATTTTAAAACTCCTCCACATTTTTGTTTATTCGAGATGGTTATCTTTTGTGGGAGCCTGTTTTCAGGTTCCTCGTGGCTTTACCCAGCAGGTCTGCATAAAGAGGATGATTAGGACCACAGGCCTGAGTGCAGGTGTCTGAGATGGTCTGCACTTGGCTGTGCTGGGGGGAGGTCTTTTGCTCCACCCCTTGGCGTCTCTATAAATACCCTGGGGCAGAGACTGTCGGGGCCCGTTGGAATAGGTTCCAGGCCCTCTTGAGGCTATCCTTTATTTTCTATCTGTTTATCTCCACAATATAAATCCTTCTATCTAACATTTCCTGCTGATCACACTCAAGAAAACTCTGGGGAGCTGTGGGTTTGATGGGTAAACGCCCCACAATCTTTATTTTATGTGTGTGGGTGTTTTGCCTACATACATCTGTGCACCAGCATGCATGCCTGGTGCCCATGGAGGCCAGAAGAGAGAAGTGGATCCCTGGAAATGGAGTTATGAATGGTTGTGAGCCACTGTGTAGATACAAGGATTCAAACATAGATTCTTTGGAAGGGTAGATAGTACTCAACCACAGAGCCATTTCTCTAGCCTGTATTCTTGTTTTTTGCTTGTTTGCTTTTTCAAAGCACAATTGGGGTAGAATTCATGGCCTTGCACAATCTAGGCAACTGCTCTATCATGGAGCCACACTCCTAGCCTTCATCAGTTGATCCTAGGCATATTTGGGCTAAGCAATTCTAAATTTGAACGTGCATGCTAGCAACACATTACAATTGTTTTGGGGAAGAGACTGTTAAATTACACTTTGAGACAATTTGGTAGTCAGAGATTATTGCCTTGGCTTATTTATGAACCTTGAAATAGTTGGACTATACAAAATGATGTACAACTGAAAAGTTATGTTAATGTTAATGTTCACATCAATCAACTCAAGCAAATGGAGTGGTGGTCTATCAAAACACCAAAGAGCAAGATAAGCATTCTTCCATATTCCACTTGAAAAAGTAAAATAAAGAACTCCATGAGCCGGGCAGTGGTGGTGTACGTCTTTAATCCCAGGACTTGGGAGCCAGAGGCAGGTGGATCTCTATGACTTTGAGGCCAGCCTGGTCTACAGAGTGAGTTCCAGGACAGCCAGGGCTACACAGAGAGACCATGTCTTGGGGGAAAAAAACAAACAAACAAATAAAGAAAAGCAAATCAAAAGAACCCCTCAGGATTGTTTCTATGAATCATTTCCTTTAAAATATAAATTAAATGTTTCCATTAAAGTCATGCCATCTAAGCATTCATTCTCTCTCTCCTTCTCTTTCTCTCCCTCTCCCTCCCTCCATCCCCATCCCTTCCTTGTGATCCTTCTACCTCCCAAATGCTGAAATTACAAGCATACCCAACAAAGCCTGGCCCCATCTCTTTCTTAGTTCAACAAAATCAGATTCGTTAGCAGACATGTACTATGATTTCTTAATTTCTTATTCTTTCTTAATTCAATAAAGCCATTTACAGACAAGTACTGCACTTTACCTCCTTCAAGTGAATATGTGATTTACACTCACTCTATAAGTGTTTGTTAAATGTATATTATATCTGAGACACTTTCCTCTAGAGAGAGAATGGTGGTCATAACAAAAAAAAATCTGACTCATAGCATTTACACTATAAATGCATAAAGACAGGCAAAAAAAAAAGCCCTTCGGTAAAATAAAGGCTGTATCAGGTTGTAAGTATGAAGGAGCAAAACAGAGCCATAGAGCCAGGAAGAAGGATGGGAATTGACATAAGGCTTGTTGCTGCTTGGAGGATGGGGGTGGTGCTGTAGCTCTGTGGTAGAACACATATTAGTACGTAGTGTGTCATAGGTACAAGGACTACCAAAAAACGAAAGAACTATTTGGGGAATAGGGTGTGAGAAAATAGGAAAGAAGTTGTGAGCTTCCTAAAGGACTGCTGTGAACCAAGATAAAGGTTGTGGTGAAAAACAAATAAATTAGTACCCAGAGATTGGTGATGATAAAGGTTGTGGTGGGATAGGATGGAGATCCTGCAAGAACCTGCAAAGACCTGCCAGTGGTGGTAATGGAGATTGAGGAATAGATTTTTGTAACCAGAGAATGTACAGCTCTGGGAACCAGTCTGGAGTCTTGCTCTCCATTGATCTGTCTGCCTTTCCTATACGACTATAAATTCTTTGACGCCAACATATTGAGTTAATAAATGTTAGATGAATAAATCTCCATGAAATACACTTTTAATATTTTGGTCAATAGTTTTAGACATTTTAAAGGACAGTATGAGGGTGAGTTTAAAGTGGGTCAGCTTGGTTAGGCTGAACTATATTTTTCAGAATTTCTTTGTTTCTGTTTAGGGACAGCCACAAAAGAGATCCTGAGAACTGAGCATGGTGGCTATGCCTGAGAGTCTATCACTTGAGAGGCAGAGGCAGGAGGATCAGGAATTTAAGGTCATCCTCAGCTACATAGTGAGAACATGGCTAACCTCGGCTCATGAGACAGAGAGGGAGATGGAGATTCCAGACTCAGGGCAATTTTCAAGTAGTAAGCAGCAGTCATTTTGCAGCTTACAGACATTGTTGGTCTGCTGACTCACTTGTGTGATTGATGACAGCACAAAATAACTTTAAGGAAAATTAGGAAATTGTTTATTCTGAGTCATAATCTAAATATGATTGATTATGACCCAAGAATACAAATTGCAGTTACCCTAAACAACATGTCCTGAAATGAAAACTTTTACATAAACATTTACAAGCAAAGGAGCAAAGGGTGGCATAAATCAATGCATTCAACAAATAACTTGGTGATGATGTTAGGTAGGTGGGATATACAAGACAGGGAACTCTTTCCCATAGGTTTCAGGTGTCATCTAGAGTTGCTGAAGGTGGTGATCTGCTAATCTTAATAATACACTCCTAGTGGTCCATTGCCAAGTAATCATTACAATGTCAGTTCATATCTAAGGGCTAAAGATAGATGGATATTTTTCTAAAAGGTCAAAGATATCCCAAGATAATTTTGGCTCTGGACATTTAACATTCCATCTCTTTATAATCCCCATGTTCTACTATGCAGGAGTCAAACATTCTGCAGGAACCTTAACATAGATGCATCTTTATGGGGATATAAATACTTCAATTATCAACATTCTCAAAGAGTTAAGAGAAAATAATGGTCTGGAAATATAGCTCAAGGATAAAATACTTGCCTAGTATGTCCTATGTTCAATCTCTGGCAACTGCCTCTGACACTCCCACACACAAAACACACACACACACACACACACACACACACACACACACACACACACACACACACACCAAAAATGTACACATGAAACAAGACAAGAACACTATAATCAAACATTCAGAAAACAACCCTAATCTAGACCATATACTTGTAGGAAGATCTCTTGGCCCCAGGCATTGGAGGCCAACATGGGCAGCATAGCAAGATTTTATTTCCAACAGTCAAGAATGTATGCAATGACCACATTAAATACAGTCTTTAAGAATTAAAAAAAAATTTAGAATTGTTAAATTAAATTTGACCAAACCCACCATGGTGCATAACCAACTGTAACCTAACTTAATGTGGAAACAACCTGCAACTTAACAATATATTCTTATGATAAGCAACTTAGTCTCCACCCATTATAGTAGCTTAGCTTTCAGCAAATCATAGGATACAACCTGCTTAGATATCTTTAAAAGGCAAACACTAAAATGTAGTCAAATCTAGCTATTTTTATGCATCTACTCCCTTTTCCTTTTCTTTTTTCTTTTTTGTTTTGTTTAGTTTTGGTTTGGTTTCATTTTGTTTTTCAATACAGGGGTTCTTTGTATAGCCTTGGCTGCCCTGGAACTAGCTCTGTAGACCAGGCTGGCCTCAAACTCACAAGGATCCACCTGCCTCTACCTCCTAAGTATCGGGATTACTCTGATCTATTATGTTTTCTATAAACACTGCCTGACCACCCTCCTGGGTGGAGCTCTCTAAACTTGTATTGATTCAGGGTGCTGCCACTATATGAATTCTGTCTCTGCTGATGATAAAACTTTTACTAAATTTAGTTTCTCTAAAGTTTTTTTTCTTCTTACAGAATTACTTAATATGTTAAGTATTATTAATAGAATAATATTACTAGGTAATATTAATAGAAAGGTGCCGGGGAACTAGTTCAGCCACAGATCAGTTTTCTAGCATTCATGAGGCCCTTAGTTCAGTCCCCAGCACCTCAGAGAAAGCAAAGCAAATGAAAGAAAAGAGCAAGAAATAGAAGTCTCTCTGAAAATATACATTAAGAAATCACATTTTCTCTTTGGCACTTTTTGCTTGCTCTGATGAAATCAACTTCTGCATTCTGAGCTTTGCTATGAAGAGGCATATATATACCTAAGGGTGGCTTCCAACAGCCATCAAGAAACAGAGACTTCCCAACAACCAGATGATTGAATTTGGAAGTGGCTGTCTTTTGGTAGAAACTGAGGATGACTGTGGTCCCAGCAGACACCTTGATAGCAACATATAGAAGAACCAGAACCAGGCATACTCATTAAGCCAGCAGAGGTACTCAGAGGTACTCAGCTAAGCTACACTTGAATTTCAGGTGCATAACAGGGACATAATAAAAGTTATGCAAACACATACAAGACATAATATATCCTTTTGGATTTTTTTAAATTTGAAAGCAAAATTTTTTGAGACAGGATAAAATTTGATTATATTTTAGCCCAGGGTAACCTGGAACTTGTAACCTCAGCCAACTTAAAATTATTGATCCTGCTTCAGCTTCCTGAATGCTGGGGTTACAGTTGTCCACCACCATGTGTATAGTGTTTGTTGTTTTGAGTTGCTAAATTTGATAACTAATACAATGATCATGGATGATTACTAATCTCAAGCCAGTTGAGCTCTATTCAGAATTTACAGATTCGTGCCCTGAGGAAATAAATACAGAGAAAATAGGGAGCATCACACTTGGACTATTCTAAATGGTGTAAATTTTGTTCTTTTCTCTCTGTCTGTCCAAATGTGCCATGGAATAAGTTTCTCCAAAGAAGAAGATAGGTTCCCATGAATACTGAACTAACACTAAGGCTGAGAATCTTAAAGCCTTGAAGAAAAGAAAACTTATCAGGCTGGGGAGTTGGTTCAGCAGGTTAAGTGTGTGCTGTGCAAGCATGAGAATGTAAAAGCCAGGTGTGGCAAGTTCAGCGAGAGACCCTATCTAAAAATAAATAAAGTTGACAGAGGAAGATAGCCAAAGTTGACCTTTGACCTCCATACATTGTACACATAGTCAATGCATACATGCCACAGAAAAGAATTGGAAAATGTGTTTGTCTGTGATAAGACTTTCCTAAGAATTTTCATAAATGAATAATTTACAATGTATCAAGATTCCTAACCCTGAGTGACATGTATAATTATTAAGGTTGTATAGTGTAGGTATGTATGTTGTGAGAGAATTGTTTGCACTGCCACTCTGATGTGCCAATGAAGCCACCCTGAATCAAGGATGGAGTCAGGGATTGGCTGACTGGGATTATCCATAGAGATGTTGGAGGACTGAGGAAGTCAAATAGAGATGATAGGAAGAGAGAAGGAGAGGCTGAGGGGACTTTCAGGGGCTTTTAGATTGAGAAACCATGAAGAGTAGGGTCTGCCAATTGCCCCTCTGCTGTTCCTTGGATTTATCAGCTTTTTAACCTTAATTTCTGACTCCCAAGTTTTTATTAATACTAGTAAAATTTAGGCAAACGTTACACATGTAGGACTGCCTACAGTATAAGTTAGTTACAAAGAACTGTGAAAAACCATGACCCCTCTACCTTGAGGATTAGCCTCGGTTCTGAACATACATACATACATACACATATATATGTATGTATGTATGTATATATATATACACGTGTGTGTGTGTGTGTGTGTGTGTGTGTATATATATATATGTTGCTCTTTTACTTTACTTTTTGATACATTTGCATAGTGTTGCACTGACCATATAATTAATACTTTTCTTACATATTGAGGAAATAACTTCCATGAAAATAATGACAACTATGCTATTAGATTACAGCTCAAGGATTTCTATGTGAAAAAGTTCTATAGAGCTGTTTGGGACTGGGGATGTAGCAAGCATGGCAGAGTGCTCCCTTAGCACTCACAAAACTCTGTGTTTGATCCCTAGCACAGCATAAAACTGAGCACGATGGTGCATACATCTAATCCTAACACTGGAAAGTTGGAGGCAGGAGAATAGGAAATTCAAGATCTTCAGCTACGTAGCAAATTTGAGGCCAACCTGGGTTCCAGGAGGCCCTATCTCAACAAAGAGCCTGCTTTTGTAGTTTCTAGACAGAAATATTTTATATTGTGATCGATGTTTCATATGTGTTTAAGGACTCAAAAATATTAAAGACAAGCAAAGCAAGCACATATCTGAGACACTGAGGTAGGAAGATTGCTATGAGTTCAAGGACAACCTAGACTGCAAAAATGAATACCAAACCAGTCAGGGTTGCATAGGGAGATTCTGTCTCTAACTAACTAAATGAATAGTAAGTTAAACCAAAAAAATTAATTAATTTAAGGCCTGCACTAGCAGTGGTACCTAAACAAATGAAAGCAAGCAGATAAGATTTCATGTAGGAACTAGTGTTTTTGCCAGAGCAAAGATGTTACACTCATTGAGACAATGGAGGGGCTCAGTAGCAGGATACTTGCCTATCATGCTCAATGCTCTGGTTCACTTTTTTCTTTTTATTGTGATGCTCAGGAACAAATGCCTCACACATGCTAGGCAAAGGTTCTGTCACTAAGCCCAGCAAAACACTGGATTAGGTCCCCAAGAACCACAAAGAAAATTATTTTTTTCTTCAACACTCATAGTTTCTTATTAGAAATGGACTTCTGTAATAAAAATAGACAGTTTTGTGAACAAGATATTCCATATAGGAGTCACTCTAGTAGTTCTCAAATAAATTGTCTTGAATGGTAGCTTACAAAGCATCTTTAAAAACAACTAGTGTTGCCAGGCAGTGGTGGCTCATACCTTTATTGCCAGCACTTGGGAGGCAGAGGCAGGCAGACAGGCAGAGCTCTGTGAGTTTGAAGCCATCCTAGTCTACAGAGTGAGTTCCAGGACAAGCTCTAAAGCTATACAGAGAAACCCTGTCTCAAAAAACAAACAAAAAAATCCAAAACAAAACAAAACAAATGCCGGGCGTTGGTGGCGCACGCCTTTAATCTCAGCACTCGGGAGGCGGAGGCAGGCGGATCTCTGTGAGTTCGAGGCCAGCCTGGGCTACCAAGTGAGCTCCAGGAAAGGCGCAAAGCTACACAGAGAAACCCTGTCTCGAAAAACCAAAAAAAAAAAAAAAAAAAAAAAAAAAAAAAAACAAAACAAAAAAAACCTACTGCATTTTCAGCTGTGTACGTTGACATATATCCACTATCTTAGCTCTCAGGAGGCTGAGGCGGAAGCATCACGAGTTTGAGGCTGGCCTGAGCAGAAAGACAGGGCAAACTGAGGGAACATAGAGAAAGGTAAGAATCCTATTATTCTTCTAATTCTGGCTTATATCTCTTGCTGACTGAGGAACAAGAATTTTGATAGAATTGACCACACCATATCAAAGGCTTACTGCAATAGAACTACATTTATGTGCTGAGATACAAATAAGAGTACTAAAACTGATAATAAAACATGCTAAAGATCAAAATATATGTCATAATAAACTCCTATGATCTTGATTTTAGCTTTATTAGCAATCCTTTCTTATCAATAAATCTGAACAAAGAACCCCACAGACCTTTATACAATCTCATTTATAAGATGGCCTTGAACACCTGATCCTTCGGTTGCGGTTGCCACTCCCTGAGTTCTGCCTAACCACACCCTGTTAGGCAGTTAATCTGACTTTCCTGCTGTGGGAGTTTTAAGACAGGATTTCATGTAGCCCAGGTGTGCCAGGAGCTAGCTGAGGCTGGGGGATAACTTTGAACACCAGAATCTCCAGCTCCCACCTCTGGAGAAGGACATTACAGACCCATGTGCCATTACCCTGATTTACAGAATGTTGAGGAATTGAATCAAGGACCTTTGGTATGCTAGGCAGACTCCAAGCTCTCTACTAAGAAATTCTTTCAAATTAAAAAAAAAGAAGGAACCAATTCACCTCTTAATTCTGAAGTGTTTTATGTAATCTTTAAACCTAGTTATACATTACATCCTTTGAACAATGTAACTTCAAAAGCCATAAAATCACACGGGTAGCTATTTAAATGTGTATCTTTTTTATGTATGTACTCAAGTCTTTTTCTTTGAGTCTGTAAACTCAATAAACTCCAATTCTGCTTTACAGTGACTCATCCTGAATTTCTGAGGCATAAGTCAAAACTCTGATTTACTGGAGTCGAGGTCTCTGAAGGCCCTTCAGGGTACACAGAGAGCAACATCAAGTTGCTTCTCCAATTCCTGTGATAAAGCTGAAATGCATAGCAAGCTTCAGGCCATCCTGCTGGGCCTTATAAAAAGACATTGTCTCAAAACAAACAAGCAACTACAAAGTTCAGACAAGTGATAAGACAGAGTAAGTCAAGATACAAAGATAGACAATTAGGTGATATGGAAAGGAAATGGACTCCTTCACTGGAGCATCTGACTGAAGTCTCTTGCCAGCTGGAAGTCAAGAATTCCAACAGACTAATATGTATGTGTGTGCATGTGCCGGCAACAGTGCACATGTGGAAGTCAAAAAACAACTTGATGTGTAACTTCTCTCTTTTCACCATGTGGGTGAGTCCTGGAGTTCAGAGTCAGGTTGTCAAGCTCGGTGGCAAGTGCCTTTACCCACTGAGCCATCTCACTTGCCCCCATATTAATGCTTGCTTCCAATAAAGATGCCCTTAATTCCTACATCTTTGTTACTGGGTACACCTCAGGAAGCACCTTGCAATACATTTCAGTTCCTCAGCAACCTTTTGAGGGTATCTTAATAATCCACCAAAATGGCTACAGTAAAAACAACGAGGTGAGACTCTTCATTGAGAAATGCATCCCACAGTCTCTTCTTTCCCTCAGCATCATTCTGACTATTAACCCCTATTCTTAAATCTTTTAAAAAATATATTTTAATACATTCCAGCTCTGCTCTATATTGGCTTCTTCTGAAATTGTTTTTTATGACAAAACCAAACATCAAGCTTTACCTGAGTGGAGGTTATTGAGAACTCACCCGGCTGCTACAAGTTACAGCATGCAGCTGTGTCTCTGTCCCAGTAGCCCACTGACAAATGGAAAAGGAATAAGTCTATATGAGCAGTACTTGGGGGAAGCTATACCTGTAAATTAAATGTAGGTAAAGCTTGTTCATCTAGATTCTTCTTGTACCACTGTTCTTCTAATCTGAAGTTTCTGCTATCTGCCCAAATCTCACTAAGAAAAAAAAAAAAAACAAATACAAGTAGAGATTGATGGGAGAATCAGTTTTTAAATCAGATTCCAGCCTGAGGCAAATGTGATAGACCTCCCACCTCAAAGATTCCCCCATTCTCAAAAAGGGATGTATCTCAAGGTTTTTCTAATGGAATGGTGGATTTGGGGCAGCAAATGCGGCCCTATATGAATGTGTATTGTTGACACAAGCATGACCATGTCAAAGTCCCCAATAGTAATGGCAAGATCTTCTATGGTTTGGGCTCAGGGGGCTGGAAAGACCTTCCCCTGGTCAGAGTACAGATGTTGATGAACTAACTGTTGACCTTGAGCCAAAAAAAAAAAAAGAGTATGTTCAGAAAATTGTCAGCCACAGCTTCCTTTCCTGGGTGAGAGGGCCAGGCAAATATCATCATTACTGGCTCTTAATAGCCAAGAACTATTAACTTAATAGCTAAGAACTTAATAGTTAAGAACTAGGCCTCAGTTCACAAACAAAGGGTAATTCAAACACCAATGCCCCTGACAGTAAGGTCAAGGAGAATTGCATGTACCATGTATGCCTGGTCCAACTCCCCTCCTCCCAGGTACCTTAAGGCAATAACCAAATAAGGACAAAGACTGGGACTTGTCCAGACTTGCCCAAGAATGGAAAGCTATGGCCTTAGCTCATCCCTCATAGACCTAACCAATTAGAGATGTACTAATACATCTTGCATTGGCTTGCCACTTGCATAAGCCAATCCTAGGCAGAATGATCACATTGCTTTTAGAATTCCTTTAGCTGTGTGTAAAAGAGCCTGCGAGCTTTTCTTGGAGGTTGCCATTTTTGCCTTTTTGTTGAATACGCAACACCAGCATGCTGGTACCTTCTCAAGAAAATAATATGATTGCATATATGGATGGTGGTCTTTTGTGGGACATCTCCATGACCCTAACACTGGGATCACTGCAGTCTGAGACTACTCTCCCACAGAGACCCTCTACTGACATTAGTTAACTCACCTCCTCATTCACCTGTATATTAAAAAAGGAGCTGAGGCTTCAGGCTGCTGCTTCATTTCCATCAGATTATATAGCTCACCTGACCTCAGCTCTTCTGTATGTGCGTCATTTTTTCATTCCCCTTTACCCCAGTCAAGGCAATATGAAAGTGTTCAGGTAGAGGCAGTGTATGGAAAATCCCAGTTCATTTTTCCAGAATGTAGTGAAGTTGTTTGTCTCTGGATCCATTCAAGTCTTTTCTTTGACAGTTTGCTAGCCAAAGCTATCTCTCATCTTCTTTTTTAAATGTCAGCTTCAAGCCAGGCCTCCTGTGATGCCATTAAGCACACCAGCTTTGTAAGGGAAAGTGATAAAGGTTGGGAGGAGGAAGGTGTGGCAGGGAGGAAAGCTGAGATAACAAGACTGTTTACATTGCATATCAAACCAAATGTGAGGGAAAGGTAAGCTATTTCTTCCTGGCAAGGCACAGCTTATTTCTCATATGTTCTTATTTTCATCTTCAGGTCAAGTAGGGTCCAATGTTGTCTTTGTTCTTCCTAGAGAAAGGGGTAGAGTGCTTTTAGTCTTTGGAAATCTGTGTACTGTACTGCATTTAGTCAAAGAGGAAGGCAAAAAGAGATCTCCTGCATCTGTTTCTCCTTAACTGACTTCATCTTGTTAGTGGTAAAGGGATAGAGACACACAGCTCTACACTGCCACCCTCACTAGCTTGAGAAATCCCCTTAGACTTTGTGGCTTTGCTATTCAATTGTGCTGGAATTCTTGCTACTCTCCTAGCAAAGGTCTTCAACCAGATTCCAGCCTCAGAGGTTTTTTTCTCTTTCCCATGACTCCAAGATTTTTTCTGTTTTTTTTTTTTATACTGACTCATTATCCCCTTTTGAAAGATAAACTACCTTTCTATCATGTCTCAAACTCAACCACCCTTTGGATTTGGGAGAGGAATATTTTGTACTTCCCATAACAAGCTGCATTGTATTCTAGACCTGTTGAATGTATTGATGGTATCTATGAAAGAATGATGAGATTTGGGTGGCATTCAGATATTTCTGTGTCAGGATCCTATAGGAGAGTCAACCTGTGCATCCTGTAGGAGCAAAAAGAAAATTTTCCTCTGCCACCTGAAAGTTCACTGCAATGAAATGACAACACGTTAAATAGAAAGGACACCACTTCCTCAACAACAATGGAACCATGCACGGATTAGGAGAGCTAGATGAAGGCTGGAGAATTGAAGGTTACATACTTTTCTTCACAGAGAAGAGAAAGGTCTTGAGGGACTTTAAATGGTTATTAAGGAAATTAATAGATACAGGGACAGAAACTAGCTTGAAAAACAATTCCCTTTGGCATTTGAATGAGCCCTTGGGACTGACAGCATCTAGAAACAAAGTCTGTCTCAAATAGGCACAGTCTGCTTTTCTGAGATGGGTAATGAGACTTCCCAGTGGAGATGGAAGACAACTGTGCTCCCTTCTGTGACTCTACCCTTAATGCAAATTTTAAAAATTACAGAGAGAACCTCTTTGCAATGGTCAGTGATAATCTTTAGGATATTTTCAGAGCCCTGACACTAGTAACAGAGGTCATAAGAGTACATGAATTCATGAGTCAAAGGGTATGGAGTGATCAAGATCCAAGGGTAAAACATTGCCATACAAAAGAATATCCAGAAACAGGTAGAAGAAAAGATATCAGAGATAATCAGAGCTAAATTCAAGAGTATGGCATGTTGGAAGTGAAGGGAAAGGAGCACTTTAGGGACAGAAGGAATTCTGAGTACTGGAGAAAGCTAAATAATATGCCAGCCAAGATATGTTAAGCAGATTAGCAAAGACAGGTAGAACAGAGGAGTAAGTAGCAATAGGATACACATTAGGAAACTCAGAAAGTTTGGCTATGGAAAGGAACTGAGAAAGCAACTATGAAAGAAAATGAGAATGAATTGAAAAAAACACCAGGTGAAATAGGATGGGACTACAAAAACCTTTTCTGAAAGGATGATAAATGGCACTGGTGGCAACGCTGGTTACCGTGTGGAAAAGTCATGAGCCACAGCCACAACTACCTAGTTACAGAGAGCTTTATTAGGAGTAAGAGGGGGTGGGGTACAAAAGAACCAGGCCTGGGAAGGAGCACATGCAGAGGGCAGAGAGAAAGATGGGGGGACAGCAGAGCAGAGAGAGGGTAGGGTCTACATCCAGCTTTTTAAGGGCTCCCATTACGGAGCTACACCATGCATGCACTGATTGCGTGATCATGGTGCGTGCACATAGTCACCAACACACATTGATGGCATAAGCAAAAGGTAAGTCATGTAGCTAGAGTGAGGGCAGAATTCTAACATTTTCTTCGGCTGCTTTTTTGTTTTGTTTTGTTTTGTTTTAGTAGGATAAACATGAGCTGCATGACCCAAAGTTACAAGTTTTAATTTCCGTGCCTAAGAGATCCATAAAACAAAAATGCCTCTCACCTGTAAGTCCCTTGCCCCAGAACAGGTACTTCCTGAGATGTTGGAGGCTGTTGTTCATGTAAGATAACAAGCCACATGTTTTCATTTTCTTAAACAAGTTTGACCCAACTGCAGTGGATGTGCTTGATTACAAGTAGGCAGGCAGTACATAGGCAGGAAGTATGTCAGGATGTATACTTGCTCCCATTGCATGAAGGCAGCAGGTACATAGCTCATGGCCATTTTCTGGGAACCCTGGAATGGACCTGGCCAGAGTCCATCATCCTGGCCAATATTTAAAGTTTGCTTCAAATTTGGCTCAAAATTGTGACAGTAGCCTTATTCTTACTCAGTGGGATTGACAGAACATATTTACATTTTTTTTTGGAAAGGAAAGTTTAGAAATAAAATGGTTGACAAATAAAATGGTTGACAAATAAAAGCAAAAGATAAAAAGCTAGGGTCTGTAGATGTAACCAACCGTCTTATTAAATAAGAAACACAGAAACAATGTAAAAGAGAAAGCCGAGAAGTCAGAGCTCAGAGCTAAAATCTCACCCTTCCTCCTGCTGTCCCAGCTTCGCGAAAAGAGACCTACTTCCTGTCGGTTCGTAAGGGACTCCTTCTTTCCATGTCCACAGAATTTTCCCTGCATTCCATCCTCTCTTAAACAGAAGGGGAAAAGAAGGTATGGAAGAAGAGGGGAGAACTAGGGTGGGGGAGGGAGAGACACACAGACACACACATGGGGAGAGGGAGGGGGAGGGGGAGGGAGGGAGAGGGGGAGGGGAGAGGGAGAGAAGAGAAGAGAGAGAGAGAGAGAGAGAGAGAGAGAGAGAGAGAGAGAGAGAGAGAGAGAGAGAGAAGAGGAACAAAACAAAGAAGCAAGAATGGTAAGAACACTACAAGGAGAAAAAGTTTAGTTGCCTAGACCCTCCTTCAACTCAATGGAATGAGGAAAAGGCTGACAGTGCCTCCTCGATTTAATGATAGGGAGTTGAGAAGAGTTTGTTATCCAGTTTCCCAGGCCTCATAAGAGTAAAAATAGCTAGGCAGTGGTGGCACAGGCCACCACTAGCACTCTGGAGGCAGAGACAGGCAGATCTCTGAATTCTCAAGGCTAGCCTGGTCTACACAGTGAGTTCCAGGACATCTAGGGCTACATAGAGTCACCTTGTCTCAAAAGAAAAAACAGAATAAAAAGAAATTCAAAGGTGCAGACTTATGAGACACAAGTAATAGTAATAACTGATCATGGAAATTCATTTCATTTATCTAGCACTTTAATATATTTTATGAGGATCCTTTAATGGAAAATATTGTCTTAACTTTATGAGAAGATGAGATACAAAATTCCTCTGCCTTGGAAAATGATGGCAACACTGTCACCTCTCAGAGCAATCCCTCCTCTCACAGACCTGAAATTCATAATCTTCCTACCTCATTCTCTTCAGTACTGAGAAGACACAACACTGTGTAAAGCACTTTTCTTCTCTCTTCTCTCTCTCTCTTTCTCTCTCTCTCTCTCTCTGTATGTCTCTCTGCACGCACGCACGCGCGCGCGCGTGTGTGTGTGTGTGTGTGTGTGTGTGTCTGTCTGTCTGTCTGTCTGTCTGTCTGTCTGTTTCAGTGCTGGATTCAGAACCAGGGCCTCATGGATGGTAGCCAAGTGTTCAGCTATTGAGCTCTAGAAGGCACTAGTGCTCTTTACCGGAACCAATGCAGTAGCACTCTGTTTTCCTCATGCTATCCTTGTCCCCTTTAACCCATACTTCCCATAGAAGCTATAACATAGATTAGACCATTAAGGTCCCCTTCTGAAAACTTTACAATGGTTTCTAACTGCTCAGAAATAAATAAAACCCTAGATCGTAGACATTTATGGCGAGATTCTACAGGGACATTCTCTTGCTCACCTGTAGAAGAAAATTAAGTTTTTTAAAGCTTCATCAGTTCTTGGTTCCAATGGACACTATAACAAAAGGCAGATTAGCAAAAGAAAAACTACCACGTTATTAATGCATGCAGTGCACTGTACTTGGGAAAAATCACAAGGAAAAGTACCAAAGGGTTGGGTGCAGTGGCCCACACTCATAATCCTAACACTCAAAAGCTGAGGCAGAAGAATCACTATTTCAAGGACAGGCTCACTGTGAGACTGATGAGAGAGAGAGGTGAGGGGGGAGAGGTAATGCAAAATACAGGAATGGTTGGTCAGTGGGGTCTCATAACCCTCAAATATGACAAGCTATCACTTTTGCTGTTTGATAACCTTCAGACCTTGATGGTGAGAACCTATTGCTGAAGACACTGCATACTTGAGTCATAGAACATGACTCCAGAACATAGTTCGGGGCTGGAGAGATGGCTCAGTGGTTAAGAGCACTGACTGCTCTTCCAGAGGACCCAGGTTCAATTCCCAGTACCCACATGACAGCTAACAAGTGTCCGTAACTCCAAGATCTGACACTCTCACACAGACATACATGCAGGCAAAGCACCTATGCAAATAAAATAAAAATGAAAAAGAACATAGTTCTTGTTCTCATGGAATGTAGTCAAAGAAATCATGTTAGTTGTTACCAGGAAACTTTGCCCTCACTAGCTACCTTTAATGGTGCTAAAAGGCACTATGCATGCTACTGGATGAGAAAAGTAATCATCAAGCATATCAAGTGTGAATTTTGAAAAGTATAGTATTGATTAAGATATGCCAACTATTTCAAAAGTGATGCAAATGGTTGGGAGTAACCAACCACTTTCTGCTCTGAGTTACAACTCACCTGACCAGCTGGAACTCATTCTTGACATAGTTACTTAGGTCTTCTAAAAAGTTGTCTTTTAAATATAAGAAAGCTAATTATACAAGAAAAGGCATGTGTTAACTATTGTCAGGTCTAAGAGTGGAAAACAGATGCAAGCCTCTCAGAGAAAGAATACCACAACCAGTAAGAACCAGTGAGTTTGAATAGTCCTATTTGAATTTGGAACAGTTCCTGTCAGCTCTCAGACACCTAGTCTAGAGTGCTGAGAGCAGGGGAACAGCACCTCTGAGTGGTGAGGGGGCTCCATCTTCATTTGCATATGAAAGACACATTGCTAGAGTGCCTCCAGGAATCCAAGTATCAAAGTTCATGATGGGAAACAATTCAGTACAATAATACATGTAGTAGGGAAAAAAAAGGAAGACCGACTGAAAGAACAGGAACCAGCTGAACTAAAGAAGGGAAGTAGAGTACAGTAGTGGGGGAAGATATGGGGCAAGAGAACAAAGCATAATAACACATTTATATGCAAACTAAGTGGGTTTTTTGTATTGATTTGTATGCTAATTTAAAAACAATTAAAAATATACTAATAATGCATGAAAAATACTGGCTTTGAACTCTACTTACACAGCATCTTCAGAAAATAATAATTTTGTAGAGAAATGACAGAAGCTAGAGTCAAGTTTGGTAGTACACACTTGTAATTGAAGCACTCTGGAGGTGGGTGCAGGAGAATCAGGAGTTCAAGGCCATTCTGAACTGCATAGTGAGTTCAAAGCCAGCCTAGGCTAGATGAGGTCCTGTTTCAAAAATCCAAAAGACTTGTTGCCTCATAACTACAATTCATTACTAAACAGAAGATACAGTAGGATCTGCTGCAGATTTAAGGACAGCCTGGTGTATATAGCCAAAGTTCTAAATCAGTCAGGACTACATTTAAGACCCCAACTCAAAAAAGACAACCCAGAGCCAGAAAAACTGATGTCACATATTCTCTCTCATATGAAGCTCCTGGCTCCAAATCTTTAGGTGTGAGTACATACCCTGGAGTAATTGAAGAAACCAGGTAAGTAAAAGGGTACTCTTTCCAGAGTTGGCAGTAGAGGGAAGGAGCAATAGAGAAGGAATTACAAGCTATTGATGGGAGAAATGGAAAAATGAGGGTGTTCTAACTAGGGAGGGGAAGGGAGATAAACACAGAAGAAGGAGAGAGAGGGTAAATATAACAGTAAGAATGTCTAGAAAAGTCATAAAGAATACTATTAACTACCTACCTAAAAATATACCAAACAACTATGATACATATAGGCCTCTGTATACATATATAGCTTTAAATGAAAATTTTCCATCTGGGATGACAATGCTTCATCTAAGAGGACCATCTAACAAAACCCCCAACACCAGGTATGAGAAGACCTCTTGAATTGTTCATCAGGGTCATTCAAGAGACTCACAAAACATTACAGACTGTTGCTATTGTCTCTGCTTGCCCCAGAAGTGGAAGATAAATCCTATTGCTGAAGACTATACAGCTCAGGAATAGTACCCAGAGCCCCCTGATCAGAAACTGACCTGGATGCCTTGTTCCTGAAGACCAGCTTTCATGATACCAGAAGGTGCCATGCAAGCTTCCAAGGGAGGGAGGCAACTAACAGTCCCACTCAGCCCATGGACCAACTACACCAATCATCAGCATGGTTTGATAACTCTAAGGGTACAGTAATGGCATACCTTAGTGCTAACCAACAGATCTCTAATTAGACTTAAGACCCAAGACCCACTGAACGAGAGGGAGATCATTCCTAGTATTAGAAATCTAGCCAATTACCCAGGGCTAAGATCGTGGATCTTAGAGGAAGATCTACAATTGCCACTTTACTAAAGCTACAAAATCTCTAACTACATTCTAAATATTTATCCTTATTATATCCACCGGTAAGTGTAGTCCTCACCCCTTATCAAGGAATTTTTTCTTTGTAATAGATGGAGACCAACACAGAAAACCACAAGCAATCAAAATGCAGAGTAGCGTAGCCCAGTCCCAATGGATACATCTACAAAAACACGTCTGCACCTAAGTGTCAGAGAATATTGGTTCTTTATTTCCACCATGTGGGTTCCAGGGATTGAACTTAGCTCCTCAGGATTGGCAGCAAGCACCTTCACTCACTAAGCCATCTCACTGGCCCCTGCTGCTTCATTATTGTTTTTCAAATTATTTATTTAGTTCTTTTCCTTCCTCCTTCCTTCCATCCCTTCCTCTCCTTCCTTTCTTCTCTACCTCCCTCCTTCCTTCCTTCCTTCCTTCCTTCTTTCTTTCCATCTTAGATATTTCACCCAGGACCTTGCACATACTAGGCATAAGTACTCCACCACTGCACTATATACCATCCTTAAATTTATTTTTAACTGATACATGAAAGCATACAAATTGTACATATTAATGAGTGTTCTGGTTAGATTTTTTTCTTCAACCTGACTCAAACCTAGGCACATCTGGGAAGAGGAATTTCCTCTGTTGCACTGACCTGATGGCAAGTCTGTGGGGAATTTTTTTTTTTATTAATGATTGATGTGGGAGGTCTAATACCACTGGGAGGGGTGGCACCCCTGGGCAGGTAGTCCTGAGTTATGTAAAAAGAAGTCTTCTGAGCAAGCCACGGGAGCAAGCCAGTAAGCAGTGTTCCTTTATGTCCTCTGCTTCAGTTCCTGGTATTCCTCCCCCCAACCCCCGTGTTTCTTTTGATCATATAATATTTTATTACAGAAACACAAAGCAACCTAGAACAATGGGGAAATACATGTTGCTTTGTGTCAAAGAAGCATTTTTGGGCATGATATATTCTGATTGTCTTCATATCCTTCAAGATCCATCCTTATTATAGTTTTTTATGAAAAATACTTCTTGTTAGGGCCAGGAAAATTCTTCTGTGTGTTAAGGCAATTACCTTCAAGTGTAACAACCTAGAATTTTAACTTTGAGGCCCACATAGTGGTAGAAAAGAACAGACTCCTGTAAATTGTCATCTGATGTGACAATTCCGAATGTGAACCTTGGTACATATACTCCCCCCAACAACAAACAAATGAAAATTTAAAAATTAAAAAATACTTCTTTTTCAACTATGCCAAGCCCTTGATCAACACTTGGCCTTAAACTTGCTCTTTCTCGGCCTACAGCTTTGCTCAACTTATAGCATGTCTGACTCCTATCAATTTTAATGTTACTCCAGTAGAAGTTCTTCCTTGTTTCAATTCACTCTTTATGATAGTGCTACATCCCACATCATAATACATAGGGGGAAATCTCTAATAAACTTTTTGAATACTTGTACTGACTGTGTTAGTCAGCTTTACATTGCTATAACAAAATACCTGAGATAAGCAACTTAAAAGAAAAAAAAGTTTTGGTTTCTTATGTCAGAGGTTTCAGTTGATGATCACTCAGCTCCATTATTTCTAGGACTACACTAATACAGAATGTTATGGTGGGGACCACGTGGTAGAGAAAAGCAATTCTCCCTCATGTGGCCAGAAATCAAAGAAGAGAAGAAAAGGAGTGAAGGAGAGTACACCCTTCAAGAGCATGACTCCAATGACTTCATTCTTCCACAGGGTCCACTTTCTACTGTTTCCACACACCTTTCAATAGCCTAATAAGCTATGAATCTATCCATTTATGAGACCAGAACTTCTATGGTCTGATCAATTTCAAAGGCCCTATCTCAGAACACTGCCACACTGGAGACCAGTCCTTCAACACATGAACTTTGCAGAGGGACATTTCTTTGTTTCGTTTCTTTTTTTTCTTTTCTTTTCTCTTAAGACAGGGTATTTCTATGTAGTCTTGGCTATCTGTAAATAAGGGCTTGGGACTCACAGATGTCCTTCTGCATCTACCACCCAAGTGCTAGGATTAAAGGCATGAGCCACCATGTCCAGCTTCCAGGGGACATTTCAAATTCAAACCATACCATTATCTATTTTCCCCTTTAGAACTCATATTCCCTGACTACTTCCAAAGAAGAATCTCATGAAATCCCATAGCAATGAAAGATGGTGGGCTGGAAAGATGGCTCAACAGTTAAGAGCACTTGCTGCTCTTCTACAAGACAGGAGTTCAGTTCTCATCACCCATGTAGAGTCACCCTTAACTCTAGCTCCAGGGGGATCTGATGCCCTCTTCGGGCCTCTATGGGCACCTGCATAAACATAGCACACAGTCAGACACACAGACACAGAAACACACACACACACATACACACACTCAGACACACACATAAATACTTTTAAATCCTTGTAAACTATCTTAAACATTTGAATTAATCACATCCATAATAGTGAGCAAGAACACATGTTAACTATTATTAAATTAAAAAAATTACAATGAGAAAAAGTTTGCAACAAAACCAATCTGTGCTACCAGAAAATGACATGATGGCTTTGTGGAGAAAGGATCATTAATTGGGTTTTTAGGGAGCTGGCAATGTTGCTTTATGTAGGTGCTCACTATCTAGGTGTATTCAGTTTAGATTAATATACCATTGGCATATGTGTGGGCTACTCACACATATAACAACAACAACAACAATAATAATAATGATAATAAATCTCTTAACTAAAAGAAAGGTGAGAGGATGGAGATATGGCTCAGTGGTAAGTTAAGAGCATTTGCTGCTTATATTACAATAAGGGTTTTCCAAAGAAACAGAACTGATAGAATGAACCTATATATATTAAAAAGGAAAGTCTAACAGACCCACAAAGCCTATGAAACTCAGGGGGAGCAATTCTAAATCCAAGGAAGAGCTGACCTTGATTGAAAATAATGCTAACATAAACCTCTACATAAGAGCCAGGACGAGTAAGCTCCGTTTCCGGTTTAGGATCAGAGTCTGGTGAAGGGGCTGTCTGTAGGTGCCATGTCGGCCTGCGAAGGTGGCAAAAAGAAGCCCCTGAAACAGCCTAAGAAGCAGGCCGAGGAGATGGATGAGGAAGACGAGGCTTTCAAGCAGAAAAAAAGAGGAGCAGAAGAAACTCGAGGAGCTAAAAACCAAGGCTGCGGGCAAGGGACACTTGGCCATAGGTGGAATTAAGAAATCTGGCAAAAAGTAAGCTGTTCCTCATATCTGAGATGATGGTGAGCCTCTTCCATTCCTATTTAAACATCTGGATTCCCTGCCATAACATCTTTACCACCTACAGCTAGAATGAAGTGTTACCCTGGAGTCTGTTAAACATCTGGATTCCCTACTATAACATCTTTGCCACCTATAGTTAGAATGAAGTGTTATCCTGGAGCCTGTTGTACATTGAATAAACTTTTGTAAATAATAATAAAAATAAAAATAAAAAATACAGTGGCTCATTGTCTCTAGTGTTCAGTAATTCCTACCTCAGCTGCGAATTTAAAGTAAACCCAGTCCGAAAGCAGATTAGGGAAACAAAAGCATACTCTTTACCCAGGCCTATACAGAGGCCAGACATTATATGACACAGAAATCACTGTCCCCAAAAGAACTGCAACTTATGCCAGTGTTTTTCAATGCTGTGGCAGACATAGTGGTCCTTTTTTTCAGACTCCATTTTTGAGATTGAGACATTCATTATCCCAGCTGCTGAGAGGATTAGTGGCTAAAAGATGCAGTTCAGTCTCTAAGAGTTGTTATATGCCAAAAAGGGCTTTAAGGTCATGCTTAAAGCCATGTCTAGGTGTAGAGCTCATCTGGTGATGGGCAAGGCTGATGGTAAAAGCTTGGTCCCTATATCTCGAGACTATGCTGAGAGGCATTCTAGCTTCAGACCTTCCACAACCCCAGGTGAGTCCACATAGCACACCTCCACATACTTCTCAAATGTCCTGCTTTCAGAACAGGTTGACTTCTTCTGATGCAGATCTCAAAGATACATGTCCTGCACACCAAACTCTGGCTCAGACTCAGTCTCTGGGGAAGAGGGAGCTTGAGCTCAAACAAGGCGTTGGCAGTTTAGAAAAGAGAAATGCTGTGTGCACAAATAGTTAAAACACAAATGCAGTAACCAATGTCTCCCTTAGAAGATTATGTTAAGAGTGATAAACTGAGCAGGATATGGTGATACATGCCTTAGCACCCAGCTCTCAGGAGGCTCATGATTTTGAGGCATGCCTGACTAAACAGTGAGATCTTTTATCAACTAAAAATCAAATAAATGAGGGCATTTGAGATGGCTCAGTGGGTAAAGGTGTTTGTCACACAGCCTGATGTTCTGAATTCAATCCCTCTGGGACTCACAAAGTGGAAGGAGACAACTGACTCCACCCAGATTGTTCTATGACATCCCCACATACTATGGAATGTACAAATTGACCCATATACATACATACACACACAAAATAAATAAATAAATAAATGTATTTTTAAAAGTAAAAATAATCAAAAGTGATATACTGTGAAACTTTGGAAGACATCAATATGAAACTTTAGAAAAGAGACTTGGCTATATGTTTCAGTCTGAAGTATAGTTATTTTAAAACTGGAGATCCAGGCAAAAATGCTGAGTTTTCATTTGTGATACATTTTGCATAGATAGGCTATAGGTTTATACTTTTTAATGTCTAAGAAGCTCATACACACCAGTAAATAACAATAGAAATACTTTAGCTATACAAATGTTTAATGATACAGAACCAGCAAAGAATAAGTACAATCTCCAGTAATAAAAATATAATTAAAACAAAGCAGTATTTCCCCCATTAAATTATCACATGCTAAAAAGTCCTAAAATTTCTAAACTTTGTTGGGGATTGGGAAAACAAGCATGTGCTACAAGAGAGGTAAAAGTCAACAGAAGCTGGGCGGTGGTGGCACACACCTTTAATCCTAGCACTCTGGAGGCAGAGGCAGGAGGATCTCTGAGTTCAAGGCCAGCCTGGGCTACAGAGTGAGTTCCAGGACAGGCTCCAAAGCTACACAGAGAAACCCTGTCTTGAAAAACCAAAAAAAAAATCAACAGAGTCTCTTTGGAAAGCATTTTTAACATCCTATATGAACAATATTCAATTTTTTGTTTGTTTGGTTTTGGTTTTTCAAGACAGGATTTCTCTGTGTAGCTCTGGCTGTCCTGGAACTCACCCTGTAGTCCAGGCTGGCCTCATAGTCAGAGAACCTGCTTGCCTCTGCCTCCTGAGTGTTAGGATTAAAGGCTTTTGTTGTTTGTTTGAGACAGGGTTTCTCTGTGTAGCCCTGGCTGTCCTGGAACTCTCTCTGTAGAGCAGGCTGGCCTCGAACCCTGAGATCCTACCTGCCTCTGCCTCCTGTGTGCTGGGATTAAAATCAAGTGCAATCATGCCCAGCTTTAAAAATGATGTTCTTTATTAAAGCAACTTAATTTTTAAAAGTAATTCCAAACATATGAATAACTTTGTTCTATATATTTTAATCACACAAGTAGTTCAAATTTCCAAAATATGAGAATATATATGTGCTTTCTTTTTAAAAGACAGTGTATTCATTTGACAAAGTGTTACAGAATCTTTAAAAAGTGATAATAAATTCATAAAAAATTTGGAAAATATTCATAATTTACTATTAAAGTGAAAGATATATACGTTCTGTATTTACTCTCTGTCCTTGAGGAGAAAATTTCTCCTCCAGCTTGTAAACAAGCATGTTCTATATTTGCATTTAAACTCCTTTTTCTCCCATTAAGATACTGGAAAAGGAAGATATTGTCTAGGCAGGAAGGATGGCTCAGTGGGTAAAAATACTTGCCTGCCACCAAGCCTAATGAGCTTAGTTCTAACTCATGGACCCACATGGTGGGTAGAGGGAACTCCAAAAAGTTATCCTCTAACTTCTACATGTGTGCCATGGTACATACACACAAATGACATTTTTTTTAAGATTTATTTATTTATTATGTATACAGCATGTATGACCAGAAGAGGGCACCAGACCTTATTACAGATGGTTGTGAGCCACCATGTGGTTGCTGGGAATTGAACTCAGGACCTCTGGAAGAACAGTCGGTGCTCTGAACCTCTAAGCCATTTCTCCAGCCCTGAAATTTTTTTTAAAAGAAAAGATATTGTCTGTATTAGTTTTACTTAGTTTTAAGATGCTCTATATATTAGGTGCGATTTATCTATATTAGTTTACCTAGTATTTGGATGGTTTAATAACAATTTGAGTAGAAAGTACTACATAAGTAGCTAAAACTTTGTCCTACTGTGCTGCACTTTGCAAGAATTTAAGTCTTTTATACAGATCATTGCTCTTTTTGCTGTAGAAAATGCAGTAAGACTATTTACTGAACTGCCAAAGGGATTTTGCTTCAATAACACATGACCCATGAAGTCATCAGCAATAAAGCTCAAGGATGTTCTGTATTAATATCCATCAGGCTTAGCACTGCACATTAAGCTGTGTGTCATTAACTGGTTGGTCTCATATTGAACAGCATGCAGCCAGAAGTGAAGGCAATTGCTCTACAGTGTATGCAGCTGGTGTAAAGTAAAATTCACTGTGAGGTCCTCAAAACATAGACATATTCTATTGCATTGCTAGAGAAGCTATTTCTTTCTAGTGGTAAGAATGGACTCCATGGCCTGGTACTTGCTAGGAAACCATCCTACCACTAAGCTATACTTACCATTGTGTTTTTGTAGGAGGCTACAAGATCTTATTATGTAGTCCCAGATGCCCTAGTACTCAAATATAGCCCAGGCTGAACTCAGTTTTATGGCCATTGTCCTGCCTCAGCTTCCCAAATGCTAGGATTATAGGTGTATTACCACTATGTTCAACTTGCACAAGTTTTTCCCCCTTTTCTTTTTATGCTGTTGATTATCAAACCCATATTCTTGAGAGGAGAAGCACTCATTGGATAGTTATAATTGTCTTTCAGCAAACAAGAGGCGAGGGGGATTCTGCCATAGTGAGGTGGTCAAAGCCCATTGATCTCCTTAGCTGTCCCACTCTTTTATACCTCTGAATAATGTGATTTGATCACACAGAGACAGAGAGAGACAGAGAGACAGAGAGACAGAGAGAGAGAGAGAGACAGAGACTGAAGTAAAAAACAACTGAAAGGTAATACCATCTATAACATACTTTCCTATTCTCATTGCCTCCATTGACTTGAGTTTGATACATACAGAAGTCTATTCCCATTTAGAGTGGTGGCTCACATCCTGGCACTAAAGGCTGAAGTAAAAGAATCTCCTTAGCTTTGAGTTAATTCTGGGCTGTGCAACTGCATCAAGCCATCAGTAGCTACATAGAAAGGTCTTGTCTCACAAAGTATATTCCCTTACTGAAAGCTGTATGTGAAAAAGCATTCATGTATTATTAAGAAATTTGTTAATTCTTGAACACTTTAAATATTGCTCCCTCACCATATTTACAATTAAAATAGTATGGTGAGAAATACATCACTTGTCTCTTTGCCATGTAGTTGCAACAAACATGCTTCTTTTAATGTGTAAAGAGTGTGTCAAGTTGACATTATTTAAACCATAAAAAATGTGTAAGAAATAGCCATAGACATACAAAACTAAGAGCTTCATTGCTATTTTGTACTTGAATTTTATTTTATTGATTTATTTCTTCCCAGTGGGATATGCTTTTAAAATAACAGGGTGATGTGAACCTGGATTTCAAAAGCAAGCAGCATTTATTAGAATAATCCATACAACTATTTGCCCTAAGAACAGACTCTTCACCCAAAGCAGCCATTGACTGTCAATAGCTCCTCAACTAGAAGTGGGTCTTCTCAAGCCTCTCCCCATTAATGCTGGGATTTTAACTGGCTTGCTTTGGTGAAAGTCTTGTGCAGATAACAATAGCAGCTGTGAGTTCATGCTTGCAATGGCCATGCCATGTCCAGAAGGCAGAATTTCACAGCCCTCCTCCTCTAGCTCTTACATCCTTTCTACCCCACCCCCCCATTTTGTGATGTTTCCTGAGCTTGTATTGAGGTGGTTGATATAGATGTCCTATTTAGAACTAAGTACTATGTAACAGGCTTTTGCTTTGGGGCCACCAGCTAGCTCCCAAATCATGACATGGAGAATTACTATTAGTTTTGAATGCTCGGCCTTAGCTTGGCTCTTATTTCAATCTGTTTCTTTTTATCTACATTTGTGTCGGGGCTTTCTATCCTTCATTCTTTCTATATATCTTACTTTCCTGCTGTCTCCATGTCTGGCTGGTGGCTGCCTGGCTTCTGGAGCGTTTCCCTCTCTTTCTCCCTGTTCTCTTCTTTCACCTTCTTCCACTTGTTCTTGATTTATCCTCCTACTTATTTTTTCTACCTGTCAAACATGCCTGTCCTCTCCTGCCTAGCCATTGGCCATTCAGCTTTTTATTAGATCAATCAGGTGCCTTAGGCAGGCAAGGTGAAACAGCAACATATCTTTTCATAATTAAGCAAATGCATCATAAACAAATGTAACACGTCCTTACATCATTAAACAAATGCAGGAGAAACAAATGTAACATACCTATAAGCATAAACCACTATACCTAACATCCTTAGTATTCAATAGAGTAGAATAAGCCTATAGAGGAACTAGAACTCTCATAGATGTCTGGAGGGAAATAAAATAGTACTACCATTTTAGAAAACAGTAGGATAGTTTATTAAACTAGAAGGGATACCAGAATTTCATCTTAAAATATGTCTCTGTAGTGGCTAATTTCTTGTAAGCATAAAACAAGCTAGAGTTATCTAGGAAGAAAAACTTCAATTGAGAAAACACCCCCATCAGATTGACCTATGCTCAAATCTCTGTTACATTTTCTTGATTGATCATTGATGTGGGAAGGCCTAGATCACTGTGAGCAGTGTCAACCCTGAGCTGGTGGTTCTGGGTGCTATAACTAAGAAGGCAGAGTAAGCCATGAGGACCAAGCCAGTAAGCAACATTCCTCCATGACCACTGCTTCAGTTCCTGCCTCAAGGTTCTGGTCCTGTTTGAGTTTCTGTCCTGACTTCCCTCAGTGATTTAGTGTGACCTGAGAGTTGTAAGCTGAAATCAACACTTTCCTCCCCAGCTTGCTTTTGATCATCACAGGAATAGAAAGCAAAACAAGACAGTGTCTTTGACATGAAATATCTTTGATCTGGAGACAATTAAGCAGCAAAAAGAAGAGCTTTCTCTAGCTTCCCTCTTTTCTGCCTATGAACAGAATATGCTTTACTGGTGAATATTCTTTATCAGCTCATACAACATTGAGGAAATCTACAAACAACATTTATTCCAGGATCCTAAGCCAGACATGGTGATTTAGATCTATAATCCTAGTCCTAGGGGACCAACGACTGGAGGACTACAGAAAAATGAGGTAAGCCTGGGATACATAGTGAGTTCCAGGCAAGCCTGTGCTACAGAGTGAGACTCTGTTTCAAAATCAAACAAACTATCACCAACAACAACAGCAAAAAATCCAAAACAATCCTGTTCCATTAGGATCTTCCCATGTATTTTCCTCTCAACAGTTTTTTCACCTTTAGAAACCCCAAATATTTTTCCTTTATCCTATTATTTCTTCACAAGTCTTTCTCTCTCTCACTTTCTCTCTCTCTTTCTCTCTCCCTCCCTCACACACACACACACACACACACACACACACACACACACACATACACACACACACACTTTGAAATACTTTGTGTTAAAGTTCTCCCATGTGATGTGCACTGTACATTTATTAATTTTTTTCGTGTTAATCTGTCTTTTATAGTGGCATTTGTCCCAATTTTAATCTTATGAGAGTTGAGGGGGAATTATCTTTCCTCCTTAACAAATAGTTACTGTATTAGGCAGCTATTCCACTTGTAGGTAGTTATCCAAGTGAAATGAAAGTATAAACCCATACCAAAACTCATATACAGATATTCACAGTAACTCTATTCATGATAATAGAAACTCAAATTACACAAATGTCCATCAGGAGGCAAATAGGTAAACAAATTATGGGATATCCACAACTGTCAGCATTTACAAATATCTACTACTAGCAACAAAACAAGTAAATTAATAGTATATAACAATTATTTTTCAAAATAATTATGCCAAAGGAAAAGTCAGACAATAAAACATTCCACTTGATTCTATATATACAAAATTTTAAGAAATTCAAATTAATCTAGAACAATAGAAAGATGAGTGTATATTTGCAAGTTAAATGTTCTGGTTGGGAGAAGGGACTAAGAAATAAGAAAGCAGGTCAGCCAGGTGGTGGTGATACACGCCTTTAATCCCAGCACTGGGAGGCAGAGGCAGGCAGATCTCTGTGAGTTCAAGGCCAGCCTGGGCTAGAGAGTGAGTTCCGGGACAGGCTCCAAAGCTACACAGAGAAACCCTGTCTCAAAAAACTGACCTGACAAATCACGTTATTATACAATCCAGTAGAGGTGGTTGTGAATGAATGTGAAAATATGAAAATACAAACCAACCTAGAAAGTCTCTCAGTAAAATTCTTCTTGTGACCAATATACCTAAGCATGCATTAATATATAAATTTAAACTCAACTGTAACATTTTACAGTTCACCTAGGGATCAGGACCAGAGGGGAAAAGAGAGAGAACAGAGGTGTAAGAGAGGTAGAAAGCAAGTAAATAAAGATTAGAAGACTCGGGGTTTGCCATCTCTGACCTGATGCAACAGGAAGAAGATATCTTAAATGAGTTAGGATTATTGCATCTGCTGGCCTTCTTGAAGCAAGGGAATAATCCTATTGAATGTATCTTCTCCTGGAGGCAGTTTTGGAACTGCTGCTTCTGTCTAAATCTTTTTTAAAGACACTTGGTGAACAAGCTCAAGATGATTTGATGAACCTGAGCTTTGGATTTTGTTTTAATGACCTTCATGTAAACAGTATGACAGGATTCCATCAAAATGTCCTGACATGGCAAACGGCAAGTGTTAGCAGAAATACAAGTTTGAAACAGGCAAGAAAGTGACAAGAAAAACAGAGAATACAAAAGAAGATGATAGGCAGTAGAAAGACCCAAAATATTATTTGAGAATAGAAGAAAAAGAAATTGGATTGCTTAGAAAGATAGACACTTGGAATAAATGGAACTCACAATGTTTATTGATGAAACCAGATTCATAAAGATGTTGTTATTAATTGAGTATAGAAAACTGAATTGGAATTACTCAGGTAAAATTTTATATGTAGAAAGGATGAAGTCCAGGAATCAGCAAAAATAAAAGGGTGGCATTATAAAGTATCATGCTTCTATTGTTGAAGCATAGACTATATACTGGTGAAGAATCTAACCAGGTTATGGACATTGTCATAACAAAATTAACTTAGATACAGATACTCTTCAGACATTACCAAATAAGCAGAGAGATTAATAAGAAAGGATAAGCAAAAAAATGTTTTTTGGTTTTTTGAGACAGAGTTTCTCTGTGTAGCTTTGGAGCCTGTCCCGGAACTCACTCTGTAGCCCAGGCTGGCCTTGAACTCATGGAGATCCGCCTGCCTCTGCCTCCCGAGTGCTGGGATTAAAGGCATGGGCTACCACCCAGCTTAGCAAATATTTAATACTACTATACTTCATGTATACATGTGTCCATGCATAAGCCCAACTCTCACCTCAAAAACGAATAAAAGAGTTTATTCTAAAGCCACACATAACTGCCCATGGCCAGGAAACACAGATTTATGTGACCCTAAATACCATGTTTTAAAATAGTAGTAGCTTAATGAAGTTTGAACAGTCATTGAACAAAAGATAGTCATAAGTCAAAATATTTTTAAGTACATGGGTGAGAATATTAGGTAACAGGTTACAGCAATGTTGAGAAATCTCATCTATACACTTCAGATGCTATCTTATATCCTTCTCATCCTTTGGGCTAATGGAAGCTAGTGGTCTATTAATAAATTTCAAAGGATTTACAATAGTCATAGTCACAAGGATGGATGTTAGATTGTGTCCAGAAGTGGACAATGAACAATTGGCTACTAATCAAGCTAAAGAACCCAAGATACTTTGGCTCTGGACCTTCAATATTTTGATGCTCATCAATCATGGAAGTTCTAGTCAATCAATCAGATTTGTAGAATCTTTAGGACAGCTTTGGCTTTTTTCCCTGGGGACTTTAATTCACATGTAGAAAATACATTTCCAAGTGAAATTAGTAAATTGCAATCCCTTTTATTCAAGCTTACATACCATTATTCTCTGAAATAGAAAGAGAAGTCTAGGAAGGTCAGTTATGAAGAGATGCCAAGGACAAGCATAGTAAACAAGAATAAGTTTTTGTTATATAGATTTGTTGGTGTCTTCATTATTGATAATAGCATCTAGTGATTTGCTTGTCCTTTTTCTGAGAGAGAGAGAGAGAGAGAGAACAAGTAGAGCCATTTTATGCAGATGTAATGTCTACGAAAGGCAACCTGTTTTCTGAGTTTCTCCTGTGATAGTTTCTTCTCAAACTAATCATTTCAAGAGCTATGCATGGTGGCACATGTAGTGGGTAGCCATTCCAGCTTGGTTCTGGAAGTTCCAACCCTCATTGAGACTCTGGCAACTGTCACGCCTATGAGGCGGGGCGAAGGGAGGCGCCTGGGGACCCGAGAGCTGGATGGGCCAGCGCTCTCTCTGGGCGCTCTCTCGATGCCGGGACGCTGACCGGTGCAGATTGACTGTGCAGAGCTCCGGAGAACACTGCTGGACTGCGTTACACCTTCCCCAGACCCTGCGACCTACCCATTACTTAATTTGTTAGTTACGCCATTAAATAAATATCCTTTTAACTACGTGGAGTGGCCAAAATAATTTCTCCAATATCTGGCGCCCAACATGGGGCACGAACCCACGACCCTGAGATTAAGAGTCTCATGCTCTACCGACTGAGCTAGCCGGTAAATCATTGTATATACTAGTAAACAAACTTAGTAAAATAGCAACCTTAGATAATTTGCACTGTAATTTGTACTGTTATAGAATCTTATATGTTGATACAAATGTAAACTATTTTTATACTCCTATCTAAGATAATTTGTATATTGATACAAATACAGAACTATATTTGTTATAATGTACATATATTTCTACTCTTATTTGAAACATTTTTATATTGATACAAATGTAAATTTATATCTGTCATACTTTATGTATGTTCTACTTCTGTTTAGGATATTCGGTATATTGATATATATTTAATATTATTGTCATATTGCATATCGCACTATATATTCCTACCTCTGTTATAAATATCTTGTGTATTGTCACAATTTTGAAGTCATCGTTCTTCACCATACATTTGCTTATAGACTGTTTACCTTATTTATGTGAAGCCTTAGTCCTTAGGTTATTTCGATAGATAAGATTTATAGATTTCTAGTCGCCTATGCCTGTCATCTCTATAGTTACATTAGTTAGGTTATCCAGATTTACAGATACATAGGTCAGATGGGCAGCTAATCTTCAAACACTTCATAGACCTGGAGAATATGGCATTTAAATAACTTAGAATTCTGTTGACATGAGACACAATTGCTCCTGGCTGCACCAATTGATCCCGAGAGAATGTTGGGCTTCTAAGACATTTCCATTTGGAAGTTTGTCTTTTGGCACAAAATGGCCTACTGGGCAAAGAACTGCCCTTGCCTTGATGGCTGACAGTACAAATGCAATGCTCTCCTTTCTGGACAAGCGGGACACAAGGAAAGCGACCACTGTACTCTGCCAAGACAGGGTAAGATGGTCTTTCAGAAATCCTGCTTCTGAAAATGGTCTGTCAGATACTCTAGGCCTGTAGCCAATTTGAATGCACCAACAATGCTGAGAAACATTAGGTGACTGTCCAGGCTGCCAGCTGTCTTGGTCTACTCTTGCAAGATTCCCGAAAGTTGCTTGCATCCATCTACCATTTCTCAGGTACCATTATGTTCCTTCTCAGGTCTTTGATGGGATTGAAGACTAGCAGTTATAGTTACAACTTAGTATATATAATATCTTAGATAGAACATATTAAGTATTAGATTCAGGTTCTTTAGGATAGGACACCTTTGAATGATCTTTATAACATGCTGTTTACCTATGCTCTATACTTCTCTGGATTTTAGTATGTGTTTCTTGCTTGATATTGTTTGCATTGGTTGTAGTTACATCTTATCTAGGTCATTATCTCTCATTATTTCTGGACAATATTTGATAACCTTTCCTTTGTATATAGTCTTGTATTAGTTTAGAACCTTCTTATTTAGACAAAAAGGGGGAGATGTAGTGGGTAGCCATTCCAGCTTGGTTCTGGAAGTTCCAACCTCATTGAGACTCTGGCAACTGTCACGCCTATGAGGCGGGGCGAGGGGAGGCGCCTGGGGACCCGAGAGCTGGATGGGCCAGCGCTCTCTCTGGGCGCTCTCTCGGTGCCGGGACGCTGACCGGTGCAGATTGACTGTGCAGAGCTCCGGAGAACACTGCTGGACTGCGTTACACCTTCCCCAGACCCTGCGACCTACCCATTACTTAATTTGTTAGTTACGCCATTAAATAAATATCCTTTTAACTACGTGGAGTGGCCAAAATAATTTCTCCAATAGGCACAGGTCTATAATCCATAGCAGTTGAGAGGTTGAGCTGGGGATATATAGAGTTCTAGGTAAGCATTGGCTACACAGTCAGTCCCATACTGGTTTTAGCTGATAAGGAAATACTATCCAAAACTAGATCCCCTGATGTGGGATGGTCTTTCTGTATATTGTGAATATGTGTTGCTACCATTGGTTAATAAAGAAGCTGCTTTGGCCTATGACAAGACAGGTTATAGCCAGGTGGGAAATCCAAGCAAAGAGATGGGAAGAAAAAAGGCAGAGTTGGGGAAGACTCTGTGAGCCACCAGAGGAACAACATGTAATAGAACACATGTAAAGCCACAAGACATGTAGCAATACATAGATTAATAGAAATGGGTTAATTTAAGATTTAATACCCAGATAGCAATAAGCCTGAGCCATAGACCAGACAGTTTGTAATTAATATTAAGCCTCTGAACCATTATTTTATAAGCTGCTGTGGGGTCCAGCAGGACACAGAGACTTCCGGTTACAGTCCCCTTCCCCAAAATTGAGCTCAAAATAATCATTATGCCAAAGAGGTATATTTTGGGATGCCATATTAGTCTCTTATAGTCATTGTGAATTGGAATATTCTGGTCTTCTACATTGAAATGCAAATAAGAGATTGTAGCTAGAGTTTTCCTGCCTTGCCCACAGTCAGGACAAATCTTTGTCACCCACCAGTCCCACAGCCGCTCAGACCCAACCAAGTAAACACAGAGACTTATATTGCTTCAAACTGTATCGCCATGGCAGGCTTCTTACTAACTGTTCTAATAGCTTAAATTAATCCATTTCCATAAATCTATACCTTGCCACATGGCTCGTGGCTTACTAGCATCTTCACATGCTGCTTGTCCTGGCAGGCAGCTCCAGGCAGTGACTCCTGCCTTCCTGTTCTTTTATTTCTCCTCTCTGTTAGTCCCGCCTATACTTCCTGCCTAGCCACAGCCAATCAGGTTTTATTTATTGACCAATCAGAGCAACTTGACATACAGACCATCCCACAGCACAGCCAAGTGCAGGCCATCTCAGACGCCTGCACTCAGGCCCGTGGTCCTAATCATCCTCTATGCGGACCTGCTGGGTAAAGCCACAAGGAACCCGAGAGCAGGCTCCCACAGGACATACAGAACATCCCACAGCAAGAGATAATATACAATCCAAGTTGTTGATAGAAATTCAAAGTGGCTTGCAGTAGTGACTATGAAACCCAAAGATAATTCAGCAGAAAAGAAAATTAGATCAAAATGTTGAAAGGACTGCTTGCTGCTTCTCATAAAACCTAGAAGTGTTTCTAAGTAAACCATGCCTGTGACATATTCAAGTTGGCAACTTTGTCCTTTGTTCCTTAATTGTGGGTAAATTTCAAAAATGACGGTAGGAAAAGTAACAGAGTATGGATTTGTCTGTCCCTAGGGACTCCTATTTCTAAGAACACTTTCCATGGAAGGTATTCCCTCCCTGACTCAGTAAAAGCCAAACCACTATTC
Source organism: Peromyscus maniculatus bairdii (assembly GCF_049852395.1). Classification (NCBI taxonomy): domain Eukaryota; kingdom Metazoa; phylum Chordata; class Mammalia; order Rodentia; family Cricetidae; genus Peromyscus; species Peromyscus maniculatus. The sequence goes on along the minus strand of NC_134875.1, from coordinate 127,619,120 downwards.
TGGTCATTCAAAGAGTAATGACTAAAGTGATCATTACCACTAGAAATCAATAGGTTTTGAAAAATTCAACAACTGGTGAGTCTTGGCTGACTGTTTAAGGCAGATGATCTTAATGATTTCTGTGCCACAGTCTGGAAAGCAATGTGTCTAAATGAGCAAAATATCTATGCTTACATAGGAAGCACAGTAAAGTATTAAAATTTTATAGTAAAATAATATAGGTGATTTTAATTAGTAACTTAAATAGCAAGGTCTAGAAGTGGGAGTTTTCATTAATTTTGAAGCATCACGTTGATTATAAAAGGATTTCAAAACACAGTTGTATAATAGTTAATGCCTGAGATTTTTGTTGGTGACAAGATTACAAGTGTTATATAGTAATTTATTTTCAATGCTTATAATCAAAAGACATGTCAATTTCAGTCCTCAGTTAATGGAATCTGATACGTTTTAGGCCTCTCCGCTGACACAGCAAACCGAATCAGAGCAAATTGGGAAGCCCAGGTTTAATGGGTAAAGGGCTCCCAGGCAGTTCTCCGGGACCATAGAGAGGAGAACAAAAGAGAACACGTGTCTGTTTTCCGGGATGCATCTTATATACCCTGTGGGAGTACTCTTGAGCCTCTCTGGGGGAGGAGCTGTGTTTGGCGGGTTTTGAAGAGGTGGGTTTGGGGAGGATCTGTGTTTGGCATGGTTGAGGGGTGGGTTTGGGGAAAAAGATGGGGCAGGAGAGTTGAGGTGGATCTTCTACCCAACTCCTTCCAAACAGTCCAGACTCTTTGGGTATAGAGATGCTAGGATGCCAGGGTGCCAGGGTTTGAGGTGGAGCTCCCACCTAAACAGAATCAGTAAGTTTTTTTTTTAATTACCAATTTTTTAAAGACAGGGTCTCCTTATGGAGTTAAAGCTGGCCTCAGACTCAAAGAGATCCTTCTTCCTCAGCATCCCAAGTGCTGGTTCTATAAGCATGTGGCACCACCATACCCAGCTGACATATTTTTCTTTTTAAGAACACAGTTTCTGGGGATAGATAGATAGCTCAGTGGTTAAGAGCACTTGCTACTCTTGCAGAGGACCAGGATTCCCAGAACCCATATCAGGTGGCTGGCAACCCTCTGTAACTTCAGCTCCAGAAGATTTGATAACATCCTTTGACTACTGCACATGTGTACACACACACACACACAATTAAAAATAAAGTATATATATATATATATATATATATATATATATATATATATATATATATATATAGAGAGAGAGAGAGAGAGAGAGAGAGAGAGAAAGAGACATAAATGGGGGATTTCAAAAGCATAGGTGCTCTGCACTTATGGCAAGAACTGTTAGCTTCAAAAGTCAATTCCAAACATGGAAACAATAGAAGTTAGTGAGAGAAATAAATGTAAAAAGAAACAAAACAAGAAAAGGGCTGGGAAAATGGCTGAGCAGGTTTGATCCCCAGAACCCAAAAAGTCAAGGGAGAGAACCAACTCTCACAGACTTTTGAACATACTAAATAAATAAATAAACCTAAAAAAGTATGGTGAAACAAATTTGACTGATGTTCATCTTTAGCTACCTAAACTGTCCTAAAGAACTTGAAGAAAATTTAGAATGGTATATTGAGCAAGCTTATATAATGTATTACAATCTTATTTTTTTTTTAAAGAATTTTTTTGAGACAGAATTTAGCTATTAATCCCAGGCTGGCCTTGAACTTTTGATACTTATGCCACCCTCTCAAGTGCTGGGATTATCACCAGGGATACTTTATCTTTGGTTGATTTTTCAGAGTCTCACTCAAAAGTGTAACATACAAAGTAGATACAATTTCAGTTTTGTCTATCAGTTGCCATAGTAGGTCCTATTTACGCAGTTGGCCTTATTGCAGGGTCAAATGTGATAAGGAACATAAGATAGACGCACCTGAAATTTGTTGTTTGTTTGTCAAATTTGAGACAAGGCTATCCTCATTTGCTATCAGCTTCCTGTGTGCTGTGATACATGCATTACACCTTCTTTACTACCTACGATTTCTGAATAGACTTCCAAAGACTGGATATTTACAATGGTATGGGCTGGGTTAACCGGAGATGATGAAGCATCCACAGATTAGCAGCTGCTTGACCTGAATGGGTATGGAGAAAAACAGTGTTAAGGGATACCAGCTGAGCACTGAAGCTATGGAAGACGGCAGATATAGTTCAGCGGAGGTGACCAAGACCACAACCTCAGCTTAGTATTAAGTGGGGCTAGGAACAAAAAGATGTTAGCAGTGATATAATAAATATCTGAACTTTCTCTCCTGTCCTTTAGTCTCTTGTTGGCTCTCACTCCCATGGACCAAATCAACCAGAACTTTAAAGGCAAGGGCACAAAAAATGATGCATCTTAAGGGGGTCACAGTAAGGCAGAGAAGGATGGAAAATGGTGTGGAGGAGGGAGAAATGGTGGACAGGACTTACCTCAGCCCTTCTGGACAGTGTTTATACAAAAACAGGTTGAGGAAATTGAAGCTAGTTATCCGGTTTATAATTCAAGTTCTTCTTTAAATGGATGCTTTTAAGGAAGGTACGGTTTGCCTCAAGTTCCATATTGATCAAACTATGTAGATAACTGTTTATCATACCATTTTACTTTGCCTTTCTGGTTCCAGCCATTGGGGATGCCTGGAGCTGCAATCTCTAAAGTGAAGCTGATTTGAACTTAATTGCTAATCTATTCAAGGAGGGCACTGCCTGGCTTTAAAAACAATTCCTGTTTTTCAAATTGTGTCTTGGAATATTGAAAGTTCAGGGCATAATTTAAAGAAGATTGGACTTAAAGTTGCCTAGAGCCACATGATTCAAAGGGTACTCTGACTCTTGTCTGTTGAGGTGAAGCAAAAGCAAACATATTTATAAATGTCAGACATGGCCCCTCTAGGGCCTCCAGGGACTATTGATGTAGACAGCCAGAGCCAGCATTTAAAAAATTATCCAAAGGGCTTGATTCAATATCACTGCTGACCTGGAGTCTGAGAAAGAACTGATGTTGATGTGCTTGGAAAGCTTTAGCTTCCCTCAATACTCTGCCCTGCACATAGGAACTTCTTTTAAAGGGGCAGTAGTTCTTGGGGTTTGAGGCTAAAAACTTGGTCTTGAACCATAAAACGACTGGAATTAAGGATCTTCTATCTCATTACTATGCATTCAGTTCTTCACTGTACACTCAAGTTACTTGTCATTTGTTAATGAACTCAATCACATTTGTGCTTCATGTTCCTGGGGAGATTGTTCTGGGTTATTTAGTTTGATCCACATATATCACATCTCAGTGGGACTCCTTCACAGCACAGGGCATATTTCAAAGTGTTTTTCTTATTGTTTTCTATTTTTCCCAGCCCAGTCTTTATTGTCAACATTGACTAATAACCAATTTCACTCCTGCTGGCTACCATGAAGATCAAATAAAGGTGTACAAAAAATAATAAAAATAAAACATTCAAAAAAACCTTCTGGGGCTGAAGAGATAATAAGTCAGTTGGTAAGGTGCTTGCCACACATGTATGAAGATATGAGTTTGACCCAGGACCCATGTAAAAAGCCAAACATGAAGGTATGTATACCTTATGATGACAGAGCTAGAGAGGCAGAGACAGGCTGGCTGGCCAGCCAGTCTAGTTGAAACATCCAGTCTCAGGTCCCGCTAAGAGACCTGCCTCAAAAACAAGATAGGTTCCTTAGGAACAACATCAGAGGTTGTCCTCTAGCCTATACACATATGTATGTGCAAGTGTACCTGCACACACGAGTATATCCACATATACAGAAACACAAAAACATGATTCAAATAGACTAACTTAGGTGTTGTCCTGGTTTGCTTTCTATTTCTGTGATAAAAATCAGAACCAAAGGCAACTTGGAGAAGAGACAGATTATCTACCCCATCACTTGGGGAAGTCAGTGCAGGAACTCAAGGCAGGAACCTGAAGGCCCAAATTGAAGCAGAGATTGTGGAGGAATGTTGCTTACTGGCTTGATCTCCGTGACTTGCCCAGAGGTTGCACTACCCACAAAGACTGGATCCTCCCACACCAATCATAAATCAATGAAATGTTCCATAGATTTGCCCATAGGCCAATCTCATAGAGGCATTCTCTCAAATGAAGTTTTTCTTCCTAGATGACCTTAACTCATGTCAAACTGAAAAAAAATCATAACTAGTTAATGTGTCAAATGAAGATTATCAGCAACATATATATGCTACTTTATCCTTTCCTAGGGAATTAGATAATTCAGGGAATAGGAAAAGTAGAAAGAGATGGCAATGTAGACTCAAACAGAACAACACAATAACGGGAAGAATGAACTTTTCTTGTCATAAGAACCAGATAGCTGAATAAAAGGGATTCAAAGAAGAGCTATGTTTGAGCACAAATTTCCTTTCTCTGTCCTCTGTGAACTTATAGCCTATAGACTGACTATTCATCTTTCAGTTATATACAAACAGGGCTAGCACTGTACTTCAATGTGGAGTGCTTTCTTGGCGTGTGTAAGGCTCTGGATTCCATCTCTAACATCAAAAAATTATATTGAGCCAGGTGGTGGTGGCACATGCCTTTAATCCCAGCACTCGGGAGGCAGAGCCAGGTGGATCTCTGTGAGTTCAAGGCCAGCCTGGTCTACAGAGCGAGATCCAGGACAGGCACCAAAACCTACACAGAGAAACCCTGTCTCAAAAAACCAAAAAAAAAATATTGAAATTTTTTGTTGTTTTATTTTACTTTATCTCTTTCTTTATCCCAGGTCTGGCTTCTTTATCCCTGGACACCCTGAAACTCACTGTGTAACCCAGGCTGACCTCAAACTAACTCATGGTGATCCTCCTGGTACTTCACTCTGAATGCTGAGAGTCCAGGTGCGAGCTACCACACTGCCATTGGACACTTCCAAGTCTCCTCCACCTCCTCATTCTGATCCTTAACCAAAATGTAGAGATGGAATATATGAGAAGAGAAGCCCAGTCATTGCTGAGATGGAACTGAACAGGACTAGGTGGAAGTATTCTTGAACACCCATTCATTTTCCCACACCAATCTAAAGAAGTATATAAGCCAGGTATGGGTGTATATGCCTGTAATTCCAGCACCCAGGAAGCTAAGGCTGGAGGATGGTGAGTTTAAGGCCAATTTTGAACTTTCTAAAAGAAGAAACAAAAACACAAAAGAAGTATATTAGCTTCTGATGTTCCCAGGAGACACAATCTCACTGCAAACTCCCAGTTCCTCTGGCTCTTATAATCTTTCTGCCAATTCATCTTCAATGATCCCCGAGCCTGAGGTGCAGGAGTTGCCTCACTTGTGACTGGGCTCCATAACTCTGCATTTTGGTTGGTTGTGGTTTTCTGTAATTGTCTCTGTCTATTGCAAAAAGAAGTTTCTTTGATGAGGGATGAGGACTACATTTTTCTGTGAGTATAAGGACCAATATTTAGAATGTCTATCTGTCTATCTATCTATCTATCTATCTATCTATCTATCTATCTATCTATCTATCTATCTATCTACCTACCTATCCATCATCTAGCTATCTCACAACCCAGGCCATGAATTGAAAGAGAGGAAGGAGGGGTATATGGGAAAGTTTGGAATATCAGTAAGATGACATTCACCAATTGTGACTGAAAATCCAAATAAGAATGACTTCAAGAAAAAGAAAGGGACTGACAATGTAAAAGAAACTAACAGATGCACATACTCCAACTACTAGCCTCCTTACATCTCATGGTCTCAGATAGCAACTTGAATTCTATTTTTCATGTCTACATTCCAGGCAGCAGAGAAGGAGAAGAAGAAGACAGGATAATCCTTCTATTTAAGAAAACTTCATGAGTCTTATACATGATTAGAAATCCCATATCTAATTTTTAATCATTCTTATTGATCAGAACTTTGTCATATTCAACTGCAAGAGAGGGAGGAAAATTATTTGCTTCCAGTCAGATTTTACTATTTAGCCCAGGTTGGCTTTCAATTCTTGATCCTCCTATCTCAGCCTCCCAAGTGTTAGGATTAAGATAATAGGGCAGGTCTTTAAAAAAAATGTTCTTTTTTTTATAAAAGGTTTATTTTATTTTTTATTTATGTGTATGTGTGTGTGTGCAAGAGTATATGCCATATGTGTGAATAACCACAGAAGGTGTCAGATCTCCTGGGAATGGAGTTCAGGCCAAGTGGTTGTGAGCCCACTGATGTGGGTGCTGGGAACCCAACTCATATCCTTGGACAGCAGCAAGTGATCTTAACTGCTCAGTCATCTCCCCAGGTTCCCTAGAGGTGGTTAAAACAGTTCTTACAACCTATATCAAGGGAAAAGGGCCGACCCTTTCACAGCGGTTGAATACCAGATGTTTACATTATGATTCATAACAGTAGAAAAATTAGCTATGAAGTAGCAATGAAAATAATTTTATGGTGGGGGGGTCACCACAACATGAGGAACTGTATTAAAGGGTCACAGCATTTGGAAGGTTGAAAACCACTGGGCAAAAAGAAGGTAAAAGGAGCCTCCTTGCTTTCTCAAATTAAATGCCAAGGTGTATATTTTAAGGTACTGTGTCCTGAATGGCATAACTTTTCTTTGCTTTTCTCCTTCTTTCCTCCCTCATTTCCTTCCGTCCCTTTTTTTCAGTGTGTGTGTGTGTGTGTGTGTGTGTGTGTGTGTGTGTGTGTGTGTGTGTGTGTTAGATACTGAGGATTAAACCTAGAGCTTCATAATGCTAGGCAAATACTTTACCACTGAGATATGTTCTCAAGCCTTTTATTTTTATCTTGAAACAGGCTCAATAAGTTGTCCAGATTTGCCTCGAAAGTATTCTGTAGCCTATGAAGGCCTTAAAGTGGCAATATTTTTGTCCCAGACTCCCAAATAGTGGGATTACAGGCCTGTGCCACCAAGCCTCTCTCTCTCTCTCTCTCTCTCTCTCTCTCTCTCTCTCTCTCTCTCTCTCTCTCTCTCTCTCCCTCTCTCTCTCTCTCTCACACACACACACACAAAAAAAAACCCCACACACATTTAATTTTTGTTATATAGTTCAGGCTGGCCTTGAACTCCCTATTTATGCTTCTGGTGCTGGGATTACTAACACACATGGCTCAGATCAAGATAATTTTCTATATTATATTATTAATTTCTTCCAATTTATTTATTCTACTTCTCATTTGAAATTCACTATGTTTTAAAATTAACTCAATGGTATTTGGTCTATTTACTTTCCAGATTGCTAAGTGGTGGCTATTTTCATATTCCACTGGTGGTCAGGGCAATTTTATTTTTTAAATTTTTTCTGTGTGAGGGTGTCACATCCTCTGGAATTGGAGTTACAGACAGTTTTGAGCTGCCATATGGGTGCTGGGAATTGAACCCGGGTCCTCTGGAAGAATAGCCAGTGCTCTTAAGCTGGCTATCTCTCCAACCCCTGTAGGCCCATTTTTAAAGCTGAGTATATATCCCCAGGATCTGTTCAGAAAGAGAGGTAAAGTGGTTTTCCATTCTTTCTGCTCCTGAGAATCATTTATTTTTTTACCATCATAATTAGTAACTTATATTGGTAAATATTTTTTTGATTTAAAACACTTCTACTTCTAAACTGTTTCCCCCAATAATTGATGCTGAAAAATCTTAAACCTATACAACAGTTAAAAGAACATTTTGTTCAACACCAATAACAATAAATCCTCCACCTCAAAGAACTTCAACCTTCATCTCCTAATAAGGTCATTCCTCCCTGTCCTAACTCTAGTACTATTCTCACAGCTAGAAAATTTAATGATAATCAACAGTGTCTGCTCATATTCAGTTCATGTTTAAATTTTCTCGTCTCACAACAATATCAGTTTTTTTAATTCCAGCCCAGAATCCAATCTTAATATTCTATCTATCTATCTATCTATCTATCTATCTATCTATCTATCTATCTATCATCTACTATTGCTTCAATGGGGAGCTATACTCCAGTTCTTGCTTTTGGAGGCAAAGTCTTACTATATATTCTAGACTGGTCTGGGACTTACTATATAGCCCAGGTTGGCCTTTAACGCAAGATCCTCATATCTTAGCCTCTCTTATCTTGGGATAACTGTAGCATACCATCATATCACCCAGGCCAGTTCAACCATTTCCACTAGGTGGGGACTAGACTGCCAGACCTCTTATCTGTAAAACATTGCTTTTTCCCCCTTCATAGTTAATAAAATACAATAAAAATAGGAATAGTTTGAATAGTCAGAACTCAGAAAGGGAAGCCAACCTAACTGGATCTGGATCCTGTGTTGCTGTTGGCTCACAAGGACTACATTAGCAGGCAGGGATTTGGGGAAGGAAAAGTACATTATCTTAAGGTGAATCCACTTTCCTGGGGGTGGTCATCCAGCCAGGCCCCTGACCTGTCCCACTGGATTGACCCATAGAGGAGGAGACATGGGCATGGAGAAAACAAAGGCATCTTCCACCTAGAGGTAGATTTATTAGTTACACTAGCACTTGGGAGGATCACCTCAAGTCTGAAGTCAAACTAATCTACACAGTAAGTTCTATTCCAGTGTGTGTGTGTGTGGGGGGGGGACTGCACAATGAGACCACATCTCCATTTTAAAAAACAGCCATTTCTTTCTATATTGACTATTGGACACTTTTTGTAAAGAAGTGAGGTGGTATTGTGTTCCCCAAAATATTGTGCACCCTAATAAACTTATCTGGGGTCAGAAATTTAAAAAAAGATATAAAAATGACAAAAGGTAGATTATTCAATCTATTATAAAAAATACTTTTAAAAAGGAATTACTTGTTTTAAATAAGATAAGTAATAAACATTTTTTGTCTGAGTTTATCAAATGTTACTGGACTGGACATTGTTAATATATATAATGGAGTTTTTATCTGAATCTGTCAAATGTTAATGGACTCGACATTGTTAATGTAATTCTTGACTGTATATGTTGTATATACTTATTGGATAGTTTTTCTTGTATTAGTTATAAGCTTTTTTAAATTTTAGACAAAAAAGGGGAAATGAGGTGGTATTGTGTTCCCCAAAATATTGTGCACCCTAATAAACTTATCTGGGGTCAGAGACAGAACAGGCACAATATTAAACATAGATGATAGGCAGTGGTAGCTCACGCCTTTAATCTTAGCATTCCAGAGGCAGAAATCCATCTGTTCAAAGATACAGCCAAGCATGGTGACTCATCACGCCTTTAATCCCAGAAAGCAAGCCTTTAATCCCAGGGAGTGGTGGTAGAAAGCAGAAAGGTATATAAGGCATGAGGGCCAGGAACTAGAAGCATTTGGCTGGTTAAGCTTTTAGTTGGTTAAGGTTTCAAGCTTTGGAGCATCACAGTTCAGCTGAGATTCACTCTGGATGAGGACTCAGAGGCTTCCAGCCTGAGGAAACAAGATCAGCTGAGAAGTTGGCCAGGTGAGGTTAGCTGTGGCTAGTTCTGTTTCTCTGACCATCCAGCTTTTCACCCCAATAACTGGCCTCAGGCTTGATTTTATTAATAAGAACTTTTAAGATTCCTGCTACAAAGAAGAGATTCCCATTTTCATTCATATTAATGTGTGTGTGTGTGTGTGTGTGTGTGTGTGTGCTGGTGACTGCATACCATAACACATTTATGGAGATCAGAGGACAACTCTCAGAGGCAATTTCTCACCTTTCACTATGGTCTTCAGGGATTGAATTCAGGTTTTTAGGCTTGTGTGCCAAGAGCTTTTACCTGCTGAGCCATCTCACTGGCTCAGGGATTGCCGTTTTTAATCCTTTTCTCTGTATTTGTAACAGGGATACAGAGCAGAAACACACTGGTGTAGCACAATGGGCTTTGGGATTTTTTTTTTATTACTAAGAATCATCATCATTTTCTTTTTTTTTTTTTAAAGATTTATTTATTTATTTATTTAATGTATACAGTGTTCTGTCTGCACACACCCCTGCAGGCCAGAAGAGGGCACCAGATCTCACTACAGATGGTTGTGAGCCACCATGTGGTTGCTGGGAATTGAACTCAGGACCTTTGGAAGAACAAGCAGTGCTCTTAACCTCTGAGCCATCTCTCCAGCCCCATTTTCTTTTTTTTTCTTTTCTTTTCTTTTTTTTTTTTTTTTTTTTTTTTTTTTTTTTTTTTTTTTTTTTTTTTTTTTACTATGAATGACACTTTATTCAGTCATTTTCTTCACAACTGAAACTCCGGGAATTCAAAATTAACATCTTTGCCTGGGAGCTTCTTATACACACCAGAAAAAGTTTCAACCTTGTGCTCCACGTTGTTCTGCTGGGCTTTGTCTAAATGAACCTTTATGAGCCGGCTGCCATCCAGTTTCACGCGGATCCTCTTCCCCACAATCTCACTTGGGAAGACCAAGTCCTCGAGGATGGCATCGTGCACTGCAGTGAGGCTGTGGCTTCTGGGGCGCTTCTGCTTATTTTTCATGCGGCTTTTCCGAGTTGGCTTGGGCAGAATCCTCCTCTGAGCAATGTAGACCACGTGCTTCCCACTGAACTTTTTCTCCAATTCACAAACCAGCCAGACTTGGATTTTCTGAAAAGACTTCAGCTGGGGAACTGGTACAAAAATTATGATAGCTTTCCAGCCAGTTCCCACAGCTGCGCCTTGAGATCGGAGTTCATCTCCAGCTCGAGCAGCGCCTGGGAGATGCCAGACTCGAACTTGTCCGGCTTCTCACCATTGGACTTCACGATCTTGGTGCTCAAGCTGAACTTGGCTGGTCCCTGACGGAGTGCCGGCTTCGAAAGATCATTTTTTGTTTTGTTATGAAATAAGGTCTCACACTATAGCCCATGCTGGACTAGAACTCGAGAACTCATTATATAGTTTAGGTTAATGTCATATTCACAATTCTCCTGCTTCAGCCTCCTGAGTGCTGGGATTATAGGTATATGCCACTATACAAGCTTCACAATTGTTTTTTTTTAAATTACATTTGCTTACTTATGTGTGGTGGGGCATACCTATACCACAGTGCACATGTGAAGGTCAGAGGACAATTTGTAGGAGTTCCTTCTTTCCTCTACCATTTGTGTCCTGGGGATTGAACTCAGGTTGCCAAGCTTGGCACTAAGTTCTTTTAATTACAGAGAGCTAGCTCTCTGATCCCATTACAATTCTTTTTAATATTCAAATTATTTCGATTTTATTTGGTGACATTACTTACAGAAAATGTGCCTTCTGGTTGGTAAGTAGTATCTGAACTGATAGACACTCTAAAAAGCTATAAGTTATTGATACAAGCATAACTTTTGGTTTCTTTCAGTGTGGTGACTGCTAATCTGGTTTCTCGTGTGACAGGCCCTGGAAAGTAAGGCTATGGGATTATTATTATAAAACATACTTGCTTCTCTAAGGTATAAGGCTGCAAACCTACACTAGATCCCCTACTTGTCTGGTGTGAATCCTGTTCCCTTAGACCTAAACTATCACTTGGAAGAATAGAGAGAATAGCTACAATTTAGTTGTTTGGACTGTTTTGTGATTTACTGTCAGAATTCTTGTGGAAAGAAAGCACTAAATGCTTGGTGGCAAGTGGTAGTTTTTGCTGTATATCTCTTTCAACTGACTTACAACCAATACAGGTCTATTTATGAATTGGAGGATTTCATAAAATCCATGAAGATGTCTTTATAAGAGCTGAACTATTTTAAAAAAAATCAGGAGAGCAATATTTCATCTCTGCCCTTTGTATCCCATCCTCGTCCATTTGTCTATCCTTCTTATAGTTCTTGAAAAGTAAATTTTTTTTTACATTAGGATATAAATATACATGCATAAAAGTATGCTGTTTATATTCACAGCTTGATTTTATCATTGGATAGTATCCCGAAAACTACTCCAATTAGAGTCCTTTATTTTTAAAATGTGGTGTTTTGGGGCCAGTGAGATGGCTCAGTGGGTAAAGGCATTTGCTCCCAAACTTGATGACCTAAGTAAAATCCCTGGGACCCAAATGTGGTAGGAGAGAACAGATTCCAGAAAGTTCCCCGTGATCTCCACATGAGGGCCAAGGTACACATGTACCCACACACAAAATAAACGCAATAAAATTTTAATTTAGTGTTTCACTGTGTAGACATATGGAAACTCAGAGAACTGCCCATGAATGGACATAAATAATTCCAGAAGCTTTGCCTCCCTAATAGAGAGGCCAAGGGAAGGAGGATCACTTGAACTCAGGAGTTTGAGGCCAGTTTGATCAGTACAGTGACACTCCATCTTTAAAAGAAAAACATTAAATAAATAGTAGAGGTGTCTCAGGTAGTGGGAGGGGTGGATATGATCCAGATACGTTATATACATGTATGAAATCTTGTCAACAAATAAAAATGATTAGAAAGATAATAAATAATGAAGTGTTTGTGGAAGAATAGTATTCGATTCTCTCCTGCCTCCCTACCACTCCCCTCACTCCTTAGCCATGCCTCCAGCCCCAGCCCCTAGGGCCTGAACTCACATCGCAGAGCAGCCCTCTCAGAACGCTTGGATTACAAGCGTAGGCTGCTGTGCTCTACATTGCCCCACACATTTTCTTTCTTTCTTTTTTTAATTTGCACCTTAGGCATCTTTTAGCTTTCATTTTTTTAATTTCGGTACCACTTAATTTGTGGTAGTTATTTTCCTCGCATATCTGTTTAGACTCTGGTGAGGTACGTTCGCTTGAAAACACACCACCGAAAAGGAATACGCGCTCCTTTAGACAGGCAGTTTGCCGGCAGCCGCCCTCCCCTCCCCCACCCCGTCCAAGGAAAGTTCGAGGCTGCGCCGAAAGCCCGCCTCGTGACGTCACCAGAGGACTAGACCAAACTGAGCTAGGCAGAGTTCCGTCACTTCGTCCTTTGGGCTTTTCTCCTTTACGTATTATGTTTTCTGAGCCCGCTCTCGGCTCAGACATCTTTAGCTCAAAAGAAACCATGAAAGCGGCAGGCCAATAATCGACGCCTCCGCGCGCGCGGACTCCGCTCCCCGACGGCCCCCCCCCGCTCCGTTCGCGGTGGTATCGTCCGGCCCCTGAGGACCGCGTACAAGTATCGCGCGTTGGCGGGAGAGGCGGAGCCGCGCCGCGCCGCCGCTTCATCTCCCCGCCTCCAAGTGGGTCGGACGCTTGGGTTGGGCCTCCGGGTGGCGACTGGTAACTGCTGGGCGCGGAAAGCCGAGCGCTGTTGAGGGGAGGGCTGAGGGGAGGGTTCAAGGCAGCCATTCGCTGCGTCCCGCCATTGTGAGAATTATGTCGGGAAATGAGGCCGCCTTTCCCTCAGGCGGCGGCATGCGTGGCCGCGGTCGCGGCCGCGGCCGCAGGGGGCGTGAGGTAGAATGGGCCCCCGAAACCGGGATTGCCTCTTCCCAGACCCCTGTGGGGCTGCCCCAACTAGACAGCATCTCTAGCAGCTCTTACGAGTCCTCCCACTCTCAGTGGCAGACCGCCTCTCAACCCCATTCTTCACCTCCGATGAGCGGGTCTACCCAGGAGCTGGTTGGTTCCATTATTTCCACCAACCTCTCTCAGCTCGATGATGATTCTGGCCAGAGGAATGACCCCATCTCAAAGTCTTCTTCCTCGGAATTAAATGCCCACAGCCAGAGCGGTCAGATCCCCATACCTCCCTCGGACTACTCCATTCTTAGCTCTGTCTCCCAGCACCTATCTGTAATAGAATCCATCCCGGATTCATCCCATTCTTTGGAGCAAAGGTCCTCGGTGATTTCTGGGCAAGTGTCTTCTATGATTTCTAGGCCTGGCACTTCCCTAGAGTCAGAACTAGGGTCTATCCCTCCCTCAGTGATAAGCACTCCCCGAGGGTCGGTAGATGAGCCCACTTTACCCGCAGTGACTAACTACCCCTGGGGATTGCCACTAGAATACCCTACAAACAGTGACACGTCCGTGTCTTCGTTGGAACTACCTGAACCTCAAGAAAATACCCCACGGGTGTCGATAGAAGACGCCCCCATGCACAATCTGTCCGTTTCTGCCTGGTTATCCACATCATCACCTTCAGCACCATATTTCCATTCCGGGCTGCCGGTACAAAGACCTCGGGTGCTCGATAGCCCAGTACCTACATCCCCAACACACCCACGGTATAACCCCCGAGGTTTGCCGCAAGGACCTCCTCCTTCCCATGCCCCTCCAGTGCCTTTACAAGAGCCATCCCTGCCCGGTGTGCAGGGCTCTCCCTGGGTATCTCAACAAGAATCAGCTCCGCCCCTGAGCGCTCCCCTTGCACAAGGGCCCGCTCCGCCCTCAGGGCCGGGCTCCCCCTGGGTATGGGTAGAAAGTTCGGCTCCGCCCCCGGACACCAGGCAGGGGGAGGTACAAGGGTCTGTTCCACCCTGGGCGGTCCCCCCTTTTAAGCCCAAGTCTCCGAAGAATCTCACCCAAACCATGACGAGTCTGGAGAAGCCTAATATCACAGGCCACATGTTCGACGTAGTCGTGATTGGAGGCGGCATCTCAGGTCAGTTTGGATCTTTAACAGTAGCTTAAGGGGCCCTGGCTGACCAGGGGTAGGGGACTTAGTGTTCTTGTGTTTAGCAGGGTCTTTCTCCTGCATGTGAGTGTTTCTATGGCAGGGCCCCGATCGTGCCAGATGGGAATGGGGGTTGATTTCTTTGCTGGTGGTATGCAGTGGTGGAGGAGGCAAAATAATTTGACTTCTACTATTAAATACTAATGATTAATTAGCTTTTGCTATGCAATTACATTTAGCACATTACATGAGTTTCCTCTGTCCTCAACAGTCTTATGGGTGGGCAACACATCTGCTATTTTACAAAACCAAGAATCTGTGGTTTGAGAGTTTCAGTAACTCTTCTGAGGTCTAATCGCCTCCCTGGGAAGCTGCAGACCTGTTTTCTTCCATTTAAGACCTTTACTTGCAATTCTTGAGGTGGTTGCTTGGCCTCCCTGATTTCACATCCTTTCTTCTGAACAGAATATCAGCGAATGGATGTCTGTACTGTTGAAGTAGTAGTAGGATTATTTCAGTTATGCTCTTCTACAAAGCACCATCACTTAGAAAATTTTAGTAGGTAAAAAATAAGGAGGCAGAATTCTTTAGGAAAAGGTAATTTTGTTTTTGTTTTTTAAAGGAGCTGTAAGATTCAACCTACTCCTGGTGTTTTTTTTCAGAACTTGAATAAAAGTGTAGAGTATTTATTGCCCAAAGGGACTCTCTTCATAAAGCAGGACCCAAAGGAAAGTCAGGGAGTACCTTGTATCCCCTTACTAAGAGCTACACTGCCTGCACCTTGTCTGGAGGCCCTGGCTTGGATGGCTCATCAAGTAAGGGGTATATAAACTTTTTCTCTATTTTCCTGGAGACCTCTTCAATATTTGTATATTAAATTGCCACTTAAATTATCATATTGGAAAATTGTAGGAATTATGATTTGGCTCTAGGTAGAAGCCCAAACTGAAATGTCTCCTTTCACTCAGGTGCTAATAATTTCAGAGATACACCTGCAAGACCTAACTTAGAGGGAGAAAGACAGTAGAGGCAGTAAATAGGGTGGCTCCAAATTATCCATTTTAATATATGTCCCCTTTGAGTAGACTATAGACATGCTTATATATTTTAGATGTAGGTAGCTTTGGACTCATCCTCTTCAGGGAAAACAATCTTAATCACCAGATTGGTATGAACTGTTGCAGCAATAGTATGCATTCGTGCTATGCATCAGAAGGAAGCAGATCATGGTGAAGAATTAGAAAAGGGAGCATTTATCATTCTTTCCTTCTTTCATTCCTTCCTTCAACAAACACTTGTTGAGTGCCTACAGGTTAGTGGATTGGTGTTTCCAAAAACCTGGTCCTTCTAGGCAAGTACTGTAGAAGCAATGTTGTTGTTGGCACTAAAATATAAATATGATAATATGTAGTATAAATTGATTAACACCATACCACCATTTGCTGTTTTGCTGGGATTTTATTCTTGTCCTGTTTGTCTCCAGTGTTCCTTAAAGAAAGCATTGTCTTTTTATATTTTTTTTGATATTTGGTGGTGAGTCTAGCCATTAGCAGCTGAACTCTCTCTCCAGCCTGACTTTTTAAAATTTTTATGAGACAATGTCTCATGTATCTCAGAATGGCATCCAACTTAATATGTAGCCAAGGATGAACTTGGATTTCTGATTTTCTAGCATCCAAATACCAAGTCAGATGTGGGATAGCATGCCTGCTTTATGAATGCTGAGGATCAACCCCAGGGTTTTATGTGTGGTAGGCAAGCACTCTATCAAGTGAGCTGTATCCCAAGCCTTGTCTTTTGTTTTTCTTTTGTCTAATTGCTTATTCTTTCTCCTTTTTCACATCTGACTGTTAATATTTAGTCATCAACAAAAGTGTATTTAGCATGTAACTGATGAACCTTAAGACTTCAGGTCCCTTATGATCTCATTCTAAGTAAATTACCAGCTTCATACTGAGTCATGTTACAATTTTGCTTTCTTCTTTTGTTTTGTGATGGTGCTGGATTGAGACAGGGACTCATGTAACATAGGCTGGACTTGAAATCCCTGTGTATCTAGAATGGCTTTGAGCTTCTAATCTCCCTGCTTTCCCTTCCAAATGCTTGATTGCTACCATACCTGGTGTATTGATTTCTTATTTCTTAAAGAAAGCATCCAAATTATATGAAGCCCCACAAAAAAATTGTACCTATTCTTGGGAATTACTAATTAGTTCATTTCTTTGGGGGATATAAAGAACATTTTTTTTTTGCTCAATATGCTTACTTATTCCAAACACGAACTTTCAGTTCATCAGCAACATTGGAAAAAAGGACTTAATTTCCCTTAGTGTCATTTCTACTAGTCAGATCTGAGAGATTTTAGGAGCCAAACTGACCAGAAACATTCTTTTCTGTGTTGTCATCCAAAATGTTTTAGTACTAACATAGATGTGGATGTCTGACTCAGGTATTAGATTCAGGCTGTATGTTTCCTGAATGGGTGAGAGCATTCTTGTGAACTCACAACACGTTTCTTTATGTAGGCTTGGTTATATCCCATGGTATGAATCCTATGATATAGTCTCTTTGTTTCTTTTTTTGACACAGGTCTGATATAGTCCAGGCTGGCCTCACATTTCACATTTGTCTGTAGTTGAAGCTGCCATGAACTCTTGATGCTCCTGTTTCTATCTCCCAGGTTTTTGGAAACATCACATTTTTTTATTTATTGAAGCTGAGTTGGAAGAATTTTTTACAGTAATGTTATTAACATAGATTTTAAGCACAAGGGTTAAGGGACAGTGACAATCTGGAAGGAAGCTAAGATACACCCCAAAACATAGGTCTAGGTTTCTCAAAGAAGAGCAGCTCTGTGGCAGTTTTAAATACTTTGGAATATTCCTTAAAACTTCCCTGTTAGGACTTACTATTTTTACCATGCTACTTATGCAACTATAATCTATGGTCGATAATTAGCTTTTGCCATGTTATGCTTATAATGTAGCTCCCAGAAGAGGACATATTCTAAATGGCATTGCTGAGAACTGATTCACATTTAGAAAGCTTTATCTTTGTACAAAGAATAATAATATTTCTATTTTGTCATTGAAAACATAAGATAGAACATTTATAACAACCATAATACCCTATTTTCTGTCCACCCATCTAATTAATGTTTTTATCCTGTGTTAGTACTTGTGAGGGGAAACAGCCCTGCTTATAATCCATAATCTATAACCTTTTGAAACTCTGTTTTCTATGATACTATTGAATAGTGAAGTTTTATCATCTATTAATCATATCTTTTCCATTTTTTGAAGTCACCTTGAGACTCTGCTGTACTTCTTTCTCATTCTATTGCTCCAGTGTTCCCTTAGTTATAGAACGCTCTCAAGTCTTTAAATCAAATCTTTTTTTTTTCTCTAAACTTATATGCCATGGCTTATCTTTTCATGGATATTTTGCAGTTATATACTGCAGATTCCTCGGTTCCTTACCTCTTTTCTTGGATATCATCTTCTCCATCATTTATGATACATCCTTTTCTATGTTTTATTTTATTTATTTATTTCTGAGACAGGGTCTTACATAATCCAGACTGAATTTGAAGTCATTGTAGCCAAGCATGATCTTGGTCTTTTGATCCTCTTGCCTCTACTTCCTGAGTGCTAGGATTACAGGTTTGTGCCACCATACCCAATTTTGTTTTCATGCATTACTAGCAGTGGAACCCAGGGCTTCATGAACACTAGGTAAACACTACCAAATGAGCTACATCCCCCACTCATGTCCTTTTCTTTTATCTTTTACACCTCCCTACTAATTTTTTTGACGTGCCAGGCTTCACATATGTCAAGCACATACTTCTATACCGAGTTACATCCTCAGGTCCTTTGAGCTGGACTGACTCCTCTTCTGCTTCCTCGGTTATCGTGTTCATGCCCCCATCTCCAGGGCAGACTCTTGACTCCTGAAGGTTACCTGAGTTATAATACCTTCCCAATGGCATTGCTTTACAATAATTACTCTCTCTTCACATCCACCCTGCATGCAGTATTCTCCCAGGCTTGATTGATTTACTTTAACCACTTTTTTTCACCTTTCTACTCAAGTTCTTTAGTGGTTTCATATTACCAGTGTCTCAAGACCTAATCTACACTGTCAATCATCTGGCTTCACTTTGTTGGACAAATAGTATTACCCACTTTTCCTCAATATGAATGTGAGATTTAGTGCCTTTTGTCATAGTGCTAGTCTGTTTATTTTGTCCCTTTATGTCTTCCGTGTTTTCATCTTAACATAGAAGTGCTTCTGACAGTGCATTCTATCTGCCCTGCAATATCTGGATGATCACCCTGACTCCCATTGATTTTTCTCCCTTCTTAAGGAGATTTTAATCTATGTTTAACAAGATACATTTATTTTCTGATTCTTACTTCTCAATTTTATTTTTAAGGACAATGTATCACTCTCTGACTTTAGATGCTAGTTCTTAGCCGTAACTGTCACAGATTGAATAAAGGACAAAAAAAAATGTTTGTCATTATTCAAGAAATTTCTGAAATGGTTCTTTTTAGAGAGTGAAGTAAGAAACAGAAAAAGGCCACCTTCTTAGGACAATATGCATTCTTCATAGGGCTTTTGGAATCTCAGAGCTTTAGATCAGGCAATCTAGCTCAATCACCTACAATTGTAATCCTCCTGGAAGCATCTCCTTAGTTTTTAATCTAACTATAGCTCTGAATACAGTTAGGGAAGGGGGAGCACTCTATTCCTCTAAGCAACTCAAGAGCCCTGACTCCTGAACCTATTCAGACATTTTAGAGCTTCTACTATATGCTGAGCAGTAGGTAGATCACAGGGATAGAGGGATATAAAGATAACTAGCATCCCTGCCAGAAATCGTCCTTCTCTTCTTATAATTAATAGTAGGCAAATAATCAACATGATTATAATGAGACAAATATTAATGTTATGAATATGAACAAAGTACTGAGACTTTGAGACGGAAGTATGATTTATTATAATAGATAGGGATAAGACAATTAAAAAAAGACATCCCGAACAGTAGACACCAGAGGAGCATTGGTTTAGGGTCATGAGGCTATATGCCAGACACCAAGTAGTACTTAATTTAAACTCATGACAGAAATACCAGGGGAGGGAAATAGCTTCTCTTTATATCTCTAGGAATATGATTCTGGGAGCAACTTGAAGGATTCAGTGTGCCATGTCTGCCTATGAGTTTTGTACTTCTGAACTGTGAAAGGTTAGCATGTATTTAATGAAAATACCTTAGTCATAGTGCTGAATGGTTCTTGTGTTTTTTTTTGAAAAAATAAAATGTTTTTTGTTTGTTTTCAAGCAAATACCAAGTGTCATGTAGAAAGAGCTCTCAATATACACATTTTTTTTATCTGTGAGCCAAGCTCTACTACAATTGGGAGCACTAGCTGCCCAGAACCTGGTACTAGCAGGGATTGAATTTTCTCATGATCTAAGACAGAAAGGTCATTTTGTAAGAAGAATGACTAATGCATTGAGTTCTACATAATATAGTTTCCCCTTTTCTGAAATACATCATCTATAAGAATCATTTCTATGAGGATCATTTTAAACATTTGAACCCAAAACTTGGTAGCACATACTGTATGGTTTTGCAGTGATTAAATAAAAGCTTCCATTTTAAAAGAGAGTATTGGTTTTTGATAGCTTAGTTATTGTATACTCTGAGGTTCAGTGAGCATGAGGATTATGTGCCTTTCAGGATACTTCTTTTCTTTAATTTGATTTTTTTTCATTAAAAGCACACCAGAATACTTTCATTCTATTGTATAAACTATTTTGTTGTTTTTAAACAATGATACAAGAATTAAATTTATTTGAATTCTGATTAAAAATCTTTTTTTAAATGGTCAAATGAACATTCGGATGGATCTGACATTGAATGGGCAGTTTTAACATTTAATCAGTGCTAATTGATTTGAATTTGTATATAACTCTCAGCTAATGTGATAAATGTTTTTTAAGAATAAATCTAAGTATAATCTAATTATATGGACCACAGAGACCAAGTATGAAGAAAAGGAATGTTATAATGCATTATTGATGAAATTTTACCCCATAATCTGTGCAGTTGTGGTGGAGAGATCTTTTAACATGAAAAATTTTGCAGTATTTGGATTCAGCAGTTGCCAGAAATAGTGAGGACATACTGTAGCTTTCTTTCACATACAGGAATTTGCAAAAGTGTTCAATCCTATGATTTAGTAGTGTATATACTTTTTAAGTTTTGCCTAGTGAGTGAATGCACATGCATGTTTGAGATGCATGGATTTCATACTAAGGTTTTTTTTAAAGATTGAAACAAATATTTTCTAAATGTTGTGAGCATTTCAGACAAGTTGAGTGTTAAGCTATTTCCCTCTTGATTGTGGCAAATGCATAATTATAAACAGCAATTTTTGTTTTCCTTTAGGTTACACTATCCTTGTTATATTGTCACCTAGCATTGTGAATTAGAGAAATTTAAAGTCTTTTAATTGTGGTTTTGTTATTTAGTGGTAAGATTAAATGAGAATATAGCTCAGTGGTAGAGTACACACATCCCTGGTATAGGCAAAGCTGTGAATTCAAGTCCCAGTACTGAAAAAAAGGATGGGGGGCAAGGGATGTAGCTCAGTTGATAGAGTTCTTGCCAACATGCATCAAGCCTGGGTTGGTCTCCAGCACTGCATTAACCTGACATGGTGTTATACACTTGTAATTCTACTCAGGAAGTGGAAGCAGGAGGATCAGAAGTTCAGGGTCATATTCATCACATAGTATGTTTGAAGCCATTGTGGGATACATGAGATCCTATCTCAAGAGAAAAAAAAAAGATGTTGAATTACATGTAACCTGGTATATCATCTATACATTTCAGTATTTTCTTTTCTTGGTAATTAATTAGCTTCATTAAGGTTTTCATCTTTGGATTTACTTTTGCACCATTCCTTAGCACTATTTTCTTCCATGCTGTATTTTGGAATTGGTTTGCTTTATCTTTTATACTGACACCCTGTAGTAGCTTAAATTAGCACCCAGATCTCTTAACAGATATATATCCACATTTCCCCACGGCTTTTCTGAGTTAAAAGCCCTTTTCCAGTTGGTAGGCCAAAGTAAACAAAGCTCCACCTATTAACGGTATTTGAGCAAGACAAGAGTGTCGATAAGAGGTTAAACAAGGCTCTTAACTTTGAGAGTTAATTACATATTAACCATGTCTGAGGGTCTTAGTAACTGCTTATAAGATTTCAAAAGGGCCAAAATAGAAGCTCAAAAATGCAGTGAATTATCAAATATCCCAGAATTCTCAGTGATCTAACTAGACCTTTGATCCTTAAAAATACTTACTTTCAGGATAGTCCATTTGAATTTCCTATCTCACTAGTTTGCTTTGAAGGCTTATCCATGGATCTGTATTAACTGTTATTACTTACTTGGAGGATTGATGCACTAAAACCTAGTAGCTGTTATCT
The DNA here is from genome assembly GCF_049852395.1 of Peromyscus maniculatus bairdii. NCBI lineage: Eukaryota > Metazoa > Chordata > Mammalia > Rodentia > Cricetidae > Peromyscus > Peromyscus maniculatus. The sequence goes on along the minus strand of NC_134875.1, from coordinate 127,597,092 downwards.
GACAGTAATTTACACATGTGACTGTATTATACTGCTATTGCATCATGGACAGTTACATTGAAAAATGTGAGGTATTAGGTTTGGGAACTCTCATGTGACAAACATATTTGCCTTTAAATGTTTATTATTATTGCCTGTATGGTGTGTGTGTGTGTGTGTGTGTGTGTGTGTGTGTGTGTGTGTGTGTGTATGTGCAAGCGCTACAGCACACATGTGCTCTTCTTTCCTTCTACCTTTATGTGGGTTCGGGAATTGAGCACAGATCACCAGGCCTGTGCAGTAACTGCCTTTACTAACTGAACCATCTAGCCAGTACATAGATACTTTATTTCTCTTTGTACATTTTAGATATATTTATTTTATTTTATGTGTAAGAGTGTTTTTGCTTGCATTTACTTTGTGTATGTGTACTGTGTGTATGCCTGATGCTTGAGGAGGCCAGAAGATAACAGGAGATTCCCTTGGAATTGGAGTTATGGATGGTTTTGAATCACCATGTAGGTGCTGGGAAATGAACCCAATTCTTCTGCAACAGCAACAAGTTCTCTTAACCTCTGAGCCATCTCTCTAGCCCACACAACCCTATATACTTTAAAAATAGTGAATTTAGGATACTGTATAGAGATTAAACAGTTGTGATCAGGGATTCTTAACGTTTTGGACAAAATATACCCCTGAAAGCTGAGTATGGTAGCTTACATTTCTAATTCTAGCTCATAGAAAGCTGAGGCAAGATAATTATCTCAAGTGGAATTCAGCCTGTACTAAATAGTGAGTTCCAGATCAGTCTGAACTTCAGAGTGAGACTGGTTCATCACCCAAAAGAAGATGCTAGGGAAATGGCTCTTGGGTAAAATGTTTTCTCTACAAGCTTGAGGACCTGAGTTTGGAACCTAGGAAACCACAGAAGTCAGCTATGGTGGTGCATGTCTGTCTGTAGGTTGAATACTGGATGAGCTGGTTTGGGCTAGGGCTATGGAAACAGACAGATGCTGGGGACTTATTGGCCAGATAGTCTAACCAAAAGACAAGCTCCAGGTTCAGTGACAGACACTGCTTCAAAAATAAGTTGGTGAAATGGTAAAAGAAGAGTAAAGTCAACTTCTGGCCTCTGCAGATGATCACATGGGTGAATGCATCACAGGCCCCTACCACAAACACATGGTGGAAGGGAGGGAGAGAAATGGGAGAGAGGGGGTATAGGGAGAAGAAACCACACAAATATCCCCTTGAAAATCTGGTAAAAGCTATTTGAATTTTTTACTTTAAAAAGGTCATATTTTTATACATAGACTTTTTTCCTTTTGTACTGGGTTAATAGTGTATGTTCTTGAAACCTTTTCACTGTTGTGCTACCTGCAGTGTAATTTGGACTGATTCTGAGATCTCACAGAAGTGGTAAAACATGCAAATTGTAAGAAAATCCAACTGGATGTTAAAATGCATGCTCTTAATCTCAGCATTTAGGAAGAGACAAGAGGATCAGGAGTTAAAGGTCTTCTTTGGCTACATATCAAGTTCAAAGCCAGCCAGAGTTATATGAAAATTTGTCTCAAACAAATAAGCGAACAAACAAAAATAAGTTTACTAACTCAAGAAAGTTAGTAGTAAATAGACTATGATGAAATAATCAAAACGTTCATACTAAAACTAATGAATGTAAATTTTCTGTTTATTTCTTTTTCTCTCTTTTTTTGAGACAGTATCTCATATATTCAAACTGGCTTCAAAATCATTATGTAGCTGAGGATGACTTTGAACTTCTAATTTTCTTGTACCACATCCTAAGTGCTGGAATTATAGGTTCCAAGTCAGTTTTTATGGTTCTGGGTGTCAAATCCTTGATTTTATGCATCCTATATAAGCACTCCACCACCTGAGCCATATCCCCAGCCAATAAGATTACTTTTAGTTATTTTGAAAGATTAATATTTAAAGATTATACATTTTGAAGTGAAACTGATGATAATAAATATGCATTTATTGTTTATTATGTATTCATTATAGATTATAAAGATCATTGGCCTTGAAGGCATTCGATAAAATTCTGACTCACATGAAAGAAACAAGGGGTGTTCTCTAGTTTATCTGTTAGCTCATTTCTCTATACAGTAACTTGTGTAAAACATAAGACCCCTCTATGTAGCAGGAGTTATATCTATGAATCTGAAGTGCTGCTGGTACTTGCTGAGCATCCCTAACTTGAAGATAAAAATTCTGAAAGTTTTTGATTGCTCACATGATGCTACATGTAGAAAATTCTGCATCTGACATCATGTGGCAGGTTATAGTCAGAAAGCACATGGGAAGTATTGCATAAAGCTACTTTAAACCTATGCATATATGGTGTATAATGAAAATAAGTGAATTCAGTGTTTAGACTTGGGTCTCTCTAATTCTCTCTCTCTAATTTGGACTATATATGGACCATATTTATTTATTTATTTATTTATTTATTTATTTATTTGTGTGTGTGCATGCAAATAAAGAAAATCTAAGCAGATAATCTGAAATCTAAAAGACTTAGCGTCCTAAGTATTACAAGATGAGGGCTATTCAGCATATGCTTAAGATTGATTCACAGGGTCAGGGGCACAGGGAAGGAACAGCTAATTCTGCTTACAGGAAATTGCAAGTGAATTATTTTATGGAGAAAGTAATAATTGACAAAAGTTTTCTGGACTTTCAATAAGTTATAGACTATAATGAAGATGACATTTAAATTGATCATTTCTACATTAAATGAGTTAACTATGAGCTGTGACTTACGTTGAAACACTTTTTATTGTGTATCCACATTTGTTCATTCATTCATCCATTTATTTATCCATCTGTTCATTCAATATTTGTCAATGGAGTGTTTACTATGTGCTTTCAGTAAAATTTGTAAAGGTTCCATTCTCTGTTTTCCGGCTTTGAGAATGTTGCCTAGAAACTTTACTGGAAGCTGATGTTTGATTATACGTTTTATTGTCCCTGGAGTGTTCAGTTCAAGAATCCAAGTTAGTAGTTAGATAGGAATTCTGTTGGTCGGGGACAACATCACAAAATAGTAAGGCATTAACTATGCATATTCTGGGGTGATGATCAATATGAAAAGTTGGAAATATTACTTCTAATAATAGAATAATTTTGTGAGGTGTTAGAGGATAAGCCATGACCATTTCAAAGCTTTGCTCTCATGCTTAACTTATAGATGTTATGTTATTTAACCTAGAGCCTTGCCTTTGGGAGCTTATTACTGTAACTATTTGAACAATCTTGAAAGTGATTAAATCAGTTCTTCCTCACTGTATTTTGATGCACAATCTTTTAAAGAAAGAATAACAGAGTGTAGAGAAATGCTGAATTTATTGAGTCTTATTATTATTAATTATTTTGCTGCAGGACTGCTCAGGGCCTTTAATATAAACAGAGTTCTCTGCAAATTTATCCCAAAAGGAGAAGAAGTATAAGTATCCCAACTTTTATGAACATTAATACTCTTCCTTGGAGTGTCTTTTCTGAGGATTAGTGTTCATAAAACTTCTGGGGGAATTATGGCTTTAAATTTAACTTTTCACTGTGTTCAGAATTTGAGGATGTCTGGGTGGAACATTTGAAGTATATTTGTAATTTCAGTGAAAGATTTAAACAAATAATGAATTAAGAAATAATTACATTCCTCAACTTAGGTGAGATTTATTTATCTAAAGTGAAGATAAATGCTGAGCAATAATCAAATAAATTAAGACTGTCTAGACAACCAGTCTGTTGAATTAAGGGCAAATTTAAGTTAATTGTTAGCTTAATTCTATTTATCACTTGAGACTGCACTATGTTTTTAGCTTATTGAAATGGAAAGGATTGTAAGATTGGCTTTTTAAAAAACACAGAATGATTTATCTGACAGTTAGCACAAAATCCAGATAGGTATAGATTAGACAGGTAGACAGACAAACAGGAACAGTTGTATGTACAGTAACAAGCTTCTGTTCATACTGATATACTTTGTTCTTGTCTGTTAGCAAGCATAATACTTGTTTAAAAATCAGAAAAATTGACTATTAATACTTAGAATATTTTGACTCCTTTGGGCATATACATACACACATACATATATGTGTGTATATATATTGACCTGATAACTATCCTTGTTAAATTTTCTTGGTTACTTGAGATAAAGGTAATGTAAGGGCTAGAAAAAGCTCAGTGATCCTTTGCTGGCCTAGCTAACATGTATAACATGTTCAACCCTAAACACCAGTAAAATCTACCCTGTTACAGGGTATGGTGGTGCACATCTTTAATCCCAGCAGAGACAGAAGCTGGCAGACTTCTGTGTATTCTAGGTCAACCAAGGCTACTGAGGAAGGCCTTATCTGAAACAAAACAAAACAACAAAACACCAAACCATACCAAACCAAACCAAACCAACCAGCCAGCCAACCAACCAACCAACCAACCAAACACACAAACAAACAAACTCTGTTACCCCCAGCCACATGAATGTGGTTTTGTTTTCTTAGTATGTAGTTTTTCTAGTGATTGCAGCAAGTATTTGGACACCTGCAACATAGCAGGCTCTATTCTGGGGAAGCAACAAGTTTTCATCAAGCTGGCATAGTTGCATGGGTTTGTAATCCCTGCACTCTGGAGGTTGAGGAAAAAAGAATCTTTTATTTGAGACCTGCTTGGGCCTCATATCTTGATCCTGTCTGATTTGCTCCTCATTCATTGCTATCTGGCCACACTAGCCTCATTGATTATGGCACACACACACAGAGCCTTTAGACATTTCAAAGTGTACTTCAAAAATAGGATCCTTGCTCTTTTCTCATAATTCCTTTTCACCTGACTACCTGTTTTAAAAAAATTAATTTTAACCCTTCCCTTTCCCCTTCTCTTTTCTTTCCCTTCTCATTACTTCATTCTTTCTTTGACATGCATAGTCTTGCTGCACAGACAGACAGGCTGGCCTCAAAATTGCAATCCACCTGAATGATCCTTCTGAGTGTAGGAATTACAGGTATGTTCCACCATGCCCAGTTGAGATCTGTTTTTCTACAAGTGATCATTGGATTTTATAGTGATGGGGGGCGGGGCGGTAGAATGCATAAATAGTTAAGGAGTGTAGTCTCAGAGACTTGTATCTTATAGTAGGTATCATCTTTTGTTTTTCCTTCCAAATTGACAGCTATAGTTGTTATATTAGAAAAGCTTCTATGAAGCTGGGCATGCTGCTGAATACCTTAATCACAATACTCAGTAGATTGAAGCAGGAGGATTGCTGACAGTTCAAGACCAACCTGAGCTGCATAGCAAGACCCTATCTCAAAAAAAAAAAAGTTCATGTGTTTCCATTCGTTTGGCTGTTTGTCCCTGTGCTTTTTCCAACTTTGGGCTCAACAATTCTCGCTCATACAAACCCAACTGGACTCCTGGAGCTCCACCTGGGGCCTGGCTGTGGATCTCTGCATCCGGTTCCCTCAGTCATTGGATGGGGTTTCTAGCATGACAATTAGGATGTGTGGCCATCCTATCACCAGAGTAGGTCAGTTCGGGCTATCTCTTGACCATTGCTGGCGGGAGTGGGGAGAACAAGGGAATCCGTGACTGATATGTAAAATTAAATTAAATTATAAAATTAAAAAAAAAGAAAGAAAAGAAATGGAAAGGAAACACCTTTCTAGACTGCAAAGTTTGTCTGTGCTTTACCTGTTGGCATTAAAAAATAAAAAGAACACTTCTATGTTTTTTTTTTCTTTTTTTTAAAGAGTTATTTATTTACTATGCTTACAGTATCCTGCCAGCACATATGCCTATATGAAGAGGGCACCAGATCCCATTACAGATGGTTGTGAACCACTAATGTGGCTGCTGGGAATTGAACTCAGGTCCTCTGAAAGAGCAGCCAGTGCTCTTAACCTCTGAGCCATCGCTTCAGCCCCATACTTCTGTTTTCTAACTTTCCATTTGTCATGAAAATTCCTTATTAGTCATTGTCTTCACAATTAACATGAAAACTGAAACATTAACATTAATTTGTTCAGCATCATGGAAGAAATGTTTTGCATAACAATCATTCCTTAATATCTAATGAGGTTTGGTTTCAGAATTCCTGTGGGTACCAAATAGGAGGATCCTCAAGTTTTTTATATAAAATGATGTACTTACACAGAACCTCTCTAATCATCCTATATACTTTAAGTCATCTCTAGATTACTTGTAATACCTAGTATAATATAAATTGTGTGTAAATAATTTTTTATTTTTATAGAATAATGACAAAATGTTTGAATATCTTCACTACAGACACAATTTTTATTTATTTTTTAATTAATGGAGGACAGGGTTTCATGTAACCCTGGCTGGCCTCAATCTCACACTATAGATGGCCTTGAAGTCCTAATCCTCTTGCCTTTACTTCCAAGTGCTGGTATTATAGGTGTGCACCACCATGCTAGCTAAGCTAGATAGACCCAATCTCTAAACAACAACAACAAAAAAAACAAAAACAAAAAAAGTTTATAGCTGACAGAATCTGAGGATAGGGAGGGCTAACACTAATTGATTTTCTTAAATAACTTCCTGTTTAAATTCTAAGACCAATTATTCAAATTCATATTTAGGGCCACAGGGAATTTTTCTGATTTTCTTCATTCTTTATTCACATATGCCAAAAATCATGATAACAACCTAATTTACTCCCATGTCTTATATCATGTTACACCCCTGACAAGGCCAGGACAGCAGTGCTAGTGATAACATCAAGTAAATGCTAATAAAAAAACTATTTTTCATTTCTTCCTGTCTTTGGAACATATACCCTTAGAAATTATCAAATTAATAGGATTTATAATCACTCTAAATAGTGCTTCTCTTCAACCACTTTTATAGATATCTTGATTTATTTTACTACTTTCATCTCTACTGCTACTCTCTTTTCTCTTTATTCTAATTAGCTTTTTTCCCTTATATTTACCTCTGTAGTATGATTTATTTCATTTGTAACAAGTGGTACAAAAATAAAGAGGTACTAAGATAGCATTGGAAATATAGTGAATGCAGATTGAAAAATAAGTATATACAAGCATGTATTTCCTTGCTCTTAGAGCTGAGAGTTCACGCAAGCAATGGCACTCTAGTAATCATGAACACACGAAGCATCACATTTTGGTTTCTAATTTTATTCCCCAAGAAAAGGGACCAAGGCTCACTACAGAAATGGGTGATTGTAAGGCTTGGACAGGCAGGGAAGATACTGTGAGCTTGGGGCAGCCTGTGGCACTAGAAAGTAAGGAAGTTTGTGCACATGTACAAACACAAACTAATAGAGGCATGCCAAAAGGCACACAAGAACCAAAGAGTTCCCAGTGAATAATTTGAATAATTTCAGCAATAAATAATACACTATTGAATTATATACTGAAGTGCAAAACAAATATCTGTGAGTCCATACTGATTGAATAAATCAATGAGGAAAAGAAACAATTCTGTATTGTTGAAAAATTCTCAACAATTTATATAAATACAGTACCCTCAAAATGGTAGACCATAACTTCCTGTTGTTCAAATGCAGAGTATGCATAGCATTCCTTCCAAAGAGTACAGAATAAAAAGGAGAGTGAATGTGTAATTTTTAGTGGAGGATCCTGGGAAACCTTTGCCTGTCTAGGTGATTAGATTAAGGTTATCATAAAGGATCATATGTACTGATAATGTGTCTGTGATTAAATGGTAATTTATAACACTGTCTTAACTTTTCCACTGCTACAATATTGGATTTGAAATGTACCTTTTATAAAAGCTTTTATTTATAGATGAGAACCTGTTCTTAGCTTTGAGCTAATGGATGAATTTAAGCATAGCTTCTATCTCTAAGAATCTTAGAATCTACTGAGGGAAACAAGATTATATCATGTAATACAGATATAAATAATAGGAGGTGCTAATAAAATTTAAGTTGAAAAAAGTCTAGATATCTGCTGCTGGAGGCATGGAAGTTTTACAGAAAAACAAGTTCTTCTGTTTATTTAATTAGCATTTTTTAGTGCTAAAGATGGAACTCTGGGTATGGGGCATGGTTGGTAAATGCTCTACCACTGAATCACTGAGTCGTATACTTGTTTATACAGTCAATTTCTGGAAGAGGGCTCAGAAGATTCTCTAAGTGTGATTTGACTACTTTAGGAAACAAGATACATTTTCAAAAAGATTACTATTTTTTTTCTAATAGCTAACCTTAAATACAAGATAGTCATTTGGGGATCCTTTATGATAGCTAGTAATATTGATCAAAATTTCTTAGAATAATAGCAAAATCAACAGATTAGGTGTACTGTCTTTTACTCATTTGGGGGGTAAATCTGGTCAAGTCTGGGATGTGTGGCATTTAGATGTTAACATTTCTTTTCTTTTCTTTTACCTTTAGGGTTGGCTGCTGCCAAACTCTTATCTGAATATAAAATTAATGTTTTGGTTTTGGAAGCCCGTGATAGAGTTGGAGGAAGAACATATACTGTGAGGGTAAGTGATTTCAATACTTGTGTCACTTACAACTATAAATGGGGCCACTTGAAGTCATAGCACTTGAGGAAATCTCATGAGATTACACAGTTAAGCCATTTGCCCACCAAGTCTAAACTATTTCATCAAGTAAGTGACCTTTTCTTTATTTGTTTATTTTTGAGACAGTGTTTTTCTCAGTATCTAAGGCTGGCCTTAAACCCATTATATAGTCCTGGCTGACCTCAAATTCATTCTCGTACCTCAGTCTGCCAAGTTCTGGGATTATAGACATGTACTACTATGCCAAACGTGATCTTTCTTTTCAACAAGTGCTCACTTGGTAGTGATGGCCTCCGACTTCAATTGCTTGCATTTTAGTAAACACAACAAATGTGAACAAATAACTTAAGTACAGTGTTATAATCTCTAGATTGGAAAGTCAAGTTGAGTATATAGTACCTGAGGTAATAATTTGGCTGGACTAAAAGTAATTTTGTATCCCTAATACATACATACATACATACATACATACATACATACACACACACACACACACAATGTAAGTTCCTTGTTTATTCAGTAGTATTCAGCTTAAAGAAGTATAGTGTGTATACTATGCAGAAATAAATATAACATATCTTTGTGTACATTTTGCCCTTGGCCTCTTTGCTCAGGTCAGGTCTGGCTAGATATAAGAAGCACAGTTCTTGTTACATCACTGCCTTTTATACATGGACCTACATTAGCAGTCTGGAAAATTGCAGGCTATTGCTTAATGTTATGGTGTTTACAAGTAATAGAATCTGTGGGAGCTCACAAAAGTACATATGGAGAATATATAAGGAAACAAAACCAAAGGTGGAAGTTTGTGGGACATGTAATGAGACAGGAGACAAGGGGAGAAGTAGCTAGAGAAAAGCCATAGAAGCTAAGAAGGAGCACCAGACTAAAACACTGCTATGCCAGACTGCCACTGGAGGGAAGAGGAAGGAATGCTCAACAGTGCCAAATGATGTAGGATGAAGGCAGAAAAGACTCCTTTGCTTATGGCAGTTAGAAATTCATTAATGAGCCCCTTTGTTAGAGCATACAGAGTGGTAAAGGCTGAGTACTGGTAGTATAAAAAAAGCATATTGTTTTAAAAAAAGACTAGAAGGAGAGAATGTCTGCTTACGTAGATGTTTTTGTCAGGATAATAACTGAATGGCCTATACAATGATAGTAACAGTGGTTTAGGCAGTGAAAACATTAAATTATTTCACAGAAGTTTAGTGGTAAATAGATATTCCAGGATAGTACAGGAGTTCAGTTTTGTCATTAAGACTTCAGATTTTTTCTACCCTTTGTTCTACCATTCTTTGTATGTTATCTTGTTACATTTCAGTAACAAAGTGAGTACTATGGCTCTAGTGGCACGTCTTCTCTCAAGGGAACAAGAATCACTGGCCTTGTTACTCACAGCAGTAAGCACTGCACTTGAGAGGCCTAGGCAAGAGAGTAATGAGTTTAAGACCAGCCTGTGCTACATAGTGGTGTCTTGTTTCAAAAACAAAGAAAAGAGGAAAGAGAATGAAAGAGCAGCACCATCCTTGAATGAGACAAACAGAACTTTTTCCTTTACCAGTAAACTCCAGGCAGACATTTGTCTCATTAAGCAGAATGGCTATCAACTGTAGGTTGAGCCTGGAAAAGCAAGTATTTAACATTTCCAGGCAGCAGAGAAGACTAGGCATAAAAAGGGAGTTTGGAATGGCTACTGCAATAGCTGTGTGATAACATCTGAACTAGGATGGTGCAGTAGCTCTTGCAGTCATACCATGTCATGCATTCTTTTTGTTATGTGCATCTACTTCACTAGACCCATGAGACCTGTTTTTATTTTGCTCAGCTTTAACAGTGTGGCCTACAACTTCGTTACCCCATGTGTGGTCTATAGACTTGCAGCCTTGGTATTATCTGGAAACTTGAGAATAAATTCTCAGGGCTGCTGAATCTCCATTTGCTTTTTAATAAGCTTCCAAGGGAAGCTTGCAGATATGCTGCTCTGTAGTATAAAGCATGCTTGATTCCTTTACTTTAATGTAAATCAGCATTAAATATATTTGAAGTATTTCTGGGTGTTTCATTAGATATAGTCTGCCATTGGTTTTGGTTAAGAGCACTTGTTGCTCTTGCAGAAGACCTAGGTTTGATTCCAAGCACCAATGTGGTGGTACTCAGCCATTTATGAGTCCAGTTCCAGGGTCTAAAGTCCTCTTTTGACTTCTGTGGGTACTAGACACACCTATGGTGCATACACATACATGCAGGCAAAACATGTATACATTAAAAATGTACAAAAGGAGTGAGGAGATTGCAATCTCTTCACTATACCCACCTGAGTCTACCTTGCATAAGTACTACTAGCATTTCGCATGCAAGTCTTCTCAGCTGAGTGATAAGATATACTCATATGTCTTTCAAGAAGCTCCTGTATACTTTCATTTTAATTTTCTGTTTGTTTTTGAGACGGGGTCTCACTATGTAGCACTGGCTGTCCTGGAATTCGTATGTAGACCAAGCTGGCCATGAACTCACAGAGACTCACCTACCTTTACCTCCTGAGTGCTGGGATTAAAGGCATGAACCAACATATCTGGCTCTTCATTTTAAATTTTTGATATAGGGTCTTTCTGTATAATCAGGCTGGTCTTCGAATTGAGATCCTACTGCCCCAACCTTTGGAATGATGGAATCATAGGTGTGTACCCCCACAACCAGCCCATTTTCAAATTAAATTGAAGGCATTGCATGGTAGTGAAAGACAACTTGAATATTCTATGTTCACTTAATAGATGTGATTCTTCTTTCATTTCTGAAAAATAGTCTTTCATTTTAGAGATAGTTATTGTTATCCCTTAGCCCTACTTTTCTTATAATTTAAACCTTTTGCTTATTAAATAGGAATATCAGTCATCCTGCAGATTTTCAGTTAAGAGCAAGTCATACAAAGGAAATGAAATTCCAACATGCTTATCCCAGTCTATGTTATTGACTTGAGCTACTTGGCTATATTGCTCTATTTATATATGTCAGCAGCAGACAGGAATTAATAGTGTCTATTCAGCATCGTACTCTTTGGTATATGAGAAAGAAATCTTAGAAATACTTAGAAATGAACACTTAGCATTTATATTTCAAATGCCTAGAGAGAGAGAAAAAGAAGGCTTATGAAGGGTCAGAATGGTATTTAATAGAAAACAAAATCAAATATTTTTGAGAATTGATTCAAACAATGCAATCAATCAGGATAGTTTTGGAAGAAGTCATATAAACTATTTGGCTCTTAAAAAAACAAAATTTCAAATTTGATATTGCCACTTGACTTCTGATGGATTTTTCTACAAGTTCAGAACTTACCATTTTTCTTAATTAAACCATCTATAATTCTACAGAATCAAATTAATAAAGTTGGAATGCCTGCAAGGCCACCACAAGGTCAACATATTTGTTTCCTAATAGAAACCTCAGTGGCCTCTTAGGCTGAATAACATGTTCTAAATAAAGAAAGAACAAGCACAGCATGATAGAGTACCACATTACACTTCTTAGTGTCTTCCTATAGAACCCAAGGTACCTCATTTGAGTATTTCTAATTTTTAAAGAAACATTTTCTGGAATGCCTCACTCTTTTTCCTGCTTCATTTAGGATTATTTGCTTTAAAGAGAGTGTCAGTATTCTAAAGAAATGTTTGGAAATTCCCAAGAGTCTCTTTGTTGTCTGTGTTAAAGCAATAGAAATTTATTGGTGTACTGACTCCAGTTTTATTCTTAAAAAGGTGTTGGAAACTAAAGAAGCTTCAGGAAATAGTATTAACAGTTAGTGAAAGAAAATGTGAAGATTATGATACCCTGATTAAAGAAATCAAAATAGCCCTTCACTACTACTGCTAAAGCAGAATGGAAACCCTGAGTAACTGCTTTATTGAAATAAGCAAAATGCTAACTAAAAAATCACTCTGTTGATCTGTCAGGGAAGTTAGAAATTAGTAGATATAAGTGTTGAACAAACATCTCAAAATCGACCATCCAAACTGATTTTTTTGTGTACTGGGCATGAAACCCAGAACATACTGGGCAAGAACTGAATCACTGAGGTACAACCTCATGCCTAGAGTAATTTCTTGTTGAGGAGCATAAAACATTCACTTTGGAGAGCTGCTGATGAGTTGCTCAGTGGCAGAACAATTTTCTACCATGCTAAATGTCCTGTGTTCCCTTGCCAACAATTGCAAAAGCAAGACTTCTACACAGCAACTCAGCAAATACTTGTTTAGTACTTCCAGACCAACCTTCATTCTGCCCAGAAGTTGTTTTGCCTTTGTCTTCAAAATATGTTTGTAATTCATTGTTTCCTACTATTGTCACTGCTACATTATGGTGAGAGCCACTATCACCTCTAGGCCAGGTTACTGCTTTAGCTTTCTAATTTCCCTGTTTTTACTCGTTCCCTATGATCAATTTTATCACAGTAGTGAAAGTGAGTCGTTCAAATCCAAGTCAGATCTTAGTACTACTCAAAGCCTTCCAAATGCTCACCTTCTTACTTTCCAGTGTCCTGAGAGGACGCCCTAATTGACTGTCTCCCTTGTTCATTTTAACTCAGCCCAGGGAAATATGTGTATGAGAAGAGGTTTTCAACCCTTCTCTTCAGGTTGGGCTGCATCTTAGAACTAAGGGTGAACTGCAAGAAGACTAGACTACATGTGTATTTCCTCCTGGCTTCAAATCCCAGCTACTAAAAAGAAATAGTTATCTAATATTATTAGTAGCTCATAAATCTTTTCTGAGAAAAATAACTCCCAGAAGTTTACTTATTTCTGCAAGGTTTTCAGGTACAGTGATTACTACACAATAAAAAATAATCAGACAAGTAAGGATAAAAGACAATGTACAAACACAATAACTGATGCAAACAATAGAATAGAAGTATACCTGAAAGAACTCACTAAAATGCATAACGGAGTTGTAGTTCACCAACATTCAACTTGTTGATTAAATAAAATGTATTAATAAAAAAGCCGGGAAAAGTAGAGAGCTGCATTTAAAAGGGAAAAATAAAATTTGTAAATAATTAAATAGTTATGTGAATTTTTTATACTTTTAAATATTCTTTTGCCATGATGCATTTTTTTTCCTTGGAAATGTTTTAGAATATCAGCAGAAACACACAAATGTGGGCTGATTTAAGATTTCATCTGACGGAAATCAGGGAATTGGGATTAATAAATCCCTGGGTGACTCCTAAAGCAATAACCCAAGAGAAAAATACATGTAATAAAAGTTAAGTGATTTGCAAAGGATCTAGATCAGCATATATAGTATATCATCAGATATACTATAGTGTTTCTTTATGTGTTGTATTGCTGAATCAACCTTACCAGTAGCTCTACAAATGGACATGCCTACTGAATTGTCAGACAGTGTTCCCCAGTTTTTGAGTCAAAGAGAAAAAGGTTTTGAGTTTCAAGTGTACATTATAAAGGATGTGCAAGACACAATGAAGTTAGCAAAATAAACAGAATTTTTCATGACAAAAGATTTCTTGATTACAAAGTTTAAGTAAAATCATCACTTTTCCTCTTTCTGCAGAATGGGCATGTTAAATGGGTGGATGTTGGTGGAGCCTATGTGGGACCAACCCAGAACAGAATCTTACGCTTGTCTAAAGAGCTAGGCATAGAGACTTATAAAGTGAATGTCAATGAGCGTCTAGTTCAATATGTCAAGGTAAGCCTGACTTTTTATTTGTATGACCAATTCATGAACATTTTATTTGAGAATGATTTGGTTTGTTTATGAAGACTTTTCCCCTTTTTAAAGGTTATTTTTAAATTCTTTTATCATGTATTTCAATTTACATGGTGTGATGCATATTACATAAATGTATTGTCATATAAGCATATGTTGTATGTTGAACATGTTCCTTCTCATACTCTTCTACCTTTCTTCCCCCTCCCATTAGCCTCCTTTGTTCCCCTAGATAGTTTTGATTCTACTTTCATAATTTTATGTATCTGTATAAAATCTAGGAACTACAAATAAGATCAAACAATATTTCTCTTTCTGAGATTGTCTTAATTGCTTAATATAATTGTCTTCAGTTGCACAAAATTTCTGGCATAATTTCATTGCTCTGTATAGCTGAAAAATCTGATTATTTATATATACCATATTTTCTTAATTCCTGTGACACTTAGGTTGGTTCCATAATTTAGCTATTATGAATAATGCTGCAATAAATATTTATGTGTAAGTATCTCTGTGATATTTTGATAAGGAATCATTTGGGTAAATACCCAGGGATGGTAGATGTAGGCCATATGGTTGATCTAATTTTGTTTTTTTTGAGAGACCTCCATACTGATTTCCATAGCAACTACAATAGTTTATATTCTTACTAGAGTGGTGTATAAGTGTTTATTTTTTGCCCATATTCTTCTCATGATTTGTTGTTATTTGTTTTTTAGTGATGGTCATTCTTGCTATAGTGAGATGGAATCTCAATGTAATTTTCATCTCTAATGGTTATTGTATTTCACCTTTTGAAAACTTATCTGTTCATGTCATTAGTTAGTTTATTAGTTGAATTCTTTGATTTGTTATTGTTTAGATTTTTGTATTTTTTTTTTATAAATTCCAGATGTTATTTCTCCACCGGGTAGGCAGAAGCTTTACTTTTCACTGAAGATATTTTATTTTCATTTTCAGTATATTCTGATTATGGTTTCTCCTCCCTCATTTCTTCCTAGATCTCCCCACCTTCCCATCCATCCAACTCCACACTTTCTCTCTTTCTTTAGAAAACAAACAGATAAATAAACAAACAAAAATTTAAAAAAGAAAAGAAAAAGCATAAGAAATACACACACAAATCATAAAAACATAAAAATCAGAAGCTGTAAAGCAAAAGACCAGTAAGATAAATGCCCTAACAAAGCAACATGAGACAAAAAAAATCTACAAATACCACTGCTGGACATGGGGCCTACCCTTAAGTATGGTTTATAGACCCAGTGAGATTCCATTGGAACAAACTAATTTTTTCTTTGCAAGTGGTTGCCAATTAGAAGTAGCTTCTTATCTAGGGATGGGGACTCGTGTCCACTTCTTCTTCTCAGCACTGCACCATCTGGCCTGGATCTGTGCAGGCCCAGCTGAAGCTTTTTAATTTCATGAGGTTTCATTTATCAGTGTTGGCATTATTTCCTGAATAACTGGAATTATTTAGAAAGTCCCTAAATATGCCTAAATCTTGAAGTGTTTCTCTACTTTTTCTTGTAACAGTTTTGAAAGTCTCAGGTCTTGGATCCTATCTTAGTTATTTTTATGTTGCTGTGACAAAACACCATGACCAAGGTCAGTTATGAAAGAAAGCATTTAATTGGGTTAATAGTTTCAGAGATTTAGAATCTTTGATAGTGGAACAAAGAAATGGTGGCAGGAACAGCTGAAAGCTCACATCTGGGTCTTCAAGCAGGAGACAGAGAGAGGGAAGGGGAGCAAGCACACTGAGAATGGCACAAGTCTTGAAATCTCAAAATCCATTGCTAATGACACATGTCCTCCAACAAGGCCACACCTCCTAATCCTTCCAAAACAGTTCCACCAACTGAGGAACTACTATTCAAACATATGAGCCTATGGGGCCATCTCCAAAGTAAATTCTGAGACTCAAGGCAATCTTTTAATTGTCACCACCTGTAAAATCAAAAAGCAAATTGCATACTTCCAAAATACAATGCCACATAATATATTTTACCATTCAAAAAGGGATGAATCTGGGCATAGCACAGAAATACTGGACCAAAGAAAGATTGAAACTTGGCAGGGAAAACTGCAAATCATGTAGGTCCATGTCTGATGTCAAAGAGCTTAGATAGCTCTGTCTTGCCAGCCTTGCTGCCTGCAAAGATACAGCTCTCTGTAGGTGGTTCCACTCCATGCATGCATGCATATCTCATGGCTCTAGTACTTCTAATATCTTGGAGTTCCCAACACAATCAAAGTTTCACTTTCACAGCTTTACAAGGTTTCTCAGGTCCTCCTTGCAGTAACTCTCCTGTCCCACTCTTGGCCTCAGCAGCTCTGCTTAACCATGGAGGAAGATTCCTCAACCTTTTAGTCATGTATCTTTCATGATTCTAAAGCCAGAACCATGTGGACAACACTGCCAAGTTTGACTACCAACTTAGAGTGGACCCAACATCTTTGAATAACATTTGTAGAAGCTTTGATTTAGTGTTGCTTTTTAGGAGCAAAAAATTCCTTAGGCCTTTTGCTTTCACAAGTTGGAAGCTTAGATTGATGGGGTCTTGTTCTGAGGACATCCCTCCCTTTATCCTAATGCAGATGAGGCTTACCTTGATCTCATCTCTTTCAACAAAAGTCTTGGCTCCAACATTAAATTTCCTGGTGCTCTTTTTCTCTTCAAACTGTATTTTTTTTGCCTCACTTGTTCTCTTTCATGGTAGACGTGCCTAAGAGTGATTATTAATAACCAAGCAGCAGAGTCAATATGCTGCATTGAAATTTCTTCTGCCAAAGAAATTAGTCCATTGCATTTTAATTTAGCCTCAAGCAAATTCTTAGGACAAGGACAGAAAGCTGTTATATTCTTTACCAAAATATCACAAGAATGGTTTCTAGCCTGGTTCATGTTGTTCTCCTCTAAAGCCTCTTGAGCTGGGGCTCTTAAGCACTGTATCTGCCATGATCCTACCAGGATGGCCTATTAAGCCCCTACTTACAGTGTAAGTATGGTCCCAATAGGCTCATATGTTTGAATACTTGGTCCCCAGTTGGTGAAATTGCTTGAGAAGGAATAGGAAGTAATGGTCTTGTTAAAGAAGGTGTGCTACTAGGGATGGACCTTGAGGTTTCTATAAATTTGTGCCATTCCTAGTGTGTTCTCTCTCTGCCTCATACTTTCAATCAAGATGTAAGCTCTCAGTTGTTCTTGCCAACAGGCATTGATCCACCATATCAATTCTAACTCTCTGAAATGTTAAGACCAACTAAGTGCTTTCTTTTATAAGCTGTCTTAGTGGTGGTGTTTTGCCATAACAAACACCATGAAAAGTAACTATGATACATACCACAACCCTCCCAGCCTGTACCCTACTCCCCTTCCTAATGCATTTGCATGCCATAGGCAATAGAGTTACTTGGACACACACACACACACACACACACACACACACACACACACACACACACACACACACACCTGTGCATTCTTCCATAGTCCCAAGCAACTCCTGATTTACCTAGGATCCAGTTCTAAAGGCCCTAAAGAGCACAACATTTTGAGGCCATTTTAGCTTTTGAATTGGTTCTTCTGAATTTTCACCCAGCATGTCTTTGAATACTTTGTTCATTTGCTTTGTACGTGGATTTTCCTCTTGGGGAGTATAGCTTGTTTGTGCATTTCCTAGTGTTTAAAGAAGAAATTGTTTAAACTCAGCTCCTCAGATCCACCTAAGAAACAATAGTGTTTTCCACTGTTATTGTTTCTCACTGAAGCCAAACATGTAGTGACTGGAAACTAGAGAAATGCTTGAGAAATTAACTTTACAATCTATTATTCTAGGCCACTTCCTGAAACTATGAGGGAAGGGGTCATTTATTCATACCAAATGACAGGATTTCCATACCAGTCACCACACCTATTTGAAAAAGACACATCTTTTCCTGACTGTATACCATCATGTTGGGTCTGGAGGCTAGAAGGATTGGGAATTTTCTAGGAATTAAGGACACTTGTGATCTATGCACAGTAATATACAACCAGCAGGCCAGGAATCTTAGCAAATTTGATAAACATGTGGTTTGGGATTCCTAGGAGTGTGACAGTAACAGGTGAGAAGACAAACAAGTAGCCATTAGAAATATTGAGAGCTCAGCGGTTAAGAGATCAAAAAAGTATCAAGAGGTTTTCCAAAGTGGTGACAGCTGAAAGTATATCTCAGGGGCAGAGCATTTGCATAGTATGGATGAAGCCTTAGATTCAGTCTTAAACACCATAAAAAAAATACAAAATATTTTGAAATGTTGGCTTTGTTAAGCCATAGTAAAAAAATTTCCTATTTCTTATTTCTGCAAAGCATGGCATTTTCCTAGCCTAATGGGTAATAATAACAATAAAAATAATAGCAGTTCCCATTTACAGAAAACCTTTTACATTTTCATATTTAATGTGAAGAAGGAAACCAAATATTTTGTGCTCAACTATTTAAATAGTCTGCACTTCAGCCAGGTAGTGTGATAATTAACCTGGAAGCCAATTGAGTAGACTCATTCATATTATTTATTTCTTCAGTGAGTCAGGTACTGAAAGATCTTTATTGTTCCTAGAGGCTATGAATAAAGAACTAAGTCCTTTTTATGTATGAACTCACTATATTCTTAACTCACTATATTCTTATATCTGTCTCCTAGGCTGACATGATTTTCCCCATTCTACAGATGAGAAGTCTAAGGTTCAGTCAGGTAGAGTGACTTGACAAAGCTGTGAAACTAGTAACAGTCTGCTAATCCTTGAAAGCATCTTCTTTACTTCACTATAAATTCCAGGAAATGAAACTGAGGGAGTGAAGAGAATAGCACTGGGCCTCTTCTGTTTGTAAAATATCTCACCATCAGTTTCAGTGAAGACTGGCTGATAAATAAGCAGATGCAGTTAGTGAAAGACAATGATTTTTTTCACTTCCTTACTCTGCCAGTTTCATGTTCCTTTTCAAACAATGAAAATTTGTAGTTATGTCCTCAACTAAGTATTTTCTGGTCTCCCAGTTATGTCCACTCTAAAGCATGAGAGCAATGTAAGAATTTGATAGGGGCACATGGTGAATAATTCAATGCCCTATGTTCATTCTCTCTCTGTCTCTCTGTCTCTGTCTCTCTCTCTCTCACTCTCTCACTCTCCCTCTCTGTGTGTATGTGGGTGCCTGTGTGTCTGTGTACATATGTGTGAATATATGTGGAGGCCATTCATGAACTGTCTCCTACCTTATTTTTGAGACAAGGTCTTTCATGGGAATCTAGAACTTACTGACTCAGCTAGACTGATTGGCCAGCAAGACCCGGGAATCTGTCTGCCTGTCTGTGCCCTCCTAGTGCTGGGATTACAGATGCACCATGCTGCACTCAAGCCTAGGGATCCAAACTCAAGTTCCTCCTTGCACGATAAGCACTGTACTGATTAAGCCATCTCCCTGGACACCCCCATTATTCTTTTAAAAATCACATTTAATGCGTGTGCGTGTGCGTGTGTGTTCATGTATCTGTGCACATATTAAGGTACAGGTATGGAGGTCAGAGGACAACTTGTGGGAGTCACTTTTCTTCTTCTACCATGTATGTTTCAGGGATTGAACTCAGGTCAGAATTGATGGCAAGCCCCTCTACCCACTAAGCCATCTTATCAACTCTTCACCCCATTATTATTAATTGAGACAAAGTAAGATTAAAATGAAAAACTGGTGTTTAAGAATCTGGATGTTGTCCACGGCTAGGCCCCGGGTGGAGCGCTGGGAGTCTAATTAGTGAGAAAGAGGAGGGTTTATATGAGCGAGAATTGTTGAAACCAAGGTTGGATAAAGCACAGGGACAGATAACCAAATGAATGGAAACACATGAACTATGAACCAAAGGCTGAGGGGCCCCCAACTGGATTGGGCCCTCTGAATAGGTGAGACAGTTGATTGACTTGATCTGTTTGGGAGGCATCTAGGCAGTGGTGCCAGGTCCTGGGCTCATTGCATGAGTTAGCTGTTTGAAACCTGGGACTTATGCAGGGACGCTTGGCTCAATCTGGGAAGAGGGGACTGGACCTGCCTGGACTGAGTCTGTCGGGTTGATCCCAGTCCTCGGGGGTGGCCTTGATCTGGAGGAGGTGGGAATGGGGAGTGAACTGGGGGGAAGGGGAGGGGGGTGGGGGGGAGAGAGCAAGGGAATCTGTGGCTATTATGTGGAACTGAATAGTATTGTAAAATAAATAATAATAATAAAAAAGAATCTGCCGGGTGGTGGTGGCGCACGCCTTTAATCCCAGCACTCGGGAGGCAGAGCCAGGCGGATCTCTGTGAGTTCGAGGCCAGCCTGGGCTACCAAGTGAGCTCCAGGAAAGGCGCAAAGCTACACAGAGAAACCCTGTCTCAAAGAACCAAAAAAAAAAAAAAAAAAAAAAAAGAATCTGGATGTTGCCTTCAAGTTATAAGATTCCAGCTTCAAGTTATAAGATTCCAGTATGCTTCCCAACCTTCCTGACAGGACCTTTTCAATTTAGTATATTCAGTATAGTATTGAGCTTTTCAATACTCATGGAATTTTCTGGATTTCACAGGAACTCTTAACTTTTAGAAATGTTTGTGTAATAATTTTATGATTTGAAAGAACTCTACTTCAAGCTTTAATAGAGGATGAGTTCATGATGTCTTAAGGAAATGCTCATGATATATCATGTGTCTAAGTTAAAGAAAGAATTATTTTTTTTTTTTTTTTTTTTTTTTTGGTTTTTCGAGACAGGGTTTCTCTGCGTAGTTTTGCGCCTTTCCTGGAGCTCACTTGGTAGCCCAGGCTGAGAATTATTTTTAAAAAGTGGCCCCAAGGTTGTCTTTATTGTTGTTGAGTCCTTCTCTAACATTAGGTAAATAAGATCTTTGATATTTGTTTCCAAGAAAAGGTACAACTTCATTTTCCTGAAGATGGGACATACTCAACCCTTACTATAGTGCTGGGATTGCAGATGCACTGTGTAAGAAGTACTTTAATAAGTAGAGTTATTTTTCAATATAACATTCTACCAAATGTTTCTTTTACCAAAACATGTCACTGAGCTATTTCATATAAGCTACTGGAAAAACGCATCTTGTGGCCTTGGAATTGATACTCTGAGGTTGCTTTCAATATGTAGTTATTAGCTTCACGTGTAGGCACACTTGTGAGACTAAGGTGAGAGGATGGTAAGTTCAAGGCCAGTCTAGGCTATATAACAAGCC
Source organism: Peromyscus maniculatus bairdii (assembly GCF_049852395.1). Lineage (NCBI taxonomy): Eukaryota > Metazoa > Chordata > Mammalia > Rodentia > Cricetidae > Peromyscus > Peromyscus maniculatus. The sequence goes on along the minus strand of NC_134875.1, from coordinate 127,575,562 downwards.
CTTGTCTCAAACAACAACAAAGTTGTTATTAATCTCTGACTCGTTGCTGTCTCATGGCCATGCACATCAACAGAATAGCTCTATTAGGTCATAATTATTAAATATGTAGTCTGTGGCAGGTTTGGTGATAAACTCATGCATCATCTGTATTTTGGACAAAAAGTGGCATATTTGAATCTTTCCAATAATCCCAGTACTTGGAAGGTGGAAGCAGGAGGATCAGGAGTTCAAGACAAGCTTCAATTACATTAACAACCCCCCCCCCCCCCGCCTCAAAAAATAAAACAATCAGCCTCTGCCATGTTACTTGATTCTTCAAGATCAGCATTACTCCTGTAATAGTGATAATGGATAAGGGTGGGTTTCTTCTATGGAGCCTCCACTGTGTTCCAGGCCTGGTATCAAAGTTTTTATTTTTGTCATTTCACTTAACTCTTTCTCTCCTGAAGCTCTTATATAGGGACTATAGCCTCATATAATGGAAAGGGCCTGAACTTCAGAGGCCAAGTAACCTGCCAAATAAATAAGGTCTACTGAAAAGGAATGCAGATCAAGGTCTTTCTCCTCTTCTGTGCTGTCAGGGGGGCTCTAGACTCCAGGAAGCTGCTTTATAGTTTGTATTTGTTCTAGTTCTTTTGATGTTTCTTTTCTAAGCATTATCTCATGTTTACTCCTGTGTGTCTATGTATGGGGCTGGTAGGCTTTTGCTCAGTCATTTTAAAATAGCAATGTAACTAACTACCTCTTACAATACTAAGTGTAGTGGATGTTCTCAATATGATGAAGAAACTATAAATGGAGATTCTTATGGTAAGGAAAAGTAGGAAGATATTGTATTCATTATTCTAGATAAGATTGTTAATTAATGTTATATTGAAAAATAACTCTACTTATTAAAGAATCTCTCAGCTCTCACTGTTCTTTCTACTTCTAGGGGAAAATAAGGGTTTGTCCAACATGATAGTATATCATGTTAATGTCTTAGTTAGGGTTTCTATTGCTGTGAAGAGATACCACAACCATAGCAGCTCTTATAAAGGAAAACATTTAATTGGAGATGGCTTACAGTTTCAGAGGTTTAATCCATTATCATAATGGCAGAAAGCATGGTGGCATACAGGCAGACATGGTGCTGAAGAGGTAGCTGAGAGTTCTACATCTGGATCCACAGGCAGCAGGAAGAGATAGTGAGCCACTAGGCCTGGCTTTAGCTTCTGAAACCTCAAAGCCACCCCCACTCCCCCAGTGACACACTTCCTCCAATAAGGCCACATCTACTCTAACAAGTCCACACCTCCAATAATGCCCCTCCCTATGAATCTATGCAGCCCATTTGCATTCAAACCACCACAGTTGCCTTTGTAACTCTTTGCATTGTCCTGTAAAAGCCCTGGATTCTTTTATCTAATAAAATGCCTTGGCATGACAACAAAAATGATTACAGTGAACATATGGGTGTTATGAAGTGTCTTAGATTTACTATTGCTGTGATGAAACACCTTGACCAAAGCAGTTTGAGGAGGAAAGGGTTTATTTTGCTCACAGTCCCATATTACAGTTCATCAAAAGCAGTGAGGACAGGAACCTGGAGGCAGGAGCTGATGTAGAGACAGACCATGGAGGGGTGCTGCTTACTGGCTTGCTTCCCATGGCTTGCTCTGCCTCCTTTCTTTTAGAACCCAGGAGGACCACCAGTCCAGGGGTGGGACCACCCTCAATGAGCCATCCCACATCAATCAATAATTAAGAAAATGCCCTACAGGCTTGCCTACAGCCCAGCCTTATGGAGACAGTTTCCATTTTCTCAAATGAGGCTCCTTCCTCTGATGAATCTAGCTTGTTTCAAATTGACATAAAACTAGCCAGTACACAAAGTTTGATGTCTTCTTCTTCCTCCTTCTCCTCTTCTTCCTCTTCTCTACATCTGCTTCTTATTCACATTCTCTTTATTTTCATTCTTTCTGAGACATGGTCTTGCTGCATGGTCAATTCTGGCCCCAAATTCACAGTGATTTTTATGCCTAGGTCTTCTGATTGCTGGGATTACAAGCATGAGTCACAATTCCTGGTTAAATGTTGTAAATTTGGTATGTCTTTATTGGAGTAAGCATATATGATCTGTGAAATTAATATAAATTAATCTTGTCATTTTAACACAAAGGGTAGACTTTAAATATATCAGCTAAATAGCTAAATATGTTTAAGATACTCTCTGCTGTTTTTTCCTCTTTAGATGATTAGGGAAGCATGAGATCCTGAGTGCTTATTGGAGTGATTTATTTCTCACATTCGTAAATAAGATGATCCATCATTATATTTGTTTTATGAATGAATTCCATTGAGTTATAGAAACCTTTTGTTAATTTTTGCAGTGTGTGATGAAGGATGTGGAGAGGGAAACCCCAGCCAGAGCCAGAACAGGCATTTGCAAGACCTGCTTTGAAGTAGAAATTGAGATATTTGTGCATTCTCACTTTCTCCCTACATTTCACATCCTCTCTAAATAAAACTGGAGTCAGAAATATGCACTAAACATTTATTTTTATAGAATTGTGTGATAAAGCTTTATTTAAAACTTTAGAAGCTTAGTAACAGCATGGTAAACATTTTTTCCTAGTGCTCGATTTTCTATTCTGACTATGGCTATTTACTCCAAGTTTCTAAACTCAAAAATGTTTCAGAATGTGTGTGTCCCAAGTACATGTTATTATTGCCAAGAGATGAGCTTGGTTTCAGCCAAAGTGTCCTGGAGAAGACAAAAGGCCTGCTTTTGTGTTACTTTGTCTCAATGCTTACTAATATGACCTTATTTTTCACTCTTGGTTTAAAGGTGTTTCTTTTGAATAAGGGGTATTTAATTTTAAGATTATGTTAGCATCTTTTCTATACTAATTTATAGAATGTGTTTCTTTTATCTCAAGTTGTATTTTCATTTTCAACCACTTTCAGAAACCACTCCCCCCCAAAAAAAAACCAAAAAAAACTAAATGCATCCTTTCTGAGTCCATGACACTATTATTGCCTTCTATACACAGTGTGCTTATAGATGTTTTAACTCATTTGAATCCCCCACTCATAAGTAGGGTTTTTGTTTGGTTGGTTGGTTTGGTTTTTTCGAGACAGGGTTTCTCTGTGTAGGCCTCACTGCCCTGGAACTCACTCTGTAGACCAGGTAGCCGTGAACTCAGAGATCTTTTTGCCTCTGCCTTCCAAGTGCTGGATTAAAGGCATGCACTACCACACCCAGCGAGTAGGTATTTTTTTTGAAACAGAGGCTAAAATATTTAAATATCTTTAGTTTGATATATCAAATATACAGTATAAATATGCATGCAGGTAGCTTATAACTTACACACACACACAGAGAAAGAGAGAGATTGAGAGAGAGAGAGAGAGAGAGAGAGAGAGAGAGAGAGAGAGAGAGAGAGAGAGAGCGAGCAGACAGATTTTCAAAGGACTTAATTTACTGCTTGTGGATCACCAGAGATCTAAATGACAGAAGTATTAGTTTAAAGCTTTACATAAGGGCTAAGAGTAAGGGTACCTCAAGGTAAATCTTTTGCCTAGCATATGTGACATTGGGTTTTCTCACAGCGCTGAATGCAAAGGCCACTATCCATTTCCTCTCAGAAGCTCCTTTCTACAGTCTATATATTCTGGATACCACACAGATGTGGTTTCTACAATAGAAACAGTCTATTCAGTTAAAGGGGCAACTCATAACATAGCAAAGAGAGGTTAGTAGGTTTTTTCTCTCTCATTACTCACCATTTTAGTTATATAATTCAATGCCATTAAGTGCATTCACACTGTTGTACAACAATCTCCACTAACTATGCATAGAACCCCCTTTCTCATGGTACTGGCAATGAAACAAAGGGCCTGGTACTATCACTGACCTACATTTCTTGCCACACAGAGCCCTTTTAATCTTTGCATCCTCCTCTTCTTTTTCCTTTTCCTCCTTCTAATCCCTTCCACTCTAGTTTGTTTGTTTCTTTTGAGACAAGTTCTCACTATCTTGCCTCAATCTCCAAAGTATTGAGATTACAGAGATTCACCACCATTCCTGGCTTTTCTGTCATTTTTAATCAGTGATAATTCACTATAGGAATTATCTCTAACCATTCATTGAAAAGTACAAGAATTGCCCTGCTGCCTAGGAGTGGTTAGATATCGGAGCCTGCCAACAGTCAGCTGGGTAGCTGGGTAGAGGCATGCGGATTGAAGAGACAATGAAGAAGACAGAAGAGAGTTGAGAGGTCTGCTGGTCAATGCCAGACAGCCCCGAGTTTATTTCACAACCAGCTTGTATACAGTCTTGAAGGACAGAGGTAGAACAATGCACAACATAGGCATTCAACCACTTTCTATCCTGCCTTGCGTCAAGAAGCAGGCAGTTTCTTTTTCTATCTCAATACACCTCTGGCTGGCATCAGCAGCCTGCATCTAGCTAGATAGTGTATTCCTTCTTGTGGGCTAATCAGAACTTTCTCACAGCCTTAGAGCAAACAAGTCTGAACTCTATTGACTCAGAATAGACTTCAGATTCAAACTGGGAAACTGAGTCAGTTGTGGGCTCCCATAGTTAGATATGAATGATTTCTCTTACATTCAAGTTGTAGATCTGCAATCACCTTCTCAGTTGTAGCTTTGGTATTTGGGTTAATAGTCAGAATGACTTTCTGAATAGAATGAAACATTAAATAAGCAGCTTTCTCCAGAGAAATTGCATCAGTCTCTATGATACCATCTGAGATTAAGATACCCTCTTTCTTAGAGAAAACTGACTCTCCTTCCCTTAACAGCTATCAAGTGCTAATAGTTCCTCAACTAGGCATGTGACTCCATATCCAACTTCTGTGTAGCCCCTGATAAGTCAACCATGCTCCAGTGGAAGGTTAAGCATCCAAGAATATTTGAGCAGCACAAATTAGTCTTTTTTTAATGGACAAAAGTTGGACAGATAGTGAAGGGAGATGGATATGAGAAGAGTTGGCCAAATATGATCAAAACATGTTCGGAGAACTCATTAAATACTTTTTAAAGAAGAAAAGCAAAAATGAAAGAAAGAAAATCTTTCCTTTTCTTTGCTTTCTGCTTACTTTCTGTTTCCATCTCTGTAACTCCTACCTCCACCTTACAAAACATATACAAACTGCAATCAAAAGACTCAATATTTGATTCTATATTTTCAAACTTTTGCATAGTTGCATTATAACAATTGAAACCTGAAAAACATTCCCATGTCTTATGAATCCCATTCTGATTCCATTCTGGGCACTTCCTGAAGAAGTGAAGTTCAGTTGTCCCATGTTGGTCTAGCCAGAAAGTGTTTCTGTCATTACCCAGTACTCTGCCACCTGATAAGATTGGTGCTGCAATGTAATTCTCTGTCTCAGATATAGACTGAAAACATTTTCACCTCTAGGTCAAATTTAAAAAAGAATACCTTTTGACAACTTAGTGGATCTCAGCATTTTAGTGACTATTTCTACTAAGATGAGAAAAAAGTTTTAAGAATGACTTTAGTTCAAGGTCTTATAGAAATAACAGAAAAAGACATTGTGAGAGCCTCATAATGTATTATAATTATCCTTCACAAATAGAATTTGAAGTTTAAAAGATGCAAATAATGATAATAATGTCAATAACTAGGAATTGAGGAGTCCAGTACTATTTATATAGAACTTCCTTTTATTTTTTGCTTTGCATTTGAGGTTCATGCAATCAGAAGAAAATTCTCAATGGAACCATATCAATATTCTCAAGTATTAACTACCACTCAGTATAGTATATAGCTTTGTCCTGAAGGTTATGAAAATAAGTATTTTTCATTTTGGAAGATTATTCTCATGTTGACACTTTCAAAGGGAATGATTACTAAACTTTCATTCCCATAACTTTCCTGTAATTTGTCAGACTCACATGATACACATGTGAATCGCAAGATGAGATGTAGTTTTATGTGTTTGTCGAAGTACTCTGTGGCCTATTTTCCATAGCTATATCCAGGAGGTAAATGTCTAAAAAAAAAATCAGACTTAAGAGATAATAGGAGGGAATCAATTTGCCAACACTTGCTGGCTAGTGTGATAAAAGGAAATCCTGGAGCACAAAAATGGGAACAGTTTCTAATTAATTATTTGGGCATTTACTAATGGCATAGTCTTCAGTACCTGTGGCAATTTAAAAAAATACTTTTCTGATGTTCAAATAGTAGGAAGATTGTATTTAGTCTGATGGCTGCAGGCACACTCTTCATACTTCACACCATCATTATCTTCGTCATCATGATCCTAGAGCATTTGCCCCATTGCTGGAATATACAGCAGGGACATACTCAACTAACAGTCTAGCTAGCAAACTCTGCTTTGCTCTTGGTCTTTTTGATCTTCTATGCCATATTTTCTCACTTTGCTGTCTTGTGACAAGGGAGGACTGCCCATGACAGAGATTCTGCACAGAGCACATGATGCCCTTTTACTTTTAGCTGGATATGCAAGCCGTTTCAGTTTATTTCACCTGTTCTACTTAGTGTAATGGAATGATATACCCTCTTGTCCAGAGGGTTACATATGAGACTGTCTTCTCATGGGTTATAGGTAGAAAGTTTTCTCGTGTTGTCTCAGTCTCCTGCCAGTGCCAGCCAGAATGTGAAAAAATAATATCTAGGGAAATATTTTCTGAGTGTTTACTTTCTAAAGAACATCAATCTAAAATCATGCATTGCAGGAGTTTGGTAGTCAGATCCATTTTGGAAATACTCCATATTCTAAACTTATATTAGAGAGTCAGATTTCCATTAGCAAATTAGAAGTCCTACAAAGTCAGACAGTAAAAAAGATTACTTCACTATAAGCTAAGATCTTCCAGATTTATGACCCTAGAGCCTATTTTCATATAGCATCTGGTAAGATTAGTGTGAGAAATGCTAACATGTGAAATGATTTTAGAGATTTACATTCCCAAAGAGACTGAGTCTTCTATCTTTCTCTGTTCACTTCATCATCTTTCACATAGTAAGTTCTAGTCAATTTGAAAGTAATGTTGGAAAAAGTTTGTATGTAGAACTGATAATAAAAGTCAGTGCTGAGCTGGGCGGTGGTGGTACATATGGTTATTCTCAGAACTCAAGAGGCAGGTAGATCTCTTGAGTTTGAGGTCAGCCAGGGCTACACAGAAACCGTGTCTCAAAAATTCAAAAACAAACAACAAAAAGTCAGTGCTGAGTTGATATTTTACTAGAAGTTTTTTTTGGGGGGTGCGGGGGGGAAGGGAGGGAGGCAAAAAGAGAGACTCATTTGTGTTGAAAATGATCAGACATTTTCTGGGAAAGCTAGATGTGATGCAAGCTAGGCTGTAAAAAGCAGACATTTCATTTCCCACTTTACATCTTTTTTTTTTTTAAACAAACATTTATTGGAACTCTGCTAGTCACAAGGCAATATAAATAGAGCAGGTACAAACACATTTGAAGCATAGTCTCTTTTTTGTGTGCATTGAGAATAATCTGGAAAGTTAACCACATATATAAATCAGTATAATATAGCAGTGAGCCTGGCAAAGGCCAGAGGCCATGTTCTTGTCATTCAACAGAGGATGCACAAGTAGTTCATGACCTAGGTATCTAGGTGGGATTCTTGAGACCACATCTTTCCAGGTCACATTGTGTATTTATATGTATAACTTCACTTACATGTGTGCTAGACTGCAGCCATAGTAGGTAGCTGTAGGTAGGAGAAGTAAAAGTAGTTACAAGTCAGAGGGAAACTTTTGTCTTTTGGATAAAGTAAATGAGGATATAGATTGAGTTCATGTATGGGTGTGGTTGGTTTAGTATGGGGAGGTGTATCAGGTTGTGACAGACTGTTAGAATATAATTGTCGCCTGGCAACTCTGTTGGAATTCTCTCTGCCTATGTCATGGGCTTAAGAATCAGGGAGCACTGAGATGCCGTGTTATCAGTGGATATTTTACTATACCCAGGTCTAGGAGCATGCCTGATACGTTCTCAAAGGAGAATCCAGCTCAGTGGCATTGTAGGCTTGATCTTGCTATCTCTTGCTAACATGGAGATTAATGGGGTGGTAGTTGGGATGACAGGAATCTGAACTAAGAAACATGAACTTAATTCTGTCTGTTAGGCACTAACAGGGTTTAAGCACTGTATGTATCTACACATACACACATACACATACCTCTCTACAAGTATGGTAAAAACAATATATATTATAAATGACTGAATATCTTCAAAGACATATAACTTACAAAAATCATCCAAGGCTACCCAAATTATATTACCTTATGATTCATCTTGCTAATGGTACAGTGTTATCTAGGAGCAATGAAAGCAAGAAAAATCAGACATGGCATCTGAAGTGTATCAAGAATGTAAGAAGAGTAAAATGAGTAATTCTCTAAAACAAGTTAGGAAGGCAGGCATAGTGATGCAGGCCTATATCATAGTGGATAGGTAATTGAGGTAGGAAGATTACAAATTTGAAGTTAGCTTGGGTCATATTATAAAAATTGTGCCTTTCCACCCCCTAAAAAAGAAAAGTAGAAAAGAATAGCAAATGAACAACTCTAACAGAAAGGATCACTTTCCTTAGTGTTTGGGGTTGTTTTGACAGGAAGGCTTTTGCTGGTTTCAAATTTGTGATCCTCCTACTCCTCAAACCTTCCAACTGCTGGGATTATAGATATATGCTATAATATCCAGCTTTATTATTTTTGAAGTTTAATGAACATAAAGATAAAACAAAATGTGTTAGAAAAATTATTTATAATTTTGACTTTTTATCATTCAAAGAATGTCATTACCCATGACAATAGGCATAATGAATGAGATGATTTTTTAATAAATCCTAAATGTAATAATAGCTACACATTGGTGAGCATCAGGATGATCTACTGTTTATTAAAAATATAGATTCCCTGGTCCTACAGCCTGATATAGTAGGCCTAATGATAGGATCCTTATACTCCACATTTAAGTAAGTACCCTGAAATATTCTGAGGAAATCCAGAAACACTGCAGGTAAAAAGAGTTTAGGGGATCGGTGGGGACTGGAGAGATGGCTTAGTTGTTAAGAGCACTTGCTGCATAGTACTAGTCTGAATTTGGATTGCTTCGACTGACTTCTAAACGATTGTCCTCTGACCTCCATGTTCATGCTGTAGTATGTGTGAGCCTTCACAACACACAAATAATAATAATAATAATAATAATAATAATAATAATAATAATACAGAACTGAATCCCAGAACAGCTTATGATATTCAGTTTATATATCTCTGCTCAGCAAAGTTTCTCAGTTTGATGTTTTAAATTTCTGTATATAACTAGAATCCCTTGGGGAGGACCACTTAAACATTAATTTAAGTCTCTTCAGTCTTGATGTGGGTGCATCATTTATACCTTAGTGTGATTTTTCTTTTTCTTGAGTCTGGGCTACTCAACTCAGGTATCAACTGTGTTAACTGATTGCTGTGCAGATCTTTAGATGGGATGCGGATATGTTAAACACCAGTTCATGAGCAAACTTGCAGAAGTCGTGTGAGATGTAAACCACAATCATACTCCTGAATAGAGGGAACAGAGTCATAAAAAATGCAAACTATCTGAGATACCACCTTACGCCTGGCACTGTATAAATAAATATAAATATAAGAGCAAAACCTGAAGGTAGATAAATTGCCCAGGGAAATAAAGAAGAAGGAATAGGTTGAGAATGGGACCCTGGAACACTGTGGATCAAAGAATGGGGAGAGAATCCTGGGAAAGTAAATGGATATATGGAAAAACCAATACAATTCATTGAAGTGCATGGGATATAGTGACTTGCTAATGGGATGGATAAAATTCATGGCTTCAGATCTGGCTATAAGGAGCTCAAGGGAAAGGGGAGTCTATGAATTCTGGTGAGAGGGATACAAGTCACATTATAGGAAATAAAGAGATATGAAGAAACGAGCATCATTTGAGAGTGATTAATAAGAGAGAGATGCAGGTGTGAGGGTGTGGCTCAGTGAATAGAGTGTGAGCTAAATGTGCTGAGTTTTTGGTTGTGATGCCCAATACCAAACAGAAAGAAAATCAGCAAGGAAAAATGGAAAGAGAATGGCAATTTAAAAAAAGTTTTCATGTAAGATGTGAAAGCTTCTTCTAGGTAAAATGGAAGTTATTTATGTTTGAGGAGAACTTGGCTACTTGCATTCAGAAACAAGAAGAAAATTATTTTGTTAACTTTTAAAACAATATAATGATGCTATCTGAATTAATGGGTTTCTTTTTAGATGATTCCTCTATTTCCTCCATTATGAACTGTAGGAAAGATTTCTCTTACGGGCATTATTATAAAACAGTGGCACAGGCAAGTCCCAAGGAATTCATATGGGTTTTAAAGGCATATTCCCAAGCCAATAAAGAAGCTATTTATTTTTTGGATGATTAAAGAAAGTTATTTGGCAGCTTTCCCAGTTACTTAAAATACTGTGATTGTTCTCATTTCCTTTTGCTTAACTAAAATATGGAAGTATAAAGAAGAGAAACTTTTCTGTGTGCCAGTTAGTAAGTGCTACTTGCTTAGTATAAACAGCATATCTTGTGGTTTATGAGAGCCACAAACTGTCATGTCCTGTTAATAACCTCCTATTATTATGAACATTGATAGACTGAACATGTGCTTCTCAAGTGGACTTAAATATTTGGGAGCATGATTCCAGGAACATTGTGTTCTACTCAGCATAAATCATTTCTGCTGTATCAGTCCTTCAGTGATTAAAGGCTATTTTGGAAAGATAGTATGGTTTTAGAATATAGGCATAACACGAACAATTGCTACTCTAGGTTCTTTATTTCCTTTTACTTTAAAAAAGTGATAGTCATTTGGATGTAGTATTTTAGAGCCCCTGCCTCACTCTCAGGCCATGAAGGCATTTCTTGAAGAGAATTTGTTTGGATTGAGAAACTGCTGACACCTCGCTGAGAAACTATGGAGTCTCATTGTAGGACATAGAGGGAGCCTGAGCATGTTTCTCTTAGTCAAGAGACATTCCCAGGCCCTCTTCTAGTGTGTCACACATATCAGTGTCGTCTCCAGTTGTGTAATCTAGAAGTAGCCATTGATAAATAATCCCTTTTAGGTATTTGTGAGAAAGGAGGAAGCTGTTGCCTTAAAATTGCCAGTTCCTTGAAGCATCTGTGTGCTTTTGTAGCAGTTTTATGTTTTCTGGAAAATGAGAACAGAAAAGCCAGAAACCGATAGAGTTTCTGAAACTGATAAACTACTTGGTGCCTTTGTCAGCAGGATAAAAGTTCACATCTTTTAGACTATCTGTGGCTTCCATTACTAAGGAGATTGCCAGGCTATGTTCTCCCTTTACCCTGTTCTTTGACCTTTTCTGGGTCTTTGTGTATTTATGAAGGCTTGGATTGAGGGACCCTTAAGACTTTATGTAACCACACTCAAGTTGATATTGTTCTATGAGGAGAATTTCATTAGTAATATGGCACTTATAATATTTTATTGAATATTAATGAGAATTTTTTAAGTACTTTTTTTCCCTGGTCTACATGTTGAGATCTAGGCCAGCCAAGGCTACATAGTGAGACCCTACTCAAAAAAAATTTTTTTTCAAAGCAGAGATCAGTTTTGTATATGACTATTGTTTGAGTAAAAAGTCATTTTATAGAGCAAATACATTTTTTTCAAGATTTCAAGTTAGGGAAGAATTATAATAAGAATCAGCTGTTCTGAAGACTTCCCAAGCTATTAAGTCTAGCCTTTCTCCTCTCCAGAGTTATTTTTGTCTTGTTTCTATTTCTTTCAGAAAATGTGTTATCCTTTCCCAAAGATGGCCACATTTCCTTGGCAAGCACAACCTTGGTGCTTCCTTCTCTATACTTTACTCTTTAGAAACAGAAAAGATACATGGAGAAGATTTCTAAGTTTCACATGTGAGGATTCTCTTTATTTTATTGGGGAAGTTAAAAATGCATCTAAAATAAACCTATCTCCACGTTCCATCAACCATATAGGAGTGAAGAAAACACATTTTATGAAGAAAGGCTTTGGGGGAGGAAATTACCTTCATACTATTTCCTAGCTGCTGTCACTAGGCTTTAGTTTACTTATTTATAAAATGGAAATATTAGTGGTCCTTGCCCCTACAGAGCTGATGTGAGCATTACATGAGATAACGCATATGAAGAGTTTCAGCCACTGCCAGGCATGGAGAAAGTTCAATAAATGTTTGATGATGGTCATGACAGTGATAAAGGATTTGGAGTCCCAAAAAGTTATATTGTAGCATTTCAACATAGCATTTTCTGATAAGAAATCAGATCACATAATCAACCAAGGATATTTGAATTTGCTAGTGGAAAGGAAATTTGCTTCTTTGTCATTTAATGGATGCCATGTTCTCTTTTTCAGTTGTGGGGGTGGAGAGAATATGCACATACAGTTATGCCTTGTGCCTCTGCCTTAATAGTCAGTATTTTTTTCTTGAACCTTTTGAAAGTCTGGCACAACTTGCAGTACATGCAGTGGACTTTCTGCAGATATTTATTAATATAAAAATCAAATTTTCATGAGAAATTCTACTAGCAGAAAAGACTTGTGCTTTATGAATTTTGAGAAGTCCTTTATTTTTAACCATAATTGCCCCTTGGTATTTGCAGAGGATTGGTTTCAACACTTCCTGTGAAAACCAAGATCTGGGGATGCCTAAGTGCTTAAATAAAGTGGAATGTTATTTGTGTATATCCTATCTGCATTCTCCTGTGTACTTTAAATCATTTCTGGATTGCTTCTAATATCTAGCATATGTAAATTCCATCTAAATAATTGCTATAATTTTTTGTTGAGGGAATAACAACAAGGAAAAGGTCTGTGCATGTTAAGTATAGCTTTTTTAATGCTTTCTATCTGCAGTTGATTGGATCTGAGAACCACTAAATGAATTAAATTTGCAGATAGTACCTTATAAATGACCTACTCTTTCTCTTTTTCTATTTACCCTTATTTTTGCTTAGTATAACATATGTCACACAATAATGTTAAATAAATGGTTTCTAAATATCAAACTATCTTGACATTAGAAATCTTAGTACTAAGCTACACAAAGTTATTAGAGGTAACAAAGAGAATTTATGAGGCTGGAACATCATACTTCAGAATCTACAGAAAGCAGGGGAACTCTGACAAGTTAGGGACAAGAATCATGGTCTTTACAACAGGAACCATCTGTTTGGCATGCTGTCTCAGGGAAGAGAGTTCACTTTCTTCTGTACTTGGGTTATGATGAACTAACTATAGGGTCAAATCTTCTAACAGTGTATGGTTTGCCAAGGTCACATTACAAGCTCATAGCTGGGCTAGATCAGGAGTTGGGAGAAATCTAGCATATTCCTGTTTTAATGGCAGTGGGCATCATACTCCTTATGTAATAACTACAAAGAGGAGTGGCAATTCCCCAAAAGGAAACAAGGGTACATTTAGAAAAGAAAAATGGGATTGAAAAACGAAACTGACAAAAGCCTGTTGTTCCACACTGCTAATAGTCTGATTCTTTATATCAGACATAGTAGTCTAGCCAGTCTTCATTTATCCTGGGAAAACCTTTAAAACTGGATCTGAGATGTGACTTGTATGTATCTAAAGATAGTCTTCCTTTATTCATGCTGTCACTCACATAGGATCACATTTCCATAGAGATTTGATGAGAATATTATGGTTTCAGTATTTACATTAAAATGAGTTTTATCTTTATATATTTATTTGTCCTAATAAGTAAAAACGAGTCAAAATTATAGCAATCTTATTAAAATTAGGCTTATTTAGGTAAAATATATTTACATCAGAAGGAATGTCTTTGATACTATGGAGGATCCTGTTGCTTTGAAAATGTTTTAGGTTGGGGTTGGAGGATGGCTCAGTGTTTGTTTTTTGTTCAAGCATGAGAACCTGAAATCAGACCCCAAACATATGGTTCCAGACAAGGGGTGCAGAAGCAGACAGGTCCTAGAGACTTGGTGACCAAGCAGTCTGGTCAAACTAGTGATCTCCAAGTACAATAACAGACCCTGTCTCAAGAAAATAAGGTGGAGAGCAATCACATGAGATACCCAAAGTTGACCTGACCTTCATGTATATCTGCACAGGCAATTCTGCTGGCACGCACTGTAGACACATATACCATACTTTATGTCTCTCCTCTTTCCCTCCCTCTCTTCCTCTCCCCCTCTCCCCTTCTCCTCTTTGTCTGTCTGTCTGTCTGTCTGTCTGTCTGTCTGTCTGTCTCTCTCTCTCTCTCTCTCTCTCTCTCTCACACACACACACACACACACACACACACACAAAGAAAATGATTTATATTAATTGGTTTTTATCTTTGTTTACTTATTTTTTGTAGTCTTAGGGGTGGAACACAAGGCCTTATATATGCTAAATAAACACTCTACCATTGAATCCCCAGCCCTCTTTTTCCTTATTTTTAACACAGAAGCTCACTAAATTCCTCAGATTGGCAACTTGGAATCTTCTACCGCAACTTCCTGAGCTTGTGGAATTACAGATCTGTATCATGGGCCAACCTGGTCCTGTGGCTTTAGGATGCCTTGTAACTTAAGTATTATCCATTTCAAATTAATTCCCTTTATTTTATCTTCCAGGGGAAAACTTACCCATTTCGTGGTGCATTTCCACCTGTGTGGAATCCCTTGGCATATTTGGATTATAACAACCTGTGGAGGACAATGGATGAAATGGGAAAAGAGGTAAAATGTGTGTTTGATTTGCACATAACATATTGCTGAAGAATGAGACTGATTAATATCCTTGTAAGGTGCAGGGGGCATTGCTGATATGCATTGATGCATGCCCTTTCTAGTGTAATCAGTAACTCTGCAAAAGCTGGAAGGATTTCCACTTGACAGATGGAGAAAATGAATGCCAAGTGTTTATATAATTTACTCAAAACCATGCAGCAAGGGAACCAGAATTCAAAACCACTCTTGCTTATACTGCCTGTGTGGCTTCATTTCTATGCCTGTGGGCATATATATGACATTTCTGCCAAATATCTACTTAAAGTTATGGATCTACAATGCCACTTTAAATAGTAAAGGAGAGAAGGACTTTCTACATCAAAGTTTATTTGGGGGGCTAAAAATGGGTGTGATCTTCCAATAATAGTATTGATATTAATAATGACCATCATTATCCCAATTACAAATAAATTTATATGTGTTGTAGTTATAATCACTATTATTACTATTGTTTGACAATAGTATTAAGGCATAAATTCCAGATTAATCTCACCTCTCTATGCACTTCCAAGCCAATTGTAGACACCAAGAAACAAGTTTTTGGAGGTTAACATGAAGGCTTCTCTGAAGAAAGCAGTAGAGCAGTGGTGGCAGTTTCCTTCACTCATGAGTGTATGACCTTTCATTGCAGATCCCCACTGATGCACCATGGGAAGCACAACATGCTGAAGAATGGGACAAGATGACCATGAAAGAGCTCATTGACAAAATCTGCTGGACAAAGTATATTTGAATGCTTAAAATCTTATTTTAAAAATCTTTCCCTGTGATCCTTGGTATCTTGTCTTGAATAGTAGTGCTATTCTTAGCAACTTATAGGGAAAAGTTAAGAAATAATCTTATTAGTAGATTTGAGCAGAAAATGAATCAAAAACTTAAGAAAGTAGGTACATAGAGTAGAACATCTTTGAACAAAAGGGTCATATCTTGAATAAAAAAGAGGAACTGTTTTTATGTTGTATAGAGGTTACTTTACAAAAGCAGTGTTTGTAAACATTATTGCAGTCCTTGAGAGTACCAGCTCCAAGAGCATACCCAGGGTATGCAAAAAAAAAACCCACAATGTCAGTGAGAAAAAAACTTTTTCTATCTAAGTGGTAGGAAAGGAGCGCACACATATTCTGATGGTAACTTCCTTATTACTGCATCCTGAAATCTCTTCTTTGTTTTTACACAGTTATATATTCCCAACAGAAAGCTCTTTTATTGCGCTGTCTGGGTGTGGCTGGGAGTGAATAACCATGGCAATGCTTGGCTATCAGCCAGGCTCCCTGATGTGCAGGCTGGAAAGCATGGGCAGGAGGCACATAGCACTCCGCACTTTTTCGAGGGACAGTGACCTTAAAAGCGTCCCAGGACCTAAACATAAACAACAAACTGTTTGTTAGTTGGCTGAACCTTGAGTCTTATATCATACAATTGCAATTAGAAGTTTGTGCAGAGAGTTAGAATTTGTGTAGGGAGTTATGTCTTTAATGTTAATGTTATCAGCCAGAGTTTAGCAAGCGGGGAACTGACTCCAAAGTTGCTTTATGCCTGACTTTGGTTCAACAACCAGGCATCTGGGAATCTGTCCCAGTGGGATTCATTTGCAGGGGCAACTAGTCAACTTTGAATTTTCTCTGAGGTTTTAAATCAGCTAATTGTATGTAGCTGTCTATAACTGGGGAGATACTGTTGCTTTTTTTTGTAAGCCTGAGCTAATGATATACAACAGATTTCTAAGTTTCTCACAGTTTCTGTCTAACAAAGGCCTAGTTATGAAAAATATCCTAGTATTATTTTGATTCATCAAAATTACTCAGCTTAAGAAGAAATCGTCTTCCTGACAATCCACAGATAAGTATGCACAGTATATTCATGGAGAAAACACTATCAATCCAGGCAGTGGGAAAATCCCATAGCTTTAAGGAAGAATTCTAGTAGCGCATGAGAAAATTACAGATAGAAGCAGACAGGATTCATAGTTTGTGGCCCTGTATGCCTTGCTTGATTAGGTTCCTCCATCAGAGTTATTCATCTGGTGGGTTGACCTTAAGAATATCAGTTATCATCTGTTGCATATTCTTATGGCCTCTGGCAAAACATATTTTTAAAAAATCAATCCCAGAGGCTAGGAAGATGGCTCAGTGGTAGAGAGTACTTGAATGTTACTTAACAAGAGACCTTGAGTTCAGATCATAGCACCCTTGTTGGGTAGCTTACAATTGCCTATAATTCCAGCACCCCGGGATCTGACTGTCTGTTTTGGTCTCCAAGGATACCCAACAAATGTGCCCCTTCACTATATTCAAAAATGAAAGTAAAACTGATTTTTAAAAAATAATTTCCATATAGATATAGATGTGAAGCTATTCTAAGTGAGTGAAAATATAAACCATTCAATTATTGTAATTAGGATTTATTATTATCTTGGTAACTTACAGTTTACTATTACAGTCATGATTTATAATGATAGGGATATCTTCTAAGAAATTAGTCAATTTCATGGATAAATATTCCAGAGTGTATGTGAACTAAGATGACTAGTAGGCTATATAATCTTATGGAAGGAATATCATATATACGTCGTTCATAGATCAAAATGCTGTGTGGTACATGCTTATATTTATTTTTTCTATATTTGGATTGGTACATATAATATTTACATACTTATTAGCATATATTTATCCTGGACCCACTATGTGAAGGCACTCTTACAGACACTGACTGAGATATAATGGTGAAGTTGTTAGTATTTAGCTTCTCATGTAGATACATCTTCTAGCAGGCAAGATAAACATTGAACACATAATTACATAGTGCTAACAAAGTACCTAACAAAGGGAATCTTAATTGTTTTAAGGATAGAAAAAAAATCATTCCTTGGTGTAGCAAATGAAGCTCCTGTATATCAATTAAGAATGAACCCACAGCTATATAAACCAAACTTAAGAGTAGACCCATGCCCAGCAGTAGATCTCTCTCTCTCTCTCTCTCTCTCTCTCTCTCTCTCTCTCTCTCTCTCTCTCTCTCTCTCTCTCACACACACACACACACACACACACACACACACACACACACACACAAATGTTTTCTTTTCTAAATTTTTGTCTTATATTGCTTTGTTTGGACATTTTCTTCTGTCTTACTAGTTTTTTTTGCTTGGATATGATAGTCCAATTTTGTGTTTCTGTGGCCTTGCATGTGTGTGCTGTGCTCTTTTCTTCTAAATTCTGTTGTTTTATTTTTATTTGCCTATTTGCTTTCTAAAGAAAGAGAGAAAGAAGGTGAAGGATAGATTGTGTAAGTTATAGTGTCTTATAGGAATGGCCAAAGAAGGCTTACAGGGAGGCAGGGAGAAGAGTGATATATTTTCTTCTGGGAATGACTCATAGGCTCAGATTTGGAGACAGAAAGGGCAAATGTAGACTAGATGTAGATGGCATCTCCTAGGAATGACCGACAAGAACAGGGAAGGCAGGATTAGTGGGCAATGTGACAAGATGTGTTATTCCAGGAATGACTCCCGAGTTCTTGGGGAAGAAAAGGAAGAGTAGGTAAGAATATACATTACAGGAGTGACTCCAGAGCTGGGTGTATACACAGAACATTGAATGGTACAGGAGCATATCTTTCACAAATGGCTCGTAAGAGCAGATAGGTATAAGATGAATGGAGATGGTGTAAGGATAATTTTCAGGAATCATTTACTGGAAAGAGTCTGGAAGATTGAGGGGTAGACCTTGTTTGGGGGTGGGTATTTCCCAATAATGAGACAGGATCAGAGCTTCTATCCAGGGAAAGAGTTAGTGTGATATTGTGTTGTCTTTCAGGATTGACTCACAGGGGCATAGGGGATATGGAGGGTATTTTTTGGCAATAATAGTAACTTCCTAACATGAGGCTTTCAGGAACGGGTCTGTACAGACAGGGAAAGACAAGAATGATGGATATGGTTACTAGAGGTGCTCTTCCTTGAACAAACTACTGCTTGCACAAAGTAGAAAACATGGAAATTTGGGGAAACAAGATGGGGAAGTGAGGGAACTGGAAGAAGGATGGTGTAGAGAAATGTTATTTTCTAAGAAAAAACCAAGACCCTGAGGGCAGGGCAAGTAGAGAAAGGGAAGTTTGGTATTTATCAAGTAGGGATGACCTACTTGAGATTGAAGGAAGAAAAATTTGTTATGTCATCTAGCAGCCACCCTTAAGGGCTTGAGTAAGATAGGATAGGTTGGATGTTGTTGGGTGGAATGGTATCTTCCAGGAATGAGCCACTAGGACAGCATAGAGAAGAAGGTTGGATGACATCTTCCAGGAATGAGAATAGATGCAAAAATTGTGTATCATGATGGGATATATTCTAGGAATAATTCATAGGGGCAAAGGACAATTGGAAAGCAGATTGTGGATGACAGTACTGTTGAAACTAAGAGTGAGACTGATTGTGGTGGATGATCTCTTCCAAGAATGACCCGTAGATACACAGGGAGGCAGAATGTATGAACATTGGGGCGGGGGGTGAATATTTTCTAGAAGGGACTACTGATAAGGATGATGGGAATACAAAGAAAGTAGCATAATTTTAGTAGCTGGTATTTTCTGGGACTTGAGCCAATGAGTTATGAGAAATTCAGTAAGGGTAGATGCTGGAATGAAATGATATATTACAGGAGTAGCTGATAGATACAAGGGGTGAAAGGGTAGGTGAGTGGTGTTGGGATATTGGTATCTTACTGCTGTGATCAACTGAATTGTAGGAAGGAATACAGGAAGGGTGAAAGTTGTGAGGTGGGATGGAATTTTTCAGCAAGATGCCAGCCAGGGTCATGGAGTACAAAGAAAGATGATCCTCATGGAAAAATGTGAAATTTTCTGGTAAAGAAGCAGGCTTAGAAAAGAGAAGGGAGCACTGCAGTAGTGTGGCAGGATGGTATTCCAGGAGTGATCCACGGGAGTTGGAAGAAATCAGAAGTGTAGGTAGCTGGATAATGGCTCAGTGAATAAAGTGCTTGCTCTGCAAGTGTAAGAACCAGAGTTTTGATCCACATAGAAGCTGGGCAGGCATGGCAGCCTGCCTGTAATCTCTGTGCTCTAGAGTCAGAGACAAGGGATACCTGGGGCAAGCTGGATAGCTAGACTAGCCAAATTGGCAAGCTCCAGGTTCAGTTGAGAGATACTGTCTCAGTAAAAAGAAGTGGAGAGAGATCCAGGAAGACACTTGGCTTCAACCTCTGCCACCTGCCCCATGCTTGGAGATGAGTCCATGTGAAAACATATGCACACACACTACACATTTACATGCCCAAACAACAACAAACAGAATGCACCACAGTGATGAAGGAAAAGTATTGGTGTATAAATGTGGTGGGAGAACATGTTCTAGGTGGCCTGAAAGGGTGAGATGTTATCTTCCAGGTATGGGCCAAGGTTAGAGGTAATCTTGATGTTAGATTAATGTGGGAATAGTAATATCTTCCAGGAATAAGCCATAGCAGCATTTGAGAGTCAGGAAAAGACAGATAGGGTTAGATGCTAACTTTCAGGATAATTCATAGAGCCAAAAGTGGAGAGATATAAAAATACATATTAAGTGGGGACATGGTATTTCCTATGAAATGACCCAGGAAACACTGTACCTTGTAAGAATGACCACAAAAGCATGGGGAAACAGGATGGTTGGATTATTTCTGGAGCAGCATCTTTTCAGGAATGGCATATTGTTAGGATAGGAGAGAGTAAAAAGTAGATATAAGTCGGATGTTAGGAATTTCTTACAGAAAGGAAAATGAGGAAGATGATGTTGAAGAATTATGTCTTCCAGGATTAACCAAGAGGAAGGGGAGAGGTTCAGACCTGTGAGTGATATAAGGCAATAGTATTTTCTAGAGAGAAAACATGGAGTGGCTTTTGGAAATGGCTTGAGAAGGGAAGGAAATTGGCACATTTTAACAAGTGAATGGTCCGTATGCCTGGAACATAGAGCAAGTAGTATAATGGGTAATTGGAATAATAGGTTGAACAGCCTATAATGCATCTATTATATTGTCTGCATGCAATGTTTCTTCATTTTAGGCCATTGAAGAATTTTTTAATTTTGTGTTCTTAAACTTAGTTTAGCTTAGTTTAGTTTTGCTTGTTTTTGCTTTTGTAAAATAAAGTTTCATTATGTATGCCAGCGTGGCCTCTAACTTGCTATCCTCTTTCCTCTGCCTACTACATGCTGAAATTACAGACCTTGTTACCATGCTCAGCTTGCCACCAAAATGTTTTTAAAGCCCTCATTGTGTTTAGCATGGCAGAGGGTATTAGAAGTGCTATAGAGTGATATTATGGAGTTCACCACTTTCTCTGTCCATGTAAGAAATTATACCGTAGCATGGACCAGAGTGGAGGCAGAAGAGATGGAAAAGTGAGGAAAATCTTTAAAATAGGTGAAAAGTATGCCTAATGATCAAGGATATTGAATCTTTAGATAGACCATATTTGGGGCTAACCATATTTCTTAGTAGCAGGAGAAAACTTTTTCTTTTCTTATAAGTTAACAAATGCTTTCCTATGAACGTTAAGACCATGAGGTTTTTGGTTTTGTTTAGTTTTGTTTTGTTTTCCAAAACAGTAGAAACACTTTCTGTTCATGTTATATTACATTTTGTAAAGGTGCATTCCCCTGAGTTCTGTATGTATTTTTAATTATGTTATTATTGATTTGTGTGTGACCGGTATATACATTTCACAATATGTATGTGTCACATGTGTGGAGATTAGAGGATAACTTTCAAGTTTTGGTTCTCTCCTTCCTCCTGTATGCATTGACATGTGATTTCCACTCTTACTCTGGGAACAGAACTGCTAGAGATTTTGCTTCTCTTTTTGTGAACATCAATGTGACTTCTGAGCCTCATGAGGTATCTGCCCTGTGGTTCTTGTGGTATGTGAAGCAGTGTGGTGGCACCACTCGGATATTCTCAGTCACCAATGGAGGCCAGGTATACCTTGTCTGTTCTAAAACTAACTTGACAAGAACAATGCCTTGATAATTCCTTCATTGTTTATAATCACGTATAGCAGTATAAAATGATCTAAAAATATATCTGAAAAAATTCTCATTTCCTTTATTCCTGAAAAGTTCATTGCTAAAGAGTGTTTGTTTCATTTTGAATTAATTAATGTTTAATTTTGAATGTTTCATTTTGAATTATACCTTAATAATTAAATTCCTTCCTTTAAAATGTTGGAAAATGAAGCTATTAATGTAGAAGCAGCTAAACTACTAAATAAGTTAATTTCCAAAAAACGTGTCATGCTTATAAAATTAGTATACTTAAAATCATCTCTGATCTTTACATAGGCTTCTTTATCCCACCTGTTTCTCTCGGGTATTCTTTCTTATTAACTACTGGAGAACAGAAATTACTCTGCTAATTCACACAAGTGATTTGTGTCTACTCTTTTCAAAGTAAAGGTATATATTTTGAATTTTAGAATTTAGCTGTCCCCTTGCAATTTTTTAGGCTTCCATACATTTCCATTACTAATGAGTGAAGCCACTTAATTCATTGACTAAATACATAATAAACTAACAGCAAGGCCAAAATCCTAAATCCCAATTGCTTAGACTCTGACATTCATTGCAAACCAATCCCTTATCCAAAGAGAATGACTTGTCTAGGAATACTATGCCCGAGTAGGATGAATTTAACTAATTTGTTGCAGATAAATTCTAGTTTATGCTGTTACCTGAGTCTCAGAATTTTGAATGCATTTTATGAATTTAGACTTTGTCTCCAAAGTAAACTATTAGTCTTCTCAGGTGGTCTTCAGAAGTCCCCAAATTAATATAGGACATTTGCATTTTTAAAATGTATACTTATGGACAGAAACTCAGTGTTAGCCATTTCAACTCATATTTTACCTTCTGAGGTATCTTAACTCATGGGTTATCTGTATCCTTCATTTGTAAGGGACAGAAGACTTCTAGACAAGCCCTATGTGATCTTTTAGAAAGTAGAGTTTAGTTTTAAATCTCAAGCAACTATCACAATATCGTTAAAAAGACCTTAACATTTACCTTTTCATAATTCAACAAATTCTAAACACAAAAGAGAAGATAGTGAACAGATAGAATTAGTCCATGATTTTTCTACTATACTAGATTTCAAAGCACCTATTTGGAAACATAGACCAGATTCAGTGTTAAATAATTCCAATTTCTTCAGAAAGAATAAATGATAAATTTAAGTCTTAACCACTCTATGATCATTTTTATAAAGACTTTGATGTCCTCACTAAACACCAGTTGCAGAAGTTACTGCATGACTATTCATAAGTGAGGTATCATAATTGTCAGCTGTGTCCTGTCGCTCAGTTTATTGACATGCATTTCTTTTTTTTTCTTTTTTCTTTTCTTTTTTTTAGGGGGGCGGTTTCGAGACAGGGTTTCCCTGTGTAGCTTTGCGCCTTTCCTGGAACTCATTTGGTAGCCCAGGCTGGCCTCAAACTCACAGAGATCCGCCTGGCTCTGCCTCCCATTTGCTGGGATTAAAGGCATCAACCACCACTGCCCGGCTCTGACATGCATTTCTAATCACTCAAAAAATCTACAGAAGGCTAAAAATATTCCCTATGTTGTAACCAAATATGCTGTATTAAGAACTTACCCTTTTGGCTTGAACAATATCCATGCTGAGAATTGCAGGTGACAGAGGGCAAAGAACTTCTGATCCTTTAGTGCTGCTCAAGAGAAATACTTAGCAATGTTTAAAGGAATAAACAAGTTGCTTAGCCATAAATATTCTGCCTTGACTATGAAACTTACAGTTAGTTTTAGAAGAAGATATTCAAAAGCTAAAATTCAGGTTCCTAGGATCTGATTTGGCAATTTCTGATGGGGCATTGCTAACCCTAATAGCATGCTGAGCTTGTTCTTTTAGACTCATGTCATCTATAATATAATATTTCCTATGTCCTTACCTGCTCAGGCAAGTAACTCCATGGGGAGTTAAGATAAGCATAGTTACCTTATCTTTCCAGGGCTCCTTATATACACCATACTTATGCAAATTTGAAGTTCCCAGGCTTGCTATTTGCATTTGATCAGAGCAGCATTGGCATAGAAGAACATTTTTTTTTTTTGATCTCTGATTTTATATAGTAGCGATGGCTTTTCCTTGCTAGAAGCTATGCTAAGGATGATAATTGAGGTGCCTTGGCTTACTCTCCCTATCCTAATGATTCTTCTTACAATTGGCTATGCCAAGGATAGAGGTCTGGCATTTACCTTCTTGGAGATTTATCAATTAGTGGCAAATGTTCTACCATTCTCCTTTTATAACTTTTGTTTTCTGCTTACCTTCTCCAATAGGAACGGAAATTTGTAGGTGGAGCTGGCCAAGTAAGTGAAAAGATGATGGACCTCCTTGGGGATAAAGTGAAGCTGAGCTCTCCTGTTACTTATATTGACCAAACAGATGACAACATCATTGTGGAGACACTGAATCATGAACACTATGAGGTAACCAATTATAGTCAAAGGAGTTTATAGTAAATAGGTTTTGTGCCTTTTGCAGCTTCTAATCATATCTATTCTAATCAGTCATATTAATTAACTCTAGCATATGTCTACCTCAAGATTTGGTTTACTTACTGTCCTAGTTTGCTTCTCTGTTGCTGTGATAAACACCACAACCAAAAGCAGCTTGGGGAAGAAAGGGTTTATTTGGCTTACAGGTCTTGATCCCAGTTCATCATGGAGGGAAGTCACTACAAATATTCAAGCAGGAGCAGAGGCAGGAATCATGCAGTGTGCTGCTAATCGGCTTGCTCCCATGACTTGTTCAGTTTGCTTTCTTATACTACTGAGGACCACCTGCCCAGGGTTGATATTATCCACAGTGGGCTGGGCTGTCCCATATCAATCATTAATCAAGAAAATGCCCCACAGACAAGCCCACAAGCCAGTCTGATGGAGGCATTTCCTCAGTGTGGCTTCCTTTTCCAAGCTAATTCTAGTTTGTGTCAAGTTGACAAAACCAGCCTATTTTGTTGCTTCACAGTGACTTGATTTGGTATTTTTTAAATGATGCTTTGTACCCTTTGCAAAGGCTTCAGCTCATGTTTGAGGTGATATTTTGCATATTATATTTCAGTGTAAATATGTAATTAGTGCCATCCCACCGAATTTGACTACCAAGATCCACTTCAAACCAGAGCTTCCACCTGAAAGAAACCAGTTAATTCAGCGTCTTCCAATGGGGGCTGTCATCAAGTGCATGGTATATTACAAGGAAGCCTTCTGGAAGAAAAAGGGTAGGTTGCTCTTATTTGTGTTTAAACTATTAAGTAAAGAAACCATATTTTAGGGATATTGAACAGAATATGCTCAATAGAAAAAGACAAATGTTTTTAAATTTGCAGAGAAATTGTAAATCTGTCTCTAAATTTCATAAAATGGCCTCAAGAGTAATTGTTGACAATGGGAGAAAAAGATGGGCATGCAATGGGAATATCAATTATGGGTCCAGCACTGTCAAGCTCCTGGCATTTATCTTGCTGCTTACTCTTCATGAGCAGAATGAAACCAAGAGGCCTTGTGGAAACAGTGCTGCTATGAAGCCAGCTATTCTAGGACTTCACCAGCTTATTAGCATCTGTCTCCAAACATAAAATGGTTATAAGGCTTTGTGATAAATACTTATCAGGGTATTGTGAATATTAATGAGGCTTTCCAGATATGGTTCCTGCTCATATTCAACAGAATTCTTTTCACAGCTTCTAGTGTTAATGGAAGTGATTCCTTCCAGCACATCCCATCTCTTTCTCCATGTGTTCCTGCATTCAGGGCTATTTTACCATTTTCCCCATCTTACCATTTTGCCATGCATGAGTCACAGCCCTTTATGGAAAAATGATAGAGGTGGGCCATTTTCCACATAAAGAATAGATGTCCTTGTATAGTCATATGTTTCTTTAAAATAAAAGGGTCTAGAGTTGGAGCAAAGACTTAGTAGTTTAAGATTTTCCTTCCTCCTTAGTAAAATAGTTTATATACACTCTGTATATGTGTATATCTCTAATGCTGGTTTCAGTTCCTTAATTAATTTTCTCCTGGTTAAGACTATTGTGGATGCATGATCATTGAAGATGAGGAAGCACCAATTTCGATCACTCTGGATGACACTAAACCTGATGGGTCACTGCCTGCCATCATGGGGTAAGTTAGAGCTGGGAGCAGTTTCTAATTTGTTTTGGTATAGGTGCTGGCAAAGCATATTGCTATATAATTAAGCTCAAGTAATGATAAATATAAACTATATCATGTTTCCATGTATTAGCATATCCATAGCATTGTTTTTGTGTTTTGTTTTCCACAAGAATACTGGAAAACTACTAAACTTGACACCATTTTTAACTTGCACTCACTTACCTATTCGCCTATAAAAACTCACATGCTAAGGATAGAGTGGAAAAGGCAGCCTGACAGACAGTATCATAGTCAACATTTCCTAGAGACAGAATGTCCACAGTCATTCTGGAAAGAGAACAACTTTACCCTATAATACCTTCCAAATACAGTGTCTCTGGACTTGATCTGCTTTCCATACACTTGTTGAATACAAATATCAGTATCAATATAAGATGAGCCAGGTCACAAGTAGATAGCCTGCAGTTATCAGTCACCAGCAATGCTTCCTTTATCTTCAGAAGTACCTATCTTTGTCCTTCTAAATTATCCTACATGCATAAAAAGCCTTTTATTGTGCTGCATTATAACAAAAGAACACGTGTTAATAACAGTCAAATGACTTTTAGAGACTAATGGTTTCTGCTTTTAGGAAATGCAGGCCTCCTTCCTGAAGAGATAGCTGAGCTCAATGAACATAACATCATGCCATTTTAGGAAAGTTACAAAGAGAAAGGGGAACCTAAGAAGCAGGCTCTGCCTGGATTACTGATAAATAAATAAAATGGTTTATAGCTACTTGTCTAGCTGTAATGTAAAAAATAGCACCAAATTCCTGAGGCAGGCAGGAACGAACAATATAGTGACCATAAAAAAGCAACATATCCTCTTCATTTTTAGTTCCATTGAGCAAGACAGGATCCAGGCAGTTTAGCCAGCTTGGCATTTCTATAGGCCAACAAAAGCAGATCAGGATGCAAGTTTCAGGAAGTCAGTGATAGTTCAGTTATAGGTGGAAGAACTTCTGAAGTTCTTGCCTTATGCTCCACTGGGGTTGCTTTGGCTTTATAACAGGAACATATGTGTTGGAACCCTTCCAAGTATTGCTGAAAGATATACTTATATTTTGTTTTATTGATAAAAGATGTATATCTGGGTGAAAAATGTTTCAGCACCTATCTACTTTGTAGAATGATCAAATCAGGTTTGTTAGCATATACTTCACCTCATATGGTTATTTCTTTATGGTAAGAACATTGGAAATCTTGTTTAGCTATTTTAAAACATACAATAAATTAGTATTAACTATGGCTACCCTACTGTGCCGTAGATCACCAGAATTTATTCCTCCAGTTTAACTGGTACTTTGTTTATGTGAGGCCAGACTTCATTTTTTCCAAATACGAAGAATCACTGAAAACAATAGTTACGCAAGGGAGCTCTCTGTCTGCCTTCTGTTTACCTAAATGCAGGGCAGAGTTTTAAAAAGGTAGAGAGTCTTTCTATCCTCCCCTGTATCTCACTTATGTTAGGAGATAAGTTCTCCTTTATTGGAAGCAGCATTTTATTAGCTTAGAGCCAGAGCTAGAGGAATCTGCAAGCTGACCTCCAAAAGTAGTTTCCAATGTGTTTGCCTTCTCATGATTTCCCATCTTCATAAACCTAAAACTGCTTTCCTTTGTTTCTAAAATGTACTGTTCTTTGTTATATAAGTAGTATAAGCGAGATTTACTACCTCTGGGATACTTTTAACAGTATGTTGTCCAAAGGACAAACACTGCAAAAGTTAATAAACTTGCTCATTTTTTTTCTTTTGTAAATCTCTTTTGTTGTTATTATTACAACAATATGAGGGTTGAGAAGAAATATTTTGTCTTTCATTACTGTTGTTGACCAGCTACTCTTGTTATATTAGGGCAGTAGCCTCCACCCTCTCCTTTTTTGTATGTACAGCACTAGGTATTCAACCTAAGGCCCTGGTACATGCTATGCAAAGGTTTACTACATTTTGTGCAATTTATTTTGATATAGGGTCTCACTAAATTACTCTGTTACAAAACTGGTTTTAAACTTTCCTGCTTCAGACTCCTGAGTAGCTGCAATTACAGGACTGTACTGCCAGACCCAGCTCAATTGCTTGTTTGACCTTCCTTCCTTCCTTCCCTTCCTTCCCTTCCCTTCCCTTTCCCTTCCCTTTCCCTTCCCTTCCCCTTCCTTTCCCTTCCCTTCCCTTCCCTTCCCTTCCCTTCCCTTCCCTTCCCTTCCCCTTCCCCTCCCCCTCCCCCTCCCCCTCCCCCTCCCCCTCCCCCTTCCCCTTCCCCTCCCCCTCCCCCTCCCCCTCCCCTTCCCCTTCCCCTTCCCCTTCCCCTTCCCCTTTCCCTTTCCCTTCCCCTTTCCCTTCCCTTCCCTTCCTTCTGCTCACCCGCCCGCCTGCCTCTTGAGGCAGGTTGTCATATAACCAGATTGGAGTCTAACTTGCTATATACGTGAAACTATCCTTTAACTCCTGATCCTCTGGCCTCCACTTCCTGAATGCTGGGATTACAGGCATGTGCCACCACATCCGACTTTGTACTTTGTTTTGATAATGAAAACCTTGTAGATATATCACCTCCACTTTGGCCCTAAGAGTCAAAAACAGAGGTGGTAATTAACCAGCACTGTGTTTTTAATAATCATCATCTTTTTAGAACTATTAAATGTCTCCAATGCAACCCCAGCATATTTGATTTCCACAGTAAACAGCTAAAGAAAATTGAACAATATTTGTCCATAGTTAAAGTGATTATTGTATTCCTAACTTGAGATTTGACAGAAATAAACAATACTGGCTTTGAGGTCAAAGCCATACTAAATCAGCTGACTAATAATTGAATTTTTCATCAGATCTTGGTAATTTTGTATAAAATAGTATACAAGTCTAAACTTACTGATTGTTGCATAAACCTAAAATATAACCAAAACCATTAATTTTGAGCCAAAACTAGGAGTGCTAACTCAAGCAGACTTATGATTATATCCCATAAAGTTGAATAGTTCAAGTATTATTTTTAATTCATTCATTTTTAAATATTAAGACACAAATGATGGATTTCATTGTAGCATTTCCATGCATGCTGTTTTTTCAGATACTCCTTTTCCATTCTCCATCCCCATCCTCCAGCACCCCTCTTGCTAGTCCCTTTATTCAAATAATATGCAACTTTCTCTGAAATTCCAACCTGTGTTAACATACTTTTTGTATCTTTGCTTCTCAGAACATTCTCTAATAACAGTCCTAAAAGAGTTGCCAGTCAAATTGATGAACACTTTTATTGGGAGTGAGGAGAAAAGGAAGTATTCCCTTTCAGCCTTGATCTATCTATTGGATGTCTCTAGAACAAAATAAATACAATTTTTAACCATTTTTAATGAAGAAATAGTTTCATCACACTTTAGTTGATTTAGATTTGTAGTGGGGACTGGATAATAAATACAGAACTTTCTGCATACTAATCAAGTGCTTTACCACTGAGCTATGTCTCTACCCTTCCCCTGGATTTTGTAAGATTTCTCTTTCTATTAATAGTGTAAGTAAGGATTTCATCTCACAATCAAATTCTTTAAAATGTATGTGTAGTTAGTATTATTGACATAATAAATAGAATCTATTTGACTAAAAGGAACCAGATAGAGTTTTACTGAGTTATTTTGAGTTATTGGGAGGCTATTTAATCAGATCCCAAGGAAGCTCACTTAGAAATAGAGATATGGGTACAGGAGATTTATTGGGGTAAACTTTAGGGATTACTGCCTTTGTGGGAGGGAAGGAATCAGGACCAGCTAGAGAGAGAGTTGAATGTCAGTGTTGTCCAAACCAAGATATCAGCCATCCCATGGAAATCTGGAAGCTGGAATGACCTTTCACAGTTGTCCCAGACTTAGACAAGGGAATGGGCCAACTTAATCATTGGGTGTCAATTGCCTCTCAGGAAGGGCAGGATATTGACCCAGGGAGTTATCTACTAGTGATTATAATTGCTGGGGAAGGATTTATCTGTGAGCTAAGGGCACCAATTACTGGTTCTGAAGAGCAGGGAGTGAGGGGTGTGCCAGGGCATTTATGGTAGGCACGTATTAATAATTGTCCAGCTTTTATTGAGTGTCATTATCAGGATAATTATCTAATGCAATCTTAATATGTTCAATGCCTAATTCCCTATAATATCAAATATGGTGTTAAATTTTACAAGTAAAATATTGAGTAAGAGGTTACCTGTTACTTGGGAGCTCACAGCCTATCAGAGTTTTAGATACAGAGGGAGCCTAAAGACAGGATGACATTTGCTGTAGGAGAAGGGGAGGGTTGGGAGAGCTCATTAATGCTGAGTAGGTAATGGTATGCATTTATTGTGATAATAACCATTCAAATGTGGCTTCCTCCTCCAGCTTCATACTTGCTCGGAAAGCTGATCGACTTGCTAAGCTAAATAAAGAAATAAGGTAAACAATTTATATCTGATAAATCAGTAAAAGTTGCCTTTACATTCTGTTTGTTGTACCAATAATAGTAGAACAGCAGCAAGAAGAGCACAATATTTTACAAATATTCTCAACCTCAACAAACCAACTTTTTTTTTTTTTTTGGTTTTTTTGAGACAGGGTTTCTCTGTGTAGTTTTCGTGCCTGTCCTGGATCTCACTCTGTAGACCAGACTGGCCTTGAACTCAGAGATCCGCTTGGCTCTGTCTCCCAAGTGCTGGGATTAAAGGCGTATGCCACCACCGCCAGGCACAAACCAACTTTTAAATACTTTGCTATGTTCTCTTTGGTCAGGTCAATGTCTGTGTGCATGTATTAATTTACCTTTACATATTTGTGTTCATTTTATGTGGTTAAGAGGTAGGTTTTCTTATGAGATAATTAGAGGTAACCAGAACACTTAGGCTATATAGAGCACTTATGGCTTAACCACTTTTCTTAAGAGCACTACCCCCCACTTCTGAATACTGTCACCTTGGTGATAAAGCTCTAACTAGGAAAAAACTTAATGTGATGTGTGCGCGTGCGCGTGCACGTTCACGCGCGCGTGCGTGCGTGCGTGCGTGTGTGTGTGTGTGTGTGTGTGTGTGTGTGTGTGTGTGTGTGTAGACTTATGCATGCCATAACACGAGTGGAGAACAGAGAACAATTTTGTGGCATCATTTTTCATCTACCTTGAAATGTGTTCCAGGGATTAAATGCAAGTCATCAGGATTACATAGCAAGCATGTGTACCTACTGAACCATCCTGCTGACCCTAACATGGGAATTTTGGAGGGTCACATTCATTCAAATCATAGTCATTGACATGTGACAAAGTCAAGAGTAGCAGATAACACATCCATATTTTTTTTCATTATACCACACTAAGCTTGACATTTTCTTTTGGATTTCCTGCCTTTCCTTTCTATTAATAATAAAATAAATACCAGACTGGAGGTAGACATTTGGTTATGATTCCACATACTGGCGGAACTGTAAAGTTCTTGTATGACAAAACCTTTACTGAATATATCAGTGATGAGAGCAATGGTTTTCAAAACTGTGTCCAACTTTCCCAAAAGGTATTTGGAAAGTGGAAAGTCTAATTTTTTGAGGCTTATAGAATATGATTCCATAGGTCTGAAGTAGAGACTGAGAATTTGTATTTTTTAACCACCTGCTCAAGTGATTATGATGAGGAAACAGATTTATAAGCCAGTGGATAGACACAACTGCAAAATGATTTGCATGGTGACCTCGTTTGCCTGCAATTTAAAATATATTCTATTAATTTTTAAGCCAAACTAATCTAAATGCATTACCCTGAGTGGAAAATGTAGCTCAGTAGTAAAGCACATGTTTTTTTGTATGTGAAGTCCTGCGTTCCATCCCTGTCACACACACACAAAAACTTTTTAGGTATTCACATCATTGTCTTCCATATGTCTTCTCAAAAGTTTTAATTTTAATGAGGGAAAGGAATGGGAAAGATAATTCTCTGGTGTGTTTGTGCAAACTTGTCTTTGGCTCATTTAATAATATACAGTAAATGATATTTTATTATGTTTTTATTTATGATTAAAAGTTAATTACAATGAAAGTTGATTTTTAAATTTAGCTCTACTTTAGTAAAGATTTTATTATAGTCAAGAAAATAAGTTAAATACATCAAGCTTTTAGAATACTGATTGGCAATATTCTTACTTGACTTGGCAATATTTTTAATTGACTCCGAATGTCTGAATTACTGCCTATAATCACTCATAAAGTGAGAATCTGCTGTCTCTTTGTGGCATAGAAAAGAGGATACCATACTGAAGTGAGCATAGAATTTGACTCAACACTTATTGAGCATCCACTATGGGCAGAATGCTCACAATAGTAAAGGTTTACCTTCCCATTACTTAGCTGAAATGGTAGTAAAGGAATCTGCAGCTCACGGAACTTGAGCTTCATCTCTTGAATGGAGAATTTAGATTAGACAGAGAAAGCAAGTAAGCAGTAAGTAGTCTTAAGACTTCTTCCTGTATGTTAAGGATTTAATCAAGCATTTTCTAACTGTCCTAGAATTGACATATCCACTTTAAATTATGTGACATCATTCATGAATGACATTTGTCTCCTTTAAAACTTTGCATAGAAACAGTATAGCAATAAGTAGCATTTAAAATTCCACCTCCTCTTCTAAACTTAACCATCTGTACTTATATATGATAGAAGTTCTAAGAGTTGTATCAGTGGTGTAAAAATAATGATATCAAGAGCAATAAGCTTACATTTTGTTCCACACTATTTAGAAAAATTGGGGTTATGTTTTAAAAATATTTTCTAATGCAATTGGCAATATAAACTTCTATATTTTTACATTTGTTTTCTTTATTACTAGTAAGCTTGACTTTTGCATGTATGTGTGCACTCACATATACATATTCTTAACCATTTCTCTCATCTGGTCTTAATGCTTGTTTTATGGATTTGAATTACATCTTTTGATTCATTTTCATAAAAATTATTTTCTATTTGTTCATTAGCCTTTAACAAATATTTCAGAGACATTTTCACATATTTAAACTATATAAAAACTGAAAAGAGTAAATATGACTACTATATATTCAATACTTGAGATAGAGCCATTAATTTATAATGTAAGATGAGTAAATTTAGTAAATTATGTTTTTAAAAAATTCACCAGGAATAGTTGTGAGTTTAAATTATATCTTCTTTTAAGAAGAGATTAGCCAGGCATGGTAGAATATACCTGTAATCCCAGGTCTCAGGAGGCTGAGGCAAGGGGATCACTGCAAGTTTGAAACCACCCTCATCTGTATAGCAAGTTGCAGGCTATACATAGTGAGACCTTGTCTTTAAAAAAAAAAGGAAAATTCTGTTGATTCCTCAAATTACTGTGTTGAGACATATGATGTTAATCAGCATACAGAAATCCACTGAGGCATATAAGTCAAGTTCAGGGATTAATTGACTATTTGTTTTATAGTTACAGAAGGCTATTAAGTTTCATTTTTCTTCAAGGGAGTCATTATCAAGTACCCTAGAACTTAATGCATTAATTCCATGCCCATCAGTTAATACTTATGTAACATGTCTTTGCTCTTCTCTATAGGAAGACGAAAATCTGTGAGCTCTATGCCAAAGTTCTGGAATCTGAAGAAGCTTTACATGTAAGAACCCTCAGTCTCTAACAGGCTTTGCTCTGTTGGTTCAGAGTGGTAAATTAAAGCAAGTTCTGGTTTCTTGTAAGTCTTAAGCAGAGAATAGAAATGGGTATGTTTAATTTTGAGAATTAATTTCAGCAATCCAGAGGCATTAAAAACTAGTGTCAGGCCGGGCGGTGGTGGCGCGCGCCTTTAACCCCAGCACTTGGGAGGCAGAGCCAGGTGGATCTCTGTGAGTTCGAGGCCAGCCTGGACTACCAAGTGAGTCCCAGGAGAGGCGCAAAGCTACACAGAGGAACCCTGTCTCGAAAAACCAAAAAAAAAAAAAAAAAAAAAAAAAAACTAGTGTCAGGTACATGGAACTTGTGATATGGCATTACTTTGGGCTTTTTAAATGTTCACTGCATAATAGGCATGCAATTGTAGTAAGAGACTTGGAGCCATAATCATTATGTCATGGATTATTGAGATTGATCTGCAGAACAGAGACCCTGTGTTTCTATCATTGTCAAGTGCTTGCTGTAAAATAAAACCCCAGATATGTCATCCTGTGTTGCCGAAGACACTGTGATATATATTTGACACACTGGTCTTAATGTTTGCCCAGGTCAAAAACGTACTAATTCATTTCTCCACATGGAGACACAATTCATACCTCGTTTGGCACTCCTAGGGTTTTTTATACTGCTTCTGAAAGCAATGAGAAGGAAATGGTTTCTGAAGAGTCCACCAATAGCTGAAGACTTTTTCTGTGGATTGTTGTTTAAACTGTGCATATAATAAACATTTAGATTGTGACAGGGAAGTCATGGAAGTCTCTTTCATATTCTCCAAGGAGCACTTTCATCTTAATTGCTTCCTTTGAGCAGTATTTTTATCATGTACTTTTCCAGCTTAGGGAAGAGATCCTGAAAAAATGCTTTGTGCTCATTTTCTACTTGCTCCCTCCTAGTCTGCCATTGTTAGTGATACCTGGGTGGATTGGAAAGAAAAGTCCACTGTCTTAGACACTTCAGAGTTTGGAGAAAACATTTCCAAAAACTGATTGTTAGTAGTGTTTCCTGAAGACTTAGCTCTAATCTTTAGAATCAGCCTGAATGAGAGTGTCCTCGCTACCAAGTATTGGGCTATATCTTGACCCCCTTAGGCAAGAGGTTAAGAGAATCAGTGTCTTTATTTTACAATGTACTCTTTTTTTTCTTGCAATGCTGAGAATTAAACTTGGGGTCTTGTGCATGCTAGAAAAGTGCTCTACCATTCAGCTTCATCCCCAGACTGATTTCTTTCCCTCTCCCTCCCTACTTCTCTCCCCTTTCCCTTTCTTTCTAATTTTCTTATTCATTTTCATTGTGCTAGGGCTCAAACTCAGGGCCTTGCACATGCATACCACTGAGTTCCATCCCTACTTTATGCTTTAAATATAAACTTTTTGTTAATGGAAAATATATAAGAGCCTTCACTGTTGATAGGTAACAGTTCCACTTTTATTTTCTTTTGTAATTTTCTTTCCATTGAACTACAGCCAGTCCATTATGAAGAGAAGAACTGGTGTGAGGAACAGTACTCCGGGGGCTGCTACACAGCCTACTTCCCTCCTGGTATCATGACCCAGTATGGAAGGTACTGCCCAATCACTACACCAACTCATATAGGCTTGCACACATTTAAATAAGCTGTGTTCAATAGGAATTGTAGGACTAAGCAATATTCTTATTTGTAAATCCCAGATAAATAGCTTATAACTTGGTGGATGCCCCCAGAGAAATGAATGTTAACACATAGTACTCTGTAGCAGAGTACTATGCAGGACTTCAGATGTCAGCAGCATTTATGAGATAAAGACAACTACATTGTCCTTTGGG
This sequence comes from Peromyscus maniculatus bairdii, assembly GCF_049852395.1. Lineage (NCBI taxonomy): Eukaryota > Metazoa > Chordata > Mammalia > Rodentia > Cricetidae > Peromyscus > Peromyscus maniculatus. The sequence continues at coordinate 127,540,021 of NC_134875.1, read as the reverse complement.
AAGCCTTTGGAGCTTTCCTCAACATTTATTTTCACAGGGCTACCCACTCACAGGACAATGAATATATTTGTCCAACATGTCTGTCTTGTCAACAGAGGAGCATCAGATATTCTTCTTCAGAGGGAAGAGTTCTTGGTGTATACCAGCTGAGTTAGAAGGAGATGAGATCTACATGGCCTGGGAGTCTACCTTTACTTAGAAACACCGTGATTCTTGTACATTGTTATTTCTTTGCCTTATAGGCATAGGATTTAGAATCACTTGCTCAGTTTCAAGAGATACCACATAGGAGAACTGTAACCCACATGTTCTCACAGACTGAGTGGCTGGCTGAAAATAGGTCATTATTGCCTTTAGTGAAGAATAAACTTACAATCTACTTCTTCCAGGCTTGATAGTTTAGATCCTTGTACACAGGTACAGGAAACAAAGATAGCCTTTTACTTTGGGCTGAGATTCATGTGTGTTTTCTCCTTGTTTGGTTTCCCTTCCTTTGTGGACTAGATGAAGGCAGTAAGTGATTGGCTCATTTCCCCTCAGCACCTTCCTATTTAACTCTGTGTGACCTCTTTATTTCCTTGAAGGGTGATTCGCCAGCCAGTAGGCAGGATTTACTTTGCAGGCACAGAGACAGCAACACAGTGGAGTGGCTACATGGAAGGAGCAGTCCAAGCTGGAGAACGAGCAGCTAGAGAGGTAAGGGAGGAATCGAAGGTGCACTCCTTTTTCAGATGTAAATGCATCTTGGGAAGCAGTACTGTGAATTGAATTGAAGGCATACATGAGAGGTATGGGCTATCAGTGAGCCTAGCCCTATGGCAGCATTTTTTTTTGGGGGGGGGGTTTCGAGACAAGGTTTCTTTGTAGCTTTGGAGCCTGTCCTGGACTAGCTCTGTAGCCCATGCTGGCCTCGAACTCACAGAGATCCGCCTGGCTCTGCCTCCCCAGTGCTGGGATTACAGGCGTGTGCCACCACCACCCGGCGTGTGGCAGCATTTTTGTCATTTGCTCTTTCTGGTTCTTTGTTTTATGTTTATATGGATATATACTTGGGCTATTTTATTGACACAGTTGTTCATATTTGTAGGATACACATTGATATTTTGATGCCTATGAATAATGTACAATGATCAAATCAAGATAATTAGCATCTCCTTCATATCAAAATGTATCATTTCTTTGAAACATTCCAAATCCTTTCCCCTAGCTCTTTGGAACTGTATAGTAAATTCTGATTATCTTTAGTGACCCTATATTGTTATTGAATGTTAGAATTTATTCTTCCCATTTGAATTATGTTTTGGTACCTGTTATCCACTCTCAGTAGCCTTACTCACTGTTGCTTTTCTTAGCTTCTAGTGGCCTCTGTTCTTTTTTCTACTCTTATACGATCCACTTATTTGGCTTCTGCATGTAATGGATAGCATGTACTATTTGTATTTTTAGGCATAGCATATTTCATTTAAGGTTGTGTTGTCCTCTAAGCTCATCCATGTTGTCACATTGACAACATTTCATTCTTATTTAAAGCTTAATAATGTTCCATTGTATGTGAATAACAATTTTCTTTATTCATTCATCCATCTGTTTCTTGACACTGATAGTCTATGTACACATTTCTTTGACATCCACCTGTGGGTTTATCAATGTTTAATATGACTTTGAATCTGTCAGAAGTATATAATGTCACATTATAATGCCATAGTCACTTTTCTTTCAGGTCTTGAATGCTCTAGGAAAGGTTGCCAAGAAAGACATATGGGTTCAAGAGCCTGACTCCAAGGTAGGTTTGCCTATTCCATCTCTATAGACAAACTACAGCATATAAAAATTGCATTTACCTTCTTTCAACCTTTGCTTTTATTATAGATGCAACTGTCTTGGGGATAGAAATGCACATTATTACAGATAGGCTTTGTTTCTTCTAGCTGTGTAAGAATTTCTGTTAATGATCTGTGTTTATTCATCTAGGATGTTCCAGCATTTGAAATTACCCACACCTTCTTGGAGAGGAACCTGCCTTCCGTGCCTGGTCTACTAAAGATCACTAGTTTTTCCACCTCTGTGGCTCTTCTCTGTTTTGTATTGTACAAGTTTAAACTGCTGCCACAGTACTGAACTTTTTCACCCTTGGACCTCCTGCTTGATCATCCTTAGCACCATCACCATTAAAAGAAAAATGTGGATGAATTACAGCCCGTGCTATTGGGCCATTTAAGTGCACTTGATTTAACCCTCCTCAGTTTAATCTTAGTCTTTGTAAAGTGATAACAATCCCAAGAATCACCTAGCTAATTATAGTAAGACCAAGTTTCATCCTGTTTATTAGACTAATTCATTTTGGTTGATAAAATGTAATCCTGTGAATGTTTAATTTCAAAAAGGTGAAGTACTTGTGAGGAATAATTTCTGGGTTATTTTTCTTGCCTTTAATGCAAAATGGTTGATGTTTTCAGAAATAAAACACTTGATTTACTGTAACTTTCGAATAGCTACTCAGATGTGCAGAGTAAAGTAGTGGCTGAAATGTTCCTTAGGTGTCCTCACTGAGTGTTTCCATGTGAGACAAACTACAATAGGCACTTCCTTTTCTGGACTGTATCTAAACATGAATTAGCCCTTGTCAGTAACATTCTGTGCTGATTTAAGGAAAGTAGCATTTTTTCCCTGTGGTCCCTGGCTGTCTGATCATAGAATTAGATCTCTAAGCCTACCTGTGTCTTCAATATGGTTAAATATTAGCATGCCATTTTCTCTCAAGTACCAAAGGACACATGAAATTTTCTCTGTTGTTATTTATTGAGACAGTCAAATACAGAAATGAAATTAGGGCTCAATCTGATAACATTACTTGTTTTAATTATTAGGTTTTATAACAGACATTAAACTGAATGATTTTATATATTCAGGCTGAGTTCTCGATCTTACAAGTATTGTGGGCCTGGAATGGTGCCTATCTCTTCTCTTTCCCATTTGAAAAACTGTCAATTAAAAAAAAACCTTTCCAAAGGTTTCAACCACAAAGCACTTCCTTTTTTAAAAAAATATTTTTTATTTAAGAAGAATTAAAATATTGCCAGCACATGCCAGCCAACCCAAGTTTATTGCACTAGCTTTATGCTAAATGCAAACTTAAGCCTCTGGGTGCTGATGTGAGGGCTTGAGATCTTTAAAGTTTTGTCCATTCTAAAAGCAGAGATCTAGATTTTCTGTCCTGTTTTATCTTACAATTCAAAAGCATTTTAACAAACTTAAAATATTCAGTGATATCTTAGATATTCTCCAGTACAGAAGAAGTTGCCTGGATTCATATCAAACTGCAGTGAAAATTCTCATCACTAATCTGTTAGAGTTGTGTGTATTCACTTCCTGATTAACTCAGTCCTGACACACCTTGAGAAATGATTTAAACAGCTGAACTGGCAAGGGCTCTAACAGTATTCAGATTATTAGTATTGAACTATTGAATGTTGAAAATCTGAGTTTGCAGTTTACCCTCTACTGCCTCTTAAAAATCCAATTAATCCATCCTAATGATATCCATCCTATTAAGCTATGGCTTGGGTATTAAAATGATTTCTAGTATATATGTGCTTAGACATGTAAATGGGAGTTGAAAAACACCCTATGTGAGGTTATCTACCACAAAGATAACATAGGTCTTTTCTCTGAAACAGAGGGAAAAAAGTCATTTTAAGAGGTTGATAATCCCCTTCACAGTTCTGCAGCCAGTTGGCCTTTCTCCATAGTTAGGATGAGAATTAGATTTAAGAAGTACACGTTTTTGTCACAGCTGTTAAATATGGTCTCGTATTATGATGAAAAAATTAAACTTTACTGAAGGACTGTGAACTATATTTTGTTTGATGGTTGTGAACTTGGTGCCTAATGTTCCATGTCCAAAGTTGGCCCCAGTGCCACATGTGGGTGTATGTATTTGTATATGATTTGCCACTGAAGTAAGATTCTGTCTGTATGGTACTGGGTTTTGTTGTTGTCAATAAAATGTGATGCCAACCTTCCTTCAGATAGACTTCTTTGTTTTGCTGATAGTTCTATCAGAAGGTCAAAATGGGTTCTCATAGCCAGAAGTCTATAGAGGATGAACTTCTAAAAAGCATTTGATATTGAAACTCCAAATTCTCATCACTGGGTTTCATCTTCAAGTTATGAAGGTTGCCCTAGAATAGATCAAATACTATAGTTTGTCTGGCTGAGCCACAATTGTGGATTCTACAACAAGTTGTGGATTCTTTCCTAATTAGCTTATGATGTCTTGAACAGATCACTTGGGTTCTCTGCCTCAGTTTCCCCATCTGTGGAAAGATGATCTTGTGCTAGATGTCTTCTCGGGATTCTCTTCATTACAGCATTATGTGATTGATGCATTCCATTTCTAGTACTATTTCACTTATCACTTTTTGGGTTTTCTAGGAACAGACTGATATGCTGAGTCAGAGCAAAAAGTTACTGGAGACAGCATCCTAAGGGGATGAGGAAGGCAGGATTGTGCCGGGGGAGAGTCAGCCTGCAATGCAATTGCAACTGAGGACTCAGGACATTCTATTGGGGAGATTGTTGAGCTGCCTCCATCAAGGCAAGATCTAGGCTCTTTGTCCTTCTATCAGCTACTCTCTGGAAGGGAGTGTGTCCACAGAAGAGGCAGGTCCAGGAACAATTCCGAATGAGAAACTGCAACTGTGATTTTCAGGCCCTTATAAGAAACTGGGATCAGCCTCTATCCTGGCAGCTGGGGGATCCAGGACACAGGACAGTGTCTAGTTCTGCACAACATAGAAAATGGCCTTGTCTTATATAAGCTATTGTGGACTTGAACTTTGGTTGTATAGAGTGGCACTACCTGTCTGAACTTATCCCTATTAAAAAGGTTTTATTTCGACATTATTTTTTTATAAAAGATAAAGAAAAGTTTGGAAGGAATTCTGAAAATGAGTTAAAGGAGAACCCTACCTACACATTACTAACAAAAATCAAAGGGATACATATATGCTTACAAATAGTTGTCTTTAATAGTCAGTTAAAAATGAATAGCAAGCCTGAGAAGTAGAGATTAGATGACATATGAGTTGTGTGTTACTCTGAAAGGTACAAATTCCTTTTGATGACTGCCGGTCATAGAAAATTAAAAGTGCTTCTGAAGATTTGGTTCACATGACCAAATTATTCTCAAGTACCTCATTAAAAAAAAATCTATTTTATATCATTTGAATGCCAAATTGTTTTTGGATGCCTTTTGTTCTCACACAATACCAATAACCACTGAGTGAAATTACTGGGATGGATATAAGAGGGGCAAAAAGACAGAAGACAGCAAAAGCCCTCTTTAGTGCTAGCCCTAGTGTCTCTCTCTCTCTCTCTCTCTCTCTCTCTCTCTCTCTCTCTCTCTCTCTCTCTCTCTCTCTCCTCTCTCTCTCTCTCTCACACACACACACACCATTCATATGTCCTGCCTATATATCTATATCCATATCTCCATGTCATGGCTGACAAGAGCGGTGCCATATACCATACCATGTAGGACAGAGGTGAGAAGGATTCTCACTATTCTGTAGAAACCACCACTTTTCATCTGTGCTGACTGATACAACTCTAGTAAACAGGAGAACAATGTGAAATGGGTTAAATTTAAAACTACTGTTCGCAGTACACAGAAAAATCCATAAACAGTCCCTAAACAGAAGGACTTGGTGAGACCTTGAAAAGAGGATGAAAATAAAGGAAGGCACTATGTAACAGCAACAGTTTCTCTTCCTCTAGAAAACAAAGAAAGGCACTAAATAACAGCAACAGTGTTTTCTCTAACTCAAGGCTTTCCTATCCTGTGGCCAAGGCCATTCTCTTCACAGTCCTAAGATAAGGCAGGCAGGCCACAAAGTGATAACTGTTGCTTTTGTTTAAATCAAAGTGATTGATTTCAACTGGAATCAAGTTACAGAAGGTAGCTTTGGAGGCCTCGTGTAAAAATATGAGATAGAGAGTACTTCTAGACCTCCCTTAATTCATGTGTAATCATTATGTCCACTGACTTGAACTCCTTTACAGTCACACCTCTGTATGAGCCAGTTTTTCCTAATAACAAGCATCAGATATTTCCCATGAACCACTGAAGTCCATGAATGAAGTCCGGAAGAATGGAGTGGTATGGCATGGGTGTGAACTGGGGGAAAGGAGTGCTGGTTGAGGATGAGGGGAGAATGGGAGATTCTAAAAGACCCACAGAACAGCACACCAATGAGAACCCTAACAGGTCTGTAGAAACAATGTGGAATCATTTGTTATTAAAACGCTCCTTGGCAGCCACTCAGAATGCTTACTTTGCAGGTTTCACTGTAGTGGTGAGCAGGCAAAGCCTCAGCATATTTTCCATCAACCTTTTAAAATAGAAGCAGAAGCACTTCTTAAATTGTGTGTAACACAGATTGCTAAACAGTCTTACTAATAAAAAAAAAACCTGGAACCAGATATTGGGGAATAAGCTGAAAGATCAGAGTGATAAAACAAGCCACAGCCAATCTCACCTTACCAACTCCTCAGCCTCCAGAGAGCTTCTTCCTGTATACCCATGCTTTATATACCTTTTTTTGCCCTGCCATCTTATTTCCCCTCTCCACCCAGTTCTATCTCTTCCTGTCTACCTGTACAGATTCCAGACCTCTATGGTTAACTAGTGCTGGGATTAAAGGCGTGTGCCACTACGAATGGCTGTGTTCCCAGTATGACCTTGAACTCACAGAGATCCAGATGAATCTCTGCTTCCCAAATGCTGGGATTAAAGGCTTGTGCTACCACTGACTGGCCTCTATGTTTAATATAGTGGCTGGCTTTTTCCTCTGATCTCCAGGCAAGCTTTATTTGTTAGAGCATAAATAAAATATCACCACAATTGTGAGCAGTCATGACCTTGGATTTTTTAAAAATCACTTAACACCTATGTGCTAGGTAGCCACTATGGGATTCAGTAGTGAATCAGACATGACCTGCCTCAGGGAGTACTCATGTGATTAGAGACACCAAGTAATCTATTAACTGGGGTTTTGTTCAATTCTATTATAGAAAGGCACAGGGTCCTATAAATGGAGGGTAAGAGAGATTTAAGGAGAGGTTATTAGAATGTAGTCTCAAGGCTCCAGAAACATCACCAGATGTAACAAGTCAGTAAAGAGTCTGCAGAAGATAAAGAGTGAAGAAGAGACGACATGGCTCATCACAAGAAACATCAGTAAGTGTTAGATTCCATTTGTCCTGTTAACAACCCAATGCACCAGTCTTTTACCCACTTCCCCTCTCTGTACGACCCCTTCCTGCCTTTGCAGATCTTCAAGACTTTCATACAGAATATTTTGACCATATTCATCCCCTCTCCTCCTAACACCTCCCATTATACTCCTACTTCCATACTCCCCAACTTTGTGTCCTTTTTTCTTCTTTTTTAAAAACTCATCTTCATTGGCAGTGACTCCTTATCACCCAGGGCGTGTGCTGCTGAGTAAATTTGTTTTAAGAGAGTGCCATCTACTGGGCAAATACTGTTCATTTCTGATGGGAATTCTCAAGCATTCAGGACCATTGGTTTTAGCAAAAAACAAGAGGTATTACCTGTACCTACCTGTGATGGCTTCTTTTCTTTTTAGTTATGGAGTGGACCTAAATGTTTATACCTAGTAGTCATAGCCCTTTCTCTGCCCTATTCTTTGAGGATGATTTTATTCTGTTAGAACTGCTTGTTCCTTGGACTCTTGTGTCTGTCTGAATAATAGGCAAGAAGGAAAATTCATGGATATTAAGAGAAGTGGGATAGAAAGGTCAAAGGAGAAAAAATCATCAAATGCTGCCTTAGCTTAGAGAGGTGGAAAATTATGGAGGGACATTTGGCCAGGGGTGTGTGGTAGAGACAGAGGTCTACATGACTTTTCGGGTTTGGAAAGCAAAATTGTGTTTGTTTTAGACACTCTATTATTCTGGACCATATCAGATGTCTTTAAGGCACCCTAGCTTATATTGGACTGTTAAAATTTGGGAAACATAACAGCTAATAGTATTTGGCATCTCAAGCAGGACCCATGTACCTGCAGGGGAGACAGTTCACTTAAGGGACCTAAATGGAACTAAACAGAAAAGAGCCTTGATAAGATCCACATCCAGGATGGTAAACTGTATCCTTGGTCAGACCCTTACTAAATATATCTACCAGTGACCTTGGTTTACATTAAAAAATGAATAGAGATGCTCAGTTTGCCCAGTGTAAATATTTATCTGCCTATCATATACCCTCATAACCATGAACCAGCAAACAATGGGCTAGGCAGATGTGACCTTCTCAGTGGACTCAAGAAGGCAGCAGACAGCATCGGATGGGCATAGTATCTAGACTGTGCTGAAAAAATCTAAATGTATATATGCAAGGTGGGTTCACCCAGAGATGAGGCAAATTCACACAGGCCAAGGGGAGTTAAAAAGAGCAAATCAGCTTTTCTCCCAAGCAGCCTGACCACCTTTGCTGTGACAGACATTTAACTTTCTGTACAGGCTTCATGAAGTGCTCGATTGTCCCTGTAACAAGTGACCACACACTTGGTAGCTTAACATGACACAAGCTTCTTTCTTATCTTTTAGTTCTGCATTTCACAAGTTCAAAATGAGTCTTACAGAGTTAAATTGAGATGCTGGCAGTTATAGTTTCTTCTGGAGGCTCTAGGGAGAATCTGCTTCTTGCCAAGACTGCCAACATTCCTTGGCTGATGGTTCCATTACTTCAGCACAGGACCCTCCCTTCATTTTGTTCCTCCTGTCTGTCTTAGAAGAATCCTGTGATTACACTGGCCCTACCAGGATAGTCTCTCTATTTTAAGATTCTTAGTCACATGTGCAAAGTCTCTTTGTGATAGAAGAGGACAGATTCATTGGCAGAAGGATTAGGATGTGAACATCTTTAGTAGGGCCATTATTCAATCTACCTTGTGGGCCTTGATAGTGAAAACAAAAAGTTAAATGTCACATCTGCCACTCCTCAAATCCTTGCTGTTCCAGGCATGGAGAAACACATGAAACCTTTGATGATTTCAAGCATTATGGGTTCTGCCCTGCTCCCATCCATACCTAGCTTTGCTGTCTTCCACATTCGGGCACAAACACAGACATACACACAAGTCACATGCACAAGAGCGCGCGCGCGCACACACACACACACACACACACACACACACACACACACACACACACACACACAAAGAATACCCAGGGGTCCTGGGGAGTTTGCTATGTCCAGCGTGGGATATCTGAGGGAAAAAAATCTACATATACTATGCTCTTATGTCTGTTAACTTTATTCCTCTAGGACAAAATTCTATCAATACAGTCACAGCTCCATCAGGCATTCAGGGCAGGAATAACTCTAGGTGCATCAAGCTCCTTATCCATCTATTCTATTTCTCTGGGGTGAAATCCTGTCTCCATAGCTTCAGTTCCATCCGGTTCCCTCTCCTAGTCCTGCTAACAACTAAGCTCTTATGCTTCCAGCCTCATCTTCGTCCTCTGCTACTATTCTCTACTCCTAGCACTGATGGACTTTTCTGCCTTACCGTCTACAAAACCTCTGTCTTCCTCTTTTCTCTGGCCACGCCTTCTGTCTGCTCTACAGAAAATGACTGCCCTTTCTTTCACTGGCCAAGGGTTCTCTGCCTCCTCAGGAATGTTGTTCTACCTCACACCTTGATATGTAAAAACCTCTTTTGTTCTCAGTCAACTGCTCTGGAGAGCCGTTAGCCCCTGAGGCAGGGGAATGGTCTGAGCTTCATTTGCACAAGAAGCAAAGCTATGTGTCTCCAGCCAGCCAATCTCCTTGGCTCAGCTGGGCAGTTAGTTACCTAGAAGTTCAGCAGATCTGGGGAGCTGAACTGTTAGCCAAATGGTCTGGGCACGTAAGAATTTCATAGCAGAAGACAGCTAAAATATTATGAGCTGGATAACACCAAATATTTAAATATTTATAATAAATAGCTTGCTTTTTGACAGACCCTTGGCCGTTCAAAGTATAGCTTTAATACACAGCTGAATCTCTAAATATATTCTTGTGGCTGACCACACACACACACACATACACACACCTGATTTGAACAATTTCCCAGTTTTGTCTTTTAGATTAAAAAAAAAAGGCTAGGATCTGGCATCCTGAGGTACAGCATATTCTACCTTCCATAAGTACATAAACGGCCTCTAGGTTTGCACCTTTTTTAATACACTAGAGAAAAGAAATGTTTATACACTAATGCCAATGACTGAATTCCTTTCAGACTGCACATGACTGAAATCTGGGCTTTCATAGGGACCTGAGAGGCCTCCTTTTAAAAGGTAAAGCCCCAAACAAGAGCATCTTACTAGGCATTTGCCAGTGTTCACTGTCCAAACATGTTAGAAAGGGTCCAAGCAATCAAAGTTCATCAGACACACAGCAACAGGGTGGTGGGAATGGGGATTGGGTCGGGGTGGGGCTTTACATCAACAGAGTTTAGTGGGTGGTAGATGTTGTGCCCAGATCGTGACCCCCCAGAGAGACCACCAAAGACAAGCATGCCGGAATGCAAAAGCAAGGTTTAATTCTGGATATCCAAAAGCAATACAAGCCTAGGCAGGGACTTCGTCCAATACATCCAACGCAGTGGAGGCTGGAGGAAGCGCCCACCTGTCTGCAAGCTCAGTTTTTAAAGGGAAAAGTCACAAGGTTACATCATTTAGGGGTGCTAGTACAGGTACAATTCTGATTGGCTCGCTTCTAGGGACTTCTAGAAATTACTTCTAAGGGAGTGGTTGCCCGCCATCATTTCTCATTGGCTGCCCTCAGGTGGGGGCATTTCTGTGGTCAGTTACCCTGGAAACCAGGGAGAAGACATTCCATAGTCTGGCAGGCATTACCTCGTGACTATCTTGTGACTCTGTACTTTTACACTTCCTGGTTTCTGGAATCTGAACTGACTGGTTTCAGTAACTAATGGCCTATTCCCAAAAGGAGAAATCTTAGGCCTTAATTTTAGGGTGAAAGCATTTTGGTCTTATTTCTAAGATGGCTCATTTTGGTCTCACAGTAGATACTTTTCTCCTCTGCTTCCTGCTCCTCCAGCCCCTCCTCCAAATTTTAAATTTTTTTCTTTTTTGTGGGAGAAGGGGCACAGGGTTTGGTGTAACCCAGTTTGGCCTTCAAAATGCTATGTAGCTGATAATGACCTTGAATTTTCAATTCTCATGTATCCACCTCCCAAGTTCTAGGATTACAGATGAACACCCCTATGTCTGGTGTCTTAAGATGGAGAATTAGGGAAGAACTTACAGGATTTGCAACTAGAGTTAGGTTATATTTTTGTTGTGCCCAGATCGTAACCCCCAGAGAGCCCACCAAGGACGAGCATACCAGAATGCAAAAGCAAGGTTTACTTCTGCTGCAAGTCATGACAGGGAACTCATCTCAAGCCATCTCAAGTGAGGCAGGGAAGAGTTACTCTTTCTTGGGGAAGTTAGTTTTTATAAGCAAAACCCATAAAATTTCTTAGAGGGGAGAGGGTTAGTATGGGTCCATCCTTGATTGGTCCAGTTTTTCCCGGGCCTGGACTTTATCTTATTCTAGCTTATCTGTTTGCCCTGTCAGGAGTTTTACAACTCATCTCTGGGGTCTGGTCATGTTATCTCTGGAGAGGGGCATTTTGTGGTTAATTGGTTACCATCAGATATTCTGACTTTGTTCTTTTGAGTTCCTGGGGCTGGCTCCATCATTTCTGGGGACTTGAAACTGGCCTGGGTCTATCTATATTGAGATATCTTTGTCTAAGGCCCCTGTTTTTGAGACAATAGAGTGAGGGTCTTGTTGTGCTAGATCACGTCCCCAAAGCCACCACTGGAGACTTTAGGTACAAAATGCAAAAGTACGGTGTATTCTAAGTTTACAAGCCTCCAGGGAGGCTCTTCCAAATCTCTCACTCACAGCAGGGAGCTTGGAAGGAGTGCTCCCCTTTCTTTGTGAGGCTAGTTCTTAAAGGCACATACCATATAATTTATTTTAACCCACCTCCTTTTTTTAGTCTTTTGGTCGAATATCCTGACTTTTCCAAAGTCCCTGTAGCAGATACAGCCACCTGGGAAAAAGGGGTCTAAGTTCTTATCTACACTTAGGAATCCTGGTTTAAGCTTCTCTTTGTCTGTAGGGGATAGAGTGGGGGGTTTTACTGAGGTATCACAATTTTAAGTCAGGTTTAGCAAGGCAGAAAATTGTTTGGAATTGGAAAAGATTGGAAAAGTTTATGACAGCTGTGGGCAGAGTGAGGGTGAGATCTTGAAACAAGCCCCAATAAGCAATTGTTAGACATTATAAAGAACATCATTTTTCCCCTTCCCTTTCTACCTTCCAAACCTTCCCATATAATCCTTTGTGACGGCTGTTCTTGGTTGTCAACTTGATTACATCTGAAATTAACTAAAATCCCAAAACAGAGGAACACACCTGTGAGAGATTTTTGTTAAATTCGAAGTGGGAAGATCTACTTCCAATCTTGATCTTTAAAGTAGGAAGATACACCTCTAATCTAGATCTTTTGAGTTTGGAAAACCCATGATAATGTGGGCAATACCTTCTTATTGGAGGCCTATATAAGGTCAAGGAAGAAGGAAGTTTTTGCCCTTTGCCTGCTGACTCTCACCTCCCTAGCAAGTCCATTTCTTCACTGGCAGCAGAGCCTACTTCTTTGGGATTCTAGCATATATTGAAGATAGGCTGAGATATCCAGCCTCATGGACTGAACAACTACTAGATTCTTAGACCTTCAGTTCATAGGCAGCCAGTATTGGACTAGCTGAACTACAGTCATAAATCATGTTTACATATCATATATATATATATATATATATATATATATATATATATATAGAGAGAGAGAGAGAGAGAGAGGAGAGAGAGAGATGGGTTGTGACTCCTTTGGGGGTCCCATATCAGATGTCTTACATATCAGATATTTACATTACTATTCATAACAATAACAAAATTACAGTTATGAAGTAGCAATAGAATACTTTTATGGCTGGGGCTCACCACAACATGAGGAACTGTATTAAAGGGTCTCAGTATTAGAAAGGCTGAGAATCACTGCTCTAAAGAAATCTGACTAATATACTCTTTTTCAAATTTATGGCCTCTTTTCTTTAATTGTTGCATTGATATATGCATATACATATATATTTCTAAATACAATATGTTCAGCCTGTGTAATGTCACTGGTGTGTATGTTTTCAGGGCTGACCATTTGGTATTGAATAACCAATTGATGTGCTCTTCCTTAGAGACTATTTCTCCCACATATTCTGGACATTAACCCTTTGTCATATGTATAATTGTCATAATGTATAATTCTCCCCTTTGTATGGACTTCCTCTTAACCCAGTTGATTGTTTCTTTAGCTGTGCAGAAGCTTTTTAGTTTTATGAACTCCCACTTGTCAATCATTGGCCTTAATTCTTAGGCAAATGGAGTTCTGTTCAGAAAGTCCTTTACTGCACCTATATTATGTAGGGTACTGCTTATGTTTTCTTTCAGCAGTTCTAGTGTCTCATTTTTCACACTTAGGTCTTTGATCTATTTGGAATTAGTTTTTGTGCAAGATGAGAGATAACTTGTGGTTGATATTTTGTGTACTCCCAATAAACTTATCTGGGGGTCAGAAAACAGAACAGCCACTATATTAGGCAGTGGTAGCACATACCTTTAATCAAGCATTCAGGAGGCAGAGATCCACACTGGAAACAGCCAGGAATGATGGCACATTCCTTTCATCCCAGGAAGTGATGGTAGGAAGCAGTAAGGTATATAAGGCATGAGGACTAGGAACTAGAGCCTTTTTTAAGCTTTTAGCTTTTAGCAGTAGTTCAGCTGAGATCCATTTGGATGAGGACTCAGAGCCTTCCAGTCTGAGGAAACAGGATCAACTGAGAAATTGGTGAGTTGAGGTGGCTGTGGCTTGTTCTACTTCTCTGATCTTCCAGCATTCACCCCAATAATTGGCACTGGGTTTGTTTTTATTAATAAGACCTTTTAAGATTCATGCTACAATAACTGTCTAATTTCATTATTCTACACATGGATCTCCAGTTTTCCCAGCACCATTTGTTGAAGATGCTTTCTTTTCTCAGCTTATGTTTTTGCTATCTTTGTCAAATAAAATTGCCAGGGCTACATGTTTGGGTCTTTAATTTGGTCTCATTGGTCTGCATATCTGTTTATTATGCCTGTACCATATTGTTTTTACTACTATGGGTCTGTATTATACTTTAAAATCCAGAATGGTGATCCCCACCAGCATTGTTTTTTAGTTGAGTTTGTTTGTTTGTTTGTTTGTTTTTGCTCAGGATTGTCTTGACTATACAGAATCTTTGTGATTCCATATGAGTTTCAGGATAGTTTTTAAAGAACTCATTTTTATTATTTCAGAATTTGGTATTACAAGAAGCTGCATTTCCTGAGATAAGCAGCCAGATTATTTTAACTGGTCTCCCTATGGCTTAATTCAGCAACAGAAAAGTACAGTTTTGTTTTATTTTTCTAATTCAGGTATTTTGGGGAAGTACCATAAATTATTGTAACTATTCATGTATACTTTGTATAATATTCAACTCAGAGTAAACATACCTACCTCTTCACATTTATCATTTTTTGTAGTGAAGCATTCAAAATCTTCCTGCCTGTTTTTGAAATACATATTTTATCATCACCAATCATCATCATACTGTGAAACACAGTACCAGAATTACTTTGCTAACTGTGACGTAGTGCCCATTAATCAATCTCACCTATTTATTCCTTTCCTTCTGCTCTCTCCAGTTTCTACCTTCAACTTCTATGAGATCAGTACATTTAGATTTCATTAAAAGTAAATATGTTATTTTGCTTAATGTAATCACCTCTAGTTCTATGAATGCTGCCAAAAATCAGAATTTCACCCTTTTTATAACTGAATAGTAGCCCATGGTGTGATATGTAATACATTTTTTTTTATCTATTTAGCAGTCAATAGACACATAGGTTCTTTCCATTTTTTGGCTATTACAAACAGTGATGTAATAAACATGTAGCTTTGACATAATATTTCATTTCCTTTAGACAGTTATCTCTCACCATATAAAAAACTCAGCTCAAGATGGATTAAAGACAAATATGAGGTCTAAGTATAATGAAAATATACAGAGACATTGGTATGAGCAAGAATTGTTTGGATAGGAGCTCAAAAGAACTGAAACAAATGCAAAAATACACAAATGGGCTATAACACCCTAAAAAGCTACACAGCAACAAGGGAAAACCAGCAGAATGAAGAACTCTTAGCATACTCTATCTGACAAAGGGTTAGCATCCAGAATAGATAAGGAATTCAGGATAATAGCAAAAAAAAAAACATAATCTGGTGGAAAGTGGACAATAGTCTGAAACAGAAATTTCTCAAAAGAAGATCTTCAAGTGGCCAATTTTGTAAAACAAAGTGCTTGACATCACTCAGCAGCAGAGAAATGCAAATGAACACCATGGCCAGGTACCACCTCATTCCAAATAAAATAGCTATCAACAAAATAGAGATCCTCAGCACCCACAAGAAAACTCACAAACATCTGAAACTGCAGCCCCAGGGGATCTGATGTCCTCATCTTGCCTCCATAGGCACTACATGAATGTGGTACATAGACATACATGCAGACAAAACACCCATACACATAAAATAATTAAAACAGAAATCATGCTGGTTTGTTTCTTACATTCAACACCAAACTGGAGCTACTTATTATTATTAGATGCAAATTTGGGTTTAGTAGTCCCAAATATCTTCTTTCTTTTATTTATTTTTTAATAGTGTGTGTGTGTGTGTGTGTGTGTGTGTGTGTGTGTGTGTGTTTGAGTATATTTATGAGTACCTGATGTCCATGAAGGCTAGAAAGGGATGTCATATCTCCTGTAACTGGAGTTACAAATGGTATTGAATACCGTGTGGGTTCTGGGAACTGACCTGGGTCCCCTGCTCTGAACTACTGAGTCACCTTCCAGTTACGCCCCTCCTCCAAAGCACTTTCTTTAGAAATAGATTGCTGGTTAAATTGCCCTACTTTCAAAAAGAATACAAATGTTAAGAGCTCACATTTCCAGAGACAACTAGACCTGGTCTTCAATCTTGATTTTGAGTATATGTTTTTCTTATGTGAATTTAATAAGATAATGAAGACAGAGCTATTATTAACAATAAATTTTGACCACAAAAATTAAGTTTGTGGTCCACCATTATTCCTGTTTGAATAGCACATCTTGAGTTACTTCTCATCAATTAAAACCTCTCTGATGAGTCATTGCTAGCTAAAATGTGTCCTAGATGCTCTTTAACCAAGCAGTCCAAATGATCCCTTGACCTTTTTTATTCTAGGTAGTGGAGACCGACTCCAGGGCATCATGCATGCTAAGTAAGTGCTCCAAACTGAGCTATTTCCCCATCCCTTTATCTCCCACTCCCCCAGTTTTGAAAACTGACAAGATGGCTCAGTGAGCAGAGGCACTTGCCTCCAAGCATGACGACCTGAACTTGATCTTCTGGATCTACACAGGGGAAGGAAAGAATCAACTCTTGTAAATAACACATATGTGGCCCCCCATAGGTAAATAAATGTAGCAAAATTTAAAAAATATTTTGAGATAGGATGTTGCTACGTAATGCAAGTTGTCCTCAAACTGCTTTTGTTAGTTTTCTGAGTACCTGGGATGATAGGCATGTGTCACCATGTACAGCTCCAAATGGCCTGTCAGTCCAGGCTCAATTATCTTCAATAGCTGCTCTTTTGTACTTTGGCTATAACACACCATGGCTCCCAAAGCTGTACCTGCTCTATTCCCACTTGCTTCCCAGACTTGCCTTGAACCTTTCTCCTCCCCTTCAGAGCCTTCCAGACTACTAGTTCTCATAAATCCTCTGACAGGTCCAGTCTTTTTTCTATCTCTGGAAGATTCTTTTCTTCATTTATGCCTGAGGTAATCCTTTAGGTCACTGATAAAATATTACTTCCGGAGAGATACGTTTCTGACAATGCCTCCTTCACAGCTATTTCCCCACCATGGTCATTAAGCACCGCTTCCATGCCTGATTCATCACTATTTGAAGTTCTTTAATTAGGTTTAATGGTTTACATATGGAATACCACATTCTGGAGGTCCAGGCATGAGGATAGCTGTTTTGGAGGAAATGAAAATCAAAACCATAATAAAGCATCACTTCACTCTAGTTAGAATAGCTATAATCAAAAAGAACATGTTGCTTTCAGTTGATCTGATTGCTTTATATCTTCCCAAATGATAGACCCAATCATAATATGTTATATGTGTGTAGCTATTTAGAGATTTTCATCCCTTCAGACAGACAGATAGGATCGCTGGTGGCTATAGCCCTGGATTGTCCACTTCCAGACATGCAACAACCTTATCCATCTACCCAATGTGCCATACAAATGCATTTCTTTGTTTTTCTATAGGAAAGGATGCTGGAAAATTCTGCCTGAAGCCAGGATTTTTAGTACAGACAAAATTATAAGCAAGCAAGGATCAAGAATTAGAATTAATATTCAGGGCTTACTATGGAGCATTACTTATATGCAAAAAATGAAAAGCTATTATCATTTCCAAGGATCACAATTTTGTATGGTACCCTGTATTGTAATGGCAATGACATAGTTTCAAATGCATCCAACAACAAACTCAAGTTTGCTGCTCTTTATTATTTTTTTTATTTCCATTGTAACAAGCCCTCAAAAGAAGGAATTTAAATGAGCCAATTAGTAACCAGAGGTCAGTCTGAAGAAATAATTGACAAGAATAGACCTCATATCTCAGCAGGCTCCTTGGACTTAAATTGGAATCCAAGAGAGAAGCATTTATTCATTATTTATTTCATTAGATCATTCATGACATGCCCAGTCTCTAGGGAAGGTTGAGAATCTGGCTGAAATACAAAATTAACAAATTAAAATTAATAAATACAGAGAAGAAAGAAATTCAGTTTTGCCCCAGCTTACTTCAAGGTATAGCATGGATATTAGGCAATCCTAGATATGGTGGCCCCTGATTTCTCAGAATTAGGCCAACCTCCTCCACTCCTTGCATTCCTACCTCCACCCTCACATACGAATCCATGGCCAAAATTTGTACTTAAGTTAAAAAGAAAGAAAGAAAGAAAGAATTTGACATGAGCATTCTTTTGGCGTTTGGATGCTGTCAAGCACATGACAGATAGCATCATCCACCATGGATCAGTGTCCAGGGAAACTGATTCTGCAGGGCCAGTTGCCCTGCTACAGGGAGAGGGGACCCATACCTGGCACAAGGCTTTCTCTTAGCTAGGAGGTAACATGATGGGGTGCCCAGGGTGAACAAAAACCTCTGTAGTCAGGAAGTGTTATAAGGGGAGGTGGATTTGTCATGCTAGGTCCCAGCCATTTTGGGTTCAGGCAAGTAGGTCCAGGGACTCTCAAGGGATTGACAGAGGGTAACAAGAGGAAATTTGTGGTGAGATACAATTTCAAGTTTACGCAGGAAATCCTACCCCAGGAAGCATAGGATGGGGGCCAGTTCAGCCTATGGGCAAGAATTCTGTTCTCTAAGGCAAGTGTGCCTTTAGAGGGAAAATGGCCACTGGGCACCTACCTAAACTCCCTTGTTCTCCCCACAGCTCCTTCTGCTACTAATCTCCTCCCCCACTGGCTGAGTATTACTTCTCATATGCCTGTGAAGGGTTCCATCCTTATATCCCTGCAGATTGGTTTCTGCTCTGCCCATCCATCTGGATTCCATACCAAGTAGAACATCTACTGTGATTTGCATTGCAGCCACAGTTGACTGGGGCAGAAGAGGAGTCTCACTGGATGTAGACAAACCTCCTTAGCTTTTTGAAGAGGAGAATTCTGGAGCTGAGTTCTGAAGCCTTATCTAATTATTCTTTACCAATAAAAATTGGGGGTCAGATATTGGGGTAAGAAACTGAAAGATCAGAGAAGCAGGGGAGCAGCCACCAGTGATTTCCTATCTCTTCTGTAATTTCCTCCAAAAGGGCCAAGATCCTCTCTCAGCCCTGCCTTACTACTTCCTGTCTTCTGTCTACAGTCCTCCAAACCTCTATGGTTAATTTTGGTCAGCTGGTGGTTAGCTCTGCCCTCTGACTCCAAGCAAGCTTTACTTGTTAGAACACAATCAAAATATCACACAACAGAGTTCTAAATACAAAATGCAGCCATTCTCTAGGTTAATAACAAGGGTGAACACCATGATAGGCTGGGTGTTCAAGAGGACAACAGAATTCATGGGAGAATACCATATCAGTTTCTCTTCTAATGGCTATTACAAAATACCTAACAGAAATAACTTAAGAATGTAAAGATTTCTTTTGGCTCAGGGTTTTAGTGGACTTTAGTCCATCATGGCAGAGAAGGCATGTCTGAGTTCCTGGTGATAAGAATGTGTGGTGGAGGTTCCTCATGTCATAGCAGATCAGGAAGTGGAGAAGGTGCTAGAGCTAGAGGCTGAGCTATGATTATCAAAGACCTACCATTAGATATCTATGTTTATCAACTAGATTTGAACTCCTAAAGCTTTTGCAATGTCCCCAAATAATTCCACCACATATGGAACAAGCGTTTGAAACATGAGCTTTTGGGTGGCTAGTTCATTTTCAAACTGTAACACTGAATCCCATATACCTAGTCTAGTTTTCTTTCCCATTTACCTTTCAAGCAGGGAACCCACACTTCTTAGGACAAACCATGAAAAGTGTTTTGTGAGCATGCTCCTGCTAAGCCTTGAATACACTGGACATAGTGAGACACCTTTACCTCCCTGAGTAGGATACTGAAAATGGGGAGGGTCATCCACTGCAGGACACTGCTCCAGACAGAGGCCAAGGGGAGACCTGAGAAAAAGCTGTTGTTGAGGACATAGGCAGAAAAAGGAAACCAATAGTGATGTGAAACAAAGAATCATTGTGTCTCCCAATGAACTATAGTCATCTTCCATTGCCGTGTCCCAGGATCCAGTCTTCAGAGTACTAGTTCTCTCTAGGTTGACCTTATTTTGACAGAGCTCACTCACACTGAGGTGAGACATTCAGGTATATATCCAAGAGACTTTCTGATGTCATATTTCAGAGAAAGTGACAAGGTAGAACAGGAAAATTCTAGGCTTTGGTCAGTGTGTTCTTGCCAGAGTTAAAGTACCCCCACCCAGACTGTAATTGTCCTTCTGTGCACCCATCTGCTTGTCCACCTTCTCCTTACCCAGTTGGTGCTCATCCACTATCTCCTTTTGTGTTCTTTTGATAAATTTAGATTTACACGCATCACTGAATGTTCTCAGACACTCTGAGAAGTAGGAAACAATAAACAAATCCATACAGCAGCACAATAGACATATTCTTAAAAGGCTAAAAAGAATCTTTATTCACATTTAAACTGGAAAGACTGCAAAAATAGAGATTATAATGAATGATTACACCCAAATTGCCTCAGTCTGGGTACATAAGCCATGACAGTTCTTAGATTTCTGTTCAAGGGTTACACTTACCTTTAATTGAACAAATGCAATTATCTCCTGTTACCCAGCGCAGACAAGTCCTAGGACCCTATGGGACACCAAGATCATGGATGATCAAGTTTCTTACATAAAATGGTATATTATTTGCCTATAAACTATTCACATCCTCTCATATACTTTAAAATCATCTGTAGATTACTAATAATACAATACAAGGCACACACTTTGTAAACAGTTGCTATACTGTACTATTTGGAAGGAAATGGCAAAAAGAATCTGTACCTATTAAATGCAGATGGAACTCTTTTGATACTGTTACTCATGCAGTTTAATGGATAATTTTAAATTAACATTTGAAATGAAACTGAAGTCTTTGTAAAGTATCCACTATCCTCCTCTTCAACCTACCACAAATGCAATAAGTTTAATGAACTATTTTTTTCTTTTAATCTTTTGCCTTTTATTACATTTTTTCATTGTCAATAGTCATGGTACATGGTATTGCATCACATGAAGAAATTTTGATACAATTATACATTGTATGTTGAGAGTATTCCCCTCCATGCTCTTTATTCTCTCCATACTTACCTTACTATTAGTTCCCCCTGTTGCCCTTAACACAATTTTGAAAAATATGTTTGATCTGAGATTGGGTTAACTTACAGAATATAGAACCTGTGGACATAGAGGGAAAACTGTAGATACTGAACATTCATGATGTTTTGATTTCTTGTGCTTAATTCTCAGACCTTTCTCTCTCTGTACTTAGTCCCATGGCTCACCAAACTGTACCACTAGCCTCAACTCTTCCCTGAACTCTGTTGTACCCTGGGCATGAGACCCCTGTGAAGACACCACCAGAGACACAAACTCACCGAAATGCAAAAGCAAGGTTTATTGGGGCAATTCAAGCCGTGCAGCAGGGACCTCGTCTAACGTCCAGATGCAGCAGAGGCTAGAGGAGGTGCCCACCCCTTTGCAAGCTCAGTTTTTAAAGGCAAAAATCACAAGGTTACATCAGTTAGGGATGCTAGTACCGGTACAATTCTGATTGGCTCAAGTTTTAGGAGCTTTCCAAAATTTCTGTGTTATCTTACTTTGCAGTTTTGACTGGTTGTTTGTTAAACTTTATAGACTGTCTCCAGCATTGGGGCATTCTGTGGTTAATCAGTTATTACCAGATAGTCCTTCAAACATCCTGACTTTGTACTTTTTGGTTCCTGAGACCTATGTCAGCAGCTCTGAGAATTTTGAAACTCAGGCCTGTTTCAAGCTGGGGTGAGGGGCTTGCTTGAAATGGGGGTGCTTTGGTTCTTCAAACTCCAATATGTCTACCCAGACACCTCCACTCAGATGTCCATTTTATTAATTTTCAAATTTATTTATAATTTATTAATTCTTTGAGAATTTCATGTAATGTATTTTAATCATATTATATTATTTTAAAGTGTGTGTGTGTGTGTGTGTGTGTGTGTGTGTGTGTGTGTGTGTGTGTATCCATAGAGACAAGAAGAAGATATCAAATCCCTTGGAGCTGGAGTTACAGGTGATTGTGAGCCACCTGGTGTGGGTGCTGAGAACTGAACTCTAGACATCTCCAAGAGCAATGATCTCTCTTAAGCTGCTGAGACATCTTTATTATCTCTATTATTATTACTATTTTTGAGACAGGATTTCACTATATATCTCAGCTTGCCCTGAATTCCTTGTCTTTTTGCCTTAGCCTTTTCAGTGTTGAGGGAAGCACCATTATATCCCTCTGTCCTTACCTTCTTCTGAGACACTTGGTCCTGTTCTCCTCATAGCCCACACACAACTCCAAAATTTTAGGCTAGATTTTCCATAAGCCAGGAACTTTTCTGACATGTAAATTGGTTTTGATAGCAGGCTAAGGGAAAGAAAATATAATGCAATGAAATAGCCTAGAGCTAAGACAAGCAAAGGTGTCAAACTCAAGGCTAATGGCTAACTACCACTCAGCATTTTGCCTCATGGGGAAATGAAATTTCATCTAGAGTAAACTGAATCAGAATGCTAAAGGAAGAGATGTCTAAGGATCAGAGATATAAAGGTGAAAGAAGGAGACAGTGTGATCAGTGCTGGGGGCCAGAGGCTGAACTGTCACTCTACTTGAGTGGTATTGGTTTCTCAGTGATTCATCACATGGGCTCAGATGAGATGACAAAAGCAATCACACCAGAAAGCAGCAGTTCTTCTGGGAGTGGTGTGTACCTGTAATCCTATTACTCCAGAGGCAAGGGGAGAGGATAATGAGTTCAAGGTCATTTTGGCCTATCTAGTGAGACCCTATTTTGTATTGTTTTTAATTGAGTGCAGGGACCTGGTTTCTGGTTTCCATAGGGAAAATGTCGTTAAGATCACTCACCAGGAAAATTTGCAACTCAATGAGACCTCCCTGGCTCTTAAATTAATTGGAAACAAACAACAAAGAGCCATGCCAAACATACTTCAGTGAATAATCTACCACTTCCTTGAAGTACAGAAGTGTCTTTATTATTTGATTAGGTAGTAAGATTCACTTCTTTATTTAAATGAGGAGTGAAAAAAACACAAGGATTTGTTGTTTTACTTTCATTATAGTGGCTATGCTTTAAACCACTTGCTGCTTGGCCATGAATGCCTTAGCCTGTAGGGAATTCCATTCCCCAGACAATGGCTCTGTTGCTGCCACTAAAGGTAGTTTTAACTGAATCTCTATTGCTCTAATAAAATTCAAAGGCTAGGGTGAAAACCTGTGAGAGGTAGAGTAGCAACTGGCTGACTTTTTCTCTTTGTTGGCATCCTGCCTTCCACACTGCCCCAACTAAAAAACCCACACTAAGCTTCTCCCTACTACTTCCTGTCAACCAGTTGCTAACCCTGTAGATGTAACCAATCGTCTTATTAAAATAAGAAACACAGAGCCAATGTAAAAGAGAAAGCCGAGAGGTCAGAGCTCAGAGATAAAATTGTACCTCCTGCAGTGCTCCTAACTTATCCGGCCCCAAGCAGTTTTTAATGGATTCTTGTCACGTTGGGCGCCAGATGTAGATGTAACCAATCGTCTTATTAAAATAAGAAACACAGAGCCAATGTAAAAGAGAAAGCCAGGAGGTCAGAGCTCAGAGATAAAATCTTACCTCCTGCAGTGCTCCTAACTTCCCCAAGAGAGAGCTACTTCCTGTTTGTCTGTGTTTAAATAGTCTTTCTGTTCTGCCTTCTCATTGGTTGTAAACCCAACCACATGACTGCCTCATCACTGCCTGTAAGTACCGCCCTCCAGGTCTTAAAGGCGTATGTCTCCAATACTGGCTGTATCCCTGAACACACAGAGATCTACCTAGCTCTTCTAACCACCACACTCTTGCTATGGGTCTAATAGCTCTGACCCCAGGGCAACTTTATTTATTAACATAAAATTAAAATCACATTTCAGTACAAATAAAATATCACCATATAACCCCACCTCTCTGAGTCCAGGTTAGTTTTATTTAATTAGCACAGTTGAAACACATCTTTACACAGTTAACAAATGCAGTATGAACAAATGTACATTTCCGCTTTCCCTCTTTCCCTTCCTTTCTCTTTCTTCATCTCTCCCACTTTTCTTCTCTTTCTCTCTCTGTCTCTATCTCTCTATTATAATAAATTCTTTCCACGTGGATGCTGTGCCTGGGGTGTGAGTGACTTTCCAACATGCCACAGCACCCATTGCTGCATCTGCATGGTGTGTCTGTCTCACCCACTGTGGGGCACTTTGGTCCAACCCACCAAGGCCTGCGCACCATATCATTACATTGGTGCTTTGTGACTTGGCAGGTTCCCCTGGTATCTTTTCCTACCTTCTGGTGGTCTGAGAAACTCTGGGACCCTGTACCATCTAACACCATCACTTTTCCAACTTCCAATTGGAGAACCCATGAGACTTCTCACCCCATCGGTAAGATTCCTCCCTTCCCTTCTGGCCATTTTCCGTGAGTGAAGATTCATGTAGGGGCTGGTGAGATGGCTCAGTGGTTAAGAGCACTGGCTGATCTTCCAGAGATCCTGAGTTCAATTCCCAGCAACCATATGGTGGCTCACAATCATCCGTAATGAGATCTGGTGCTCTGCAGCAAATATACAGGCAGAACATTGTATACATAATAAATAAAAAAAAAAAGATTCATCTAGTCTCTCGACGGTGGTCTCTTGAAGTTTTGGTACTGGTAACCACGTGTCTTAGGCTTTCAGCCCTCCTGTCCCTGTTTCTATGTGACTGCATATGGCAAAGCTTGGGCCCAACTCCCTCCATGGCCCATAGCCTTTAGATGGCAATCTACTGGCAATCTTGAACCATAGTTCCTCACTGACCCTCTGGGATGCTGGAGGTCAGTCTGTTATACCTTCTACTTCACTGTGGAAAAATGTGTGTACTCTCTCCTATCCCAGCTTCTTCCTTATTTCCCACTTCCTCATGCTCCTCCAGGAGTTACATCATCCAACTGAGGATGCCAAATGGGATGGTTGCACCCCCACCTCCAGAGAAACAACAGATGTGATGGCTCATGTACTCCTAAAGAACATATCATCCCTCAATTCACTGCTGGTATCACCTCTCCAGGCTCAAGCAGGCATCTACCCAGCAACTATAACCTATTTTCCAAGATGTCCCAATAAAGGGGCATATACATCCAGGCACTTCTGTGTTCCATTCTTTCTGGCAGTTATCACTCTTCCCATGGCTAGCCCTGCTCATGAGGCCAATGATAACAATCTATTTTTTTCTCCTAGCAACCTGCCTTCTCAGCTCCCTCAAGGAACAGCTGAGAACTCCATGCCTGAGATTTCCACAATGACAACCAACTGAATGCTCCTTCACTCACACATCCTGCCATGCTTGACCCTGACTCCCAACTTCCCGC
This sequence comes from Peromyscus maniculatus bairdii, assembly GCF_049852395.1. Classification (NCBI taxonomy): domain Eukaryota; kingdom Metazoa; phylum Chordata; class Mammalia; order Rodentia; family Cricetidae; genus Peromyscus; species Peromyscus maniculatus. The sequence continues at coordinate 127,514,521 of NC_134875.1, read as the reverse complement.
TCTCACTTTGTCCCCAAATCAGCAGGAAACAGTCTCGAGAATTCAGCGCCCTTATTCCCCCACTTGCTATCCATAGCTTGCCTTTTTATAATAATCAAAACTGAAGAATGTTGGCATTCTGGCCCGCCCCTTGGGGACCCACCCTGCATCCTGACATAAATCCTCTTTTAAGAAAAAACCCTCCCTTCTTCTTCCTCTTCCCCTTCCTCCCTTCTCTGCCATAAGGTATGCACATCTCTGCTTTCCCTCCCTTTCTCTTTCTTCCTCTATCCCTCTTTTCCTCTCTTCCTCCCTCTTTCCATGTGGGTCCTGTGCCTGGGGTGTGAGTGACTTTCCAACGTGCCATGCCACCCACTGCTGCATCTGCATAGTGTGTCTGCCTCACCTGTTATGGGGCACCTTGGTCCAACCTGCCAAGGCTTTCATGTCATATCCTACATAGAGCATCCTCAATACAGTACAGTCAAGACTCAGGATCTCTTGAGTACTGGCCTTTGCAGTTGAGATGTCTCTATAGGTCGAATGAAAAAGCCATTTTACTGTCACTTCTTCTGATTTAGGTATCAAGATTCATTTAGTTTCTAAGAACTAACCTGGTCTCTTCTGTTTCCAAATATCGTTCATCATTATGACAGAAAGTGTTTGACACAGACCAACTCATAGCCCTCTGGCCAGTGTTGTATCATTTTCCTGGATAGACTATTTGTATTCATTCCACAAAGAGACATCAATGACAACCAAAGAAACAATTCCATCTTGAGTCCAAGCTTAGTGAGACAATGAGTTTATTGGGACTACAAGAGCATGGGTGATTCAGGCAGCTGCATCACCAAAGTTTCCCACTTCAGCATGGACTCATGATTCATGAAAGCTGCACCGCTGCAATCCCCTGCATAACTTACAGGCAGCTGCCTATGGAGTTTCCACAACCCTAGCAATTGTTTATGGCTTACATATTGTCAGAAAGGGGCCTCCTGTGTCTTGGAAGCTTCATGAGCTTTGTGAAACTTATACATTTCTTAGAAATTTCATGAACCTCTCCCTCTCTCTACTAGGGATGGTTCAACCCAGAAGAATTAGCTATAGGACATCAGCCAGAGAGGTATGAATCATTATGCAAGGCTACCCATCAATCTTAAACTACCCAAATCCTGTGGGTAGCAGTGGCCATGCTAACAAAATGAAAAGACCAAGTCAGTCACATTCCTGAAACATCTGCTCAAGACACTTTGTTAGTGTGAGACTTTGCTAACAGATCATATTTAGAATCTACCACAGTTGCACAGTCTTGACAATACCAAATTGGGATGGTGTCTATCTAAAATATCCATGGTACTATTACATAAACAGATTGTTGTTCTAAAGTTCAATATCTTTCTTCCTTGAGCAAAGAAAGAAAATAAAAATGTGCTTCTCCCAATGTGACAACTCTTGAGCACTGTGTCAATCCATGTTTTCATTCCAGCTTTTGCTATGACAACCAAATGAACAAGCTGTCATCAGCAGCTTTAGTGACCATTTTAGTCTATCGGCAAACCTGGAATTTCTTTTTTTGTTGTTTTAAATTTTTTAAAAATTATTATTATTATTATTATTATTTGGCGGGGGGGGGGGTTCGAGACAGGGTTTCTCTGTGTAGCTTTGCGCCTTTCCTGGAACTCACTTTGTAGACCAGGCTGGCCTCGAACTCACAGAGATCTGCCTGCCTCTGCCTCCCAAGTGCTGAGATTAAAGGCATGAGCCACCACCGCCCATTTTTTTTTACTTGTGTATTTTTTTTTTTTGATTTTTTTTTTCCAGAGCTGAGGACCGAACCCAGGGCCTTGCGCTTGCTAGGCAAGCGCTCTACCACTGAGCTAAATCCCCAACCCCAAACCTGGAATTCAAAGAAATTAATATTACTGGGAAGAGTTTGATAAGTGGACAATCAATACTACCTTCTTTCATCCACCAGTTGATTTTTTTTCAGAAGTACTTTCTGCACAGCTCTTCAAAGGGTCCCCAGCAACTCACAGCAGCAACTAGTTGAACATCATAGCCTTGGAATAGTTCTCTCTTTGTCTTTGGTGTACCACTCTTGCTCCCTGCACCACTCCCAGTGTGAATTATCTGCATAAAAGTTCTTGTTAGACGGTTGGTGGGGCCAGGGGAGGCAACCATTTGTAGAGAAGTTTCTAAATGGTCTTATTAAATAAAACCACTGAGCCAAATATAGGAGTGAAAACCTTAGATTGGGGAAATAGTGAGAACCACCAGCCAACCTACCTCACCAACTCTGCAGCTTCCAAATGCCATGACTTCCTGTCTACCCAGGCTTTTATTGCCTTGCTCTTCTGCCCTCTCATTGGCTATGGTAGCCCAGCTACCTCACTTCCTCTTCCTACACAGCTCTGTCACTTTCTGTCTGTCTATACAGATCTCCAGGTCTCTATGGTTAGTACTGGGATTAGAGGCATGTGTCAGCACACTTGGCTCTGTTCCCTGTGGCCTTGAACACACAGAGACCCTGCCTGCTAAGTGACAGGATTAAGGGTGTGTGCTACCACTGCCTGACTTTTGTGTTTACTTGAAATGGCTTGCTATTTCCTCTGGTCTCCAGGCAAACTTTATTTATTAACATACGAATGAAATATCACCATATTTCAGCACAAATGAAATAACACCACAACCATTCTCTCATAATACTTTTCTTCAGTCATGGAGACTCTGTAATCAAGAAAACATGTCTCCTTCTTTATGTTTGTTTGTTTATTCATTCATTTATTTATCTTATGTCCTGACCACAGTTTCCCCTCCCTCCTCTCATCTTTATGTTGTTTAATCAATGCTTAGCATAGCAAACTGTTTTTCTATTCCAGATCATTTTCTGCATCTTCTTTTTATCTCAATATACCTGGGCAGCTGAAAGAGGATGGAGGCAGAGGTTTGGTGCCATATTTCTAAGCCTTTGTGTATATTCAAACCAATATGCTCAGCTTTTGGCTAGAACTTCACAGAGAAGGGCTGGGGAAACGTCCAATCCCTACCAGCCTTCTGTGCTAAATTCTCCATGTGCTTAGGTAGCTGGCCTATCTAAATCCCCCAAATCACTCTAATATACACTCCCAACTGAGAGCATAGACCAACCAATATATCCAGCATGGAAACTATTTAAGCAGCTATTAGTGCTACCTCAACTAAAATAGTTAAAAAGACAACCGATAATCTCACAATGAGGTTGGAGGAAAATGATATTTGGCTCATTTGGTGCAGAGACATTTTAGAGACTCAGTGAGTACAGCAGGCCTGCTAATGCAGAATCAAAGTGAAAACGATGGCAATCGATTCCTCTATTGATTTGAGACCTTTAATGGCTTAAGCATTATAGGGGGTACAGAGGATGAAAAGGTGACTAGAAAAGAGGTTCTGCTCTCAATAACAAACTGTAATAACGCTAGTGCTTTGAATGAGAAATAAAGCAATAGGGACTCTTTTTTATTTTCTACTGTTCACTTCCACCTGTTGAGGAAATTTTCTCCTTTATCTCCTGTTTGGAAATACTGGCAAATCTGGAACTCGATAAATTACATTTATTTATTTTATTTGGTGTCTTTTATTTACTTAAAATAGTCAAGGCAGACATTTTAGAAAATTCCAAAAAGAAAGCAAAAATTACTCTCAGAATTATTTTACATTTGAGTGACTTCTTTCCCTTGTATTTTTTGTGAATATATGTTTACAAAAAACATTTATTTATTCTTTTTTATTATTAGTTAATTTAGTTATTTTTACACCCCAACCGAAGTCTCCCCTCCCTCCTCTCCTTGCCCTCTCTCCCTCCTCCTCCCTCCATCACCCCTCAATCTACCTTCCCTCTGTAATCACTCAGAAAGGAGCAGGCCTCCCATGGACTTCAGCAGAGCATGGCATATCAAGCTGCCCTAAGACCAAGCACCTCTCCCTTTTAGGCTGGGCAAGGCAATCCAGCAGGAGGAATCGGTTCCCAGGAGCCAGCCAAAGCACCAGGGACAGCCCCTGCTTCTATTGCCAGGAGTCCCACATATAGACCAAGCTGCACAATTATCACATATCTGCAGAGGGCCTAGGTCAATCCCATGTAGGCTCCCTGCTTGTTGGTTCAGACTCTGAGTTCCCATGAGGCAGGCTAGTGGTTTCCTGCGGTTTTCTTGTGATGTTTCTGACCTCCCTGTTTCCTACAATCTCTTCTAGGCATAAACTTCTTGTGTACTATATTTTCACTTATGCTACATTTCCAGCTTAATTCCTTCAAGTCTTGTGTCCAAAGTGTGTGGTTTCTTTGGCAATAGGATTTTGCCTTCAAGTTCTGTTAAGACAACAAAGGACAACAGCAATACCCTATATTTTGGGGGAAGTCTCTTGTATTCCCATAACCAAAAATTCAAAAGGAGGTTCCTCATGTCTGGCATTGAGGTTTTGTTAGATACTATGGTTCTTGGGGAGAGCACCACCACCCTGTGTGGTATAAATTATAAATTATTTACATATATAGACACATACATTTATATAGATGTTCAATATAATTTTAGATAAATATAAAATGTTTCCTTATGGCTTTTTCAAACATCCTTAGTGTTATTAATCCCTCACCTCTTCCTCTCCCTCTATGGTACCCTCCATTCACCATTCTTAGTTATACCCCCTCATTTTTCCTATTTCCCTCTGTGTCCTGCTATTCCTCTCTAAAGCCCTTTATTACCACGTGATCCCCCTTTACTTTCCTGTAGTTACTTCAAGTTATAGATTATCAATCTAAAGATTAAGAGATAGGATCCACAAATAATATAGAACATGTGCTAATCATCTGCATCTGGGTTATCTCATTCATATTTTTATAGCTGAGTAGTATACAACAGAATCTATCTTTCATTAGTTGAAGGACTTTTAGGTTGTTTCTATTATTAGCCATTGTGAAATAAAGCAGCAATGCACAAGGCTGAGCAAGTATCTGTGGAATATGATGCTGAGTCCTTTGCACATATGGTAAGGAGTGGTATAATTGGGTCATGTGATAGGTCTACATTTAGATTTCTGAGAGTTCTCCATACTGGTTTACATTATGGCTGCTTCAGTTGTGTCTTATGCATCCCAGGCTTGCTATACATCTGATAATGACCCTCAACTCCCAATGATCCTGCCTCCATTTCTTAAGTGCTGGGTTTATAGATATGCACTATAATGCCTAGTTTTATAAAATATTAGAGATCCTACCCAGAGCTTTACATATGCTAATCAAGCACTCTACCAACTAGGATACACCCCCAGTCCTCTATTATTTATTTTAAGATAGGTTTTCTCTACACCTAGGCCTTGAATCTTAAATCTTTCCATGTGCTGGGATCTTAGGTGTAAGCCACCAAGGCCAGCTATCCATTTTTCTTAAATAAGAAAATAATCCTACAGTTTAAGTCACAAAGCATAGTGCAACTGCAGTAAGTGAAATGACTAATGAGTACTGAGGACTAATAAAATCTCTGATTTTCACTAAGCCTCCGATTTCTGTCCTCCCTCTAGTAGTTTGTTTTGTTTGTGCCTAGGATGAAACCCAGGGCTGTGGGATGCTGCTTGAGTGTCCCACCACCGAGCAACTACTCTAACCCTAGCAGTACACTTGACACAGATTTAGAAAACCCAAAAGAGATATAAATTCTTAATAGGTTCTTTATTTTCCTCATTTAATTTCTAAAGTTCCCATAAATCCATGCACATGAATGTCACTGTAGGTTCAGAAACTCTAGTATTATTTATTAATCTTGGGAGTCAAGAAGGATGAGCTCTTCAAAATGATCTCATTTAAAAAGTAGTTTATATAGGACTTAATGGTCTGTGACATTATAGTTTGCAATTAATGGCTTTACCTATTAAAGAGCACCACACTGACATGAAATATGACAGGTCAACTGAAGTATTATAATTATTTTAATAGGTTGTGAATTTTATGTTAGTGTCTATTATTTTGAGAGACTTTGGCTGGAGATAAGAGCAAGAAGATGTGTCTTACAGAATCCTTACTGAACAATTTTAAATCATTTACCATGCATGTGAGTCCATGATGGATCTCACCATCAAAATGAATGTAACATCTAGGCTCTCAGAAAGTTCTCACTAATTGCTTTCATGCCACAATTATATGTATAATACTGACCCTTGATTTGCCTTATCAAAACCTTGAAAGTCATTGCCCCTAAAGAAGAAACAGCAAACATATGGTCAAGCAGCTTTATTTTTTATTACCTAAGTGTGTCTTAATCTGTGAATGGAGAGTAATGGAAGATACAAAAGAACAACCAAGATAAGACTTCCACTCTCAAGAAAAATAAAAATCAGTTGGCAATACTTCACAAAACAGCAAGAATACAGGATATCTACGAGTAGCACAATACCAATTAATACAGAGTAAGTTCACATAGGAACAACCACCAGTGACTATGGCATAAGGTGGAGGATGATTAGGGAATACATCTTTGGAGGTGGGAAAAGCATCAACTTGCATTCCAGTCACCCAAATACCAGGGGTTTACCGTAGGCCTTGTGTGATTAAGTTTCACCTCTGGTGCATTTGGTTTCTTCAACTCTAAAGGAGAAAATGAGCTCCAGATGGTATTTAATATCTTCCAATTATAACAAGACAGGATTGTAAGTACAACTGCAAAGAACTTGAACAGGTGAGGACATAAGACACAGAAAGAAAGAAAAGCACAAAGCCACAGGGTTTTGAAAAAACTGTGTGCATGGCCTGTTAAACTGTAAGCAAGGAGCTTGAGCAAGCCTGTCTGCTCTAAAAATTCAGAGGGCAGAAAAGTTGGAAATGGGGTGCTAACAAGCAGACAAAATGGAAAACAAGTTACTGTGCTTTCTCACTCCATATTCTCTGTGTCTTTGTGAGATTTTATAATAACCCTTTCCCAAAGCCATCATGCCATACAGAATGAGAAGGCTGTGGATGTGTAAGGGCCATCTTTAGAAACGCACAAGCAGGCCCCTTTTGTAAGCCAGGAAACCAAGAGCTGTTGTGGAAAAGATGGTGGTAAATCCAAGCAGCTTTAGCAGGCCTGGCACAGAAGGCAAGTGTCTCTCCAGGAAGGTGCTGGTAATGGGTCGTGCAGGGACATCCTGGATTCAGAGAACATTTGTGTCAGTACAGGGTTATGCATGTCATTCCAGAAACTGTTTCTTTCAGAGTAACACACTTATTCCAACTTATGAAGTATAAACCATGGCAATCCCTTGTGGCTCGCCCCCTCTTCTTCATCTGGCCCTTTATGCTACTTTGCTAGTCTTTCTGCAACCCCCAGGCTGAGATGGATCTACTTTTCATATTTTCTCTCAGTATATCCTGTGTCAGAGTTGTACTTTGGGGTTATTTCCTGTCTTCCCATCTGAAAGCACTGTCATTCTCAGATCACAATAGCCCATGTACATCGTAAATATTTGTGGAGGAGGATGAACGATTTTTCCCCTTCTAGCAGAAGCACTAGGACATAATTTTTGAATGTCGGGGCTATGCTTTATGGCGTCAGGCTTAAAAGGATAGAGGAATAACTGACCTTATGGATTCCCATTCTCTACAACTCTATGTATCCTTCCTGTGAGTCAGAAAAATTTTCTATGGTTTTATTATGAAAGGAATTGTAATTGAAATGAGTTCAAATGTGCTCCATTTTGTTCTACCTCTTTACCTCTGGAGAGGATAATAAACTTTTTTCCTACCTCTTTTTTTTTTACGTTCTTTTCCTACCTCTTGCTGAGACTCATTAAGTCAGATCATTCAATAGACATTGAAGTTCTTATGATTGAGTTCTTATTTTGAGGGGTTATTTTTTGTCTTTTCTTCCCTTCTATTTCTTTTCTTTGTTTCTTGTCTCGCTAGAGATCAAACCCAGGATCTTACACCTGCTAAGCAAACATTCTGCCTCTGTGTGATGCCCCAGCCCCCATTTACTTCTTAATGTGTCTAGAGCTTTCTGGGAAATACATCCTTACCATAAAAAACATGTTTTTCCAATTAATCAGCAAGAGATGTAGCACTAAAAATTTGTCAAAGTTAATCTAAATCTGTGACCTCCTAAGTCATGTGATTTACTTAGATATCCATACATTGAATCATTAGGAAAAGGGATGTGCATATATGCAAGTGTGTTCATGGGAACAATCATTCTTAGGGTAAAGACATATAAATTTGTGAAATATAGCTTACCACAGACTCTGGTTCTGGCTGCCAAATTTCATCTTCTGGAATCTTCCCAATGGCATGCAGAATCTGAAATGAAAGATTACCTTGGCAAATAGCAAAGCAGATAGTATCTTTCTTTTATTCTTTAAAAAGAACCAAGTGGATGCCTCTTGGGATATCCATCAACAACATCAAGGCAAAGGGCAGAGCAATCCACTTGACCTTTAGAAAGGCTCCCGAAGATCTTTTATTTACAGTATAAAAGGACTCAACCATTAGTTTCACCATAACTTTTAGTACTTATGAACATGTATTAATGGGAATGAGACTAGAAGACTTGCCAAAAAGGAATAAACATGAATTTTGAATCCTAATAGAAATATTTTGGATTCTATAACATCAGACTTAGGTGACAGTTTTTATTTAACATTTTAAAAAACGTATCTGCACGTGTGTTTGCTGAGTGTATGTAAGTGTGTCAGGTGCTTGAGGAAGCTTTGAAGTTCAAAAGAGGGCATCAGATCCCCTAGAACTAATGTGAGTGCCGGGAAAAGCCTCTGCCAGAGCAGTGAGCGCTCTTAACTGTGGAGCCACCTTTCCATACCTTCTAGTTTGAAAGATCCTTTGTACTTGTAATTGTGTGCACGTGTGGTTCTGATGTGCAGATGTCCTCTGAGTTCTGAAGATGGTATTGTATCCATTGAAAATGAAGTCAAAGGTGGTTGTGAGCCTCCTGACATGCATGTTGGGAATCAAACTCAGGTCCTCTTGAAGACTAGGAAGCACTCTTAACTGCTGAACCATCTCTCCTCCCCATATCTCTTAAGTTCAGCTGAGTTCTGACTCCTACTTCAAGTAAAATATTAGGTGCTCTCATCATTTTGTTTGGTTAAGGTGTTTCTTTTCCCTAAAACTGATTGATAATGTTTATAATGGTTTCCCGGGTCTTTAGATGGGGAATATGGTGTGTGTGGGGATACTGCCAAGATCTCAGGCATCTTTGAACATTTTATCAAGCTTTTGTGTCCCTCCCCCATTGCCAATGACCCTGGGCCCTACCTCTCTGGCAGCTCTCTCCCCAGCCTCCACAGCCCCTTCCATGTAGCCGCTCCAGTGTGTGGCAGTCTCAGTGCCTGCGAAGAAAATCCTGCCCACTGGCTGACGTAGAACCCTGGGAACAAGAGCAAAGCAGTAAATGTCATTGCATACAGCCAGAAATGAGTTCTCTCCTGAGGACCAAGGCCAGTTGGCTTCTTCAGGTTAGAAACTTCTAGGAGGACACTGGCAAAGTGGAATAAGGTTCCTCGGATGCCTCTGGCTATTGTATTATCTCTGTCATGGGCAAAGTGGAACAAAAGCTGAAGTTCACACACTCCTGTACCAAGAGATAACAGGGAAAGGATCTGACATCAATGGGGACTAAGTATGTATTTGATTATCTTTATAAAGTGAGGGACCGAATAAGTCCAGTCACATATGGTTCCCTTTACATGAGGAAGGTAACACATGTTTCTAATTTCTTACCTAGTTATTCTACCATTAAACTTGACAGTTTCTTCTTACCAAGCTTTGCCCTCCTCATCCGTTTTCATAGTAACTAGTTTTGTTTTTGTACGATACAGGATGGAGCCCAAGGCCTTATGTATGCTCTGCATGTGCTCCACTACTGGACCACATCCCCAGCTGGTATCAATCTCTTAAAGGGATAGTCTAGTGATTTTTAAGATGACTTCCAATAATGAAACTGAAGAAATAAATGAGCCTTATGGATTCATTAACTACTATTTACTAGGTTTCGGAACTAGTGCATCAAACTTCAAATTAAAATTTGTTGGACACTGGCTCTTCAAAGTTCATTACTCCTTACCACAACCCCAATACTATTATTATCCACATTTCCCATAGGAGGATGCAGAGGTAGACTGTGGTAGACACTGTGCTGCACCACCAAGAATGAAGGACTTATTGGTTGGTGGAAGTTCTTCCAGAAGGTGGTATTCTGATATTGGCATTGGAGGTGACTATTTCCACTGAGAAAACTACCTCATGACTCCTTCCAATACCAACTACCTTCAGTGACTGACATATAAATAAGCCTTTAAAGATGCAAGCCCCAAACTCTAACCTGAGACCACTTGGAAGGACCATTCTACTTCCAGAATGCTTCATGGGGTCTGATGGCACCTTTGTTGAAACTGCATCATCAACTGGCTTGTTCTTCCACCCACTCTTGCTTCCTTCCTCTACCTTCCATAGGTGTCAATCCTAAGGATACAGTCTGATATCTAGCCTGTCTACTGCTTGCTGCAGTGTCTGCTTCCTAGACCCTAACCAACAACAATGATGAAGTGCTTTTCTCTAGACTACAGACAAAAAGGAGCATAGTACTTGAAGCCAAGTGATCAAACAACTCTAACAGTCTTGGTTACTTTGCTACACGTCATCTCTGTACTATATTCTATTTTCTTTCTAATCTTTTCAAGAACTCCATGACAGACTATTAGTTAACATCTCACATTACACATAAATAAACAGGCTCAGAGAAATGTGCAGTGACTCAGCAAGAGATACAGTGCTAGAAAACAGCAGAACCAGCATTTGAAATATATCTAGCAGATGTCAACTTCTCTATTTATATCATCTCTGTGTTACCTAATATATTACTATCACAGCTTCCAGCGTGCTCACATCCTAAGCAAAGATATGGAAAGATCACAAACACTGAGGCTATAAGAAGGAAAGTCCATTATCATGCTTACAAAGACACCATAAACGAAGTACCATCCAGAGCCATTTTCATCCTATCTCAGGCTGCCATGATCAGAAAAGGGATATCCAAAGTTCAGAACAATGCTTATTATGTTCATTAACACTTGTCCCTTTTTGGCATGTCTACAAGAGTTTCCAGGGAAGATTTGATCTCCATTGATGGATTAACAAAGAGAACAGACTATTGCAAGGTGGTAGGACTTTGGAAGATGGGGCTTATTAGAGAAAATACATCACTGAGAGTGTGTCATTGGGTGATATATATCACTCTGTTCCCTTCTTGTTACCGTTCTGTTCTGTATCCTTCCTGTTACAATGTGAGCTGTTCTAACATACTGTCCATACCATGATAGATTGATACCTCTAAATCATGAGAAAAAACAAGTTATTTTGTCAAGTATTTGGTCCCCCTGAAAAAAGCTAACCCATATAATAGTATGCTGCTGGGCCTCCTATCGGAAAATTTAATAGTTTTACTTGAACTGTTATGTTTTCCTTTACCAGCATTTATCATAGCCGTGCAAAAGGCAGGGGAATCTAAGGAAAGATACTATAAAATTATTAAAACACGTGGAGTCAACTGTAATTATTGAGAGCCTAAGGGCATTCAGTTAGGGTTTCCAGGGACAGAAGATAAATTTACCCTCTCCATGTTGTTTAAGCTATGAGGCATTTCAGCAGATGCTCATCTTTTATAACAGAAGGAACTGCCAGTTGGAGAACTGGTAGAGAGTGCTATGGCCAAGCTTTAGTTAAAGATTGGAAGACTAAAATGTAGAGAACTAGTCAATCTAACAACTGCATGTGAAAATGCAAAAAGCAAGGATTAAACAGAGAGACAGTTTCTGCTCAATGGCTGTGTTGAAATTGTCTTCCTTTGCGGGGGAATGGGGTGTCATCCTTCCTCTAGATGAGAAGGTAAGTGAGCAGATAGTGTATTCAATAAGGATGGAGGAGAGATGCTGTGGAATATTGTTTTAAGATGGGTTAAATTTTTTATGATGTGGAACATTTGTTTAATGATGCAAAGATGTGTTGCATTCTTTTATGTTGCATTTGTTTAAGTCTGTGAAGCTGTGCTACTTTGTCTGCCTAAAACACCAGATTGTCTAATAAAGAGCTGAATGGCCAATAGCAAGGCAGGAGAAAGGGTAGGCAGAGCTGGCAGGCAGTGAGAATAAATGGCAGGAGAAATCTGAGAGAAGGGAGGAGGGAGAAAAGAGGGAGCAAGAACAAGGAAAGGAGGATGCTAGGGGCCAGCCACCCACCCAGCCAGCCAGCCATGGGATAAGAGTGAAAGTAAGATATACAGAAGTAAGAGAAAGGTAAAAGCCCAGAGGAAAAAGGTAGATGGGATAAGGTAAGATAATCTGGCTAGAAACAAGCCAAGCTAAGGCCAGGCATTCATAAGAAAGAATAAGTCTCTGTGTGTTTTATTTGGGAGCTGTGTAGCAGGCCCCCAAAAGAGTCAAAGAGTGAAAATAAAAACAACCAACAACAGGAGAGAGTATTATAAAGGAGACCTCCACATATATTCTTCATGAATTATGTGTCTTACTGAATATTTGCTCCAATCCACTTTTCATGTATAATATCTACAACAGAAGTTTCTTAAGAAACATGTCTTCAGTTCTTTACTAAAGTTGATCTGCCAATTTTGTCCTCTCTCTTCTAGCTGGAAGCAGAACACTTTTGTTGAATGCATCTAGGGCCCTAACAACAATACTCATTGCACTGTTCCAGGTGTCATGGCCCTGCAGGGTCAGGGATATCCTGTGATACAGTCTCTTCTTGAGCTGGGCGTTATGTTCTTAAGTTGTGCTGTGCCTTAGTTTCTGTATTATGATATGAAACCTGATACACATCCATGAGAAAGGACAAAGATGAAAGGCCTTACCATGTTATCACTAGTGTCTAATGTGGTGGGATTTATCTTGCTTCTCACATTCAGTACAAGTCCTGATAAATTAAGCATTCTTCACTCTCCTCACTCCCACAGGCATTTTCCTGATATTCTATGGAACTGAGCATACAGCTTCAGCATTCAGTGGTCAGATATCAAATTACACTACACTTTGGATTTAAAACAAACCTCAAACCCAAATAAATGTAGTGGTTAAAAGATAAAGTTTTATAACCTCTAAAATGTCACAGGACACAAAGGATCCTACAAGTCTTTCTAGTTTGATCCTTGACATTTTATTTGATTTAAAAACATTTTAATTATGTGTATGTGAATAGAGGTGCACACAGAGGTCCGAAGATCCCTGGAGCTAGAGTTACAGGGTGTTGTGAGACACCTGATGTAGGTGCTGGCAACAGAACTTAAGACCTCTGCAAAAGCAGTAAGTGCTCTTAACTGTTGAGCCACTTCCCCATCCCTGATTCTTATCATTCTGTCATCACTATCACCTACAGCCCTGTCACACCTAGCTTTGTCCAAGACTTCGTAAGAACTAGCAGGATTCTAAGCAATTGCTATTTCCATAACATTCTACCTAGACTTGCATTCCCCAGGAGGCTTCTTCTGCCCCCGATAGCCTGACATGAAGCCACTGCACATTTCACCAGGTAAGGTAAAATTGCAATTCCCTGAGTCTCTAGAATATCTTAAATCACTGGCACGAGTGCTTTAGTACTTTAATTTCTTATGTTCTATCCTTCCTCTGCTCCCCCTCCACTGCCTCCAACACTGTCAACTCCTTAGCAAGGAAGTAGTGATACTGACACTTTTAGAAGTGGTCAGCAAATGGTTAGCACTTATCCAGTATACACTGAATGAAACAATTACTTGTGACTTAGTCTACACTCAGCATATCTGAAAAGTAACCTAATAACTCAGAAGTTTATTGACAGTACCATTTTCCCTGGAAATTTTCTCTGGATTCTATTTTGGCGTCTACAGGCAGATAAGGAACATGATCTCCAAAGTCATTAATCATCTTCTGCTAAGCCAGTTTTAACACTTCTTCTACTGGTTCTCATGGAGAATTTGATTGGTTGCTTTCTTTCACTAACACTCTGTGCTGTACTCTCAACACCCTTTCATTCTCTTTCCTGATTTAGTTTAGAGTTACTAGGATAGTCAGAGTAATGGTCATTAATTCACACCTTGTTGTTGTCATCAAATGTGTTGAACTCAGCACCAGTGACTCATACTCAGATGCACAATGCTGTGACTGCTAAAAGCCTGTGAACTCTGAGTGGGTGAGTTATATCATATGTTATAAACAGAATAAAGTTGCTAAACAATAACTCAGAGATGGCTCAGAGGTTAAGAGCACTGGCTGTTCTTCCAGAGGTCCTGAGTTCAATTCCCAGCAACCACATGGTGGCTCACAACCATCTGCAATGAGATCTAGTTCCCTCTTCTGGCCTGCAGGTATACATGTAGGCAGAACACTGTATACAAAATAAATAAATAAATAAATAAATAAATCTATAAAAAAAGAATAACTCAGGTAATGATCACATTATCTTATGTTTTTCATCCATGTGCTAAGAAAAGTAAACTCCAACAACAATAAATGACTAAATAGGTGATTGGTAGGAAGAGAGTAGGAACCCAAGCCCTTTCCTGCCTGGTCTAGAATTGATTCTGAGTTTACAGAACCATGCCCACATTGACACAGAAGGGTATTGTAGAATATTATTTTAAGATGTGTTACATTTGTTTAAGCTGTGAAACATTTGTTTAATGATGCAAAGATATGTTGCATTCTTTTATGTTGCATTTGTTTAACTCCGTGAAGCTGTGTTACTTTGCCTTTCTGAAACACCTGATGGTCTAATAATAGTGAGGCAGGAGAGAGGATAGGTGGGGTTGCCAGGCAGAGAGAATAAATAGAGAAATCTGGGAGGAGATCAAGGGGGAGCAAGAGAACAGGGAGAGAAGGAGTGAGAAAAGAAGAGGCCAGCCACACAGCCACAAAGCCACAGAGCCAGCCATGGAGTAAGAGTGAAAGTAAGATTTATAGAAGTAAGACAAAGAAAAACCCCAGAGGCAAAAGGTAGATGGGATAATTTAAGTTAAGAAAAGCTGTTTAGAAACAAGCCAAGCCAAGGCCGGGCATTTATACGTAATAATAAGACTCTGTGTGTGATTTGTTTGGGAGCTGGGTGGTTGGCCCCTTAAAAGAGCAAAGAGTAAAAGAGTAAAGAGTAAAACAACCAACAACAGAAGGGTGCTTGGGGAAGTTTATTGAGTTCTAGACTCAGTATTAGGACAGTCTGAACAAACCCTCTGGCTATCTAAAGTGCTCCTTATGTGTCAACTTTCTCTGGTTATATTGATTGAATTTGTGTTTCTAGAGTGAGGAATGGAAACAGCAAAAATGGTGCAGTACAGTGGCTTCCTTTGTGAGCTTCAAAGGAAATTGGGGATATTCTTTCTGGTATTGACAAGAAAGCAAAAACCAGGAAGAAACATGGTAATTTAGTTGGAGCTTGGCTTCAACTGCAGGGCTTTCAGTTTACAGCTCAGTACACTTTTATTTACTAAGCCTGGCTTGTTTGAATGTGTGCCAGCCTGTATGAGTTGGTGCAGTGATTGGACAGTACCTTCCATACTGGGTCATGATACCAGGAGGGAAGTAGGTTGTGTAGCAGCCCCCAGAGTACTGCTCCTCACACCAGTTCTTCTCTTCATAATGGACTGGCTGTAAGGAAGAGCGACAAAAGCTTGAGAGAGAGGTAAAAACAGGTCTTGTCTATTGTTTATCAAGCACATGCTAGTGGACTTCATTGTACAGAACAAATTGCAGCTGTCTCTTAGAATCTGAAGGGCAGATCTTTCAAGCCTCCCTGCTTCCTAGATATACTCAAGCCTTCTGTAGAAAGTGCTGTAGTGTTTGCATGTAACCTGTGCACAATATAATTGCCATACAAATACTTATCACACTGAATTTTTAGCACATGGGCAATTTTTTTTTTCAAATATTTTGCAGAACCTATACATATAGAGGGCTGACTGTACTTCTGAAATAGGGTCGTATTATTCTGATGTTTTGAAATAATGGTCTTTGGGCAGGTAAATGTTTTCAAATAATAAAGTTGTGATAATTTCAGACCTTAGAAAGTGTTCCCATTTGGCACATGCATGTCTTAAATTTTATTTTATTTTTTGAGATAAAGTCTTGTCATGTGGTATAAGCTGGCCTAAGATTCTTGATCCTCCTCTTCTGCCTCTACCTTCCAAGTACTGGGATTACGGAAATTCACCACTATTCCTATACACAGCTCATAAACAATAATTAACTACTTCAATTTTCACTTTCTTTTTACCTATCAGAAAGCTTTTTGTGTTTAATGGTTTTGAGAAAGTTTTAAAATGATATAGTTTACAAGGATGGTTGACCAAGAAAAAAAAGCAGAAGTGTGTATTTATGAAAAATAGACAATAGTGAGTTTCATGTTTTGGTAGCAGTGATCTTTGCTGAAGGCAAAACAATTTTCATAGTATGTATTCACTATGGTGGGATGGTGGAACTTGTAAAACAACCATTGGTCTGCAAAATGTCTTTTAGCCATTAACAGGCTATATATTAGTTGAGAGTTTTGCAAAATTTGAACTCCTTATAAAAATAGAGGCCAGAGATAGAGCTCAGTGATAGATTCCATGCCTAGCATGTCAACACCCTAAGTTCAATTCTACCCAGGGTTGGGAGAAACTAACAAAGAATAACCTAAACAGAAAGTTGATTATAAAGCATCACTTTGAAAATAGAAAATTGATATAGCAAAATATTTAAAACTAGACTTTGAAAACTGTTTTTTGTTTTTTAAATGCAATCATGTAGTTGACTTTGCATAGTCATTTAAGGCATCCTATTTACAAAGCATGAGGTCCTGCCTAAGTAGTGAATGGTCCTAAGCCTCTTTTGGTATTATCACTATCATGCTGACATCTGAGGGTGGCTGTTGCTTCCTAACCATCCTTCTCTGGCTCTTTGCAGCCAATCAGGAGAAAGATTGGGCTTTCTCCTTTATTTCACCTTCCTCCAAGGAATTTCTTCCTCCCACACAACAAATATCAAAGCCCCAGTGAAGCAAGTACTTTCTTTGTATAAAAACACACAAGGACAGAAGCATCAGAAATTAATCATCAATGTCCTTTTTAGAAGAGACTTTTTTAAATGAAAACTGATCACCTTTTAGAAAATACAAAAACAACTGCTTTTCTCATTAAGTGAGGTTCTCCACTCAACTACTTCATACAATGCTGGAGAACTTTAGTTACAAACTGCTGTCACCCAAAAGCCTGCTCTGGGAACAGCTCTGAATTTAGGGACAAAAGAAGCCCTACCTAAACCTAGAGGATATCACAGGTTCCTTGCCTCATTACCCACACAGCCAGGGCTCCCTCACACTTTATGGAACCATTTATGCACCAGCTCTACGTGTACAGACCCTTCTGTGAGTCTACTGGGAAAGATAAGCTGGAGGGTCCGACTGACAAAAACCTGTCCCTGAAAATGCTCTCAGGAAAAGAACAGGCCTCTCCCCATTGGAAACAGGCTAGGAACACAGCCTTACCTCCAGAGCTTCTTGAGAGTTCAGAACTTTGGCATATAGGTCACAAAGTTTCTTTAGCCTGTACAACAGAAAAAATGCATTTTAATGATGAAAGTAAAAGCTAAAGGAATTAAGTCAAAGGCAAGTGAGAGGCACCTATTCCCTTATGTCAAAGTCTCTGGGTGCCATTATTTCCACTTCGCCATTTCATGTTAACTAATTGCTGTTTTCTTTTGCTATGTAACCCAGGCTTGCTCGGCATTCTCAATCTTCCTGCCCTGGCTCTCATGTGACATGATTACAGGCAAGTGTGAGCATATCCAGCTTCAGTTTAACTTTTAAAAACAAGGAATTTGTCCAATTTCTAATGTCTTAAAACCATGAGCTCACAAATAGGAATATAGTGAGACTAGTGCTAAATGTTTAAGAAAGAAAGTAAAGTGAATCACTGGGTATATCAACTTAGAAAGGACAAGTCTCAGGTTCCATTCCTGACTTCTTGACTCAGAAAGGTAAAGGACAGTGATTTGCATTTTACAAGCCTTTCAAGTGATTCTCAAATTTAAAAACTACCAATGTAAGGTTCCTAGCCCAATAATGGTTTCTAATAAATAAATGCTCAGCAAATACTAGCTTTTAAGTCTAGTGGGGGAATTGGAAGCAAGCCAACGATTATAATTGGTCAATTAAGATGAATCAAGTAATTGATTAACATAAATCTAGCCAATGATGTATTTATATTTCTATAAATAAGCATAGCTGTTTCAATACTTGTTTTTATAGAATAGTAATGTACAAGGGGATCTTAAGCATGATTTAGAGCTTGGCCAATGAATTTTAAAAGTAGTATTATTGTGGACTGGAGAGTTGATTCAGGAGTTAAGAGAGCTGCTGCTCTTCCAGAGGACCTGAGTTCAATCCTCAGCATCCATGTAGCAGCTCAAAGTGGGATGTAACTCCTGTCCCAAGGCATCCAACAGAATCTTCTGGCATCATCATTGGGCACCAAGCATGGCACACATATGGTGCATAGACATACACACAGGCAAAACACCCATACAAATAAAATTAAATCTCTTTCTAAAATGTAATTTTGTTTTCAATCTAGGAACTCTTTCTATAAGCAAAAAAAAAATAAAAATTCTCAATTTCATCTGCCCCTCTTTCTCTGAAATAGCTTGGCATGAACAGAGGAATGGTGATGGATGTGTAGTTCACTTCAGAAACAGAATGAAATCTCTGAGGAGGTTTAGAATTCATAAAAGTGGGCATTTTAAGCCCTCACAGAAGAGACTGACAATCCAAAAATATGGCTGTCCAGCAAAGAAATGAAGTTGAACCTTCACTTCTTTAAAAAAATATATTTCTTATTAATTATTATTTGAGAATTTTGTACATACATACAATATATTTTGATCATGTCCATCCCCCAATCTTCCCCTTAACTTCTCCCATATCTACTCCCTGTCCCCTCTTTTTGTTTCTAATAATTCACCAAGTCCAATTTGTGCTATCTATATTCATGGGTGTGGGGTCAGCCATCAGACCATGATCTATTTACCAGAGTCTTCATCCTTAAAGAAAACTGACTTTCTCTCCCCTAGAAGGCATCAATAGCTCTTTGGCTATGAATAAGTCCTCATGAGTATCTCCACTCTCCACATCATTAACTCTTACATCAAAATATACTTCAGAAAAATAAAAGATTTTCAGATAGTAGATGAGTCCAGAGATGGGCATGGTGATACATGCCTGTAATTTCAGCACTTTAGAGATGAAGACAGGAAGATTGTGAGTTCAAGGCAAGTCTGGGATATGTAGTGAGCCAGAGGGCAGCCTGACTAGGCAGCAAATCTCCCCACTCCTTTCTCATTATAAACTCCCCAAAGTAGAAGAAGAATCAATAATTAAAAATATATATCTTGGATAGCTAGAGAGATGGATCAGTGGTTAAGAGTGTGTATTGTTCATTGGAGGACACATGTTCAGTTCCCAGCATCCACACTGGACAGTTCACAGTTGCCTATAACTTTAGCTCTAGGGGTATCCAATACCTCTGGCCTCCAATGACACCTGCACTCACATGCACACACATACATATGCACACACACATCACACACATGTATCCAAATGCCACATACACTTAAAAATAAAATCTAAACACCAGTAGCATAGACACTGAGAACAACAATTAATAAATGGGACCTCCTGAAACTGAGAAGCTTCTGTAAGGCAAAGGACACAGTAAATAAGACAAAACAACAGCCTATAGGATGGAAAAAGATTTTCACCAACCCCGCATCTGACAGAGGGATGATCTCCAGATTATATAAAGAACTCAAGAAACTAGAAATCAAAATAACAAATAATCCAATTTAAAAATGGGCCATAGAGCTGAACAGAGAATTCTCAAAGGAAGAATTTCAAATGGCCAAAAGACATTTAAGGAATTGCTCAGCATCCTTAATTACCAGGAAGATGCAAGTCAAAATGACTCTGAGATACCATCTTACACCTGTCAGAATGGCTAAGATCAAAAACACTGCAGACAGCTTATGTTGGAGAGGATGTGGAGCAAGGGGAACACTCCTCCACTGTTGGTGGGAGTGCAAACTGGTACAGCCACTTTGGAAATCAGTATGGTGCTTTATCAGAAAATTGGGATTCAATCTACCTCAAGACCCAGTTATACCACTCTTGGGCATACACCCAAGGAATGCTCAGTCATACCACAAGGACACATATTCAACTATGTTCATAGCAATATTATTCATAATAGCCAGAACCTGGAAACAACCTAGATGCCCTTCAACTGAAGAATGGATTAAGAAAATGTGGTACATATACACAATGGAGTACTACTCAGCAGAGAAAAACAATGACATCATGAAATTTGCAGGCAAATGGATGGAAAATATCATCTTGAGTGAGGTAACCAAGACTCAGAAAGACGAGCATGCTGTGTATTCACTCATAAATGGATACTAGATATAAAGCAAAAGGTAATTAGGCAACAACCCACAACTCCAGGGAAACTAACTAACAGGGAAGACCCAAAAAGGGACACATCAATCTCCCTGGGAAGGGGAAATAGATGAGATCTCCATGAGTAAACAGGGGATGAGGGGTGGGAAGTGGAGGGTAGGGGATAGGGGATGAGAACATAGGGGAATGGGATGGTTTAGCTCGAACAGGGAGGGAGAGAGAAAGCAATGAAAGAGATACCATGATAGAGAGAGATAACATGAGGATGAGAGAAACCCGGTGCTAGGGAAGTTGCCAGGAATCTCCAAGGATGACCCCAGCCTGGACTACTAGCAATAGTGGAGAGGGAACCTGAACTGAACTGGCTTGCCCCAGAGATCAGACCAGTGAATACCCTAACTGTCATCACAGAACTTTTCTCCAATGACTGATGGAAGCAGATGCAGAGATCCACAAGCAATCACCAGACAGCTCCAGGAGTCCAGTCGAAGAGAGAGAAGAGGGATTCTATGAGCAAGTGCATCAAGATCATGATGGGGAAACATGCAGGGATGACCAAAACAAACTAGAGGAAACTCATGAAAGTTGGATCAATGGCTGTGGAACCTACATGGGACTGGACAATGCCCTCTGCATGGCAAGACAGTTGTGTAGCTTGATCTGCTTGGGAGGGCCCCTGGTTAGTAGGATCAAAATCCATCTAAAAGTGCATGAGTAGGCTTTTTGGAGCCTACTACCTATGATGGGACACCTCATGCAGTCTTGAGGCAAGGAGAAGGGCTTGGACTTGCCTCTACTGGACATGCCTCCCCATGGGAGGCCTTTCCTTCTTATGGGTGGGGAAGGGAGGTGGGTTGGGAGGGTGAGGCTGGTAGGGCCGGGAGGCAAGGAGAGGGGGGTCTTTGATTGGTGTGTAAAATTAATGAAAAATTTTTCTTAATAAAAAAAAAGAGTGAAAAAAAGAGAAAAAAGAATTAAATTAAAAAAAAATAAAATCTAAACAAAAGATAAAGCCAAACAGTATATTGGAATAGGATCATTTCTGTCTATGAGAGATCATTTATTAAACTGTTAATATGAATAATGAATAATCTTGACCACATAAGAGACATAGTTGTCACAGTATATGATGACTAATTTATGAACATGATAAAAAAAAGACAAATTGGGAAAAATTCGTTCAAGACATTGAAGATTCAGCAGTGAGTCAATCAGATAACACTTGGTGGTAACCTTCATGGATCTTATACTCCAATGTGGACATTTTAAAATCTGTGGCCCAGTCAGACTACCACAGCTCTGACCAACGAAGGTGGCACTGGTTATAGAAGAACAAGCTGATGCCGATTGGAAGAATGAATGCACTGTAAAGTCATTTGGGCTTTGAGTCATTAAATATGTTATCAGTTATGATGCAGATATACATATTTGCTAGTGGTGAATACAAATTGCCAGAAGAAATAGCCTCCAGAGAAATTAGTCTCCGTACCTATAATCTGCAATTGCTATTCATCACTTATGTAGTGCTGCCTAACCTAGCAATTTGTATACTCAGTTATCTTCTCCATAAGTACATGTTCAATGCTTTCATTATGTCCTTTTTCTTAGTTCTTAGCATAATGTCTTGTATGTAATAACTTAATTATTAATCTGAATATTTGTTTCTTATGTAATAAGCATTGTATCATATAAGACCTTTATGATTAACATAACAGGCATGTCACATTAGCAATACACATGAGGTATTCTAGAAGTTAAAAAGTTAATAAACATTGAAAGGCAAGCAAAGAGTCAAAAAAGAAAGAAGGAGGGAGAGAAGATGGCAGAGGAAAGAAAGAGGCAACTTACTTGAAAATCCCACACTCCCTATTGAGTATGTGCTCTTGCTCTAAACAATTATTTTCCTCAACTTAAAAAAGAATAGAAGGAAGTAAGGAAAGAAGGAAGAAAGAGTGGAAGGGAGGAATGAAAGAAAAGAAGGCAGATAGGAGGGATGGAGAGGGGAAAAGGAGGGAGGAAAAGAAGGAAGTTGGCAGGGAATCGGGGAAGGAAGGAGAAAGAAGAAGGAAGAAGGGAGGAAGTGAAGGAGGGGGAGGAAGGAAGGGGGAGGGAAAGAAGGAAGAGAAAGAAGGAAAGAACATTTTGTTACCTTTCTTCTTTGGTAAGGCGTGCCAGTTTCCTGGCTTTGTGAGAAAGAATAAATCTGAAAACACAAACAACAAAAAGTGAGCAATTTAATATTTTAAATCTTAACTTCATTTCTATAGCTACACATGCCCTGTGCACTATGCAGAAGCCATCTATATGTTAACAATGTTCATAGTGTCCCTGCTTCTACATTGCATTCTTGACACTGAGGAACACGTTCTGGCTTTGGGGGATCAGGGGACCAAAAGTAAATGACTGGCCATGATTTCTGCCTAGGTTAATATAATGACTAATCCACTGCCCTCCAGCATGCTGGTGACCAAGAGGAAAGGACTTGGACCTCAAATGTTCACTTAAGGCTGTCTCTGAACTGTCCAGTCCTCCCTTGCCCTTTGGTTCTGTCTCAAGCATCATGCCTCTGAGACATGCAGCCTGTCTCATTTCCAGCCCTACAACTGCTTTCTGCTTAACAACTTGTTCTGCCCTCCTTGTTCTCACCTTGGCTTCCTGGTGGCTATCTCAATTTTTACTCCAGGTAAACACAACTTTGTATCCAGTACTGGCCCCCAAACACTCTTCAGCTGGCAAGTTGATGATAGGGCTGGCCTCCCTTTCTTTGTCATGGGACTCAGAAAAAATCTCAGTAACCCATATAAGTAACATTTACTGTGATTTAGATAGAGTGGCCATCACCCAAACTCACGATGAAATTCCATTTACAATGTAGTGGCATTGAGAAGTGGTAGGGCCTTTCACAACATTTTGAATTGTGAGGAATTCAAAAGATGAATATGGTTTCCATGACAGTGGACTGCTTCTTAGGAGAGTGGGCTATTTTATACAGCAAGTTTGGCTTCTCTACTTACTTCCTTGCTTCCACTCTTGCCATGTGATTTTGTGACAAATGTTTCCTCCCTTCTACTTTTCTGCCATATATGGAGGAGCACAAGGCCCTCCTCCTCATAAATCTAGTAAATATTGATACCATGCTCTTGGACTTCCAAAACTGTGAGCTACAATGACCTTCTCTTCTTCATAATTTACCTAGTCTTAAGAACTTTGCTCTAGCAACAGAAAACATAGTAAACCACATGGGTGCTCACATGGTCTCCGTAAGAACTATTTAGTGAAACACCCCTCTTAGTAAAACATTGAAGTACCATCAATCTATCACATAAAGATGACCCCCAATATACCTCTTAACACATTAAATATGAAGAAGAAATTGATATAACAAAATTTAAATGTTATTGGTATTTGCATCTAGATATTTATTAATTAAAAAGAAGCAAGAATAATACTTCTATCACTGGATTTGGAGAGTAGTATTATCAAGTAAAAATTGTTTTAATGAAGTTTTGTATTCCTTAGTCAATAGTATTTTATTATCTTGTCAATAGCAAATACAACTACAATACTATAATTGCACCTTACCCTATTATAGCAGCATAACTGCCATCTGGTTTGGTATCATCCAACGTGTACGCGATTGGAGCTTCCTCTCCTTCAATAATCATGGATCCACAGAAATCTTAGAAAATAGTGAAGTGGATAAACATATCAATTATCCTATCATTTCACCACAGCAAATGCAAATAAACACACAGTTTTCAATTTGAGAAATTTAGAGGTCAAACATAACACATTATACTCTAAGTGTATGAAAGTAAATTAAACTGATGTCAAGGAGAGGGCTAGGTAATCAAGGTTCTGTGAAAAAAATGAGAGTAGGTCCAGACATTGTAGCACAGTTGGTACAGTGCCTGCCTAGCATGGACAAAGCCTTGGGGTTTTCCCAGGCATTGAACAAACTGGGTGTGGTGGATCATACCTATAATCCCCATACCTGGGAGGTAGAGGCAGGAACCTTAGCTACATAGTGATTTTGAGACAAACTATGTATGACACTGTCTTGGACAAAAAGAACAAGATCAAAGTGGCCAATGGATGCCGGGCGGTGCTGGCGGTGGTGGCGCACGCCTTTAATCCCAGCACTAGGGAGACAGAGACAGGCAGATCTCTGTGAGTTCCAGGCCAGCCTGGTCTACCAAGTGAGTTCCAGGAAAGGTGCAAAACTACACAGAGAAACCCTGTCTTGAAAAACCAAAAAAAGTGGCCAATGGAAACTGGGAAATACAAGAGGCTGAATGCTCCTATTTCATGAGGAGTCACTCCTCTTCCAACTTTTCTTTTAGAGTTGAGGTCTCACTATATCGTTCAAGCCAGCCATGAACTGGTTCCTGGTCTCATGTGGCCTTCCTATATCAGCCTCTTGAGTAGCTGGGACTACAGATGTGTGCTGTTGTGTCTGGTCACTTAATGCCAGTTGAAGCAGTCCTTGACTTTTAGAACACAGGGCAGAGAGAACATGGGAAGCTAAAATGAATCATAGAGTCCCATTTCAAACTTGAGCTCTGAAGACCCCTTTCCTTTCAAGCATAGCAACTTGGATAAGAATTTCAATCCCTTCTGAATAAAAGTACTCTCATCATCACCATCTGGAACAAAATACAGTTGGACCTCTCTATCTATGGGTTCTGTACCTGTCAATTCAAACTTACTATCAAAAACATTTAAAGGACAGGCATAGTGGCACACATCTTTAATCCAAGCATATTCTAGACAGAGACAGGAGAATCTCTGGGAGTTCAAGACTAGCTAGCTTGTCTACATAGTAAGTTCTAGGACAGCCAGGGGTACATAAAGAGATCCTGTCTCAAAGAACCAAAAACATTTTTTAGTACATCTGTACTAACTGAATATATACAATTTTTTTCTTGTTATGATTCCTTATGTATAGTGTTTATATTGCAGTATTTATATAGTTTATGCACACATATATATTAAACACACACACATATATATAGTATACATACATATGTAGTATAATTGCTATTACATGGCAACACATTATATTAAGTATTTTAATTAGAGATTATTTAGGGTATATTGAAGAACATGTGGTAGGGAGGTGGGGAGGATCTGGAAGGAGGAGTGAAATAATATGATCAAAATATAGTTTATTAAAAATAATGAAAAGCTAACTAATTACCTCAAACAAACAAAGAAGCAAACAAAAATCCTAAACCAGTCTATATTCCTTGTCCTAAATGTTATTTACCTGCCCCTAGCCAGCTACCTAAAATTCATGACCTGAGTCTCAGGGAGCAGAAACTCAGCCCCATTATGCTGCTGGCATTGGATTCAAAGGGAAAAAGGACAGAGCTCTTTGAGGTGAGTCCTTTACAAAAGGTAGAATACTTGCTCAGTGGATGTTCCAATCCAATAAGAGCACTAACCAAGATTACTGCAGGGTGGGGAGTTAAGAGACTGAGGTGTGACTGAGTAAGGTTACCAATTGTCTGTCCCTCCATATCTGGGAAGATTCACCCCAAGAACCCCCAGGAGAACCAAAATCCTTGGGTGTACAAGACCCTTACATAAGATGGGAACCTAAGCACATTCTCTTATACAGTATAAATCATTTTGAGATTACTAAAAATATCTAACAGGATATAAACATAAATTGTTATACTGAATGATTTAGAAAATAACAAGGGAAAAAGCCTACACATTGTCAGGACAGGTATAATTCTCTTCTGAATATTCTTCTGTAGCTGACTTGATGTGCAGGAACAGAAGCCATGAATACAGAGAGCTGACTGGGTACAGGAAACGCTATCCTCACACCCAACTCTGACACTATTCCCAATTGTCTTCAGCATAGTCTTATTTCTATAGTCTTCCTCCCCTTCTAGTCCACCCTCCCCTTTATCCTCAGCCTCAGGCATTGCTATCCTTTCCTGTTCTTCCTTTGGTAGTTAAGTAGACATGATCAGAGGGAAAAAAAGTAATGCTTGTACATGTTGTCCAAGGCAGCAGATACTAGCTGCATATGGTGATTCATTTAAAGGAATAAAATGCAACAAAATAGTTGATTTAGTGTCATTAGCCACATTCCAGGTGTTTGGTACCCACATATGGAGTGAGTATTAGATACACCACTTCAGGAGCATTTCAATCAATGTAGGATGCAGCACTTTTGTGAGCATCCCCATGCACTGTCTAGTGTAGTAACATAAGTGTACATGGATGAAGAAATTGATTTTACTTAATTTAGCAGGATCTTGACAATAGTAAGAGCTGGCCTGAAAAATTTCACAACTGCCACTTTTTGGGTGTGTGGAGTTGGGGATAAAACACTGAGTCTTGCATGTGCTGTGCAAGCATTCAACTATTGAGCTACATCTCCATTCATGAATCCATGTCTTTATAAATCCATGCTTTTGGTATATAAGAAAATAAAATCACATGTTCTCATGGGGATTGGGAGAGGATTGAATAAATGTTATATCAAATTATTCAAGGAACTGGTCACATTCTAAGGAAAAATAAAATATGCACTTACCCTTCTTCCTCCAGAAGGGCTCTTTATAATAAACTATGCACTTAATGACTGAACCCATGGGCACACGAGTGATCAGCTGGTTTCTTAGCATCGGCAGGGGAGGACTATAGTGAATCTTCATGCTCAGAACAGGTGGAATGGCACTAATCACATATTTAGCCTGAAAGAAAAGTTAACATGGTTAAATAACCATTGGCCTGTGGCAAAAGTTTTTCTTAATCCTCTCTCTCTGTCTACCCTTGTTCCCTTTCCATCCCTTAACAGTGAAGCCAGAAGGACCCAGTCAAAAACTAAAGCAACCTTTACTACTCCCTAGTTCTAAACTCCAATGCCTTCCCCATTGCCTCTCCATCCCACTTCTCATGCTTTGGTCCAGCCTTCCTTTGTTTGCCATTTTGATCACCTTACATCCCTTGGTCAGTACAGTCATGCTTCCAATTTAGGCCCTGGTCCTGGCTGTTGTTCCATGTATCAGTAATTCTCTTTCCACAGAGCCATCTCCTTCAGCTCTGGGTTCACCTGTCCTGCTGAGGCCTTTGCTAACAACCTTATTTAAAGTGACATGATCAGCAAGCCCAGTCAGCCTTATGGGATGCCTTCTCCTCTCCCTGCTTGATTTCTTCCACACTACTTATCACTATTTGACATACTTTAGATTTCAACTATATATTTGGCTACAGCTTTAATCTTTTACTAAAATGTAAAACCTCATGAAATCAGAAAATTCCCAACTCTCAGAATAATGCCAGGTCCATAAGCCATGCTTGATACTTATCAAATATTTCCTTTGATTTTATAATTACCCAAGGGCCGATTACAAAGAGTACATTTTCAATCTTCTCTCCTCTCAAATAGTTTCACTCTTTTTGCTTTCTTTCAGGTAGATGTAGCCCTGGCCAATAGACTTTATGAAGTCTGAGCTATCTTTGACCTTATATATGCTTCAGCTCCCCTTGGGACTCTGATCTCTTTCCCTCACTTTGAGAGTCTTACTTACCTCATAGGTTTCATGGTTTAAGGTTTCCACAACAACATTTTCCCCATTCTGGTCAATGTGAGTCACGGGTCTCTCAAGCTTCACTCGGTCCCCAAGGAGATCCATTATCCGCTCAGTCACTTGACCAGACCCACCAACAAATTTCCTCTCCTAGAAAGAAGAAAACTGGACTAAAGGTGGATTGTCAATATAGGAGCTGATATAAACAGCTAAGTGGCCATTTCCCCCTGGTTATCCTTCCTCTAATGCGTATAAAATTTCATTTTATTATTATGAGTATTTTCCTATACCTTGTTGTTGGTATTTTTACTTACATTATTATTGTTATTTGGATATTTTCCAATTAGAGGTTATTGTCTTTTGACAAAATTATAGGCTTGATTTACTAACTCACCTTAAAGTTATATTACTGTGGATTCCAGGGCTCCAAACTGAGCTGAACGTTCTCAGAATAATTTTGATTTCTCTTTTGCCTGGGGAAAAACATTGCTCTGAGCCCCATCTACATTCTTTGGCTGATTCATTGGGCCTAGTGGAACTCTACCTACAGCTTGGCCATCATTTTCCTGAGTATTACTAACATTTGTCCTGTGACTCAGGCTCAGACTCATCCCATCTCTGCCTTCCCTACACTACACCTCCACCCCTAAGTCAGCTTCCTCCTATTGTAGGTAGGCCCATCTTATCTAGGGTCAGATGCCTGCTGCTCCTATGGCCACCAAGGTCATTTCATCTTGCTGGATCTACCTGCTTTCAGCCCTGCTTCCAAACATTCCAGAGTTTCTGGGTGCTCTACCTGGCTATGCATACAGTTTAACTAGACTGTCTCTCATCCTCAATTTTCAGATCAGTTAATTTAAAAAGTATTCTGTTATTATTAGTAGTAAGTGTGTTTGTCTGTATGCATGATGTGTATATGTGAGTACAAGTGTGAATGTCAGAGAGCATTTTGTGGAGCCAGTTTTATCCTTCTGCCTACCCTTGCTGAAGTTCTTGAGATTGAACTTAGCTTTTAAACTTTTATAGTAAGTGCCTTTACCTGCTGAATATCTCATTATTCCTCGACTAACTTTTTAAAGACTATTTCAAATAGGTTCACAAAGAAGGAGGAAAAAGAGGAGGAGGAAGAAGAGAGGATGGGAGGTGACAGGAAGGAAAGGAACATAATTACCCAACAGATTAAAAACTTAAACCACTTTATACTCTGCCAAACAGGAGGCCTTAAACAGTGCTCAGAGAACAGGCATTGAATAAATAAAACCAAGAATGAATTCTCATATGTGGTGCTGCTTTTCAGAACATTATTTGCCCCTTCCTTCTTTCATTTATCTATTTTTCTTTATTTCCTTTTCTTTCTTAGTATTTAGGAAGGATCCAGAGCCTGGTTCATGGTAGGGAAGTGCTCTATGATTGAACTACAGCCCAGAGCACGGTATATTCTTTAAATTTAAGTGCACTTCTGTCTTACTGTTTGGAATTTCTGAGGAGCCTAGTTTTAAAACTATGCTGACCACTTGGATACCTGACAACACATGGCTCCTTCTGAAAGCTACTGGAAGCCACCAAAGTAAAGCATGACAAACCACAAGCCTGTCTCAAGCACCAGCATCTAATGATTGCAGAATGACACTCATTTCTGTAGTAGTGGTTTTGTGTTGGTACAATACCTGCCCTCCGTTGGTGGTTGAGATGATTCTGGTTGTGCCTCCACACTGCTTTACATACCACAGGAACCACAAAGCAGAGACCTCATGGGTCTCTGCAGTGACACATAGGTTCACAAAGAGAGTAGCAAGCTGCTTTGCAGATCTGCTCAGAAAGAAACAAGAGTACGATTTGCAAATGCAGGACAGAGTTTTCTTAAGAGTCTAGAGTAGTCAAGTTTCTTGTTTCCTTGGCTATGTTTAGCACACTTTAGCAAACTTCTGGAATTCAGTATCATAAAATATGAGAACGTGAATTTGGGAAATATGATATTTATGCCCCCTAAAACAAAAGATCTTGTTCAAAATTGACTTTGGTATCATAGTCTGTGTTATAGTTGTTTCTACACACCCTCTAGTCTTCCCAAAATCCTAATTTTGGTAAAAGGCATTCCCATTCACTAAGTGGTTAAAATCAGATTCTCAAAATCAACTCAAATCTCTGTCTCTCTTCCTCCCAGAAGTCCTGAGTATATTTATGTGCAACACATATGTCCAGTTGCCCAAAAAGGCCGGAAGAGGGTGTTGGATCTCTTAGAGGTGGAGTTTTAGGTGGTTGTGGGCCACTTGATGTAGGTGCTGGGAACTGAACCCAAGTCATCTACCAGAAAGGCAATTGCTCTTAACTTCGGAGCCATCTCTCCAACCACATATCTATTCTTTTTTTACTTAAAAACCTATGATAAATTTTAATTTATAGATATAGGGTAAACCCCTTGCCCATTATGTGTGAAGACTTGGGTTCAGTCCTGAGCACTACAGAACCCTTTAATTTCCTAATTAAAGAAATCAGCAATAGCTAATAATAAAATGAATAATCATAAAATTATAAAATAATAAAATTTATGTGATGTAGTCTATCTCATGAAGAAAAATATTCTTTCTGGACAAAGAATAATGATGATTAATTATAGCTATAAAGGAGGACAACTGCATTTCTCTATGTCGAGCAGATCCATTCTTAATCTTTTGTTTGATTTACTCTGGGGATTTCAATAAAAAAAAAAAACGAGCTTTACGGCATTTAAGGGAGGAAATGTCAAGCAGTCTAGAGTAATAATATTTTGTAATTTTTGCCCTGTTGGCTTTTAAAAAGATAAACGTTATACTAATTTTTTCATAAAAATATACACATTAGATGAGCTTTGGAAATTCATAAGATAAAAATATGAAGCAATAAGTATTTTCCATATTTCTGTCACCCAAATGGTAATTATAAGTCTCATTTTGATGTGTGAGTTTTCTAGATATAATTTTTCCTAAAAACACAATTGTGTGTCTACTATCACATTGAAAATACACTTTGTTCTTCTGAGCAACATTTTATAAATTACAACTAAGGAAATGATCCAGCAGTAGTCTTTGAATGCATGTTTGTGATTTACTTTGAATCAGAATAGATTAGTTGATCTGGGTGTTGTTTCCTTTAAAGTCAGCAAATGATCTCATGTGCATCTTGCATAGGAATAATTAGAAAATGCCCTGGTTCTTGTTTACATAAATTCCCAACATTCATTTTGTGAGTTGACAACCAAGGGTATTTGCTAACTGGAGACTGAAGTCAAGGCTGTGGTAAGAATCTCAGGTCTCTCTGACTCAAAGAAACATAACTGATTCCATTCTGTAGGTGCCTAAAAGTTCTTTGTGAACAAAAGATCAAATTGAATTTATTAAAAGCTTTCTATAACAGAAGTTCTAGAATAGATATAGATTATCTTATTGGAAATCTATAAAATTTGTAAATAAATATAATTCTATTACAGCAAAAATAAGCTCTATTATAAACCACATTCTCATATGAAGCTTTAAAAACATAGAAAAGTGGTCTTAAATGATATAATTCATAATAGGCATCAATTTTATGACTTGAATGATCATCTCATAATGGATAGCTTTCAAAAGCATACTTTATAATGTACATCATATATAATAATAATAGTAATAATAATAATAAAAGGTTTGAAGTAGTCAACATGTTCAACAGAACAGTAATAGGTAAATACATTGTGCCATTCACTATCATGAAATATATGGCAGTGAATGTCCATTGTTTTTTACAATCCATATTATAAATAATTTGGTTTTCAGAGTTGGCATTGTATATTCCACCATTCCTACTCTATGAAAAACCACTTTTCCATGTGTTTAATATTATTTTTCAAACTACTAAAGTATTCTTCTACATGATTTTAAAACTTTCTAATCTATCCCACCTTTTGGATATCTTTAATTAATCTAACCAGTCTTCTGTTATTGGAGCTTCAGATTTTCCCCTTTAAAAATAATACTGGAAATAATCAGATAATCTCTCTCTCTCTCTCTCTCTCTCTCTCTCTCTCTCTCTCTCTCTCTCTCTCTCCTGCTCTCTTTAAGATGAATTTTAAGAAGCTGAATTCCTATAACAAGAATTCTGTCCATTGCACGGATCTTGATTATTTCCACATCTTAGATTCAGACATGTCTAAAACTCTGTTTTTACTTTGAGTGGTCAGTGCCATCATTTCCTTAACATCCAGAGTATGAAAATATCAACTTCTGAGCCAAATAGATTTTCAAGAAATTCTATTTAGCATGGCAGGACAGCATTCTTGATCTTGGATCTCAGTTCTATTACTTATGAACTTGAAATTGACTTGAACTTGAAAACTTATAATCCTTTCCACTTTCCCTGCTGCCCAGAAGAAGTGAGGACTATGAAAACTGCATACACGTCCCAGTGCTACCAACAAGAACTTCAGCCTTGACTCAAGTGTTTTCTTTAGATACTACAGGCTTTTCACTAATTGGGACGAGTAGGTTCACTCATAAGTGTCTCTACAGGTGTGAATTACCTACAAGTTGCCCTTTAAAAAATTGAAGAGTTACACTGTATCATAGAAGGTGTTTCAAATGCCTATGCTATCTACACTTGACCACCAGTGAGGAATGCAAAATTAGTCCTACATCAACAATCTGGTAAGTTAGACTGTTAAACTACTGGACTTTAAAATGTTCTAAGAAAAAAAATACAGCTCATTCTAGTTTGTTCTGAGGACTTTATGGGGGAAATAGCACCTTGGTGGTACAACACTACACCTATACCTATCTTTAGGGGAAGATTTAGTTTCAGTATCTTAGTCAGTGGGATTGTTTTAGACATAAAGCGGCTACTTGTTTGCCTCATACCTGTTAAATGGCAAACCCAAATAACCCCAAGAATTGCCACAATAAATGCTTTTGCCCAATGGAAGCTCTTACTTGGTCCAGCAGATCTTATCCAGCAACTCTTTCATTGTCATGTAGTCCCACTCTTCTGCAAGGGGTGCCTTCCATGGAGCATCACTGGGAATCTACATGGAGATGCATTAAAGAAGAATGAAAAAGACAATTTCCCATTCAACTAACTATTTGAACAATATTAAAAGCTCTAACTCAAAGAAAAAAATTTAAAATTTCATTTTTCCAGGTAACCCTAATAGTTTCTCAAATAGCATAAATCTCACTGTCTGTGCAACTCTTTTGTTACAGATCTATAGCACTCAGTTTATAATAACTCTCTTTTAGAATAAAGATATTATCCTATACAAATATATCTACAAGAAAATTTAATTATTATACTGTGCACAGAAATATATTGACAATAACAAAACAGAATGTTTATAACAATGTATTGTAATAAATTATGTGAATGTTGTCTCTCTGGAATTTTCCATTTAATATTTTCTAACTGCAGTTGGCCATAGATAATTATAATCATGGAAACTGAAGCTACAGGTAAGGGGAATTAAATTAATAACTTACAGAGATCACTCACAAACTCAACTCTTTAGGATCAAATAACTACAGCTAATCATCTCAAAATCAGTTTTCAGTTAAAGCTTCCATGTATTTACTTATAAGCTGCAAGTCTGGGTGTGCTGGAGAATCAAAGAACATCTATGTCCTGGGGGTTTTGTAAATTAGAAATACCACCCCAGAAAGGCTACAGGATTCATACTTTTCAACTTGCTCATCAAGTGTATACAAATAACAATCTTTTTGATAGCTCTTTCTTTTAGAAGTTAAAAACAAATTCATTCATTCATTTCACTGATTGTTAGTGTGTGCGGGGTACTATGTTATGCATCTGGGATAACTGATACTTTGTACCTTCTTTCTTCTGAGGACTAATGAAAAATACATATGCAGTCAAAACAACTTTAAGAAGTGTTACCTCTTCACCCATCTCATCCATTGTCCTCCAGAGGTTGTTATTATCTAGGTAGGTGATTGGATTCCATGCTGGTGGGAATGGGCCCCTGAAGGGGTATGATTTTCCCTGTGAGATACATATATTTAGGAGGAAACATTTACAACAGTGTAAATATTGTTAAATATGCTAAGTTAGCAATTTTTAAGAGCAAATCATGTTAGCTACTAATATGTGACTGACCAATATGTAATATACACTTGGGTCTTTTGGCACCTATATCCACAGAACCCTGTTCAGCTTTTTGGCATAGAAATCTCCAGTGAAGTCTTCATTCAAACAAATAAGTTTGGTGGCATGTTAAGCAGGGTAAATAGGATTGTGTCTGAAACTGAGATCCTTACCATATCAAATCTAAATGCTAGTATAGAATAGCTCCCAAAAGGTATCTCTGTTGTCAATAATATTTTTAAATACTTAGAATAAGGAGCCATTGTGTACACAGAGAATCAGAGAATTACACTTATAAGCACAATACACGTCAGAAGGGGTGTGAAATCACATGTGTACAGTTATGGGAAGGAAACGCCACAAAACAGGACCCAGCTTCCTCTTCTAGGGAGTCAGAAGTCTAGATATACACAGGAGTTTTCAGAGGTCAGGGAAATTAAAGCAGATAAATGAAACAACCTCAGGCCTCCCATGAAAGCATTTTGACACTAGCTAGTTCTCCCAACTAGGACAACACTTTGACATAGAGATATATGGACACAGCTCCATAAAGTATTGGCAATAAGACAACATACAAATCACACCTGGGAGGCTTAACTTGCTGATGACAGTTAAAGGATACATACAAACCCACTTTGGGTCTATTTAAAATGCTGGGTCAGAAGTCAGGCTGTGCAATATGACAGCATCTTTCAACTGAATCAGGATAAGCTTTCCAGTAACTCTAAGTTATTCAGCAATGATGCATCTTGTACTGATTTTGTAGCCAGGGCAACTGAGAAGCTAAATGGGAAGAGGTTTCATGCTAATTCTTGTATTAATTCTGTGACCATCTTGGGTTTTTTTTTTTTTTTTTTTTTTTTTTTTTTTTTTTGTCCATTGTAAGTGAAAGTTTTCCTGTGTCCTACCTGGTCTGCAGCTGCTCAGATCCAAATAAACACACAGGCTTATATTATTTTTAAACTATGGCCATGGCAGGCTTCTTGCTAGCTGGCTCTTATATCTTAAATTAACCCATTTCTATAAGTGTATACTTTGCCACATGGCTTGTGGCTTACTAGTATCTTAACATCTTGCTTCTCCTGGTGGGGGCTAGCAGTGTCTCCTCTGCTCTGTCTTTCTCCTTCCTTTCTCTCTCTAGTTAGAATGTCACGCCTAACCTTATTCTGCCTACCATTGGCCAAACAGCTTTATTTATCAACCAATCAGAGCAATACATATTCACAGCATATAGTGAAAGACCCCCGCTCCATTATGAGGACATGGGGCTTTGGGCTAATAAAATGCGCCCCCCCCCCTATAACTTAGCCTAAGAAACGCCATTCTAAAGGAATCAGAAAAACAGGAGTTCACAGCCATAGCCAGCCACCCGGCCTTGACAGAGATAGCTATGGCCAGCCTTGAGAGAGATAACTGTGGTCGGCAGTCTTGAGAGAAAGACAGTTAAGTCAAATCAGGATATTTTATGGCTGGCCCCCTGGCCTTGAGGAATAAGCAGCTGGCCTGGACAAGGCCAAATCAGCCACACACATATGACCCCAAGTTCACCCTGGCCTTCTTTAAAACAACCAATAGGGACCCTGTAACTATGCTTCTCGCTTCTGTAACCGCGCCTCTGCCCCTGGGATCCCATAAAAAGTCCCCCTTGCCCTAGGAAGGCGCGCAAGTCCTCCAAGAGACTTCGCCCCAGGTACCTGGTCTAAATAAACCCTCTTGCTTTTGCATCTGATCTGTGGTTTCGGTGTGTTCCTTGGGTTTGGGGTCTCTCCCGGAGGAAGATCTCAGCCGGGGGTCTTTCATTTGGTGGCCCGTACGGGGATTGAGACCCCTCCCTGGGACCACCGACCCACCATCAGGAGGTAAGCCGGCCGGCCTTGATTTATGTCATCCCTGTCCAGTCTGAGTGTTGTCTGTTTGTCTGAATGTTAAATGTTGTTTGTTTGTCTCCGCGCCTGCGCCTGATAATCTGTCTGTGTCAGTGGATCTGAAAGAGGGGACCGACGGGTCTGGACTTCGCCACTGGGAACCCTGGAAGACGTTCCAGGGGAATCTGGGGACCTGGAAGACGTTCCACGGTTCATCTGAAGTGCCCTCTGAGGCACGATCTGAAGACCCCTCTGGGGGCACGGTTTAAAGACCCCTCTGGGGGCACGGTTTTTCTGGTTTTGCTTTCGGTTTGGAACCGAAGCCGCGCAGCGAGTGTTAGTCTTATTTATATTGGTCTGTCGTTTTTTTGTTTTCTGTTTAACCGTTCTCCTCCTAAAAACAGCCATAGGACAGATTGTCACCACCCCCTTGAGCCTCATGCTTAAACACTGGTCAGACGTAAAGACACGAGCCAACAACGAAGGAGTCGTAAAAAAAAAAAAAAATAGATCACTCTTTGCGAGGCCGATTAGGTTAAAATAGATGTAAGATGGCCTCGTCAGGGAACCTTTAACCTCAGTCTTATTTCACAGGTGGAGGGAAAAGTTTTTACTTCCAGTCCCCATGGCCACCCGGACCAGGTCCCATACATTGCCATGTGGAGACTCCTGACAACAGAACCTCCCCCATGGGTTAAGCCGTTTCTCTTCCCCTCAGCCCCCCCCCCCGACAGCGCCGGAGGGACCGGCGGCTCCTGCAGCGGCCCCCAAACAGCGGAGGATGAGGTTCCTGCTTCCTCCCCTATTGCCGGTCGCCTACGAGGAAGGCGGGACAAACCAGCGAAGGTAGGGAACACCTACGTCTCTATCGCCAGTTGCTCTTAGCGGGTCTCCAAGGGGCTCTAGACCCCCTACCGATTCGGCTCAGGTTACCAGAAAGAGACGCCGGCAGCGCGTTTTTAAAAAAGACTTAGAGAGACACGGAGGGAGAGGAAAAACAAACAAACAAAAAAAGTCCTGGCCACTGTAATGTCTCAGGGACAGGTCAGAGAGGGAGTTAAGAAATTAGGACGGGAGATCAAAAAAAAAAAAAACACTGCTTGACAAAGACAAAGTGCTTACTGTAAACAGAGAGGACATTGGGCTCATGACTGATCAAAAAAAAAAAAGCCTCAAGGGTCTCGGAGACCTAAGTCAAGGGTCCTCAATCTGGAAGATTGGGAAGGTCACGGCCAGGAGCGCCCCCCCCAGCCCAGGCTAACTCTCAAGATGGGGGGGCAGCCAATGACCTTCCTAGTGGACACCGGGGCTCAACATTCAGTCCTGACCCATACCGGAGGCTCTCTCAGTGACCGCACAGCTTTGGTCCAGGGGGCCACAGGTAACAGGAGGTATCAAAGGACCACCAAAAAAAAAGGGTTCAGCTGGCATCTGGACAGGACCCAAAGGGACCCCCCCACAAGTCCTAGCCCTTTAAACTGTTCGTGGACGAGAACTCAGGCTTTGCAAAAGAAATGTTGGTACAGAGACTGGGGCCATGGAAGCCCGGTAGCTACAGGATGGCCCGCCCCCCTGTCTGCGTGTGGTAGCCGCCATTGCTGTTTTGCTCAAGGATGCAGGGAAACTGACTTTGGGACAGCCATTAACTGTGTTATCCTCCCATGCGGTGAAAGCTCTGGTCCAGCAGCCCCCAGATCGAGTGGTGTGCAGACCAGTTGTCTCCCTCAACCCCGCAACCCTGCTGCCTGGTACACGGATGGGAGCAGCTTCCTCCAAGAAGGAGAACGGAGGGCCAGAGCAGCCGTCACCACCGAATCGGAGATAGTTTGGACCTCACCACTGCCACCTGGAACATCGGCCCAAAAGACAGAGCTGATCGCGATGACCCAGGCCCTCCGGATGATGAAAGCCCGGAGGACCAGGAACTAACAAAGAAAATGGGGGCGAAATGGAGCCCCGAGCGACAAGCTTACATCATAGATGGACAGAGGTCTTGCCTACCAAGAAAAAGACCGCTAACGTGGTAACCAAAAAAACTCCTAGATGACATCTTTCCCAGGTATGAAATACCCCAGATATTGGGGTCAGACAATGGGCCCGCCTTCGTCTCCCAGGTAAGTCAGGAGGTGGCCAGGCTACTGGGGATCGATTGGAAACTTCATTGTGCATACAGCCCCCAGAGCTCAGGACAGGTAGAACGTGCAAATAAAACCATTAAGGAGACTTTAACCAAATTAACGCTTGCAACTCGCACTAGAGATTGGGTGCTCCTACTCCCCCTAGCCCTTTACCGAGCCCAGAATACTCCTAGGCCTCATGGCCTAACCCCGTTTGAGACCATGTATGGGGCTCCCCCACCAATTGTAAATTTCCTTCACTCTGATATCTCCTCTTTTGCCACTAGCCCTACCCTAGAGGCACACCTCCAAGCCCTCCAATT
Organism: Peromyscus maniculatus bairdii; assembly: GCF_049852395.1. Taxonomy (NCBI): domain Eukaryota; kingdom Metazoa; phylum Chordata; class Mammalia; order Rodentia; family Cricetidae; genus Peromyscus; species Peromyscus maniculatus. Next base: position 127,476,103 of record NC_134875.1, on the reverse strand, counting down.
GATGCAAAAGACGGTGTAAAAACCCCTGCCTGACGGGAGCAACTGAACCGCCCGGTGGTGCCTCACCCATTCAAGATTGGGGACTCTGTCTGGGTCCGACGCCATCAATCTAGGAACCTAGAGCCGAGGTTGACGGGACAGCGGCTTGGGTCCACACGTCGCATGTAAAGGCTGCCAAGGAACCCGACGAAGCTGAGGGCACCGAGACATCTAGTTCAACGCTCTCCAAACCCACTAAAGATAAGACTCACCCGGGGGTCCCCTTGATCCCCCTAATAGTCCTCCTGACATTGGGAGGGGCATCACCAGAGAGCCTGTTTCCCTGACGCTGGCCCTGTTATTGGGAAAAATTACCATGGGCGGAATAGCTGCTGGGGTAGATACAAGACTGCAGCCCTTATAGAGACCGGCCAATTCAGACAGCTCCAAGTAGCCATGCTCAACAGAAATGATTTAAAAAATAGTTCCAAAGGTCACCATGGTTTACGACCCTTGTCTCCACCATTATGGGCCCCCTAATCATCCTTCTGCTCATTTTATTGTTTGGGTCATACATCCTCAACAGATTGGTGCAATTCATCAAGGATAAGGTTTCTGTTGCCCAGGCTTTGATCCTAACCCAGCAATATCAGAGGCTCAGACAGTCAGAGATAGAGCTAACCCCTTATTCTCCATCCTAAAATGAAAGATTTCATTTGGTACAAAAGAAAATGGGGGAATGAAAGACCCCCGCTCCATTATGAGGACATGGGGCTTTGGGCCAATAAAATGCGCCCCCCCCTATAACTTAGCCTAAGAAACGCCATTCTAAAGGAATCAGAAAAACAGGAGTTCACAGCCATAGCCAGCCACCCGGCCTTGACAGAGATAGCTATGGCCAGCCTTGAGAGAGATAACTGTGGTCGGCAGTCTTGAGAGAAAGACAGTTAAGTCAAATCAGGATATTTTATGGCTGGCCCTCTGGCCTTGAGAAATAAGCAGCTGGCCTGGACAAGGCCAAATCAGCCACACACATACGACCCCAAATTCACCCTGCCCTTCTTTGAAACAACCACTAGGGACCCTGTAACTATGCTTCTCGCTTCTGTAACCGCGCCTCTGCCCCTGGGATCCCATAAAAAGTCCCCCTTGCCCTAGGAAGGCGCGCAAGTCCTCCAAGAGACTTCGCCCCAGGTACCTGGTCTAAATAAACCCTCTTGCTTTTGCATCTGATCTGTGGTTTCGGTGTGTTCCTTGGGTTTGGGGTCTCTCCCGGAGGAAGATCTCAGCCGGGGGTCTTTCAATAGAACGTCATCACCCATCAGTCCATAGACTATAAGAGTTAGAAAGAGAAGCAGGTAGATAGAGAAAGAGAGGATAGCTCATGTGAGAAGGACACTGACACGACCATAGCCTACAGTAGGCCAGCCACTTGGCAAAGAGACAGGATTCAAATTCAAAGGCAGTACATTAGTAGAATTCCCTCTTTTCCAAAGGCAAATTCTTTTTTCTTAAGTTCCAGGGAGCACGAGATAATTATTTCAGAAAGGAAGACCCCCAGTCTGACTCTTGAGCTTGACCTGGAAAAAGGGGATGGACAAATTTTATGCCAGGGCAGAGTCATCTGACAAACTATGACCTTCAGTTAGGACTTCACACAATGACTGCAGCCTGCTCCTCCTATATTCATCTTCTAACCAGGACACCTTGTGAGATAGGTACTTTTCTGCAACCCTTTCCTCCTTTGTCCAAGGACAATACCTTTTTCATAGAATGTTTTAGGTGAAAGTGAAACATAAGGGTACTTACTGGTAGGTCCCTTACAAGATTCTGTTTTACATACTGTAGCTCAGAGGTTCAGGTGAAATATAAGCCAAGATAAGGTATGGGGCTTCCCAGACCACAAGATTTCAACAAGGGTGAGTAATGGCGGCAGAGGCCAAGCACCAAAGTGATCCCAGTACAAAGATATTCTTATAAAGGGCCAGAGTAGTAACAACTGTGTGAACAAACTGTCAAAGAAACAACATACCAAGAACACCACCCTGAAGAATACAGATGCTTTTCTTATGCAAGAATTTGCTCCTAGTCCTCAGTGTCTTACATCTAAGCAGATAATGATTTAGCTTAGCTGGATTCATAAAAGCAAGTATGCTTTCATAAGATGAGGGAAAGTTTCTTATAAACACAGGAAAGAGCTATTGTTGGACTCATTAAACAATCTCAAGGCTTTAAGCTTCAAGGAATCAGAAAGAGAGGGAGGAAATGGAAGTTTATAAAAATCACTCAACCAAAGGCACTGCAAGAAGTGTGGACCTCAGGTTTGGCTATGGTATAAACAGTCCTGCGATTGTTACTATTTTGAACATTGTCCAAGGCAGCCTGTCCTTCTGAAGAATTCATGAAAAGACATCAGAATAAGTCCTAGCTCACAAAGCCCCATTACAAAGTCTAATTCCATAGAGCATTTTTATTTTATCCTCAAAATAGCCCTGTGATGTAGCATTTTTTTTTTTTTACTGTCATAGGTTAAGCAAATAAAGCACAAGTAAGTTTAAATGGCTACTTTGGAATATTACAGGTCACATGTGGAAGCTACTGGACTTTCAATTTAATTTATAGTAGTTGTGTAGGTCAAAAGTGTGTACATGTGTGTACTCATGTGTACCAATGTAAATGTGTATATGTGAAAAGAGAATGGGGACTATCTGGCAATTGTCAGGAAATAATCATGAGCCAATATATAGACTGCTGACTAATATCAAAATCACTATGATTAAAGTCAAATAAGTGTCCTACATTAAACACTATGACATAGAGTGCCACCTGAGGGATTAGGGTATTTGAGAGAAAGGTGCGTTGTGCTCTGGGCTCCCCAAGGAGAACAGTGAAGTAGACTTATGAGAAAATAGATGGCAGGAGTTCAAAAATGGCCCCACATTCTTTCAAATACTTCAGTGAAGGTGGGAAATTGTGAGGAAGTAGGCAAAGCTGAATAGCAAAGATTATTAGCTATGTGATTTAAGGGTCATGCACAGTTAACACACACACACATTCTAGATGACAAGGAAAAATTTGAAGATTAAATATTTATGGTGCACATTATAACTCTGTAGTATAATATTTGCCTATCATATACTGGGTTTGATCCCTAGAATTACAGGACATAAAGTTAAAACAAAGTAATCATTTATAATTTTCATCAAGCAAAATTCAATCATGCTTATCAATACTTCAACATGTTTATTTCATCTATTTATTCACTTATACACTTGATGGTTGAAGTATAAGCATCTAAGTAATTACTTTCTTCATGGTTTTCATCCTATTTTATATTCTAAACATGTTTTATATCATTTATTAAACCTTGTCAATCATACTTTCCTTGATAATTAGATGGTATTTCATGATATTTGGAGACTAACCATTGTCAAAGTGGGCTTAAAGGATCACACGGGGTTCCTGAAACAGGCAGGATGGAATTGAGAGTCTCAATTCTCCAACCATACATCCATATGAGGGAAATTTTTCTTCATATATTTCTTCCCAAACAACATGTTTCAATGAATTAAATGTTAATGAAGATACAAGAATCCAGCTATTTTTCTTGGAGCTCGATGCAAACAAGCTATGTAAAAATGTAAATAAATGCCATTCACTTATATTTTTCCATTTAAAAAAAATCTTATTAACTTTTTCTCATACAATAGAGTATATTATATCCCCTCCTCCAACTCCTAGATCCTCCCAACCCCCCTAACTGCCCAACTTTATTTCTCTCTCCATCTCTTTCTCTGTCAATAAAATCTCCCAAACCAAAACCAAAAAACAAGCAAACAAAAAGCTCAGAAAAGGAAAAAAAATACCTAAACAAACCCACTCAAAACCACACAGATTTGAGGGCCTACCCTGGAGTGTGGTTGATATCACAGTGACACTCTACTGTAGAAAACAGACTTTTTCCTTTGCAAGCAGATGTTAATTGGAGATAGTTTCTTGGTTAGGGGTGGGAACCTGTGTCCACTCTCCCCTCTCAGTCAGTACTGAGATGTGTGCAGGTCTTATGTGTGTTGCCACTGTCTCGCTGAATGCATCAGTCCTGTTGTTTCTGGAAGACCCTGTTTCCTCTGAGTCCTCCATCACCTCCAGGTCTTACACTCATTCTTCATACTCTTCTGCATAGATCCCTGAGCCTTGAGGGAAGGGTTTTGACTAAAAACATCCCATTTAGGGCTGAGTGCTACAAAGTCTCTCACCCTCTGCACACTGTCAAATTCTAGGTCTCTGTACTAATTACAGTCCTCTGCAAGAAGCTTCTGTCATGAAGGTTGAGTGAGGCATTGATATATGTAGATAGCAATATGTAATTAAGAGTCATTCTATTGTTATTTTCCCGTAGCAGAATAATAGTAGTAGGCTTTCCTCTAAGGCCCATGACCTATCTAGTCTCAGGTTCTTGGCCACTTCAGGAAGGTCATGTATGGGCTACATCTCATGGAGTATTCCTAAAGTATAATTTTAGAAAGTAGCTTGTTACTCCCATATTTGTGTCACTTTTACACCAGTATTTCTTGTAGGCAGGCCGTTGTACCGTTGTTAGAGATCTCAGGGTTTGTAGCTGGGTGATATTGATGATTACTTTCGTATTCTGGTAGTGTGCACAGGATATAACAGCACCATAGGCCCTATTCAGTAGTAAAGAAGCTTCTGGTTGGGTATCAGCTTAATATCTCCATGTTGAATGACAAAAATCAGTGGTGTCTTCAGCATAAGGTTTTGGAAAGTAACTAGTTTCCTTGTCAATAGCCTGTGATGTTTTGGGGGTCCATGCCACCCCTTTGGCCAATGACTGATCAAGATGTAACCCAGTCCTATCACAATGTAATCCATATGTATATATGTATACATACATAAATATATACATATATGTATGTATACACAACTATATATACATATATAAACTATGATAGTTTGTAATAGAATTATTGTGGTGACTTTAAGTGGATTAATAAGTAAATTGATAATTCTGTTTTGATTTCTAACATAGCAATTATAGAGCCACAAAAACAAAAGCTAGTTGAGATTCTCAGTAGTTTTAAAAAAAATATAAAAGTGCGAGAGAAAGTGGAATAGAATCTCATGAGAAGAAATACAAGATGGCTTTTAAGAGGTTATCAGAGCAGATTCAAAGTAGCTCTGAAATGTGATAGCTCTATGATTAAAGGCAAATGGGTCAAAATTGCAAGCTTCAGTTCTCTCTCTTTTGTAAAGACTTACTTATTTTTATTTTATGTGTATGAGTGTTTTTTATGTATGTATGTATGTATATATGTATGTATGTATGAAAGGTGCATGCCTGAAAGGCTACAAAGGCCAGAACAAGACATCAGATCCCATGAAAGTGGATTTAGAGTTGTGAGACACCATGTGGGTGTCCTCTGCAAGAACAGCAAGTGCTCTTAACTGCTGAAGTATCTCTCCAGGTTCATTCATTTTATTGTATGTATGTATGCATAGATGTGTATTTGTATGTATGTATGTATGGATGGATGGATGGATGTACATATGTATGTAGTTGGGCTGGAGCTGGAATTGCCAGCCTCAGTCACACTCGGCAAGTGTTGTACATGGAGACATACCAAACTCTTGTTCTCTTAACTTTAGAATCAGAATCACAATCTTTCCCTTGTGTGTGGCAGGGAGCACTGGAGGTTCTACACAGTACACAGGCTATGTATACACTAAACAGCTGTGGCTAAGGGTTCTGTGAGCATGATAAACTGTCATTTAAGCAACATTCTCTTACTCATAAAGCCATGTCCATGTTTTAAAAGTAATCTTCTTTGTGTTAATTCTGAGAGTCTGAATTCCTGGCATGAAGCCTTAGGTTCCAATTTTATGACAAACTTGATAAAAGCAAGAAAACCATTTGATATTCATGAGCTTTATTTTGGAGCCTGTAAAGATTTGCCAGGCTCTGGAAAACCATCTGAACTCTGCCTTCTGGAGCCTTTACTTTAGAGAAGCAGGCTGTTTGGTGACAGTAGTGTCAGTGTCAAGGCCCTACCAGTCCTTTTTTCCCCTTATCTTTGTTCTGGAGACCAAGGCCTCCCATTTCTATTGACTTTGCACTGCCTTCGTGTTCTTGATTCTAATGTCAGTCACTACCAGCAGGAAAAGATAGATCAATCTCCCGGAGGATGACCTTTTTCTCTTAGTATGTCACCTCAAATGCTCATGGGAACCTTGCCTTCCTGGCCATGGGAGCCTAGGTTGGTTATTTGTCTTTCTATAGTATGGCTACTTTTATACATATCAACTAGGCTATACTTAGGACATACTCATTTACAGGACTAAGCTTTCTTTCCTTTTGATCTATAGTTTCAGGTTGAGAGAAGAGAAATATAATCTTTCCCACGGGGGTAAGACCTGAAAACTGTACTTGGACAAATATTTTTCTTCCTCTGTCGACATGCTGGCTTTGTGGACCTCATTCATATTTATAAACACCCAGCCTGACATTGAGATTCTCTTTTGATAGCATCAACACATGGGGTAGATGTGGTTTTGAAATCTGCCAACAGCATCCAACCATATGAAAAGCCTGACATTGCTCAAGTGGGAGAGATGGGAAAGATGGAGTTGCAAAAAGCAGGTCAGGCACTATAGGAATAACCAGGGCAAAAGCTAACACAGGGCTTCCTCTGCACAGGCCTCTTAGTTGTACTTTACCCAAGTTTTATATACTTCACAATGACTTTAGGAGACAGGCAAAATATTGCCCATTTGAGATAGGGAAACTGAGCCAGAGAGACAGAGAGATGAAACAATTATTTGTTCTCATAACTAAGATTTTAATTTACATACTCAAAGGCCAATGCCATTGATCATGAACTTCTCAATCTCTTATTTAGTACAACTTGATAGGTATGAGCTGATAGTTTTGACTAAATTATTTAGTTTAATCTTTATAACAACTCAGTGAATAAGAGTATATAAATGGAATGTTCCATTTTGGAGATCAATTCCAAGGATGGGCTTAGTAAATCATCCAAGAGTGTATGGTCTACATGTGGTAGGACCAGAATTTAACCTATGATTTGTGAGCTCTTTTTCTATGTCAGTGCTGTGGACAGAGCCCAGGGCATGCCAAGTAAACCTCTCCCATTGAGCTGCATCTCCAGTCTTCAAACTCATTTTAAAAGTTTTCATGATGCATGACTGACATGATAAATTGCTCATAAGAGTAATAGAGTTCAGGTGTCTGCTCTATGAGCAACATCTCAGGTGATTTATAGAAGGTCTCTGGAGGCATTTAATCCAGGAATCACTTCAGATTCTTACAAGCCAGGCAGGGGCTAATGATCAGTTGAATGACTGGCCAGATCATTTCCATGGCTGTTTTTCCTGTTCCAGTAAAAGTCTAGTCCAGCTCATGCTCAAATGGTTGTCACACCAACTTCTTTATTCATCCAACAAACACTTCCCATGTTCCTGGCAGTGTTCTAGGCACTGGATATACAGCAGACAAAAATTTATTCTCTTTCACAAGTTTATTTTCTAGTAGGTCCAAAGGAAATAAATGAACTAAAGGACAATAAGAAATCCATGTAGTGGATTAGAAAGGGGAAATGCGACAGACACAAAGAGAGTAAAGAGGACAAACAGGAAGTGCTGGCAGCTTGGGGTTGGTTGCAATTTTAAATGAGGTGGTCAGAGAAGGTGTTTTCAGGGGAGCTAACACTGAATGTTGAGATGGGGGAATTCTGTGACTTCACGGAGGAAGTGTGCTCCAATCAGACAGAGTCTTAGCATGTATCCTGAGATGGAAGAATGGATGGAGTAAAGGATTCAAGGCACAGAAAGGAGCTGGTCCCACTCTCCCCTTTTGTTTCTCCAACAGAAATGTCCCCTTGCTCTCCATAACAAAGCCAGGCTCATGAAACTGATTTTCAAGGTGGCCAGAAGAAGGTGGTTCTCAGAAAAAGTGGCTGCCTTTGTGCTTGGTCAGGCATTTGCTCTGATCTTAGTGGGACACTTTCATGGCACATTTCAGCTAACATTCTGTATGTTCTAATATCCAGTGGGAGGTGCGAAAGACTTGCCAGCCCAGATCTTAAGATTCAGTTTCATGAAGAAGTCTCCAAAACTCATCTTGCCCCAACTAGTATTTGTCCAGAATATTCATTTGGAGTCCCTACCATACTTGTTCATGGTATTTTGATATTATTGGATGTTGTTTCTCTTCTGTCTCCAGTCACTTAAGGAAAGGAACTAACAATCTGTATCCTCCCATAATGCTCCCACAAGAGTATAATAGATTTAACTGATGATTGGTAAGGATTGAAGAAATGGATGGATGGGTGGAAGATGAATGATTGGCTGAGTGTAATTCTGAAGGTGATGAATCCTGCAGCATCTAAGGCAGCAGCATGAGTGCTTTGTAAACAGAATCACAATTAATTGATCAGGACTGGGAGTATGACTCAATGGAAAAAAGTGCTTGCTTGCCCTGTGGGAGTTCTTGGATATGACGTACACCATCATCCCCTAAATTTAATTTCTTCTGAAAAAAATCAATGTTTAAAGCAGAAGGCTGCAAATTGTAACTAGCCCTCAAAAGAACTTATCAAGTGTCTTCTTTGCCTTCAGTGTCTGTTTTGAGTACACCTGCTGAGGAAGGCAAGTCTGAGCTCCACAGGAAGGAGTCTCAAATTAGATTGTTGACTTCAGAGAATAAGATTGTGTTCCCAAGGATACTCTGCATCCTTTGATGCCTGAATCAGACACTTCCAATCCTAGCACGTAGCAAACCAGCAGGACAGACTGCCAATGCCGAGAGACTGCTTCAAAGCAAAATAATGTTCACAGCTACAAACCACTTTTCTGTGGCACCGTTTTCACTCTTTTTTATTTGTAGGGACTTAAGTGTTTATTTGATCAAATGCATAGGCATCTAACATATTTTAATAAATATCATCCCTTTGTTTAGACCATGTAGTTTTTAGTATCCCCAATATATTAAACAACATGCACCATTACGAACAACCTTGCAGAGTAATCTAGCCCTGGATAATGTACTTTTCAAAAACAGAGACAGAAAATTAACAGTGTTAGACTGTCTTGGCTCGAATAAAAGGCTGAACAATCAAAATATCAAAGACAGTAAGAAATATAAAACCTTACAGAAATGGCTCTTAGCCTTTTCTTCGACAAGGGTACCAGTGAAAGTCTGTTCAAGGCCATGGAATCTCTCTAGGACACTGAACACACACACACACACACACACACACACACACACACACACACACACACACACACACACACACACACGAGAGAGAGAGAGAGAGAGAGAGAGAGAGAGAGAGAGAGAGAGAGAGAGAGAGAGAGAGAGAGAGATTATTCTGTATCTAATACCTGAAGCTCATCTGTGGGTCACTAAGCCCCACTTTTGACCCCTTAGAGTTCAGATCATATTCATTACTATGGCCTAGATATATAATAGTAAGAGAGTGCTTGTGGCTTGTGGACCACACAGGAAATCCCAGGTTCTATCCTCAGAGCTTCTGCAAATAAGAAAAGTCACAAGGAAACCAGAAATATAGATTACACATAGTTCCATTTTTATAACACTCAAAAACAGGCAAAATTGCTGAGTGGTGGTGGTTCATGCTTTTAATTTCAGTACTTGGGAGGCAGAGGCAGGCTGATCTCTGTGAATTAGAGGCCAGCCTGGTCTACAAGTGAGTTCTAGGACAGCCAGAGCTGTTACACAGAGAAACCCTGTCTCTAAAATAGAATCAAAACTAACAAAACAAAACAAAGAACGAGGCAAAAATCAATCAATGGCAACTCAGGTCAGCATACCACAGCATTCTGGAGATGTGGAGATGAAGTAGGACATAGCACCAAGCTCAAGGAGCTCCAAAGTCTAGGCAGAAGGGCAGGTTTATGGAAAGAGAATTATGATGCCGTACTTGATCAGGCTTCATGGCTTTGCCTTCACTTCTAACTCCAAAGCCAGATAACAGAGTAGACAGAGTCCTTTCTAAATGAAATCTGGCCTGGAACTATTGGAGTTTACTTCGCAAATGCTCAGTCAAGGCTACTTTAATGAGCTAGTCCAGGGTGTCCCTCATTCCTGAAGCTTCCAGGAGTGTATCTGGTAGGCAACCCTGCTCCTTATCTCCCTTCAGAGATTCTCCCCAGCTGCAGAAAATCCATTTTGCCCAAAGCAATGTTGCATCCTTTGGGCAGCTCACTTCCAATGACTGGGGAATGTGAAGGTACAAAGGCATTCCCTCTGGGACCACTCTGGAAAGTTCTGAAGACTCTCCCATCCTCAGACTTCCTTGCATGGTCAGCTGAGGTGCGCATTGCAGCCACATCACAAGTCTGACGTCTTCTTCCACCCACTTCTGCTTCCTTTCCCTCCTCTTTGCAGCTGCTGCCCCCCAGAATCCTTCCTAACAAGACTCCTCCCATGGATGTGGAGTGGCTCAGACCATAGTAGATACTTTTGGAACCAGGCCTGATGGGACTTTATTTGAGAACAAGGATGTCAGTTTCTTCTCTGTTATCCTCACCAGACTTGCTAAAAATCGGGAGATAAGGCAAGATTTGTGACAAACATCCTCAGACAGCTGAACAGACTGAAAAGGGGGATTGCAGACCATAATCAAATTTAAAGGCTATAAGTCAAAGTTTATTTGAATATCACAGATCATAATTTTAAAGTGCCGTTAATGTTCATATAATAAAGGTTTGGTCAGGAAAAGCAAGAGTAAATTCATCATCTTTAAAATGTGTCTCCAGGGTCTGGAGTGATGGGTCAGAGTTAAGAGCACTGACTGCTCTTCAAAAGGGCCTGAGTTTGGTTCCCAGCACCCACCTCAGGTTGCTCCCAACAGTTTGTCACTCCAGCTCCCAGGCATCAGATTCCTATGGCCTCTGAAGGTACCTGTACTCACATGCACATACCCACATCTACACACACAAATTTAAAAAGTGATAATGACTAATAAGTATTTTTAGTTGTTTAGAGATAGGACCTTAGAATTGAAATCCATATGATCTCCAAATTTCAATGAAGCATAAATAAGCTTAAATACTGAAATAATTTCTTCCATGTATTTTTATTGTGGTGTGTGTGTGTGTGTGTGTGTGTGTGTGTGTGTGTGTGTGTCTGTCTGTCTGTCTGTCTGTCACAGTGCACATGTAGAGGACAGAGGGCAACTTTTGAAAGTCAATTTTATCACTTGTGGGTTGCAGGAATAGAACTCAGGTCCTTGGTCTTGGCAGCAAGTACTTTTACCCACTAAGCCACCTTGCTGGCCCTCAAGCATTTTTTAAGCACACCCTGCTAGCTACATTTGCTTAAGCACAATGTTTAAAGAAAAGTAACTTTTAGTATCAGTAAAGAATTTCTTAAAAATTTTCCCATAAATAATTTACATAGAAGGTACTTTTCCCAGCTCATATTATAATTTAATGAATAAACCTAATATGGGTTTCCACAGACAAAAATATCAATAAAATGCTTACTCAGATAGCCATCGTTAAATGCATAAACTTTCAGGCTCACACGTGTATGTTATGGTTTGGAAATTTTCACTAAGGTGTGAAATGATTTTTCTAGCAATTATATTATTGTAGGGCAGTAAAAATCAAACAAAAAGATTATCATATAAAGGGAGATTTAACTTCACCACAATCACCAAAAATCTTTCTTTTATAAAAGCAAACACTAGAAGCCACTTGAAAAAGATGAATTTGGGGACTGGGCTGTGTAGGTCCATGGTAAAGCACTCGAATTGCAGGTGTCAAGCCTTCTGTTTCATCCCCAGCATCACAACTTTTGAAAATTAAAATAAACAACCTATTTTGGCTTATGAATACATTTTGTCAGCGGTCAGAGCACAGCTTGTGACAGTCAACATTCCAGTAGGTAACTGTGAAACTGGCATGGAACAAGTCAACTAGTTCTCTGCCTAATGTAGATGCCTATAGAATTTATATTATGATGTTACTGAGGACAATAAACGAAGTAGCACATCTTTTAGCACAGTGATGTATATATAGCAAACGTTTAAATATTGACCAATATCAACATTACTATAATTACACTTTTCTTTCAAACTGCCATTTAGAGTATGAGCATATTGGTTCAAGAAACCAATTAACTCGAATTCTGTAAACTTAAGTAAGTTAAATACCTGACACTTTCTACGTTGCTCATTTTCCACTTTATAGAGGATTCTGTAACATGTAAATAATTACAACTACCTCCAGGGCTGGAGTTGGATTAATGAGTTAATATACATAAAATATTTAGAGGGATATATGTGGGGCATTTACCCATCAACCCCACAGCTCCCCCAGAGTTTTCTTGAGTGGGAGCAGCAGGAAATATTAGATAGAAGGATTTAGATTGAGGAGATAAACAGATAGAAAATACAGGATAGCCTTGAGAAGGCCTGGAACCTATTCCAATGAGCCCCAACTGTCTCTGCCCCAGGGTATTTATAGAAACGCCAAGGGGTGGAGCAAAAGACCTCCCCCCTAGCACAGCCAAGTGCAGACCATCTCAGACACCTGCACTCAGGCCTGTGGTCCTAATCATCCTCTATGCGGACCTGCTGGGTAAAGCCACAAGGAACCTGAAAACGGGCTCCCACAGATATAGACTATAGTTATGACTTCAACAAATACCACAAAATCCCTGTCTATACACATCTTGAGCTTTCATGACTCTCTAGAACAATTTCATCAAATGAATATGATTTGGTAGCAGAAAATTCAAAGCTTCCCACCATTATAGTACCACTAAGCATGCTGATAATTACCTTTATCACCAAATGCTCACTAAATACCCTTCATCAGAGTAAGTGCTCACTCAGATGCATTACTAGCAAGCTTTCTGTGAAATTTCAGCCCTGAACCCTCAACTCCAGCCTACCAGCAGAGTTCAACTTTAGCATACAATCTGCTTCAGTTCCTAGTCTAACTATAGCCTCACTGTGCTTGCAGGTGCAGGGTGATGGGTGTCTTTAAAAGACATTGTCCAAATGGTTTTGATGTCCCTGAAATATATAGAGCAATGAAAAAATGGAAATGCTTTTTTGTTTTCTTTTTGAGACAGGGTTTCTTCGTGTAGCTTTATGACTTTCCTGGAACTCAGTCTGTAGCCCAGGCAGGCCTCGAACTCACAGAGATCCTCCTGCCTCTGCCTCCCAAGTGCTGGGATTAAACGTGTGTGCCACTACCGCCTGGCTGTGGAAATGCTTTCTTTAACTTGGGAAAAAGCCTAGTACAATAAAAATAAAAAGGAAGTAACGGGGAGAGACAGAAAAATTAGTTTTCTTAAAACAGGATTTTCTTCAGATGTCAATCATTAGGGTTACCAGACTACCATTTTGAAGTGTGAGGATATGTAATGTTCTAAGAGTAGAAAATGTATATCTAAAGAGTACATTATCAAACAGAAATACTTCCTAATGAGTTTGTCTACTACACAAGATAAAAATATGAAAATACCTGATATTTTAGTTATTTCATATGTTGTCCTATTTGATTTCATGACATAAACTAATCATCCTTTATAGACTTGGAGTTAAAGCTTGTAAGAAGTATTAAATTACATTTTCAGGGTCCATGATGAATCTACTGAAACCCTGGTTCTATGACTCCACAATTCATATCTTTCTCTCTAGAAAGATCCCCATGAGATAGAAATCCATATCATTAGATTTATCTAAGTACCACATATATTTTCTTCTCCACTGAATTGCTCTACAAGCTCCAAATTCTGTCTTTAATTAAAGTTCATACTGGTAAAAACTTTTGAATCCATAAGTTAGTTGTTTAGGAGAAGTGTGGACTTTCTGCAGAGGTACAAACCAAAATGATAATTCATTTTGCTGGGTCATAGGATTCCCTCTAGGAAGCTTACTGCCTGAAAATAAGATGTACATTTTAAAGTATGCATTGGTCACAGAAAGAAATGTCTGCCTGTGTGGCACCCATAGGAGCTTTGCTACTATGCACATTGTTAGTATGGAAATTTTGTTTATTTAAGAGAGAGTCACTTGTTGAGACAATAAGAAAAGCACAGGACAGGTTCTGATTAAAAGATCATGCTGAAGATTTGCAGAGAAATTATCTTGGATAAGCCTAGAAATGATGCTGTGTCCTATAGGGAAACTCTGGACTGAGATGTAAAGGATATCTCAGAGATATTTGCTTATATGAAACAATCATTTTCAGGAAGATGTTTAAAAAACTCACTAAAGGAGCACTTTTCATTGACGTTCATGCTTTTAAAATACCATTTTCAAAGGAGTGGTCACAGCAAGAAAAAAGTGGGTATGAGAAGCAAAGATTGTGATAGGTAAATGTGCTATCGTACTATAAAAAAACAACAAAAAACAAAAAACAAAACAAAACAAACAAACAAACAAACAAAAAAACTCCGAGGTAATCAAGTTATGAAAAGAAAAAAATCTTTTTATCATAATTTGGGAAATTTCAGTCCAGGATCAATAAAGCCTGTGTTGAGACAGCAACCACGGCAGGAATGTGTGGTGGAATAGAATCAAACACGTGATGGCTATAGGGGAGTAAAAGAAAGGAAAAGGAGAAGCTGGGCTCCAACTATAGCCTTCAAAGCCCCACTCAAATGTCTGAAAGACCTCTTCCTACATGCCAATCTCTTAAGGCCTCTCCTACCGTATGGTTTGGATAGGAAGTGCCCACCCCTCAACATTATATATTGAAGGCGTGGTTTCCAAAGAAGCAATGTTCAGTGATGGGGCTTTGGAAACCTATTGGAACATGAAAGCTCTCACTTCACCAATGGATTAATTCACTGTTATTTGATGGCCTTGCTTGGGTTGTACAGAAACTTAGGGAGGGAGGCTGGTTGGAGGAAGTAGTTCCCTGGGATATATAATAGAGGAGGAGATATTATCTCTAGCTTTTTCCTCTCTGACTATCTCTGCTTCCCGGCTACCATGAATTAAAACACTTTACTGTATCCCATGCTCTCTGTAGTGCTACTCTACCTTATCAAAACTTAAGAACAATGCAGCCAGCCAGCCATGGACTGAAACCATGAGCCAAGACAAATATTTCCTATGTTTATGCTTTAGTCCAGATATTTGGTCACAGGAGAAATTGATAAGCCCAACTGCTTCCCAATAGCACCAAGCTGAGGACTTAGTTTTTAGCATATATGCCTTTGGTAAACACTTCAAATTCAAACTATAGCAGCAAACATCTTAATATCATCATCACCATTGCAATCAATATCATCATCCCCACCATTTGTGTTATTACCAACATCATCATACTTGGCTCAACATTTGTTGTGTACTGAAACCTTCTCAAAGATGTTTGTGGCATTTAATTCATCTCTCTCTCTCTGTCTCTCTCTTAACTCTATCAGAAATGTGTTATTATTATCTTCATTTTAAAGAATTTTGCCTCAAATGACACAACCAATAAGTAGTGAGTCCAAAATCTAAATGTAGGCCTTCTGTGTTTTATGCATATTATTTCAATCTTTATATTGTTAGATATGCACTGATTGTTGTAGCTGTTGACTTGTTTAGGAACACATGAAAAGGATACACTTTGCTAGGCCTTGAAGAGCTCTGGGACAATAATGCCTACAGAGTTTGGACCTACTGAAACAGCAAAAGACTACTAAGACCAAGTCATTTTGTACACAGATAGACAATACATTCATCAAGATGTCTGTTAATTCATGGCTTCCATTAAATTTGTGTGCCTCTTTTTCCTTCTTAATATTATTTTCAACATCTCACAATTTTCCTCTTTAAGCCTCTATGTATTTGTGTTCAGAAAGTCTGTCATTACACTAATATTTCTTTATTTGATCAGTATCTTTTGGAAACACTAAAATTGATTTTAAATTTAGAAAGCTCATAAAACATCCCCAATGCCATTCTTATATACTGTTCCAACTTAGAAATTCTTTGGTGATATTGCCTCATATGATTGCCTTAAATTCCAAGGTAGGTCACAGGGTGTAAATAACTTCTCCAGACTTTCAGGATGCTTCAACAATAGCCATCATATGATATAGAAATGCAGGCTGACCTAAATATAGGTTCAAAATGGTCATCTTCAAAATTATTGAATGACTTCTGACCACATCTTTTCTTCACGGGCATTGTGCTAGTTTTAGGTGAATTTGACACAAGCTAGAATCGTCTGAAAGGAAGGAACCTCAATTGAGAAAATGCCTCCATAAGACCTGGCCGTAGGGCATTTTCTTAATTAGTGATTCATGGGGGAGGGCCCATCCCATTGTGGGTGGCATCACTCATGAGCTGGTGGTCCTGGGTTCTATAAGAAGGCATGCTGAGCAAGCCACGATGCATGCACAAGTCAGTAAAGAGCGCCCCTCCATGACTTCTGTACCAGCTCCCGCCTCCAGGTTCCTGCCCTGCTTGAGTTCCTGTCCTCACTTCCTTCAGTGATGAACACTGGTATGAAAGTGTAAGCCAAATAAACCCTTTCCTCCCAAAGTTGCTATGGCCATGGTGTTTTATTGCAGAAATTAGCAACCCCCACTAAGACAGGTACAGACATCAGTTTCTACAGCTTCAGAGGAGAACAGAGTGGGATTCCCAGACTACTTTCATCACCAGTGAATGAGATGAAATAAGAGAACCAACTGTGATGATGCAAGCTTTTTAACACATGCTGAATTTCATGTTTGAGAAACTCAAAGGTTCAATATCCATGGAAATATAAGGCATTCATATTTCAGTGGATTATTGATTAAATGCCTTCATGAAGAAAGAGGATAAGCTCTTTTCAGAAAACAATGTGTATTCCTTTTCTATACATGTCCAAAGGAAGGAACAATGGTGGCTGGTGTGACTCTTCACCTAGGAAGAAGACATACATGGAAACATGCATATGTGCTCAACAGACACAGAAGCATAGAGAATTTATTGGCACCTGCAGGAACTGCTGTGAAATTTTGCTTTGGAAAGAAGAGTCAGTCGAGTGTAGTGGCCCACAACTGTAATCGCAGCACTTGTGAGGAAGAAGCTGGCAGAGCTCTGTGAGTTCTGGTCTACATAGTGAGTTTTAGGGTAGTCAGAGCTACATAGAGAAACCCTGTCTCAGAAAAGAAAAGAAAAGGAAAGAAAAGAAAAGAAAATTAGAGTCATATCTCATTACTTCTATCCTTCAAAGCTTTTAGAGTCTGCCCACTTCACCCAGCATACAAGCCAGTGTTTTGAAGTAGTCAGCTTTCTCTATATGCAAATTCCACATCTGTGTGTGTGTGTGTGTGTGTGTGTGTGTGTGTGTGTGACAATCAATCACAGAGGCAAGCTTTTTAAAATCACATCTGTATTGAATTATATATAAGATTTTCTTTCTTGTCATAATTCAATATAAGTATTTATGTAATATTTACACTGATAAAGTATTGTACATCATCTAGAGATGATTTAAAGCATATAAGAGGATGTGGGTAAGTTATATACAATTCATTTTAGGGACTTGGGCATAAGTGAATTTTGATATTCACATGGGAAGACCATTCTGCAATCGATTACCTGCAGATGCCAAAGGTCAACAGTATACTTTCCTTATAAGACTTTAGTGGTTAATGCAATGTAAATGTCCTCTAAATAGTTTCTTAATTGTATTGGGTATTATAAGTCATCTAGAAATGATTTAAAGCATACGAGATGATGTTCACAGATTCTGTAAAAACACAATATCATTTAATATAAGGGATTTGAACATTTAAAGATGTCAACATCCACAGGGGATTGTAGTACCAATTCCCCCCTTGCGCCCGGTAATAATGATAAATATAATTACCTACTGACTGGGTCCTCTATTATCCAGCTCTGAGGACTGACCTCACATCCAAGTGCTAGAACTTGTTCATACTATGCCTAATAATTCTGCTCTGTGAAAGACTGGAAGCTTGATATTGGCAAGGAAATATTTATACCATGCAAATTCTACAGATGACAGCTAGAGTTTTTGTTTGGCTTTGTTTTGTTTTGCTCCAGAGTGGTTTAAAAGCAAACAATTGTTTCTCTTTCTCAACTCTTTCTTAACTTCTCTGAGTACATAGGCTTCTTACTCTTCACAAACATTTGTTACACACCATGTTTCAGGCTTCCAATTTGTTATTTATCCTTCTGGCTGAAACATTTTAGTCTTGACAACCACGTTTTGTTCTTTTGCCTCTTTGAGGTTTGTTTGAAATGTTAACAACTTGGTGAAGTTCTCCCTGACTTCCCTACTTAGCATCACGTTCCTCTCACACCTCCCCATATTCTTCAATCTCCATTGCCTTATAACTCATATAGAATGCCTCTGTGTGCGTGTGTGCGCGTGTGCACACATTCACAAACCCTTTCACATACATTTTCACTATATTTTGCTCTCTTATACATGTTTATAGGTATTTATAGGATCTGGTTGAAAAATTCAAATCATTATTATAAATTATTGTTTCCATGGGAAAATAACAAAAAGAAAAGCCAAAGTCCTTTTCATAATTTAGCAACTTGATGCATAATTGAATTTTAGCGCCAAAATACACCTGAAAAATCAACTCAAAGGCTCATTAGAGTTAAGAGTTATCAAATTAAGAGGCAACTTTAAAAAAAAATCTTCAGACAAATGTGAGTTTTTGGTACATCTACATTAAGTTAAGAATGTTCATATGTTGACTACCCAAGGGAGGCCTTACTCTCTATGAGGAGGGGATGGGGGTAGGTGGGGGGAGTGGGAGAAGAGGAGGGAGGGGGAACAGGGGTTGGTATGTAAAAGGACTATATATATGTATATATATATAAATATATATATATAATGTTCATTTTTTTAAACAATTTTTTTCATTCTATGCTTAACCTTTTTCTTTCTAAAGTACTAGGATTAGAATTCAGAGTCTTGAACATGCTAGGCCATCACCATTACATCCATATTTTTAATGCCTTCTAATAATTGTTATATATTTTATTGGTTAATTGCATGCCTTTCCTGGTTAACATGAAAGCTCCATGCGGAGAGACAGTTTGGCATGTTTTATTCACCTGTGTATTGACAATTTATTTGTAACTTAAACGTGCAGGAAGAAGATAGCATTCACTTGTGAGATTTGTATGGGAACTTTAGCCTAAATGTCAAGCTGAATAAGCTTCCTTGTTCCTTGACATCTTCTAGGACTAGATTTTTTGTGACTTGAATACTGTAGTTGTCCCCAAATAACAATGCTAAATCACGATCTGCCTAATCATGCTCTGAAAGGAACAGGATCACAGAAAGACAGAAACCCATTCTTTCTATTATTTGTGCAAGAAGCAATTACTTAAAACCTACTAAGCATTATTTTCTGGTGCAAGTTCTGGAGGTATTACAATGGGTAAAATAATAATGATAATATTTACATGAAAATACAAAAGGAAATATATATATAATGAAAACATATATAAGGAGAAATATATAAATATATAAAGAAATCTTAACAACATAGTTTTCTAAATACAACCTGCATAGTGACAATGTCAGTTGACATGTCCAAATGTATGGAAGAAACCTCAGAATGCCCCATTCCTAGATGAAGAGCTATAGACAATTAATGGCTGCTAAAAGAGGGAGAATCATTCTCTCCAGGGACAAGACCTCTGATAATTTATCCAATTCCAAGTGGTCAGCTCTAAACATATGTACATAGGAGGAATGCTAAACAGAATCAGCAGGTTCTATTTATGGATACACATGTACACACACACACACACACACACACACACACACACACACACCCCACCACTACCACCACCACCACCAATAATTAAAGAAAAGATGCTGAATTTGAGAGGGGTTGGGAGGAGCAGAGGAAGAGGTGGAGAGGGAGAGTGTGTTGGAAATTATGTAAATAAAGTACTCTTGCATAAAATTCTCAAAAATAATAATGAAATAAACGTTTAAAAATGTAAAGGGAGGTTAGGCTCAGTGGGTAAATGCACTTGCTTATTAGGCCTGATGATTTGAAATTGATTTATGTTGGCTACTGATGGAAGGAAAGAACTGACTTCAGCAACTCCCTCTTATTTCCACCTGCATACTGTGCACCCGTATATACATATATATACCCCTCTACACAAACATAAATTAATATTTTTCTAAAAGGATAAAAGAAAAACATATATATGGATACATACATATGCACACACATTACATGCATACTGGAACTTGTGCCAGGAGAGAGCGGGTATATAATATAACTTTTTAAGCTTTTTCTGTTTTTTTCACTATTTGCCAAAATAGCATCATCAATTAGGGGGCAAACTTTCAACACCTGAACCTGTGGGGGAAATTTATATCAAAAAACAAAGGATAGCTGGGTGGTGGTGGCGCACACCTTTAATCCCAGCACTTGGGAGGCAGAGCCAGGTGGATCTCTGTGAGTTCGAGACCAGCCTGGTCTACAGAGCGAGATCTAGGACAGGCACCAAAACTACATAGAGAAAAAAAACGAAAAAGAAAGGGGATAACTTGAGGATAGAAAATACCAGTTAGGATAGAGAAGGGCCCTCCTTAGGATCACCAGAGAAAGGCTTTCTAAGTGGAAGAAGTAACAACTGTGCTTGGGTAATTCATTTCTGCGTAGAGAAATAGATCCACAATTAACTGGCTTTACAACCTCAATTTAATTATTTCTCACAGTTTCTATGTGGGTTGACTAGGCACAGCTGTCTGATTGTTGCTCAGGAAGCTGTGTCAGATAGTGGTGTGGCTCGAGTCTTTTGAAGGCTGGCTCAGCTTGGGCATACAGGATAGCTTCATTCCTGACTCTAGTACCATAAAAGTAAAGGCTCAAAAGCTGTATTCAACTGGAATAGGTACTTAGGATGCCCACATGTAGCCTCCCTAGCTTGGCACTTTCAGACTATTTGCACTCTTCTCATGATCTCTATAACTCAAGGCTCTAAGAGTAAGTACTCTCAAGAGAAGTGTACCTGCCAGTTTCCCAAGGCTTGTGCCCAAATTGGAGCAGTATGACTTTTGTCATGGCCTCCTGGTCAAAACAGTAACAGAGTCCTCCCATATTCAAAGGGAAGGGGACATGGGACTGTCATCTCCTCCATAGGAGCAAGACTGGGCAGCCACCTTAACTCAGCTTCAGAGTTCAAAATCCAGGAGATGGAATAAACTTGGCACACAAGAAGGCAGAGTGAAGCTGGGCATGGTGGTGCACACCTTTAATCTCAACACTTGGTAGAATGAGGCAAGAGATTAAAAATATGAGACCACTCAATACGGACTGCATATCAGATTAAATGCCATCCTGGGCTATTTAGTAAAACTGTGTGTTAAAAAGGAGTAAATAGGGGCCAGAGATCTGGGTCAGCAGTCAAGAGCGTGCACTGATCTTGCAAAAGACCAAAGTTTGGTTTTCAGCACTAACATTGGATGACTCAACTGTCTACAATTCCAGCTCTAGGGGATCCAACACTCGTTTCTGGCTTTCATGAGCACATGTACTCACATGCATATACACATACACATGTACAGGCACACACACATAATTAAAAATAAATATTAATCTTGTGCTGGGTGTGATGGTGCACACATGTCTTTAATCCAGCATTGACAGGCAGATATCTATGATTTTGAGGCCAACCTGGTTTATATAGGGAATTCCAGGAAACTCTATCACAAAAACCCAAAAGAAATAGAGAAATAAATATTAATCTTTAAAAATGAGTGAGTAAGCCGGGCGTTGGTGGCGCACGCCTTTAATCCCAGCACTCGGGAGGCAGAGCCAGGCGGATCTCTGTGAGTTCGAGGCCAGCCTGGGCTACCAAGTGAGCTCCAGGAAAGGCGCAAAGCTACACAGAGAAACCCTGTCTCAAAAAAAAAAAAATGAGTGAGTAACAGAATATAATTAGTGCCACAACTTAAATACAATGACAAGCTGGATGTGGTAATCCACACCTGCAATGTCAGCCTCCAGATTGAAGCAAGAGGATTATAAATTTGGAGGTCAGACTTCACTACACTGCAAAAGCCTGTTTAAAAAATAATAGCAGGAGTGGCTGCAATAGAGCCTAGTCAGGGAGTTGATGGGGCATAATATTTATGCTCTTTAAGGCTATGATAAAAATAGAATTTAATCATTCTACTTCTAACATTTTTTTTTTAAACTAGTTTTTCTCCCAGAGTTCCATAGTCAAAAAACTTTAGCTCCAGCCTGGATACATAGACAAGATGTCAACAGGATTCTGGGAAAAAGGCCTGGAACTAAGCAGGGAAAAATATGAGGTCCTCAAAATAGAAGCAACATAGCTATCCTGACCTTAAAAGAGCAAAGGCAGCTTAAAAGCAACCTGTTGTTTTTAGACGGACTTACATGCTCCCTAATCCAAAACATCAATGCTATTCAGTATCGCAGTGGCATTCTTCAACAGCCAAAACACCTACTCTACATAGATCTCTCTTAAATATATGGTTTTATCAATTCCCTTCTATTGAAGAACAATACACGTAAAATAATCCTTCCTCTAACCTCCAACAGTATGTTTATACTATGTAATAGCAATACAAACATAAGATACATGTATATCTATCTACTCCTGTGTTTGTCTCATTTGACACACAGTACCAGCAGTCTCACTGGAATGAGCAGCTTTGATAGTTTTTAAGTTCCTGGATTTGATATGGAATGTGATGGCTTAATATCATGTTAGTGTGTTTTCTGTTGCTATAATGAAACACCTGAAGGTACTTTACAAAGAAAAAAAGATTGATTTATCTTATAGTTTTGAATATTCAGGAATATTGTGTGAACATTTTCTCAGGTCTACAGAGGCACCTGCCATGACCCCTGAAATGACCATGTCATATGACAGATGGCATCAGGACAAGAGTGCCTGTGAGAAGGCAGAAATCACAGGGAGATAAAGGAGGGCAAAGAGAGGAGGAGAGGAGTCAGTTTGGGTCCATTGTTACGGTGTGTGTGTGTGTGTGTGTGTGTGTGTGTGTGTGTGTGTATGTGTTTGTGATGTGTGTGTGTGTGTGTGTGTGTGTGTGTGTGTGTGTGTGTGCTGTAATGGCAAGTGTGTGGAGGTCTATTTGCAGAAGTGATTTCCTTCCTTCTACCATGTTTTCTTGGGGGTGGAACTCATATTGTCAGGCTTGGCATTACCTGCTGAGCAAACTCTCGGGTGCCCGTCTTGCTCTATTAGAGCAACCAGTACTCAAAGAGAACTAATCAAATTCCCATGGGAACTACTTTAATCTCTTCAAAGAACAGCTTTCACATAACTTAATGATAAATCTGCTACCAGGCATAATCCCTTAAAGGTCCCACCATCTCTTGGCACTGCAACACTGAGGACTAAGTCTCTAATACATGAAGCCTTAGGGGACAAAGGCCCTGAGCTCTGTAATATCCTGGTTGAATCCCCATTCTAGCACTTACCTAAGCTTGGAGAGCTGGACTAGATCACATAAATACTTTGTGCCTCAACACCCTTATTGGAAAGGATGGTTGATACTAACCATCAGACCTTCAAATATTAGTGATTTAAGGCATATACAATGCTTAGATGGTGCATTGAAAATAGTAAAACCTCAAAAGACATCAGTTATTGCATGATTAAATTCAATTTTGAACTGAATCTTTAACAACTGTTAAGTATACATTTGTTTTTACCCAGTAGCCTATATTGTAGGTAGTTAGTAACTGTGATTTTATTTTTCTAGTTTGCACATGGTAAGAAGGTGTCTTGGACATCTGCCCTTAACACTTGCCAACTTAAAAAAGGAGGAAACGGTAAAGGTACAAGCAGTACAGAGATCTATGTCACTGAAGCCTTTTCACTCAGGATTCTGCAAGCAGCATGCATGCTGAAGGAGACAATGGGTGACAAAGTCCCACCTTCTCTAAAGTCTTTACTTATTGGCCTCTCCTAGGGTCATATTTAAGACAATCATCATGGATAGCACTTTGGGCCTGTTCTCTTTTCTCCTCAGTTGATCATAGTCGGGGACAAACTTTCACACCCATTAAGATATTGACCCTTTGTGAAAGCTACTTACGCTCACCATAAAGTTTTTCTCTTCAATTTCTTGAGTCCTTCAAGGTTTGGGGAAACATTCAAAACTTTAATTTACAGTTGTCTTCCTGGTTACTTCAACCTCATTAAGTTCAAGCTTGCTTACATGCATCAAAGCCATAGGGACATACCATCACCTGTCCATGCAGGAGCATTTTCACAGAGTGATTCAATGCTAATTTGCCCTTAGGAAGAAGCAACAGGCATACAAGACATTTCATTTTGTTTTACTTCCAAGTTCGTTGGGATACCAGAAGTTTGCAGCTGCAGCATAAGTAAATTTGTGATGTAATACAAGGCCTATGTTGTGAGAACTAGGATTTACAGTGATGCTTTAATTTTTAAAGACGGATTAGGAATATTTTCAAAAAACACATGGACTACACTAAACCCTTAAGGTATCAGCTTTCTAATTCGGTAGCCACTAGCCATATGATGAGCATGTGAATGTGATTAATTCAAGAAGTATATATTATAAACTGACTATACATCAGTTTTTTACAAAGGTTGTTACAAAATAGAATGCAAAATATAGCATTAATGATGATTTATATTGATTACATTAAAATGCTGAGATTATAAATTGATGTATTTTAGATATACTGGATGCAATAAGATGTATTATTATTTTTTAATATTTAGTACAATAACAATTAGTAAAAAAGAGAGCATAAATTTGAAGAAGAGTAGGGAGGATTTATGGGAGGGTTTGAGGAAGGAAAGGGAAGGGAGAAATGTTGTAATTATATCTCAAAAATTAAAAAATGCATGTGTATTGGTGTTTTGCCTTCATTTATGTCTTTGTACCACATGCTTGCCTGGTGTCCACAGAGGCCAGAAGAATAATTCAGATCTTGTGGAAAGAGAGTTACAAATAGTTTTGCGCCATCATGTGGTGATGAGAATCGAACCTGGTTCCTCTGGAAGTCAGTGAGTGTTCTTAATCACGGAACAATCTCTCCAGCATCATTTAAGATGTATTATTAAAATCTACTTGATCTTTTCTTTTCACCTGTTATTGTGATTTCTAGGAAACTCTAAATTATTTATATGAATAGATTTTATTTAGACTGGACAAGACAGAATTGAACTATTTTATGAGTTTTCTCATTATATATAATATTTATCTATATTTATATCTATCTCTCTATATATGACAAAAATAAAGTAAAATGAATGTATTTTAGTACTCTGAGCTTAGCTCCATAAGAATATCAGCAATGACTGCCCCTGGCAACCTAGGGAAATGTTCTCAACTTAACTAGTCATAATCGTATTCTATTCTAGTCTAAATAAATTAGAGCAAAGTGGAAAGAAATTGAGAAGTTAACACAACCAGAAATGGGCATTTTGTTTCTTTTCTATGATCAGTTGAGCCTGGACACGTGAGTTTAGCTGCAGCCAAATCCTGATCTCCTAGACTACTCACGAGTCAAGAAACAAACAGAGGAAGGGAGACTGGATTTAAAGCATCAGCCCCCAGTTCAGTGTCCAAGGAGCTCAGGAAAATATTTTTAGGATGAATTTACTGGCCTGATTTACTGGTAAAGGGAATTTGGAATCTTGATCCTACCTGGTGTCTCATACTTGATGGTAGGAATTAGAAAAATGTGTTTTCCAGGCTGGATAAATGTTTCAGAGGTTAAGATCACATATTGCTCTTGCAGAGTAGTTTAGCTCCCAAGATCTTAAGTAAGCAGCTGACAACCACTGGTAACTTCAGAGGATCTGATACCCTCTTCTGGATTCTGTGGGCATCTGCACTCACATATGCACACACAGGTACGTGCACACCACACATTTAGAGAATAAATATTTTAAAAAAGAAAAGTGCATTCTCCAAAGAAAATAAAACCAATTATCCTCCTTATTAAAATGTTCATAAAATCTTCAGGGTATCCCAGTAGCTTTGCTTGTGACAGTATTATTCAATGATTTCGCTCAAAATGCATTTTCTTTTGAACCTAGTAGTGTTATCTTTTCACATGGAGAAATAAGGCAAAAAGGCATGAATGACATGGCAAGGTGACCCAGAAGTTTATTTGTGGTAATTTATTATGGTGATGATATCAATGGGGGGAGACATAAATGAGAGAAAGAGAGAGAGAGAGAGAGAGAGAGAGAGAGAGAGAGAGAGAGAGAGAGAGAGAGAGAGAGAGATTGTGAAATTTGGCAGCCTAGTAATACCAAGATAAGAGCCTTGGGATCTAGACTGTGTAAACACTAAAACTGGTTAGATGCAGCTTGGTTATTGTTAATGGATATGCAACCCAGAAGGCTACAGCCTAGATAGTTGAGAGGCACAAAGCTCTGCTGGAAACAGCAATCCAACCTCTTTTCACAAATCATGAGTTCAATGAAGCCTGTGTCTAAAACATTTTTTAAAATGAACATGATTGGATGTCTTTTTAAAAAGAAAAGTGACACATAAAGATATATATATATATATATATATATATATATATATATATATATATATCCCCTCGTATAACAAAATCTATGTTTGCAAAACACCATGCAATTCAGTGTATGGCATTGCAGGCCTCTTTATAACAAGTCTCTACAAGACAGAAAGATGGGTAGGGGAATGGGTAGATGATTGCTACAGCAAGATAGGTAGACAAATGGGTGATTAAGGGAAAGAAATGAAACACAAAATGAAGAAAGGAAGAAGGCAGGAAAGGACAGAGAAATAACTTGAGAATTAAACCCCGCTTGTAATCTTAAATGACAAACATGCCTTTGAATTTAATGGAAGAGACAAAAACTGAACAAAGGAAGTGATGAACTTGAATTTTGTAATTGCCAGGGAGAGTCTATAGCATTAAGTTAAAACATCATGAAATTCATTGAGAGACTTCAGTGTTTGTTTTCATGAAGTATAAGTTCAGTGCTGGTGTCCATGGATTTCATCCTATGAAAGATTAAGGGCACTTTCTTTCTCACCCTTCTGCATTCTAACTGTTAACCACAGTTAGAATTTTTAGCAATATAAAGGCTTTTTATGCCAGTTATATTCTGGGTTACCATAGTCAATTCTTCTCTTTCTTCATATTTAAGTTAATTTAAGGTACTTAAGACCAATCTCGTCACAGCTGAGCCGTTCCTGGAGCAAACTTTGAACGATAAATTGCTAATGTTTTGAAATGGAGCACTACTAGAACAAAACTTTCAAGCAGCAAGAAAACCGGGTGCCCGTTGATTAAAAGATAGAGAAAGTCACTGGGAGAACTGTTGACTGGAAGGTGGACATGGTGGCCCATGCCTATAATCCCAGCACCCCAGGTAGTTGAGGCAGGAAGGTGGTGAGTTTAAGGTCAGTCTGTGATGCATAATGAGAACTTTTCTCAAAACAAAAAAGAGGATAAAGAAGAAAACTGTTGCTAGGCTAATTTGGAAAACAGATCAAGTACTTGTGATGTTTGAAGTCCTCACAGAAACAGCTGAAAAGATGGTTAGGGATTATCAGCTTAAATGGTAGTGAGTACATTTGCTCCTGGCAGTGGTATAACTTTAGAGACTAAACAGCCAAGCTTAGGAACCTTAAATTACCTCACCATCAAGTTTCAAAGATTATGAGCTAATGTTCTTGTGGAAAGTTTTAATGAAAGGCTTGGTTGGGATTTGATAACCTATCAAGTGGTTATCCCTAGAGAAAACGGCTTCTCCCCTTCTCAGAAGGCTTTATCTGCCTGTAGCTCTTCATCAAGTTGCGAGACTTCCCCCTACCACATTAGCATGTCAATTGGTACTGTCATTTTTCAGATCTCGTTTATACAATCATGTTGTTGAGATTTCATGGATGCAGCTTCTCTGTCATATATAGAAGGTTCTATCTAAAGGCAGACATCCTGGTCCCCTCTTCCATGATGTTTCCTGAGCTGTAAGGAGAAGAATTGCATTGTAGATGTATCAATTGGGACTGGGCACTTCCAGCTGGTTGAACTATGCATTTTGACCAACTATGGTTTTCTGTAATCATCTCCACCTGTTGCAAAAAGACACCTCTTTGGTGAGGGGTGAGAGCTGCACTTATTTGTGGGTATAAGGATAAGTATTTAAAACACACTTAGAAATTAGAGTGATTTAGGAAAGTGGCAGCAGTAGGTTCTCCTCTAATGTCCATGGCATCAGCAGCCATGAGTAGTGGGCTAAGTTTACAGTATCAGTCATTAATTCTTTATTGATCAGGCCTCAAGTCCCATTAGACAGCTGTTAGTTATCTTCAGAATGTTAAGTGTCACTACTGTACCTTTTGGGATATCTTGCCATTCTGGTCATTGTTATAGTTCATAGGCATTACAGCTAGATAATACTATTGATTGCTTTTCTCCTTTGGCTTCTTGCATAACTGGAAAGGAGGATATTGAACATGATTTTTCCAGTATGTGGGATGAAAAGTTTGGTAGGAAAGAAAGTGGGTGCCAGGGATCAGAAGGAAATAGCAGAAAGCCCTTTCTCCCATCCTTCAAAAAATTAACTTTTTGGTATGTTGAACCCAATCTCTTTAACCTTTAGGTCCTCATCAAAAGCTAAATGAAAAATACAGGTCATACATATAGTGGATGGTCTGGGAACCCATTTCTAAATCTTTCCATAGACGGCTGGTACAAAGTGCTTGGCAAAGGTTAACATACTCGAGGCCATCTTGTACTTCCTGTCACTTCTTTGCACTGCAGGCTGCCAAAGCCCTTATTAATCACAGTCTCTCAGAGAGCTGTGCTACTCCTCTGAACCATTTGTCCATACTCCACAATCACCCGATACAAATAGAGTAAACCTCTACACAGGCTTTAAGCTCCACCTCTACTTCCCTTAGGGAACAGCACTATCATCACTAATTTCTTCCAATAATTTATACCCCATCTCAAGCATAATTTAAAAGTAAATCAGTGTTCTCCACAAGTACAGTCACTGTTAAGCTTATGCACATGTGTGTGTCCATAAAGAATATATTTACTGATCTAATTGTGATTAAGTTCCGAATGGGAAACTTGTGAGACTAGAAGAAATTTATCTCATGTAACACAGTGTTACTCCAATTCCCACCACTAAAGGCATAATTATCAGCAAATTTGTGCATGCTGAAGATCTGTATTCTCTTCTAAACACAAATGAGCCTTTTGTTTCCATTAATAACAGCAGATGCTTCAGAATGATCAATAGACAAATGGGTTTCACTTGCTACAGAGGAAATTGCTATTCCCCACATTTTCTCCTTAGGGAAAAAAAACTCCCAAGATGCCATGATGATAAGCCATACTTGTTTCCATGAACAAGCCATGAAATGGAGTCAGGTTGGACTAGAAAGAGAAGGTTCATTAAGCCCACCTCAAATAACACAGAATACTAGAGCCAATAGACTTGACTTGGCATGTTTAAAATTCACAAAAAAGGTAAGCTGTTCCTGGGGAAAATAAAAGGGTACATCTAACTTGCATGTTAAAAAGAAAAGCATGTTCACTTTAGTATTTGATCCAGGTTTACTTGGCTTAATGTTACTGGGTACATGTTCATGGAGAGGGGGAAATTAAGGGCCCGGAGAAAACAGGACCCTTCTGCTCTACTGACTCCTGCATGACACTGAGGTCCTATTACACAACAGGGTAATTTTCATTCGTTAAACGCAACTATCATTTGAATACTTTACTTCTCAATATTTCTACTCTAGTTCTCTTGCTATTCTCCAGTACCAAGAGACAGTTGAGGGAATTCACTGAAATGGAATTACTACAAGGGAAGACCTACACTTTGCTCTTTCTGTCTTTATGTGATTTTCATGCACCAGGTTTTCAAGTGGATTTCAGAGTTGTCAACAAGACTGAGGAGCTGTGCCAAGTGTTCTGTCCTCCCAGATTGTTTAGGCAACAGTAGTTATAACAGTAACAAACAGATAATCCAAAACTGAGAGGTCTCCTCAGTCGCATGATTCTGCAGAATTGAAGCTGACCAGAACAACACAAAAAGTACTTTGCTTCTGTCCACAGGCAAGCAGGTCAAGACCAAAGTGCCCTTTTGCTCAGTTTTTCTCTATAGTGGAAGGCTAGAAACGAGCATCACTATGAAGTTTTGCTTTTAGTGTTAAGTCACATTACCCCGTTGCATAAACCAATCACTTGTTAGATGAGCCTTCAGTCCTAAGGTGTTTCCCTGGGTACTTAAACTTAGTTTCAATTCTCATACATGTGGAAGCTTCTGAAGCAGAGAAATTTCCTTTACTGATAGCCTCAGAATTGTCTCCAAAGTAGAAATTCAAAAGAGCAATAACCAAACAGCAGAACAATCACCTGTCTATGCTTGTGCATGTGAAAACATATACACAATGATAGAGGATGGGGCAGAAGCACAGAATATAGCAAGTGTCCCTAAAAAGAGTTCAATTATATTTTTCTTTTAAATCATGTTTTTAAAGGGAAATGGTCATTTCTAAGCCATCTAGTCTGCTATCTTCTAAACGATACCATAAGAAATTAGCATCAGCATGAGTTGGCTCTTTGGAACCTGTTCCCTCTGGTGGTGGGATGCCTTGTTCAGCCTTGATGCAGGGGGGAATAGTTTGGTCCTGTTGCAACTTGATATGCCATGCTTTGTGGATTCCCAAGGGAGACCTTACCCCATTAAGATGGAGAGGGAGGAGGAGTGATTGGGGGGGCAGTAGAAGGGAGGTAGGGAGAGGGAATGGGAGGAGAGGAGGAAAGGGAAACTGTGATTGGTTGTAAAATAAAATAAAGAAAAAATATTTCCATTAAGTAGAAAACAAGAAGTCAACATGTCGTTTGTCGACATTGAGATCTGTCTTGATTAAAATGCTGTGATTGTGCCAAAAAAACTAGCATCATAATATCAGTGGATTCTTAACAATAATTGCTAAGAACTAATGGCTGTATCACTAACTTCATTAATTTTTGTTAGCATATATTAATTGTACAAATAATGGGTTTCATTATGACATACTATATGTAAAACATTATAAATTATATATTTGATTTGAAGTAATCACTTTTCTCACTGATAATTAAATCTCATAAAAGAATGCCACTCCATAGATACACACAGTTTAGAAAGAATGGATCTAGATGGTACATGGGCCTATTCATCACTCCATGGGTTTATGGGTGCCTATTTTGGAGACAGCAAGACGAGACCTATCTATCAGCTGATCATTTCTCCTCTAACTACCAGAGAATTCATGATTGTAGGAGTCACCCTCTTTTGAGGAAAGACACATTTTCATGTGGATAGCCAGCCCATCGTGAGCTACTTCAACCTTTTCTAGGTAGTTTCATCTCATCATTTTCAATATCAGCCAGCCAGCAAACCTTGGGTTATAGCTCAAAACTGCAACACTTATCTAACATGTATAAGGCCATGGATTCAATGTAAACATGAGAAACGTACAAAGATTTATCAGTTGGCATATTCAGGTTCTTTAGCCTAATATTATTAAGGTTGTACATAAAACAATCTTCCACTAACAATCACGCAAGAAATTAAAAACAAACAAAACATCCCTCTGACAAGCTAACCCAAACGGAGGGTCTGACAACATAGCAAACAGCATTCTATTTGACAATCTTAGGGTTCCAGCTAAGAAACTCATGAAAATCCACTGGAAAAAATGGAAAATACTATATATTCCTATAAGCTGCAGTTTGCACTTGGAGGCAATAATTATTAAAGTAGGTAAGAGAGGCAAATGTTCAAACTCCAAAGCGCTGCCTTTCCTAATAGAAGAGACAGGGTTCTGAACCACTGGCTGGCATGTAGGAGGAGATTGAGTGCTGGTAAGAAACTCAGAAATAGACGTGCCAATCAGAGACTTTTTTTTACAGGTTAAAAGTATGGAAAGTGTCATGTGGCCAAGGACAGGAAAGGTGCAATGTAGGAAACAAGTTTTAGTTTGGGGCCAATTACTTAGTTACTTTATCATCATGTAGCTCTTTATGAGACATAACCGCTGAGAGTTCAATGTGACATCTTATCCACATTGCAGAGCTTCAGCGTCATTAATGGTTCAGTTGCTCTCGCACTAGTAAGAATTAACTAGAAATTAAGTTAGTATACCAAACATCTATTCATGCATATGCATGTGACTTTATAAAATTCACAGATATTTCCCATTTCCTCCAGCAGAGGTCAGACAACAGCAATCCTGGACTATGAAAATCTAGGAAGCAATAGAATATTTGAGAGTGATTTTATTTTCAAGAAAAGATAAGGGAGGGTTTCTTTTTTAAAAGTGTTTTTCTCTACTCATACTTTCTAATTATATTTTAACACCAGGCATGGTTTAAGTTTTATAAAGAGCACATTGGCGTATGTGTTTCCCTGTTTTAAGTCAAGGACACTGTTTCATTATTTATATTTTCTTGGCTGAGCACAGGTTAATAGAATAGTCTAAGAAAGAAGCACATTCAGCATCCACTGTAAAAACAAACAAACAAACAAAACCCCACAATTTAAGGGCAACATCATGTCCACAATTGAGAGATCAGAGCATTCTTACTTAACCTAGGGGCTTAATATAGCTGTAAGATTGCCAGAAATAAACAAAGCCTCCTAGACACAGCTCTAAAGCAATGAGCACCTGCAACATGCAAAGAGAACAGCAAAGCTTTAACCATCTCCTCTGTCTAGAGAAAGTTAAGAGATCTTGGTGCCACAATATGTCAGTTTCTGCAAGCCACACAGGCAAAATAAGGAAGACTTTTTTTTTTAATGGTCAATTTGACAACACATTTAAAAAGCAAAGAACACTATCACCACGTTGTGTTTTCATTTCCAATTCATGTGACTTTCATATAGAAAAGAAAAGGCTTATAAAACAAAATTCGAAGGTCAGTTATTTCATATTGCATTATGCTAAATCAAGTAGCTGCTTCACTACTATATTACTGAATGATTCATAATGTATAGTCTGTTGTTTGTGCTTTTTAATTATATCACACAAATATAAAGCCATTACATTGTTATACAAATTAAAACTGTTAGTAGTTCCTTCTTCTTCTTGTTTTGGTTTAATTTTGGGTGGTCCTGGGGACCAAAGCTAGGGCCTCATACACACTTAGCTAGTATTCTTGCACCTAGGGCTTCATAAATGCTTAGCATGTGCTTGCAAACCTAGACCCTCATACATGTTTAGCATGTGCTTACACACCTATACTCTCATACATGCTTAGCATGTGCTCTACTTCCAAGCTACTCTCTCAGCTCCTCTTTCTTCCATTTTCTGAGGGAGTGGCTGTTTTCCCCCTGTGACAATAGGTTTGTATTGCTTCCTTCCACCTGTGAGAGCAACTGAGGAAAAGAGAAATGGAAGAAATTCAAAACCTCTCCCACAATTTTAATCTCAGAACTCTAGATGTAGAAACAGAAGGATCTTGAGTCCAAGGCAAGGCTTGGCTACATAATTACACCCTGTCTCAAATAAACCAAAATGACAAAAAAGGCCACAAATAAAACCTACTAGTTCTTCTATGAGACTCCACAGTGACATCTAGAAGAGATGATTCTTTGCTTAGTATAAATTATCAATGGCTTTGGGAATAAAGTGAGGGTTCTGGGAAAACAGGTGAACAGGAAGATGTGAAACAGAAAGAGTCATGATGGGAGAACTGGAATCCACAGAGAGGTGTGGTCAGTGTGAAATCCTCAGGGGCTCTTTTGTCTGTGGATTGGTAGGATGTCATTGGTCCATTCCTCAAACCCTCAGCAATGTGTGCTACACACAGATGTTCAGATGGACTGAAGGAAATTAAGATGACAAGGTAAGTGTTAACCCTGGTTAGCGCAGAGAAAAAGAAGAAAAGACCTGTAGGCCATGGGATGTGTATAAGTATAGGTGTGGAGGAGGAAACCATGAGTTGCAAATGACCCTAGGAAAGAGCAATGCAATGTTGTAAGGTAAATCTTGGGGAGGGGGAATCAATGGAGAGTCCATGAAATGGGTGGGATTTGGTTATTGAGCCACTTTTACATCAATTTCCAGAGGAGAATAGCTAACTGACATGTAGGATGCAAAGGTAAAAGTATCAAAATATTCCATGAGTCATATTACAAATAGTGTTTGTAAAAAAAAGTCTAGGGAAGCATTTGAAAAACTATAAACAGATTTTTACACAACATGCAAGTGCCACCAGTATTTAAATAGAGATATTTAATAAGCTAATCACAAATATTTTTTCACTACTGAATTCATAAAATAGTTTACCAAATGGAAGTATGACTTTGTCAACAGCTTTCCTAAATAAGTTTAGAATTACCACCCAATTTATCTTTGATCATAATGAATTCATTCTCAGAGTGACTGAAAACTTTCCATGTCTGTTTTAGGCTTACCTTTACATGGTGGATCAGACGCTGAACTTCATTCACTTTATAGGTCTCCAATCCTAGCTCTTTGGCCAACCGTAAGATACGATTCTGGGTTGGCCCAACATAAGATCCTCCAAGGTCCACATATTTAACATTTTTATTCTGTTTTTCCATGAGAAAAAAATAAAGATGACTGTTTGTAAAAACATTTATAAAATGAAAATTTCTGAAACAAGTAATTAACACTTAACAGGTTATAGATACATTTGAGTTGCATTGTGGAAAACTGAGATCTGTCCTCAACTCTTCTTTATTCATGTGACTTAATTATTAAATCAATCTTTAATTTAAAAGAAAATTGACTACTGAAAAGACAAGACACTTCAGAACCTATCACTCACAACAGAGCCCAATATCTCTGACTACACCTCAACCAAACTAGGAACTTATAAGTCAGTGACCCCAGAAATGGCATTACTGTCTGTGTTGATTTAATCATTTGCTGTCTAGCTCCCTTCCCCCAAAGAAGTCATTTGCCATCCTAAAAAGAATATTATTCTGTGTGGACAAATAAAATATACTATAGATACACACAATGGAATACTATTCAGATTTTACAAAGAAAGAAATTTTGTCATTTAGCACAACATAGATGCATCTGCAAAACATTATGCTAAGTGAAATAAATCAGAGAAAGGCAAGTTTTATATAATCGTACTTATATGTGGAATCTAAAATGAGTTAAACTCATAAAAGTAAAGAATACAATGGTGGGTACTAGAGGTTTCATGGGTGTGGTGTTAGGGACAGAGGAAATGAAGAGTTACTGGTCAAAGCATACAAGTTTCAGTTGCATGGGATGAGTAAGTTTTGAGCTGTAATGCATAGTAGGATGACACTGGTTCTTAATAATACATTGTATATTTCAAAAGAACTAAAAGTAGATTTTAAGTATGTCACCACAAACATGTCAAGGGAGTGAGATAATTTAATTAACTTGATTTAATCACCCACACTGTATATGTATCATACTGTACTTCATAAGTGTAATACAATTTTGATTTGATGTTTAAAAACAAAATACATTAAAATAGATAAATAAATAACTAAAAATGAGACTCCCTATGCACCCCCAAATTTAGTTTGTATGGTTGAAATGATTGTGTTAGTTCTAGAGAAGCCTCCAAATTAGGGTTGGGAAGTCCAGACTTCTGATAGTTTTCTTGCTACTACTATAAAACAATCTCCCTCTCCATTTTCCTCCTTCCCATTCCTAGTTCTATGATGTTAAACATGAAGTGAGAAGACTAAAGCAGAGAGAAGAAAGAAAGACTTGAAAGGGAGATAAATTAAAAGAAGTTTGGGCTAGAAGTGCTTCTCATGTGCTTAGCATGTGCAAGTTCCTGGATGGAACATCCTTAACACTCATAAATGATGATGATGATGATGATGATGATAAAGTAAAAGAGGAGCTATAAGGAAAATTCTGGAGTCGTGTTCCCCCCTTAGAAAGTCAGTATTGAAGACTTTCAGGGAATACAAAAGTCTAAACACCCAAGCCAGCTTCAGACCCATGTTTCTCATCCCCATCGTTAATGTCTTACCCTGACTGTGTAAGTCCTGCCTCCCACACGATCTCGTGCCTCCAGAACCACCACACTGAGGCCAGAGTCATGCAGAAATTTGGCTGCTGCCATACCTGGAGAAATATACAAGAAAGCATTATGGTCAAATCTGCTACAAGATTGCAGACACGCTTCTCATGCTACTGACCAACAAGAAAAGTCACATTCACATGAGCTTTACTATAATACAACTAATGCATAGATAGGAATTTTCTATAGTGGCTTAGATTCTCCATCTAGGAAACCATGTGATACTTCTAGAATGAATAAAATCAATTTCATTAGCAGTGACTATCTCACCTAAGTAAACATTCCATGTCACTGTATCAATAATATGCATATTTTAACAACTAAATTATAGGTCAGACAAGCTAATGCAAATACAGGATCACAATCAAGAACATTTGTATACCGGAGCCAAAAAGGTCCAATGGCAGCCACATACTCCATTGGAAGTTTAACTCTAAGAAGCAGCAATGTGGGAGAGAGCCGGTCTTCAGCACCTATAAGCGGGCCTTGGGTTTACTGGGAAATGGATTTTTGGAAGTTGACAAAAATTTTAAAGCTAAGGTCATAAAAACTGACCCTTTATACATCTTAATTTCATATATACCTGATCACTGATCAGATGTATCTGATTGGACATGCTTGATCATGCCTGATGAAATCACCTCATCCACGTACTTTAATTATTCATTTACTCAGAATTATTTATTGAGTACCTGTGGATAGTCTTTTGTCTAACACATGGTCTAATGTTTTAGCTCTTAAATCCTTGCACTCTTTTTTGTGAGGTGACTTTTGAGAGAGAAGTTTTTTCTTTTATTGAAAACAGATTTTCTTCACATGCTATATTTTGATTATGGTTTCCCCTTCCTCTACTCCTCCCAGTTCCTCCCCACCTCCCTTCCCATCTGAATCCACCCCTGTTCTGTCTCTCAGTAGAAAACAAACAAGGCCCTGCATCTTTAAAATCACTCTTGGGATATGACTGTGATTCAAAGGTAGGTCATTTGCTTAGCATGTGGGAAATCCAAGGTTTCTATCCATAGCATTGCCAAATATAAAAATACAAAATAAAAGCATTCACAGAATTTAGCAAGAGCTGCCTCCAAGAACAGATGCTCTTACAGTAAATTGAATTTACTTACTTGCTTCATGGGACCAAACAAAATTTAAAAAATGCCAAAATGCTACTGTGCCATACAGATACATAAAACAGCTCCTTTACTGCCTTCCAAAAATAATGACTATGAGATGTTGAGCCCCACTACTGCAACACACCTAATGCTCACTACATTTAACTACTGTTGTGTTTCCTTGTATTGATTCATGCTGGAGTGTAGTTTAGGGGTAGAGTACTTTTCCTGACTCACCTGAAACCCTAGGTTCTATCCCCAGCAGCATTAAAAAGATAAAAGGGAGAACTTACAGTACATTGGTTTAATAAGCGCATTCCAACAAACTAGTGAGCTAACGTTCTTTGATAGCATCATTTTATGTCTGAGATACATAGGGAGTAAATGAAAAAGCCAGTTCCTTTCTAGCATCTGTGTTTGACTCATGGCCAGTCTCACCTCTGATGACATCTCTCAATGTGTGCTACAGTGAGAATCCCCCACTTTTAAGGATAGTTTTTGCTTGATCAGGATCAACATGTTTTGAAGACACACTTGAATGTTGTGGGTTGCTAAGAATTCATTGAACATAATCTGAATCTGAATGAAGAATCACAATTAGCCAAAGCTTCAGCCCGCATCTGGCAGTGATTTTGACAGAAGAAACCCATTCTCCAGAGGTG
Organism: Peromyscus maniculatus bairdii; assembly: GCF_049852395.1. NCBI lineage: Eukaryota > Metazoa > Chordata > Mammalia > Rodentia > Cricetidae > Peromyscus > Peromyscus maniculatus. The sequence goes on along the minus strand of NC_134875.1, from coordinate 127,438,256 downwards.
CTGAATTAATATTTTATTGTTTGTCTTAATGTATCTTTCCATCCCTTTCCCCAGAGGCAGGGTCGAGTCTTCCAGTTCGTGGCAGAGTAAGGTCCCAAAGTCCATACTACAAGCAGCCAACCCATAGCACAGAAGCATCCCATGACTCGGTTTTAGGAATGCAGGGCTTGGAGTTTTAACTCCAGTTTCCCAGTTTTACTCCCATAACAGGAAAAAATAAGCATTTTCTACTTAAATTCAGAATTGCAGACAATTTGATGACCTTTTTCTTATCAAGCATAGCCTAAGACATCAGACAACATGCAGCCATAGTAACAGCTGTTATCAGTGAGTTCACATAAACCTCTGCAGCATGCTGAGGCTTAAACACAAGAATTGAGAAGGAAATATATAGCATTACTTACAGACACTCACATATGAGATTTCACAAAGGGTACTGTCTTAGTGAATACAGTTACTCAATAGTATCTGATGAAAAGCTTAAAATAATTAAAGCAAACCACCAAATAGAGTTCTCTCTACCTGTATTGCATTATAATTATAAATAGAAAATGACAAAAACATTCTTAAACAACATGTAAGTATGTTTTTGGAAATCCCTTGCATTTATTTTTACTTATGTTAAGAGTTCTTGGGGGAACATTCAAAATGTCTGTTAAGCATCAACTGACACACACACAAAAAAAAGAAAATTAAAAATACAAAAGTTGATTTAACTGGCACAAACGTGGATGGCTTAAGGGATCATTGAATTTTTGAAGGAGAGAATTGGGGGTACTTAGGAAACTTAGCAATCAGAGTCCAGTCAGGATGTGATTAAGATGGTTAAGAAGAGGTACCTGTCAAGGGATAACACAATGATGACAGATAGAGACAGGAGATTGACTACTCAAACAATAAGCAAATGCTAGCTCTCTAGAGTTTCCTGGCTCAAAATGTATTATTTCTCATGTGTTCCTTTTCTTGTTGGGTTTGGAACCTTTAAAACATTTGCCATTGAAACAAAATATGAGAAATGGTACATTCTCTGAGAAGGCTGGACATGTTTATGTTCAATAAATTGTATGATAACTTTTCATAAATTAGCAGCAATATTGGTCCTGATACCACTAGACAGTATACTTGGCCATGATTAGACATGAAATAGCTTCTGAATATAATATAATAGTATTTTTAAGGGATCCATATTACCAGCTACCACCTAAGATATGGAGCACTTAGTTTTGTGTTCAATGTCTTCCACAAAGGCTGAGAAATATTTTTATCCTCAATTTCAACAGCCAGACAGGTTACATAATTAATAAATTGTAGAAGCAGAGTTGAAACCAAAACCTCACCTCTTAGCCACCATTCTTGGTCCAAAAAAGGAAAATTAAAAATATAATAACTTGATATACGAATTCTCACAAATTATTTGACTGCTCTCTATCTAAATATTAAGAATCACCAAAAAAAGTTTTTTTTTAAACAGATATTTGACTTTTGAAAAGGATTCAAAAGTAAGCTTATCATCACTGTGCACTCTTACAAAGTTAATGAAACTTGACTTTAATATTCAGGGTCAATTAATATTTCACAAAAATAGATATTTGGTTCTTTTAGAAATAGTCTGCACAGGCCCTTAAGACACAAATAATAGAAATATACTTCTAATGCTATGAAATTACAGAAAGATTGCATTCTGCCAGGCCTAGTGGCAGGTTTGTAATCACAGTGATCTGAAGGCTGAGGCAGAAGGTTCACAAGTTCAAGGTCAACCTCACAGTGAGACCGTGTCTCAAAAAATTAAAAACAAATAAATAAAAAATACTGCATTTCTCTGGTCAAGTAGCTTATGATAAAAAGTTTTCAGCATATCAATGATCATGGATATAATTAGATACTGAAATTATTCTAAAGACCTACCAATCAGTGGCATGCAACATCATTAGCATTTCTGTTTCCAGTTTGAAGCTGTAGAAAATGGCTTGAGTTAGATTCTGAGGGAGACTGTGAAACTGCAAGAATTGTGAAATCAGAATCCCCATCTACCTTGTTCTTTGTTTTGCCGACGTGTTTCATGCCCTTCAGATTAATCTGTGATATTTAACAAACTTTTACACTTCAAATAGGAAATTAATTGACTTGGAAGTAATATAAAACATCTGTACTTTATTATTACATAAAGACTTTTTCCAGTCTAAAGTTACCAAAAGAGAGAGAGTGCAACAATCCTGGTAGCCAAAATTGACAAGGAAATTCATAGTGCCTCAAAGTACCTCTAACCTTGTAACTCTGACACATGATATAGGCATTCCCTTAGGATTTATAAAAGCAATAATAGTCAAAGAGCCCTCATCACCTCAGTCATTCTGACAAAGCAGTGTGGTTTTTTTTGGGGGGCGCTGTGGCTGGGGGGGCGGTGAGGTGGTTTGAGATAGGGTTTCTCTGTGTAGCCTTGGCTGTCCTGGAACTCACTCTGTAGACCAGGCTGGCCTTGAACTCTGCCTCCCGAGAGTTGGGATTAAAGGCATATGCAACCACTGCCTGGGCAAAGCAATAGTTTTATGAGGAAATTCTAGAAACAACCAAACAATCTCCTGATCAAAGAACTGGAGTTCTTTGATGTCTCTAAAGAGAATGTTTTTTTAGTCATTTAACACAAATATACCCCAAAGAAGGCCTGGAGTAAGAAGAAAAACATCCTCTATTAGAAGTCAAATTCCTCAAGAGAAAGAGGCATGTGTAGGAAGAAGTCAGATGATAAAGGCACTATGTAGGTGAAACCATGGCTGAAACAAGTAAGATTTGAAGCAGTGACTGAGAGCCAGCTTCTCTACTCCAGTACAGGTAGGCAAATGTAGAAGGTGAGGCACACAGAGGATGAGCAGCACACTGAGCTTATGCAGCTAGCAAGTGGCAGAGCCGGCATTCCAATCTCAGCATGCTGCTGACTCTTAAGTCCCAATCTCACATGACAAAGTGAAACATGAAGGGGTTGTTTAACGGTGCAGCACAGTGAACGTCCCTTTGATATTACCCATCATCTAAGCAAGAGCACAGCTTATTCCTTGCCTTTGGATAAATTACTAAAATGTGTATGTTCCTGGCAGGTGAAGTTCTAAAAGGTCTTCTTTCATGAAATGAATGACATCCACAAAGATGCAAATGGCTTGATTGACAGAATGGGGGCTGGATGGCATTCCTCTTTCCCTGTGTCACCAGGATACCACAGAGCTTAGAAAGCTCATTTCCGGGAGGGATGATAAGATGGTGATTATCTATGGTTGCTATCTCTCTGTGCCAGGACACAGTTGATGCTTAAATGTGTTTGTTGAATGGTTGTATTTAATATCCTTAAACAAAGATGACTCTTAATAGAAATGACTTTTTGATACAGAAATAAATGGGTATAGTAGTATCTAAGCTTTTTCACATGGTCTAATAAACTAAAATATTTAGATATACCAAAACATTTCTTTTTGTTAACCAAGTATGGTAAGACACCCCTGGCCTTTTGCAAAAGAACACGAGACAGTCAAATCATAATAATAGGCACCTCATATTTGTACAGTACTGCAGTTTCCAACACTCCCACACATTCGACCTTCGAGAAGGTCAGGATGGTTGTGTCCATTTCTTACATTAGGAAATGGAGGCTTGCTCTGAGTTACACACCCAGTGAAGGCAGAACTGGGTCTGAAATATTGCTCTGTTTCTAGTTCCTGTGTGTTCACCATTAGCCATAGTCCTTCCCATAACAAAAGGCTTTCGCTGTGGAATTCTTGAAACAGGCAGACTTTTAATTAAAATCAGAATGTTTCCTTTATTAACTATCTTGGAAAGAATATCTTGATAAAAAATCATCTGGAGTCTGCCAGTATTCAAAGCTTTGGGACATGCTCCTTGGGGAGGGATCCAAATATATTTGAAGCAAGAAGTACACATTGAGAAGAGCTTAGACCAAACAGTTCCTAGCATTTTATTTAGAATGACTCTTCCCTGGCAAGATACCCATTACAATTTGGGACAATATTGAAACAACACCGACCACGCATACACACATATGTTTGCCATTGAGAAACAAAGTCTAGAATGATGTTATTCACATCTTCTCTACCCACCCCCCACTCACACACAGATAAAAAGACAGATTCCAAATCTTCTTGGAAGGGTAGCAACCTTTGCCCTGTTTTCTCCAAGACATTCAAAATACATAACGCAAAAACAAAGAGCAATGGCTGGTATGATACAGGAGACCTTCAGTGAAGCCTCAGGCCATGGAGTGATTTATGTCCTTGAAAGGGATAAAAAGCATCAAGCTCCCACAAGTTGCCATAGAAACCTTTTTCCAGATGCAGCTGCTTCGAGATACTAGAATGAGATTGTCTGCAAAGACCTTTCAGAATATACCTAAACCCATAAAAAATGATTTCTTCATCACATTTTATATGCAAATGATGGCATTTTTAGGAAATGTCAGCCATCATAATGAGTCTGTTTCATAAAGAAGCATTAGTCTTTACCCTTTGTTGTTTGAAAGCAGCTGAGTATCTTTTGTGCCTTACAATTGCACTAGACAAAATGTATTACTGCTTTACCTCCATACTTTCTTCTAAGAATAAAGAAAGCACGCCCAGAAATTACAGATTCTCTTTCTCAAGTATATGTGAATTATTTATCTTTAAAACCAGTCAATAGCTTTTAATTAACCTGCTTCAAATCTTCTGCAGAACTAGACTATAATGTGTAGGAATAAATACACCCTTCTGGGAAACAGTTGTGGCTTTTTGTTTGTTTGTTTGTTTGTTTGTTTGGTTTTTACTCTGAGTATGGTAGCACACACAATCCTAACACTCAAGATACTGAGGCAGGAGGATCTTGAGTTTGAGGCTTGCAAGACCCAATATCACACACACACACAAAAGCAAGAACCACTTTTTGGCTTTTTTTGCTTTACTTATTATTGTGGTGACTGGGTAGTGGTGTTGAGGATGGGACTCAAAGCCTCATGCATGCTGGCTGCATCCCTAGCCTTCAAACAGTTTTAAGCATAAAAGAAGTTTCCTTGATGATGGCCTGAGAACAAAAGTTCTGTGGCTACAGTCTGGTCCTCCTATGGATTACCAATACAATTTCTAGAAGGCAGAATATAATACTGGAGAGCTGTCACACTCCTTGATACTCACACTTTTAGACTCAGATCATTTCTCAAATAAGTGGTTGCCACAAATGGTATGAAGAGGGTCAGAAGTCTGCTTCTACCCTTCATCAGACATGAGATGATGAATTAAGAATTCTAAAAAATAATTAAACAAAAGAATGACCAGAGGAAAGAAATCTGAGTGTGATGTAAGGAGTGAATGGAAGAAACAAAGTTACTCTTGGGCCACATGGCCCTCCCTCTACTTTGAGGGGCCTGGATAACTGTGTTCCTTTGCCTGTGGATTAAGCTTAAGAGGACTGACTGGAAATGAAGGCAAACCTTACTACTCTCCTGAAGTACAAGCTCTTGGCTCAATGGGCTACTTTCTGACTGTATAACCATGGTCAAGTGCTCACTTCTTGGAATCTCTCCAATTTCTCACAGGATAATGTGATTAGATGGAGCTCCTTCTTGTCTGTGATTAAATTCAATGGGGAGTCATGGTAATCATACAGGATATCTCATTATATAGGTGTATCTCCATGACCCCAAAGCATGTGCTCTGTAAAACTTAAAATTTGGGTGACATCCACAGATGTGAATCTAACATATATTTGTGCTCCTAGAGAATGAGAATGGATGATTTAAACAATTTTGTTTAGGGAAAAGTGTATGAAAATAAGGGTGAAATATCATACCTGTGATTTATTTTGAAATGCATCTACAGACAAGAGGGGTTGATATGGACAAAGGAATGGAGAAACAGAATAGATACAATGAATAATGTAAATGCAGCAAAAACATTCATTGCAGAATCTAGTTCATTAGGCATATGAGCATTTGCTATATAATTCTTTAAAATTTTTCATAGTAAGGAAATTCTGGGGAAAATTTAAATTAGCTTTTATTCAGCTGCATTTGTCAGAGACTTAAATTAATGTATCATGCAACTCCACTAAGATACATATTTGCTATTTATGTACTTTTTATGTAACATTTCTTTATAATATGGTGGAATAGAGGATATACGCCATTTTTATAAGAGCAGAAATTTCTTATTACATATTCTGGAAAATATACCTAAAATAATTGGTCCATTTGGATCATGTGGCTAAAATTGGTGATGTGTTTATCAAAAAACTTCCTGTCAAGACAAGTATCTTCTTCCTTGATTTGTGGTGTATTTCAGTGAGACAGCACTTGCCTAGAACTTAGGACATCCTGGGTCCATCGCTAGCATTGTAGTAACAAAATAGCCCTTCCTTTCTTCCAACAATCTAAACACTCTTAACACCATTGTCCTTCATCTATATGCTGAGGAGGAGTTCATGTCTAAATCATGTTTTGCCTCTAGAAAATGACAAAACTCTACAGGAAAAGCACAAGTGCAGGGCAAAGGGTAAATATGAGGTGTGGTTATAGGGTACATAATACTCCTTCAGTTAACGACAAACCACATAATATGATGGTGGGTCCCTGAGATTGGATTATCTAGTAATTCTGTTACTACCCGAGATCACATTAAAGATAATTTTGTGTCACAATGCCCAAAATACTGAACAGAAATAACTTAGGCAAGAAAAATATTTGCTTTGGCTTATGGTTTCAGAGGGACCTATCAATGGGTCCCATGTTTTGGGGCAGAACATCATAGAAGTTTGTGGCAGAGAGGAGATGCTCACTTCATGGCTGACTAGAGTACAGAAAGGAAACTGGCCATGCTCTGTTAACTTTCATTGTTTTTGCCCTTTATTTAGTCTTTAGTACTCATGGGATGGTGCTATGTGCACTCAGAGGGGGTCGTTCTCCTCTCAGTCATTCTCCTCTGGAAATAGCTTCATAGACACACCCAGTCTCCTAGGTAATTCTAAATGCAGTCAAGTTAACAATGAAGATTAGTCATCACAAGTCCAGTTTATAATGTTCTTACAGTTGCCATAAGTGACTCCATCTTTATTGCTCTTCCTTTTCCTTATCCCCCTTCTCAGACAATGATCTTGACATTGTAGTTTTTTTTTTTTTTTTTTTTTTTTGGTTTCTCTGTGTAGCTTTGTGCCTTTCCTGGATGTCACTCTGTAGACCAGGCTGGCCTCGAACTCACAAAGATCCGCCTGGCTCTGCCTCCCCAGTGCTGGGATTAAATGCGTGCACCACCACCACCTGGCTCACATTATATTCTTGTGATCTTGCTTATTTTTATGATCTGGTTCTGAGACCATAAAACTGATCTAAAATAAAACTGAATGTTTCAACCTCAAGATAAAATAATGCTGTCGTAAAGAGTTTACCATCTCATGTCTAGGACAAATAGTCTAGCACAGGATCCTGGGGAAATGCTGATCTATGTTACTAGTCCTTAACTTGATCCTCATACAAATATTCAGCACATCCTCAAAGAAATGGAAGATGGTCATTAAGGCATTAATCTTTCTCTTTCCAGACCGAATAAAACCTACTTTTTTTTCTCTCCAGTACTCATCTCTTGGGCACTGGAGAAGAGAGAGGGCTTCTGAGCCAGAGTTTCGGAACACAGTGATGAAATTGCCCAAGCAGACACATTTTAGAGTCTGTTCCAATCTTTATCTAACGCATGTTTATATTTGGAAACAGAAGCACCTTGAGTTACAGGAAAAATGAGAAATGATAACATGGGAATGAAAAATAGTGTGTCCTATGAAGAAAGGAACAAGAGTTCCTTTTCCTTCTTTTATATCTTTGTGATGCAACAAAGGCTGGCCACAGTTAGCAGAGAATCCAGGACTCTGGAAAGCTTGAGCTCTCTGTCCTTTCTTCTACTTCCTACTCCACGATCTTGTGACATGCAGCCACCTACATGTGCTTCTTTCCATACCACACACTGTTTAGAATTCCCACCTCACCTCCCAAACACAGCTCACCTGTCACCTCCTCTAGCCCTAAGTTTGCTCTCAGCAGCTCACAGTGTCTCTGGATGCCTGTGTTTCTACAGTAGTGAGTACTTCACCCTCAAGAAGAAAGACCAGGACCCAAAGAAGGCATGCCGAAGTGGTATATGTTCTAAATTCACAGGGATCTCTTAGGGAGATCTAAAATTTTACACTTTTAACTAAAATTAGTTTTAGAAAGAGGCATTTCCTGTTACTTCATACCACCAGACTGGTGATAGGTTGAAATCTTTCCAGCTGGTGGTTTGATAAAAGATTTAACAGAAAAAAGGCCAAAACAAGCTGGCAGTGTTTAGGAAGACAAGGCCTCAAATGGAACACAGATGAGATTACTTGGGCTTTTATTAAGTTTGACTCTTTTTTTTAGAGACCAGTATGCTTTATAAAAAAGGTAATTCTCACTCTCAGTTGTCAGGCCCAGCATCAGAGGAGGGACAAAAATGAACACTTCCACAAAGATCTAGGGGAAAACATCCATGACCATCTGGGTAAATTACTGCAGGGGTGTCTGGAGCTGAGATACAATTTCCCATTCATGTTAGAACATCTGTTTAGCTCAAATTCAAAACAACCCTAAATGCACTCAGAAAATCTAGATGTCATTCTGAGTGGTGGTCCCAAACCCCTGCCAGTCCAATGGTCTTAATTATGTTAAGGTGACTTTGCATTGTTTCCAAAAGAAAACTTTAGCATAATTTTAAAAATTAGACAGATCTCACATTATGTGTCCTCTACTGATTTGTGATCAAGTCATTATCTATTCTTCTATTATTTTTATTGACTATTTGGGATTGTCATATTATGCACCCTGATCGCAATTAACAGGCCTTCAGGTGGCAGCCCTGACCACCAGCATCTGAGTGGGCTTGGGTGGTAACAGGGGCACGGATATCAACATGATCCTTGGTCAGATCAGGTCACTGACCCACTCATGGCCCTCAATATCTGCCCGGACCATTAGCCTCAACATGGCCTCCTGTGGTTACACAAGCCACTCACATCAGCATGGCTCCCTGAGGCAGCTAAGCCAGAGGGTATCACCAAGGCATCAGGCAGTGGCACAGACTGCATATGTCCACATGGTTCTCAGACTTTGTCTAGACCTGGGGCAGCAACATTGACCACCAATACCAACATGGCCTCTTGTAGCATGGCAGGCCACAGTGGTCCTTCAAGGAGGTCCAATCCAGAAAGTGAACCTTTCCACATCCTCTGTTGTTACCCAGAGTCAGGGGGATCCTACAGCCAGGGACAGGTTCAGGGACTGAGTTTGTGCCTGCTTAAGCTCCAGGATATTGTACACCATCCGGCCAACCCTATTAAGCAATGACAGCATGTAGACTTCAGTCCTCTCTCACACTTATTACCACCATCCCATCTCCAGTTCCCCCTCTCTCCCTAGCACATTCATCGGTCTATTTTTCTATCTTTCCTAACTCTCCACCACATATTTGTTCATTATAGTGGTGTCTGTCCACCTGGGGCCTTGAGGCCATGGCAGCACTTGGGTCAATACCTATTTTTAGACCTCAACTTGCAGATCAATTTAAAGAGTGAAAATGTTTGCCCCTAACTCATCAAGTAGTTGTGGAAAAGGACACAATATACAGCCTATCAACATTGCATGGCAAATGCCCAAGAAATACCTATGAATGAACAAGGAGTCTAATACCTTAGGAAACACTTGACTTGGAAATAGGAAGAATTAGGTTTCAAATTCATCCTGTCTCTTACATACTATGAAATCTTGAACGAATAATTTATTTACTTCTCCCATTTTGAATTTATAAAATGAGGACTACAGAGGCAGTTTGGCTGTCCTAGTTTGTTTTCTGTTGCTTTGATAAGCGTTGACTTGAGGAAGAAAGGGTTGATTTTATCCTACAGCTTATACACCATCATGAAGGGAAGCCATGGCAGGGATTCAAGGCAGGAAGCTGGAGACAGGAACAGAAGCCAAGGCTACAGAGAAATACTTCTTATTGGCTTGGTTACCCACTTTCTTATACACCCCAGGGCCACCTGTCTATGTTTGGCAGTGCCCACAATGGGGTAGACCCTTCCATAGTAATAATTAACCAAGAAAATTCCAACACAGATTCTCCCACAGCCCATTGTGATAGAGCCGTTTTCTCAGTTAAGGTTCCCTCTTCCAAGATGGTCCCAGTTTATATTAAGTTGACAAAAACTAACCAGAATAGTGGCATATATTTGTAATGCCAATAGTTAGGAGACTGAAGCAGTAAGATCAAGCATTCCAGGACAACATGAACTGCATAAAACACTTAAGACCAGTCTGACCTACTTAGCAAAACCCTGTCTCAAAAAACCAGGGGCTGAGGATGTAACTTGGTGGTAAAGTGCTTGCATATAATCTGTGAGACACTAGGTATACTATACAACAATGCAAAACATAAAAAAATGACTCTATCTCCCAGGCCAGGCTGATACACAGATTATTTGCACAAAATTATTTGCTTCTATGGGGCCCTGCTATTGTGATGAACAGACTGGGCTTGGAAACTAATGGTTCCTTTATTTCTTCTTAAACTTCCTCTCCCTAACAGGATTATTGACAATATAAGAGATTATTACACAGCATCTATCCTCATGCTTTAGCTTAATGTAGATGATTTATAGCATGTCTTGCAATATTTCCAGAAAGATGCAGAGTGGTTCATTTTACAAAGAACTTACTCTGATTAGACCCATCAAAATACACTTCTATTCCATATCTTACATATGACAAAACTTGTTTTAATGTTAGTATGACATTAAATGCAACATCACAGATGTCTTGAAAAAAAATTCAGTCCCCAATTTTCTTTTCCAAATGTCTTCTTTCTATGTTGTTAAAATCTTTTGTGTGAATATGATATGCATATGTGTATGGTGTATGTGTGTGTATGCAGGTGTGCTTATGCCAAGGCATATGTTTTGAGGTCAGAAGATGACATTGGCTCTTGGTCTTTGCCTTACATCTTGCTTGAGATAGTACCTCTTTGTTGTTTACTGCACATAATCCAGGCTAGCTGGCCTGCAAGACTCTGGGATGTCTCCTGTCTCTTCCTCCCATGTTGCAGAAAAAGCTCTGGGGTTACAGACACACCCTATCAGGCTCTGCTTTGCATGATCTCAGGCCATTCAAACTCAAGTCCTCAAGTTTGTGCAGCAAGTACTTCAATCATTCCCTGAGATAAAAATGTCTTTTTAACATTTGTTTTCAATTTTAAATAAAGGAGGACAAGTGATGATGACACACATCTTTAATTCCAGCACTTGGGAGGCAGAGGCAGGTGGATCTCTGTGAGTTAGAGAACAGCCTGGGCTACAGAGTGAGTTCCAGACGAGCCAGGGCTATTATACACAGACCCCATCTCAAAAAACAAATTAGAGGACTTGACTTTCTAGGTGGGGTGCTGGTGGTTGGGAGGTGGTGGGATTGGCTTTGAGAGGAGTTAGAGGAAGAAGTGAGAATGAATATGATCAAAATTCATTATATGAAACTCTCAAAGAATAATAAAATATTGTTTTTAAACGACTTATTATTTTTAAAATTTATGTGTATGTATGTGTTCCTGTGAGTGTATGCCATGTGAGTGCAATGCCCACAGAAAAGGTATCAAAGTCCCTGAAACTGAAGTAACTTGTACCCACTATTCACAGATGCCTCCACAGAAGCACACATACATGAACACTTACAAAAATGGCACCCAAAATAAGTAAACAGGCAAAAAGAAAACCAATTAAGTGGAGCGTAACTAAGGCAGATACTGGGTATCAACCTCTGACTTCCAAAGACATGCACACATACATGCGTGCACAACCACACACATGCACAACCCACATGAACATACATAAACACCACATATATATAAAAAGTTGACTAATTAATAAGCTAATTATTTAATTAATAACCAATAAGCCAACTAAACGAATGCCTGTCTTTGAAGTACTGCTAAAGATAAGTAATTAGTGAAGGATAAAACAAGATGGGGTACTGGTACAGAGTCAAGGATGACTCTTCCTTAGAAGAAAGATTTGTCTTTAATGCCCAACACATGATATCAAGGGTAAGTGTGTTACAACAGGTTGGAACAATTACTGCAAAGGTTTTAGGAGGAGAAGAGCCTTTGCTTGTTCAAACAAATGCCTGCACATACTTGTATTTTTAAGTACCTTAAACAAACTCTTTGCACTCTAAAGCTTTGGGCACAGTTCTAAACTGTCATATCAGTTAGCATTGGAACTTGAAATGTGAAAGCATGTACAATGAGAAGGCAGCCCCATTCCTTGTTGAAGGGAGATGTAATCCAGATCTCAGGAGCCTTCACAATTCTTGACAAATCCTTCCTAGATGAAGAAACAAGTCATTTGTCACCACTCCCACCGAAAATTGCAAAACCAATAAATACTTACCAATTTTCACATTTGTCGGCTTGGCAAAACTATACAGAGATTTGGAAACCAGCTTAGTGAGGTCAGGTTTTGTTCTTTTTCTTTCTGCAGCATTGGGGATGGGACTCAGGGCTTCATATATGTTAGGCAAGAACTCAACTACTGACTTTTGAAACGACTGAGTTTCCTTCAAAATTATATAAAAGTATACATATAATAGTACTACTATAAAAAAATTCAAGGAATCCTACTTCTCAGATTAGGGCATTTTAATTGCAGTATCAGGCATCACCCTGTGGCTATTGTCCATACACCTGGATAGGAAAGCAATACACTAGCTGTAGTCAGAAGCCTCACAGAAGCAAGTGTATGAAATTTAAGGCTCTGGCAAGTTGAAAAAGAAACTCAAAGTTTTGACTAAGGCAATTTGAATGTTAGCTACCTGTTAGTACAGAAAGATAAATAAGAGCTGGTTTATTCAAAATGAAGGATGGATTCTATCCCATGCTCCAATTGTAAACAAGTCAAGAAAAGGAATGAATAAAAGTCATTCTCCCAGAAAATATAATTAAATTATTTATAGAGCCAAGAAAAATGAAATGTTTGAGTTTTCTAGTAATTAAAAATGAAAAAACAACATTCTCACCTCTCAATTTGTGAATATCACTTTCATTCTCAATTTGATAAAGATAAAAAAGATGATATTAAAAGCTCCCAAGAGTGAAACAAACAAGCCAGAGGAGTAATTGGGAAAGCTCATAGAAAAGCAATTGAGCAGGATGTGTCAAAAGTCTTCAACTTTTAATATTTTAACACCAGACATAATTACTTTATGATTCAATATTTAAGGAAAGACTACCAATTATAGAAAAAGTAATTATTCCTGAGTATCTTTAGTACAATGTCATTTATAATAGAAACATACACAAATAATGCATAATGGCATATAGCTTAGTATTAGGTAATTAAGCCATGGTAAGCTTTATTTGATGTGTTTTACATTATGTTTGTAATGGTTCTCAAAATGTAGACTATGCTCAGTTTGTAGTATCTGGAAATACAGAAAACTGTGTCTAAAAGAAATATAAACATGTGACACACACATAGAGAGCCAAAGCAAACAGATGTATGAAGACTAGGAGAAAATATACCCAAATGTATATATTTAGTTGTTTTCGAATGGTAGAAATTTAACATGAACACATAAAATTCACCCTAAATCTGGGGCTCAGTAGTAGAGCATCAACATAGCATAAGTAAGGTCCTGGGTTCCATTATAAGCACGACACACACACAACATCAGTCCCCCAATCTCTCAGTAATTATGATACCATGTGAACAATTTCATTTACTATACTTTTAGCAAGATGTTTTTACATAAATAAAACTTTTATAAATGTATACATTTTAGAGATCTAAATCAATCATTGAGAATCACATAATTATAAAACTTCTCTATAAATCAGAGCCTACCTTCCTTTACATTAGCCTTCCATATTTTCAGGAAAAGGGAAGCAAGTACACTGAAAGCAATTTTTCCCAAAGGTCAACTGAATATCAATTTAAATTAAAATACATTCAACTACTTGCTATTTTATGAAATTTACTTCAGTGAAGGAATGGAGAAAGAGATGCATATTGTTTTTTCAAGGCCAGGAAGTCATTTCCCTTAATTGCTTTTTGTTTAAAACCACCAATGTGTCTTTATTAGATTACACTGTAAACTTTGGAATCTAATAGTACTATCTACATTGTGCTTTCTAAACTGATGAATATAATGTATTGTTCACTGGGCTCAGCGTCTGACAGAACTGTCTCAATATTCACATGAAAGCTGTGACTAGGAAAATATTTACTGTATGTTAAATATAACATGTAATATGAGAGCTAGGGACATGGCTTGGCTTGCAGAGAGCCTGGGTTTGGTTTCCATCTTCCACATAACAACTCACAACCATGGCTCTAATTCCAGTTCTGGGAGATCTGTTGTCCTCTTCTGGTCTCAGAAGATACCAGGGTCATCATTTGTGGTGTACATATATACTTGCAGATAAAATACTCATACATTGTATAAAATTAAAAATTAAAAAACCAAAATGTAAATGTTTATTCATGTAAATATATGCATTCTGTGCATTTCTAGGCATACACTTAAATATACATGCAATTATGAACATTTTTAACCCTGGTCTTCATGTGAATGTTGAGGTATTCTATTTATTTTGTAAATACAAATACATATATATGGTATCTGCACAAATAGACATAAAATATTATTCACCATAAATATGTTGCTGGGAATAATAATTTTTAGTAATGATTATGTTTTACCTTCGTTGGTGTCATGGATGTCAATTATGAATGGAAAACTAAAGTGTGTCCAATTTTCTATTTACTTTGTATTTCATTCCTGGAAATTTACCTTGCTTCACATTATTTCCCAGAGCATGATCCAGCAAATAAGCACCTCAAACAATAGGTGGATAAACAGTGCTTTGATGAATGGGTTTACCTCTGCCAATGTGTGATCTTATTTGGATTTTGGGCTTAACTACACAATGGAGGTTTAAATTTGATTATTAGGTCAAGACTCAAGATGTCCCAAAGTCAGATTTAAAAGGATGGGAGAGGTGTGGTTTGGCATGGTTCATGGGTACTGTGTCTCTACTTAGCTTTTAGAAAGCTAAGTAAGGTCAGAAAAGGGTCAACCACAGGGCAATATCCTGCCTGAGGAAGCCAAGATGCCTAAGAGTCTTGCCTAGTGAGAGTCCCTCAGCCCCAGCCACCTACGAAAAACATACAGGAGAAGCAGACAATCCAGTAATCCAGGCACCTCTACCCACTTTTTGGAAGGCAGCTGATACAAATTACTTTCTAAATATACCTGCAACTGCAAGGTATCTGGTAAACCATTGCAGATCACAGTTTAATCTTATGACAATGACCTTCAAAAGTTTAAATAGAAAGTTTTCAAATGACCTTGAAATTCATCCTAGGCACATATCCAATATAAATGAAAATATGTCCATTCAATGTGTACAAATGTTCATGGCAACACTGTAATAGCCAGAAAGTAGAAAGATCTTGGGTGTGCATTGACTAATGAATAAAGAAATTATGGGTTAGTCATACTATAAAATATCATTCATCCTTAAGTCGACTAAAGTATTGATACACACTGAAACATGGATTAACTTTGAAAACATTTCACTAAAGTGAAAGAAGCTAGGCACGAAAGACTATGTAGTGAATGTTTCCATCCATATGAAATTCCCAGCACAGGCAAATCTATTGAGACAGAAAATAAGTTAGCTATTAGAGATGGGGGTAGAAGTGATGGGTAAGAAGTAAGAGGTTGAGGAAATGACTTCTAATATTTTTGTTACCTTCTGAGAGACAAAAATATTTAAAAATTTCACATTGGTTGCAATCAACACACAGTACTATGAAACATGTTTAAACACCAATTAATTTCATGTTTTAGATGAGTAAATTGTATGGCTAACTTCAACAAAACTATTATTGAAAAATAGGAAGATAAAATTGTGGAACTTAATATAGTTGATTATTATTGTTATAATTGATTTTTCAGGTTATCCAATGATTTATTTTTTGATTTGGCATTGGTTATTATTTTGTTTAAATGATTGCAGGTTTCAGACTGGCTCAGAGCTTACTGTGTAGTATTGAACTCTCCTTGCTCAGCTCCCTGAGTGCTGGGGTTATAGAGCATCCCTAATATCCAACCATTTGAAGATTTTAATAAAAGATGTGATGGCAGGTTTTGATGCCCCATTCTTAATTACCTCAATATACATTTTTATAGGCAACCTTTACTTCCTGGGGTCACTGTAACTTACTCTTTGAGGGCTTTCTTGGTGGCTATACATACTGCTGAACCCACTGAATCTGGAGCTCCTCAGTACCTCAGTGGGGATAACTAAAGAGTCTCCCCAGCTCCCAAACAGGATTGAGCTCCAGGCTTGAAATCACACCTGTTGTACAGTCATTCCATGCTTCATTTCTTATTATTACAGTTGGATTCAGTTCACCAATAAGGCTCTCAGATCCTTCTCAGGGTGTGCTTCTAGGAGAAACCAAACCAAGATTTGTGTTCCTCTTTTTTTCTCTTCTCAAATAATATTCGCAACTTCCCTTACCAAAGAAGTATGAAATGATAGTTCATCAAGTCTCTAAAGGAATAGTTCTGTAGTTTGGGGTATAACCAAATCAGAGAGAGAGAGAGAGAGAGAGAGAGAGAGAGAGAGAGAGAGAGAGAGAGAGAGAGAGAGAGAGAGAGAGAGAGAAAGAAAGAAAGAAAGAAAGAAAGAAAGAAAGAAAGAAAGAAAGAAAGAAAGAAAGAAAGAAAGAAAGAAAGAAAGAAAGAAAGACAGACTGAAGTTAGACTTTGCTGGTTTGGGTTAACAACACTGAGCATCCCTAAATCATCAGAAGAACTGAAATACAAATACAGCTTTCTTAGATGACTGAGTCTACTAACTAGCCTTCATGAGAAATGTGGTGGCCTTGGTACCAGGACCTCTGGAGCCACTGTCTATCCTCGAGGGTTCTTACCAGAAAATTCTGGGATCTCAGCCCTAGCAGTTCCCAGCATAGTGTTATGAGTGAGCAACTGCAACACCACAACCGCAACACCGTGGATGGCTTCAAGGAAACAGAGTAGGGACTGGAGCTGACAGATGCAGCCAAGGGTTAAGGCATATAGAACCCTCTATACCCTTTAGGGTTTAGTATCATATTTTCTAATGTATATCATCTTCTTAGTACATAATATAAATTACTTCCTTGATCTACAACTTTTTGGGCTAAATGCATTTCACAACTGAATTTCAGGTTTAAGAGACAATGTAGTACACAGATACCTACTATAAAATAGTCTTAGCAAGAACTGAGACAGCTGTTATGCTATTGCACTCTTAAATCTTATATAAACAAGACACATCAATTCTGGTCAGGTTTTGCTGAACACTTGAAATGTTTAGAGCTCTGTGGGTTTGAGAAATACAGATAAGGTGTGTCTTCTATTATGGTATCTTGGAGCCATAACTGTCATCAACTGCTGAGGATGTCATTGTTTTTAAAAATGGGACAAAAGGACTGAGGAAAGTGAGGATATTTCTTTGATTATAAATATAATCTTCTTAGCCCCCTTGGTGGTTGCAAAACAACTGTAAACTAGAAGACATTCTTTAATCTTTAGTAACTCTACTATATTAAAGTAACTCAGAAAAGAAAGCACAAAAAATGTTCAAATGTAATTCAAAGACCAAAGCGCTAAATTTTATCTCTAAAACAAATTTAAAAAGTCTCACAATGTATCTCAGTGACAGAGTGTTTGTCTAACCTGCATAGACTCTGGGTTACATGTCCAGCACTGCAAGAAATAAAAGATTCAATGAACCAACTGATACTTGTAACCTGCTATGCACCAGGCACTGCACTGCCCTTGCCCCTGAAAATTGTAATAGAGAAGACAAAATAGTATGTATGGAACAAGGTATCATGGAAAAGCAGGACTTTGGGGGCACAATATAATTTGCACAGGACTGTCAGATAAAGAAACTCCCAAAGTGGACTTTAATTCAGAAGGATGATCAAAAGGTTTGATTTGAGAGAGAATAAAGGTAGAAAATAGTTCTATGTAGGAGAACAGCTGTATTATTCAAGGACTTGAGGTGAATGGAATAATTTCAGGGCCAAAGAATAAGAAAAGTGTAGATGGTTACATGCTACCTTGTTAATGTGAGCTACTGAGGTGGGTTGGGAAGAGGTAAGGACCAACAGGTGAAATAATTAGATTCATATCTGAATAATTTTGTTTGCTTCTCTTCTGAAAAGAATAGGGTTCCATAACTTAAACAGGATTTCTTTTGTTTGCTCATTTTGCTATTAAAAACAGATTGTTCTTATTCAGTGTAATAATGTACTAGATGGAAGAACCTTGAAGACACTGAGCTAAGTGAAAACAGCCGAACACAAAGACACAGATACTGTATAATTCTACTCATAATGAGGACCAAGTATAGACAAATTCAGAGATCAAATGTAGAAAAATGGTTTAAATGGCTGTTTGGAGGAAGTAATAAGAAGTTTGTGTTTAATAGGTCGACTTTCTGTTTGAGAAGATGAAAGAGTTCTGGAGATGGATGGTGGTGGTTTATACAAATGTGAGGCCACTGTACTGTATACTTTGATGGTCCATCAATGAGAAGACTCTGGGGGGAGCACAGCGACATGTAGCAGAAGCTCTAGATCCAAAAATGACATGAGAGAGAGAGAGAGAGAGAGAGAGAGAGAGAGAGAGAGAGAGAGAGAGAGAGAGAAGTTGACGGATTTAAAGTATACTGTGAAATTAGAAGTGCTCTTTAGAGCTAACAGAAGCTAACAGAAGAAGACAAGAACATAGCTAGAATAATTGTCTGAGTTAGTACCAAAACAGACCTTGAAACAAGGGATTAAGAAGAACTGATGAATTTGAAAGGTGGCCTCTAGAAGCTCTAATAAGGGCCTGCGGATGAGAAACAAAGGAAAATAGCCACAAAGGAGGTAGTATCGAGCTTGTTGCTACTGTGTGCAGCCCGAAGATAGTGTTAAACAAGTTATTCTGTGTAAGAGATGAGGACACTAGGTTTAGATGTTTTAGATGGCACCTAGGGCCACATGTGTGCTAGGCAAGTATTCTATTACTGTGCTATATCTGTAGTCTGGCACACTGTGTTGCTTATACATCCAATCACGTCAGTCATAAGCTGACAGCTGCCCCTGGGGGCATCAAGCCCATCTGCTGGCCTACTTTGAGCATGGTTAAGAGAGGTTCCAGCAGGCACAGACAAACACCAGATCCAAAGAGCCAGAATCTGTATTTCAGTGTATGCAAATGAGAGATCAGCTCTCCCCAGAGCTGTGACAGCTATGATATTAACTAAAAAGCAAGGTTCTTGCCTTGGAAACTGGCCTGGAGGTAATTCCTGATGCCTAAACAGGAAATTCTAGCAGCAAAGCAAGTAGAAATGAGCAAGCCAAGAAAGCTAGCTGGCAAAGCAGATGAAAGGCTATCTAGGTATTACAGAAGAAAGCAGGAAACTATTATCTTTATGATCTTTTCCCAGTGAGCAGTGAACATGGAGAATAAGAAGCTGGAAGTTTTTTCTTAGACTGTGGGAACCAGTTTAGAAAACAATATTAGTTAAACAATAGTTTATATGGTCCACACAGTCCTATATTGTGGGGGCCACAGGCCTTACACACCAAAGATAGAGAAACCAATATTCAGCTCGACAATTGTGTGAGCTAAATAGATGTTCCCAATCTATGTTTTCACCCTGTATGTTTTTCTGACTTTCCACAATTCATTTATGAATTATTTTTACAAAACATATACCACCATCTAGCAAAAATGTATTTGTTAGGGGAGAGAAATTAATATTGCTTTTCTTATGTACACAGAGACTATATGCGATTAAGGTCCTTTAGAAATACCATGCAGACATCAGTGTCACTACATCCTGCACATGTATCTTATTTATTCTTTACATGAAGCTGTGATTATTTTTAGAAGCTAGCTTAAGTAAACTCTCACTTTAAAAATTACCTGCAAATATCATTTTTCAATGCCATCCACTTTATTTCAATGCCATCCACTTTATTTTTAAAATGTTTTAAAAAAGTGCTCTTATTTTGTGTAAAAGTACACTAATGTGAAAACTGGTCTAAAGTCTGAGTCATTACTTTTTTCAGATCCTAAGCAAAGGTATTTAAGCATCTGTAAGCACACATCTATTCACTGGAAATTTAAAAATCACAAGTGCTTTTCATTTTATAGGCTAGTTTTAAATTTCCTCTCAAATAATCTTAAGCCTACAAGCCCATTTCAAAGGAACTCAGGTTTAGGGAAGGAAGCAAGATTTAAGAGATATCTGTGGCTGAAATATATCCTCCAAAGAGCACAATAGGAGAAAAAACGGAGGGCTTGGCAGTTTTAGTAGCCTTTCATTATTTTCTCCTCAGAAACTAAGACAAAGGAACAAAGAAAGCACAGAGTCCAAGGGAATTTTCTGTCTGCAGACAAAATGCTTTTGCCTGACTTACATACCTGGCATCACAATAGTTTTGTGCTTTCCTTTGTTTCTCAGACATGTTCAACAGAAGTTCAATATAGCTATAGCGGGTTAGCAAGCTGGTTTATCTCCACCCAGCTCAGTTTCCCCTTGAACACATTTTCCATGAAATCAGAGAGAAGGGAATGAGGGGAGAAAAATGGAAAACAGGCAGTTCGTCAATTAAGACCACATGATCTCCACCAGCTGCTGACTGCTCCTGTGTGCAGCCACTTTCTCATAACACAAAGGCCACTTCTGTGATAATCTGTCTATCTCCATCTGAGGCTGGAAATATCACCCCATGGTAAATAAAAAAAATTAAAAGCTAGCAGAGGACAGAGAACTTGGATTCCCAAACCAAAGTGATTTTCGGCCTTCTGTCTTTGTCCAGATGTACGATTCTTCATGAAACCAAGAAGAGTCTTCTATTTGAAAAGAACATTTTGGTGCATGCACCAATGATAACAGGCACAAGAAACACAATTTCCCATGATTGTGTGTGTGTGTGTGTGTGTGTGTGTGTGTGTGTATGTGTGTGTATGTTATGCTGGAACTGTTTCCTGATTGTTCATTCCTATCATGAAGATGACATTCAGTTAATGTTTTCTAATTAAAGAACAATGACAGATAAACAGAGAGAACAGCATATTGCTACCCAAGGGTTGAGTGTAGAATAAATTGAAGAGTCTGAACCATAGGATTGAAAAGTACTCTGCAATTTCCTTTTTTTCACACCTCCATAAACAATGTAAGCAATGTCTGAGTTTTTGTTTTCAATCTGAGATCAGAATCTTCGAATTGCTAGACAGTATAATGCTAATAGTCTAGTTCCAGGATGTTGCATTTGGTGGGGCATGAAAAAGATTGGTTCTCTCTCTCTCTCTCTCTCTCTCTCTCTCTCTCTCTCTCTCTCTCTCTCTCTCTCTCTCTCTCAAGTACACATGCATGCATACACAGTTTGTTGAACCAAGTGCTCTTTCTAACGGACTTTAAATAATGGTGATTTTTTTTCTAATCATCTTCAAACTTGAAAGTCCTCGTCTCTCAGCTGTTCCATACTTCAGAGTTCTGAGTACTTTGCTTTGAGTCCTTTCTCCATCTTACTGTTCATCATTTACACAGTGTCACCATTGGAGGAGTTATCCTTCCCAGTGACTATGGGCACTTGAAATACACACTACTATTTAGAAAATTACCAAACAAAAGAAGATGATTGCTGTATTTCTGAATCTAACAGCAGTCATCCGTGAACATATAACTGGTTAGTCTTTTCCTCTGCTCAGCTGTAAAACCAATAGCTAATTTATTTTTTAAAGATACTGTTCTTCTGGTTCTTAAATTATTTGTTGAATCAAACAGAGATCTGTGTCTTGGTCTCAGTGCATGCTGTCTCAAAATGTTACAACACAGGGCTGAGGGTGTAGCTCAGTGGTAGAAAATATATGAGGTCCTGGGTTCAATCCCAAGCACCAGCCCACCCTCTGCCTGCCAATGTTACAATCATTTTCAAAAATTAAATTTAAAAAGTTATCTGTGGAAACCCTACAACACAGTCATGATTTTCCATCCTTCTAGTTTCCTTGCTCAAATCCCTCAAAGATAAACATGCTTCAACCTGCAATCTGTTAGTCTTGCCATTTGAACCAGCTACCTCTATAATAGCCTCACTTTCTTCTTTCTCATTATACTATCCATTTTACAATCAGTACCTTCAGTTCCCATGGGAATTCTGATAGGATGCTGCATAAAAATGGTGGTAGTATAAGGGAAAGAAATAGATATGCACCAACAGTACTATTTCCCGGGAACCAAGATCATAGTTAGGCCCAATATCATGGTCCATGATACATGAACAGACCTTGATCTTATGTATCCAGTCTTCACAAATGATGATTGTATGATTCATTATTTGTTCCTTAACTTCACTTACCATAGATTTCTCTAATAAGTGAAGAAACCCATATTTGTATCATTTCCAAGTCAAAGGGCCTGAATCTCTACTTTAAAACAGCTCACAAAATGCTGAGAGAAGTAGAATCTTGGAAACACATTTGAGCTGGAATAGGGACCAGCATCCACATTTCATCTTACTCTGGGAATTCTAAGGGGTCAAAGAGAGGTCACCTGGAAAGAAAGAAGCTATGTATTATCCCTGGGATCTATCATCTTCTTTCACTCATGATAGAAAAGGCTTTATCATTTAATGGCCTCTAACTTCAAACTGGCTGAATCTGCTTCACGATAAGACTATCTCATGACATATAGATCAAGAATGCTTCTCAATCATTATCTGCCTAGATTAGGGCCCTGGGCAAACAGCTTCAGAGAGAGGTTTGTACATAGAAGCCTTACAAAGACTCATCATGTACAAAGATGGGAGGCATTTTGCTGAGAGAAGTATTCAACTGAGACATAATCACAACAGGGAAATCAGAGAACAGCTCTGTACTTGAGATGACCCTTCAGAGTCCCCTCGATTGAGACAAGGAGTCTAGTCCTTTATACCACCACACTGGTTGTAGGGTGCCTTAACTTATGCAAGAGTCCATTTCCTCCAGCCAAGGGCAATTTCCAGAGAAATTTTCAAATGTGGGCCAGTAGCAGCTGACATTCTCAGCCCGTTCTGTATGGATCTTTGACAGCACGCTATAGCATCCATTACACTGTCATATTAAAAGTCAAAGAATAAACTAAAATTCCAATATTCTAAGTATATTAACTGTAGATTTACATTTTAGCTACTTAAAGGTATATATGCGAGAGTAATATTTGAATAAGCTGAGGAGCTCTTCAATAAATATTGACAATTTTTCCTCCAGTGTCTCTGAGGCCTTAAAGTAAGAGGCCATTCTTCCCTGCCAATGTCTCTTCTAAACTACATAACCATGTCTTTCTCAACTCACTATCCTTCATGGACATCCCTGTGTCTTTGCCTCCCTCCGCTTAGTGTACATCACAAAGGTATTGCCCATCCATATCTCCTTATACTAGCTCAATGCTTGGTAAATACTGCACTCAGTAGAGGTTTGTTGAGTAAACAAAGTAACCAAACAATGAACAAATGAGCAAGCTTAGTTTTGTCCCCCACAGAAACAACACCATAGGAAAACACATTTGATGAAATGAGAACAACTCATTTTAATGCACACCTTTATGTGAGCTTATCATTGGTGCTTAACAAGGGCCGTTTGATTGTTACTGCCTAGCACAGCATAAAAGGGTCATTTCTCAGTCCACTGTATCTCACATCTCTCTTAAGTACACTAAAATCTATCATAGGATACAAATGTAAGCTGGAGAAGAAATTAAAATGTAACCATGAAACAGCTGTTTGATCAGCTGTTACAATAGACTGTGGATAAAGCTGTATTTCCATCTTATCTAGATGTGTAAAAATAATTAGTCACAGAAAATGATTGCTTATAAGGCTATTTTCTTTTCTATAACAAAACATATCAGTTTATTAATGATGGCAGACTTCTAGAAGAGCAGAATAAATTGTATCCAATATTTTAAAAAATTGTAAAAATATATTTTCATAGTAAGACATTGTAGACATAAGGTATTAACTGAACATTTATAGACAGAAAAATTCACTAAAATTTGAAAAGAAAAACCAACCTGTTTATGACTTCCACTATCAACAATTTCAATGCATTACAGTTCTGACCTGATGAAGAATCATGTGTTTCTTTGTTGCTGCACCACAAATAGGGAGAATGTTGGCTCCCTTTTTAATTGACTGAGAAGCTTATGACTAAAGTAAATTGGTGAAATTTGCCTGGAGTGGGAATTTTGAAATACTAAAAAATACTAAAAGAACTGAGAGGATTCCCAAAATTTATTTCTGCGAATTTCCTAAAGAAATAGAATTATGCACAACAATTTGTATATATGATAGCTTTGTCTAAATGAGAAGAAAATTGAAAAAAAACCCACTAGTGTTCAATAGATGGTGCATTAAATAAGTTATAATACAATAATATGAAATATTCTTATAAAGTTATCAAGATCATATGGAATCCCAGAATTCAGAGTTGGGAGGGTAGGAAAACCTCAAATTTGAGGCCATCTTGGACTACCTAATGAGCTCAAGTCCAGCCTAGGCTAAGTGAGTTCCAGGTAACCCTAGGCTGTATAGTAAGGTCCAGTATCAACAAAAACAAACAAATATAAAAACAAAATAGCATCTGAGGAAAGAACATGTAAGATGTAGATAAGCCAATGTAAATGTCTATGGAGTTCTCTCCTTGTGAAAGATTTAAGAAAAGAGAAGAAAGCAAGTCTGCTGGAGCATTGGGGCTGGGTAGGAGAAGCATTCAAGCCAGATGGGGTCCCAGCACTGAGAGTGGAAGTGGACAGGAGCTCCCATCCCTAACATAGAAGCTAAGCTATCTCTCATTGACAACTTCAATTAGAAAAAATGTTTCAAAGGAAAAATTAGTTTTCTCCGACAGACTCTCACTGGGTATGTTAACCCCATGCCCAGCAGTAGATAGCCAACAGAAAATGAAATAAATGGTATTTTTGGAGATAACAGTTTTGGTCATACTGTTTTGTTTGGGCATTTCTTTTCATCATACTGGTCTTTTGCTTGTATATTATGGTTCCCAGTTTTGTGTCTTTATGAGTTTTGTTTGTACGTCTCTCTCTCTCTCTCTCTCTCTCTCTCTCTCTCTCTCTCTCTCTCTGTGTGTGTGTGTGTGTTGTTTTGGATTTGTTTTGTTTTGTTTGTGTTATGGTAGTTTGTTTTATATTTTATTTTTTATTTTCTGTTTGTTTCCTCTAAAGAGAGAGAAAGAAGGCATGGAATTTGATGCATGGGGAGGTAGGGAAGATGTGGGAAGAAAAGGGGGAGGGGAAATTATAATCAGTATATTTTTTATTATATGAATTTTCAATAAGAATAAATAAATAATAAAAAGATATATAAGCATTCATAACATGTTATTAGTTTTAAAATGGATAATAATGAGTATATAATAAATAGTTTCCATGAAGAACATATATAATTGAAATAGTAAGAGTAGGTAGTTTTATGAGATTTAATTACATCTGATTTTCATTTCCTTCTTGCCATTTTCTGTAAATTTACAGATTTTTCAATAAAAATGTATTATTTCTACAGTTTCTATTATTAAAAATATTCCCAGCTCTCTAAAAATGTTTGTTAAGGTATAAATCACAATGAAGGGATGCCTACAGCTTTCATTTATTTAAGTGGCATTGTTTCTTCAGACTTCTGAGGGTATTCTGGATATTCATTAAATTGGCTGTTGATATTTCATTTCACCCTTTTGTTTTTTTTTTTTTTTTTTTTTTTTTTTTTTTTTTTTTGGTTTTTCGAGACAGGGTTTCTCTGTGTAGCTTTGCGCCTGTCCTGGAACTCACTTGGTAGCCCAGGCTGGCCTCGAACTCACAGAGATCCGCCTGGCTCTGCCTCCCGAGTGCTGGGATTAAAGGCGTGCGCCACCACCGCCCGGCCACCCTTTTGTTAAATGACTAAGAATCTTCTCAATGGTTTGCTGCTGTAATGTAGAAAACTGGGAACAGCCGATAGAAGTGTGATAAAATTAAAAACAAAATGCCATTTAAGATAGAAACACAACTGAGAGCCTAGGAGGAAAAAAAAAAACAGCCTCACCTCCAAATGATGAAGCCATGACTCAACATTTAATATGAAAGAATTGTTAGAAATGTTGGACAGATTAATGAAAAGGAGTGAGGGTGTTATGACTAGGAGCAAAGAAAACTAAGAACTGTGAGCACACCTTTGTCTTTGTGCAATTCTGGGAAATGCTGCTGATGAGCAAGCCAGAACTTAATAATGATGGGAGAAAAAATTGACACAAGACCAAGGGCTTAAACATTGAACACTGCAGATGCCATTTATACTGTGTGTGGTAAGATGACTAATATTTGGTAAGTTGCATTCATGTAACAGTTGAAAGAAAGAACCACTCCACAAAGTGTCCTGTGACCTACACACACATGCCATGTCACTAATACCCACCCACCCATACATTACACACACACACACACACACACACACACACACACACACACACACACACACATGCTACTAATAAATAAATAAAAGTGAAAAAATAAACAAAAATTTATTAAAATGAATAAAATATTTTATGAAAATAAAAAGCATTTAGAAAAATAGATAAATTTGGTGTTCTTAGGCTGGGGATGTAGCTCTGCAGCAGAATACTTTTTTAGTAAGTTTAAGAACTTAGGTTTCATCCCTAACACAACACAAAATGAAACAAGTGTGTGTCAGGGCGGGGTGGGAGGGGAGAGGTGGTTTTACCTAATAGGGAAAAATCTCAATATGCTTTTATATTCAGAAATCACTAAAAAACATTATCTCAAAGGAAGTTTATCACTTGGGTGCTCAAAATCAAGAAAGAATTTTACCCCTTTACACTCCTCTTGTAGTATAAGTTAGTTAGCCTAGTGAGCTCTTGACAGAATGGAAAGTCAGGGCTGGAGAGATAACTCATCAGTTAAGAACATTTGCTGCTCTTGCAGAGGTCCAAGGTTCAATTCCCAGCACCCACATGGCAGCTCACAACAATCTGTAACTCCAGTTCTAGGAAATCCAATACCCTCTTCT
This sequence comes from Peromyscus maniculatus bairdii, assembly GCF_049852395.1. Taxonomy (NCBI): domain Eukaryota; kingdom Metazoa; phylum Chordata; class Mammalia; order Rodentia; family Cricetidae; genus Peromyscus; species Peromyscus maniculatus. The sequence goes on along the minus strand of NC_134875.1, from coordinate 127,411,064 downwards.
GGGATCTGTGGATATCAGGCACATACACGATGCACATGTATACATGTAAGTAAACATTCATCCACATAAAATAAAAGTAAATAAACCCTTAAAAAAGAAAAATGGGATGCCACACATATAACCAGAACAAATCTCCAAAGCATTCTGATGAGGGACAATACCACTAGTTCTTTAGGTCCACAGTGCATCTAAACAGAGACTCTCACTCTGACATGCATTTTGGACCTAGCAAGATATTTAATCATTCAAGTTTTCACAGTTCCTTCAGTGAAGTATTACCCAGTGACTTGTAAAAACAGAAAAGTCAATATTTACTGATGGACCAGCTCCCACTTACAGAGAAAGATCCTTAAACTGAGCAAGTACTGGCTTTTACAAGTTGCATATTTAGAAAACCAGTTGAGATCTGAAGTCAAGTCTCAAGCTATTCTAACCCTTGGGCTTCACATCTAGGTTAGCCCTCATCTTTTGGGGGGTACATGGTTAGCTCCATTCTTCCACAGGTTCTCAACTACAGAAATTACCTTTTCTATGTTCAGAGCCTGGGAGGACCCATAATCCTCTCCAAGGAATTCTATTGGTTTAACTCAACTTCTGGGGGCTATGGAAGATTAGAAATGGTAAGACAAATCATAGCATGTCCCTGCTTTTGACCAGTTCATAATCAGGTGAAGATTCATAACTCCTTAATCAGATCTTTGTCTTTTGAGACATTGTCTCATGTACCCCAGGCTGACCTGAAACTCACTGTGTGACTGAGAGTGATTTTGAACTTCTAATTCTTATGTTTCCATGTCCTGAGCACTGAGAATACAAGGCATTAATTAACATGGTTGGTTAATGTAGTACTGTGGATGGAACTGGGGGCATTGTTCAGGATAGCTAAGCACTCTACTGACTGAGCTTCAACCCCATTCCTGAACAGATAATCTAAATAAAGCATAGTAGAAGAGATACATTAATAAAGACAGACATGGGACACTGCCAAAATTATAAGTATCATGTCCATCAAACCTAAAGCTGAAGGTGAAGTTCTGAATGGTCCGTGCGTAGGGTCATATGCAACTGTATACATTTCATTCATCCTGGGTCCTGGCTAGCACCTACCATTCACTTTGATCTTGTCACCTATAATGATTTAATATCACCAATTTTACATACTCTTTCAGTTGGAGACATTCTAATTTAAGGCATATCAATCACTATATATGTGAATTTGGATATTAATAGGAATGAATGTATGAATTTACTAAATTTGGGTGGTAACACATCATTTATCACTATTGATATCTGGAGACAATACTATCAACAATGGAATGTCATTATATGGACTTTACTGTGTCAGCACTACTGGAGGCTAACATCTTGGAGAAATAATCTAGAAACTAAAGTATCTCTTCAAGTTCACCAGATAAATCAGAGTCAGAGTCCAATTACATGTTTTATTTTGTCAAAAATATGGAAATTGTTAGAACTGAGTTCCTCAGTTATATGCTGTGGTATTTTAAAAAATTAATTGTGTGCAGATCACACAATTAAAGTAATTAAGTAATTAGGGTAATTACCCTATTAAAATCTTCTGAGAATTTGTGTACTTGCAACCATGTGAGTGAATAAATGATACCAGAGTAGAGTTAATTATTATCATTTCACAGCTGGACATAGTGACACACACCTGTAATCCCAGTGTCCAGGAAGGTGAGACCAGAGCATCTCAAGATTAAGAACAGCCTGAGCATCAGAGTGAGACCATGTGTCCAACAAAATTATTGTTGTAAAGAAACGGCTGCACTGGACAAAGGTTAAAGGACTGAACTTTGTTTCTCTGGTAATGATGTGTTCACAGAGAGTAGAACTGCAACAGAAGACAGGGGCAATCCTAACAATATCTGCAGGCATCAAATCAAGCATAAGTCTTCATATAGCACTAAGTTTTGAGTTTATAGTATTGGACATATTTATGTTTTAGATATGTCTTTCAAAGTGAGTTTAAGCTTTTTCTTTAAATTCAATCACTAGTTTCATATACCATCTGTACATGTGAGCAAAATAAGCAGCACTTGCAAGCTTGCAAGCAGAATTCCTCTTTATAATAGTCCTTGCTCTCTCTCTCTCTCTGTGTGTGTGTGTGTGTGTGTGTGTGTGTGTGTGTAGACACAAGCTAATACTGCAAGCCAATTTCTTGATCTACTACTGAGTAAGTGGTCACCTTGTGAGCCTGATTAACAAGAATAGTCAACATCTATTGTATGCTTTGCAGATGCTAAGCCCCTTTCCAAGCACCTAACATACATTTTCTCTTTATTCTTCTCAACTACTTTATGTAATAGATAATATAGATATTATTATTCTCCCCACCTTCCAGATGAGAAAATGAAGGCAGTGGAAGATTAACTATTTTACCAAAGGTAGCAAAGCTTGGTAGATAGGACCAGGCAAGATACAATGCTTGAACTTGCTGCCACTGCTGCTGCCCCTGTATGGCAGGGAGCCCAGACTTCATTGCCCAGCTAGTTGGGGAGAATGTTTCAGTCATTGTCAAAGGCTCAGTTATATCTTTAGTCCACCCTGGTGACTTCTGAAGATGTACAAAGACCAGAAACTATGTCTCTAGTGATATGTGGTTCTGCCTACATAGCCCACTAACAGGCTCCTACTACCAATACACCCTAGGTGTAAGGAGGTATTGTCATTAGAGTTCTAATGAAGCTGCCATGAAAAGCCAAGCATTTAGATAATGCTCAATACACCACGTCTTTTTGCTGTTATTAAATAAGAGTATTGAATGGATAACACTGTTTGTTCTTAATGTATTTACCTTTTATTATAATGAAGACAGGGGCCAAGGGGTCACAATAAGAACTACATCAGAGTTAGAACATCAGCCTGGCTGGGGCAATGCCGAAGGCTTCTAGGGTCTCTCAATTTTCTCCAGATGAGGAACCAGTGAGCTCCTCCAGCCCCTTGAGGGGAGGTTGAAGGATGGGCTATGGCAGGATAAAGCTGGAAGTGGGCAGGTCTCTACCAATGCTTGAATTTATGCACACATTCTGTTGGTACCTCCAGTGTGTCACTTCCAGAAAAATGACTGGCTCCTGAAAAGGAAGTACTTATTACATTTAGAAGTGCCTGTTTCTGCTCTCAGGGGCTGGTGATTACATGAAGAGAAATAATCAAGGCACAGAAAGATAAGCAATGCATGACCTCACTCATATTTGGAAGCCAAACTGCTGATCTCACAGAAGAGAGTAAAATGGTGATCACTAGGGCCTGGGAAGGGTCAGAGTAAAGTCATACAGTCAGACAGTAGGTAGCAGAACACAGTCATATAAAAGGTGAGTTAGAATGTTCTATAGCATTATAAGTGGGCTATAGAATACAGTAGTTTTTAAAACTGTTTTATTTTGAAGTTCCGAGGATTGTATTCAAGGCCCTGTGCATGTTGGGAAATCACTCAACTACTGAGCTACAACCCACAGCCACAATTTATTATATATTTTGCTAAGTGCTAAAAGAGATAATCAAAGGCTCCAATGCAAAGCAATACATATTTATTTTGATTTTTTGAGATAGGGTTTCTCTGTATAGCTTTGGAGCCTGTCCTGGGACTCGCTCTATAGACCTGGCTGGCCTCAAACTCACAGAGATCCGCCTGGCTCTGCCTCCTGAGTTCTGCGATTAAAAGTGTGCGCCACCACCGCCCGGCTAGCAATACATAGTTTAAAGAAAAATGAAATGCTAGTTACTCTGATTTGATTACGTGTGTGTGTGTGTGTGTGTGTGTGTGTGTGTGTGTGTGTGTGTGTGTGAGATCAGGTAATATTTCCTAAATATGTACAGGTGTTACATGTCAATTAACTTTAAAAAAAGATAATTCTGGTTTATATCAGATACATTAGGTACAGTGGTCTCACCAACAGAAGCTACTTTATAATCCATTTATCTTTCTTGTGAAGAGAGCATCTAGAAGTCTCCAAACAAAAAGCAATGATCAGAAAGTGGGGACAAAAATTATCCCAATTTGATTATAACATATTATCCACATCTATTGAAATATCACACTGTGCCCCATAAATATGTTCAGTTATCACATATAAGTGAAAATTTTTTGAATAAGGTGATAAAAATATTAAGTACCCTGATTTGATCATTACAGACTGCATAAATTTAAAAGATTATCATGTAGCACACCATATATTTGTAAGACTAAAATTGCAATCAAAATTAAAAATACATATGTAAAAGAACGAACTTGTTTTTGAACATCACTATTTGCATTGCATATAGTGGCAATGATTTTTACAGAACAAAGACGAGGGCTCTATTTTGTAATAATTACATGTTGAACTGCTTTTAAAAATACATTTTAACTGAAATAGAATGACATCACTTCCCCCTTCCTTTCCTCCCTCCAGCTCCTTCTAGCTGCCTTCTCTCAGATGAGTATATAACATAGAATTCAGTGGTTTTTAGAAAAATAAAAAAGAAAAAGGTTCTCTGTCCCAAAAATTAAAGCAAAGCAAATCAAAAACCTTCTTTCTAAACCTCTGAAAAATTGGTAAAGAAAGAAAAAAGGTGTTGTGACTCACAATAGTAACTGGAAAGGCAACGTGTGTTCTTGTGACATCTGCATACAGCATAAAGCATACCTGATCCCATTCTTTCTCTCACATCCCCTTCCTTCCTCCTTTCCCCTAATTGGACCCTTTTGACTCTTGGTTGCTTTTAAAACTAGGGCAATGGAGGGTAGGGGATGGAGGATGAGAACATAAGGGAACGGGATGGTAGACCTGGAACAGGGATGGAGTGGGAGAGCAATGAAAGAGATACTGTTATAGAGGGAGACATCATGGGGATAGAGAGAAACCGGTTGCTAAGGAAGTTCCCAGGAATCCACAAGGATGACCCCAGCTTGGACTCCTAGCGAGAGTGGATAGGGTTCCTGAGCTGGCTTACCCCAGTAATCTGACTGGTGAATACCCTGTCATCATAGAGCCTTTCTCCAGACGCAGAGATCCACAGCCAAACACCAGGCCAAGCTCTGGGAGTCCAATCAAAGAGAGGGAAGAGGGATTCTATGAGCAAGGGCATCAAGGTCATTATGGGGAAACCTACAGAGATGACCAAACCAAACTAGTGGGAACTCATGAAACAGCTGTGGAGCCTGCATGAGACTGGACTAGGTCCTCTGCATAGTGAGACAGTTGTTTAGCATGGTCTGCTTAAGGGGCCCCCTGGCAGTAGGATCAGAATCCATCCCTGGTGCATGAACAGGCTTTTGGAGCCCACTTCTATGATGGGACACCTTGCACAACCTTGAGGCAGGGGAGGGGCTTGTACCTGCCTCTACTAAATGTACCTCCCCATGGGTGGCCTTACTTTCTTGCAGTAGGGAACGGGAGGTGGGTTGGGAGGGGGAAGCTGGAGGGGTGGGAGGAGGGAGGAGGGGGATCTTTGGTATGTAAAACAAATAAAAGAATTTCTGTTAATTAAAAAAAAAACTAGTCTTTCTCCTGCTTTGTTGTTCATGGAAGCAATCTTTTCCTTCCCCACTTACTGACGATTAATTTCCTAGTACACATTCTGAATAATTTCTAATTTATTTTTTAATTTTTGTTCATTTTTATCAATTCATAAGCCTTCTGTTCTAGTGAAAAAATGTGGAGGCAAGTGATGAGAAGGTCATGCAAAATCACTTAGGTGAGTGCAGGAAATAGGGCTCACATGTGGCTTGTACAACATCGATCTATGCTTACTGAATACTGCTATGGCCTTTTTGTTTTTCCTTGGCTGGGATATACAAATTTCCAAGCACATTATGAAATTATAGATATTTTTGAACATTTTGGCTTAAGGAGAATTTAGCCATTTTTTTTTTCTTTTCACGACAGAAGAAGAGGTGGCTTGGCTGTTAATTCCAAAGGCATCTCTACCCACAGTGTCCCTGAACCCATGATCTCTATGAATGATACTCCCTATCCAAGCTAGTCCCACCAGCAAGCAGCCAGCTCACTCTCCTAACCATGTAGATCACTCACCCTCCATATGTTGGATTTATAAGGCTGGTTCATGCTCCTCCAAGGATCTCAAGCATGTGCTTCCTGCTTCTCCTTTCCCAAGCCTAGCAAAATCTTTTTCTTTTCTGTCTTGAGTTGCTCTTTCTTAGCTTTTAATTTGATGACTGAGTAGGATCTACTCCAGACTTGCAAGATATTTCCCATGGCTGCAGCAACCCAAACATTAAAATTGAAACTGTTGTGCTGCCTGCCAGAGCCAAGTGGGAGATTCAGTTTGCCCTGCCAAATTTAGGGAAATGGATGAGCTGCTCCATCCATGGTAGGGAATCACCTATAATCAGACATTTCTAAAGAGGTTTCCTCAATCGCATATTAAAAAATTTTAAGCATCAAAGAGAAAGTTACATATTAACTAGCTATACCCTCAATGTGCCTCTCTGTTTATCCTAAAGGAAGTGATTAAAATTTGCTGACAGCTTTAAAACTTATCAGGGAATTATCAGATTGCCCCAAGTTTAATCATTAGCAAAGTGTGAAAAACAGAGTGGAATTTGGAAACTGTAAAATATAAACCACTGTGTCAATCACCTCCAGAGTCTAAAATTGTGTAGTCTCCACTTGGCTTGGGTCATTTTTTCCATGGCAGTGACTTTAACTCTCTGTCATGCACATCTGTGACACCAGTTTCCTCCTCCAGATTCCAGCTACTAGATTTCTGTTTCTAAGTGTATTGCTATCACCTCCCTCTTCAGCTGTCCTGACTTTCCTCCCAAAGCCGGCCTCTCTGTCCCTTTCAGTTCCTTTTATGCCAGCATTTTCTCCACGTTCCCAGTCATCTCACACAGATCTTTTAGGAATTAAAAATGATCACATTCGTGCACTAAAGAAGAAGATAAAAACATAAAAGACTCTCCACAATTCATCTCATGCTCTTTAAAAAAAACGCTTGGAAATTTTATTTAAAATCAATTTTGCTGTACCCAGACTTAACGTTGGAATTATGGGCTTGCGCTACCGGGTCAAGACCCCAACTGACCTTTTTAGTTTTGTTTCTGTCAGACCTCTCCCCATTCTTTACACTGAAATTCTTTCCTTAAGAGGTTTTAATTTTTAATTTTTGAAATTAAAATATAATTACATCATTTCCCCCTTCCCTTTTCTCCCTCGAATCCTCCCATATCCCTTCCTGATCCCTTTTCAAATCCATGGCCTCCCTCTCTCTATATATATAATATGTACACACATATATGTATATACATATACATTCAAATGCATAAATATATAAACACAACTTGCTCAGTTTGTTTGTTCAGGCCTGTCCAATTGGTAGTCGGTAACCCATTTGGGGGCTCTTCCCTGGGGAAGGCTATTTTCTCCCACTATGAGCATTCCTTAGTTGCTTATATTTTTTTTGTCAAGGGGTGGGACCCCATGAGATTTTTTTTCCCCTTCCATGTTAGCATGTCCATTGGTGTTGTAGTTGTTCAGGTCTTGATTAGGCAGCTTTGTTGTTGAGGAATCATGGCTGAAGCTTCCCAGGAGACACAACCTTACAGCAGATTTCCAGGCTCTTCAGCTCTTATAATCTTCCTGCCTTCTCTGAAATTCTGTTTTCTGAACATGCTACTAGGTCCTTTCACATGTAGGATCATATGCAAGTTATCCTTTACTTTAAAATGCTGTTATCATCTAGTCTACTGATGAATTTATTTTCATTCTTTAAAGCCCAGTTCATTCCTCTTGTTTGGGAAGTTTTCACAGATTCTCTCAGATTCTGATATTTTCTACAATCACTTTCTCTAGAATTTTGTGTGTCTACCAAAGCACTTGCCACAGGTCATTTTTATTAATTGTTCATGGCTGTCTTTCACATTTACTTGTGAGGCTCTGGGATCAACAAACTCAGATTAACTCCCTTTGTGTGAGATGAGAGTAAATGTTTATTAAATGAAAGAACAGACTCCTGCTTTCACAGACATCAGCTCCCTCATGTGTGTGTTTGTATGTGTGTGAACATCTGTATGTGTGGTATGCATGTATCTGTGTGTGGTTGTGTGTGTACGTATATGTATGTGTGATTATACATGTACCCCCCCACACCCCTGTGTGTGTGTGTGTGTGTGTGTGTGTGTGTGTGTGTGTGTGTAAGCCAGAGGTCAACATTTAGGTGCTGTCTGTGGATTTTTTTTTAAGATAGGGTTTCTCACTGGCCTGGGCTTACAAATATGTACCTTCATGTCTAGCTGTTCTGTATAGATTTTATAAATATTTTAAAGACTTTTTTTTACTTTATGTGTGTGAGTGCTTGCCTGCATATATGTCTACCATGTGCATACCTGAAGCCCACAGACCAGAAGTTTCTGGATCCCTAAAACTGAACTTATAGACTGTTGTGATTGGATATATAGGTACTGGGACTAGAACCTGTGTTCTCTGCAAAGGCAATCTCTCCAGCTCCATCTACTGTTTTTTTTAATTGCTAAATTTTGCCGTGTGTGTGTGTGTGTGTGTGTGTGTGTGTGTGTGTGTGTGTGCAATTTTCTGACCATTCTCTCACCACCATCCTCTCTTATCTCCCTCTTATTCTTATCAATCACCACCTTATTGGTTCATTGATACCAGTCCCTTTCACGACTTTGATTTTATTTTGTGATGCATATCTGGGCTATATGTGTGACCAGTGGATTTGAACTACCTACTGGAGCCTGGTGGGGTCATCAGCAAGCACTTACCTGAAGTTAATGGTTTTACCTCTCCCTGAATCTATCAATAGCAAATAGTACAGCAGTGAGCCCCATGAACCTCTCCTCCATCCATACCTGACTGTTGACAGGCCCATTCCTCGGCAAACTCAGTGCATGAACTTGCAGCTGCTGTGTCTTCTGCAGTAGATAACATTGCACAGACCTCATGCCTGTCCCCAGCTCTCACCTTCTGGTCAGGTGTAGTTTACATGGGTTCTGGGGAGGGGATGGAACTCTGTCCTCACGCTTGTGCAGCAAGTACTACACTGACTGAGCTGGCTTCCCAGTCTCTGTCTTTTCAAAACCACTATGTAACTCATAAATAAAAATGATACAGAACTAGAGATGTAACTCAGTGGTAGAGCATTTAATTAAACTGTTTGAGGTCTGTGTTCCATCCCCAGCGCAGCAAAGGTACATATTTCTGGAGTACTAGGTGATGTTTTGATACAGTTTTGCACTCAAGTGAGAATAAGCATTCCTATCTGCTCAAACATTCATTATTTTTGTGATGAAAATATTAATAATTCTTTCTAGTTCTTGTTTTAATTCATGGTGCATTTTTGGGTCTCTACAGTTACCCTACTGCAACACAGACCACAAGGAATCATGTCTCCTTGGATTGTTCTTTTGATCTCTCAAGTCCCTTCTCAGAGTGATAGATCATTTGTTGTTGTTTAAGAAAGGGTCATGTTGCAGGAGGCTGGCCTTGAACTTTCAGTCCTCCTATCCTCCTGCTTCATCCTTCCATCACACAGAATCTGAATGTGTGCTACCATGTGCAGCTGTCTTCCATTTTGACCCCTTCAGTGGCCTGGCTGCCATATTTTAGATGTTTCAAGACCAGAGCTCACCTTTTTTCCTTGCCCTTCGCAATCGGCTTGTAATCTGACTATGATCGGCAGCTGTTATCTGCAAATAGCAGATCTAGCAATTGGGTAAGTCTAGGCCTTGAATCCCTTGCTTTCATCAGAACAATCTCCATTCCACACAAAATTCCAGACTAAGGAAAAATTTTTCATCATCCCTTTGTTTTCGATCAGAGTTAATGCAGAGGTTCATCAAGGTTTGTGAAAATAGTTAAACCTTTATCCCTCTCTACTGTGTAAGTCTAACATGAATAATTTCAGGGAGTCTGAAGGTTTGCAGCATAGAGACTGGGGATGTAGCTCAACAGAAGAGGCCTTGCATGGTATGGTAAAGCTGTGGGTTCTGCTCTGCACTAAAAATGTAAACATACTGTTCTTTTGGTTTTTTGTTTGCTTAGGTTTTCAAGACAGGGATTCTCTGTGTATGTAGCTCTGACTGTCCTGGAACTTGCTCTGCAGACCAGGCCTCGAACTCAGAGATCTGCTTGCCTCTGCCTCTCTAGTTCTGAGATTAAAGGTATGCATCACTACCACCCAAGCATACTGTTGAAGGTTTGGAGCATCAATCAGGAAGGCCAAAGCAATGGGGAAGAAGTAGAAAACCTCCCAGGGCATTTTTTCAAGTAAAGGATTGTAGTTAGTGGCCTGGGAAGAGAAGGTTCAGTTTCCCACAAGCTAGAGTGTTGAGCAAGACTGTCTGGAGCAGTAACATTTTCTATGGCACCTAGGTGGGAAAGGCTTTGAAGTCCAAGTTTCTCTTGGAGAGAAGACACTAAAAGCATTGCCGTGAAAGCTGAATGTGTGCCCACTCTTGCCACGTCAGTACATTGTGCTCACACACCAATGCATCTGCAGTTCCAGGCTGCTTGCCTGCTATGGGTAAGTTCAACATGGCTGGCTATATAGACCACTCTGTTCTGACGCAACGGTGAGGAGGGCTGCCATGAAAACACAGCCAAGATCAGCACCCAACATCTAATGCTTGTGGTCTCTCTCTGGTTCCCAGAGTCAGGTCACCCTGCCCAATGCTCATGACAGGAAGAAAGCTCCTGCTCCGTGTGGTCATTTAAGATCAAATAATTGGTCTACAGATTTTGATAGCGCAGTCATTACTGTTCCAATAACAGGATCCTCTGGGAACCTAAGTATGGGTTAAACTGCCCATGATGAGAACCTTGCTTATTCTCACTGGCCCTATACCATGGAGTCTTCCTGGCCTTTCTTAGAGGGCCCCATTCCGCATAGCCTCCCCCATTGCCATCTCTGACTTCTGTGCTTCTTGTCCTTTCTGGGTCCACAGTCTCCCTATGGATGGACAGTCTTTGTCCCCATTCTTACAAAATATGGGCTGGACTTGAGCCTAGTAGCAGCTTGGTAAGCCTACTCAAGGAGAGAATGCCAGGTTCGGTAGGGCTAAAAGAAGCATTTGCCAAGAAGACACTGTTGGCTCTGTTGGATTCATGGCAATCAGGGGACCACAGAGATTTAGGGAAGTCTGAAAAATGCTTGGCAACAGGATCTAACCTCTTTTCTTTTTCAAGACCACTTGCTCAATGACAAGATAATAACATGTTGCTTGTCTTTTCTGAGTAAGTAACATGACTAGGTCTGGAACCAATTTCTGACCTTTGAGGGTATCACAACACCCACAAGTGTCTCCAGCTTTCTAGTCCCCTTTCCCCTCAGTTGGAAAATTCCAGCAAGCCTAGCAGCATTCTTGGTGGAAAAGTTCAAAGTCTAACACCAAACCCTCAGCATGCTTCCAGTCTCCCACTTGTGGCTAGAGACTCATTAAATCCATTCCCCAAGGAGAACACAGCCAGACAGTAGCTCAATTCCACATATAGGTCCAGACTCAGGTACACCAACAGTTGGGATTCTGGGGTCAGCCCCCGCCCCTTTGCCTTGCTGGCCTCCCTTGAGCCAGCCACTTGTCTGAGAACATAGTAGGAGTTCACAGCGGCGACTGACCTGAGATGCCGCCCCCCACCACGATCACATCGCATTTGTTGCTCATGGTGCTCGCCAGGTTCCGGGCTGCCCACGTCGGCTGCTAGAGTGTCAGGACCTCTGCCTGCGGCTGCGCTGCGCACTGTCCCCTCACACTAGCGCCAGGGCAGAAGGGCTTTAAGCTGGCTGGGTGCCTGGACTCTGAGCCCCGCCCGCCTGCGAACGCGCAAGCCTGGTGGAGCTCTAGTCTCCGCCCCTTGCCAGACAGCCCAGGCTTGAGGAGGGACGACAATTCTGCTGAGATGGTGACCTGGAGCCTTAAAGTCCTTCCCCTGAGTCAACACCCCGTTGCCTTCTGCAAATGTTTTCCAGTCAGCCTCGTGATTGCTCTATGCAACTGAGGGGCTGGAATGTCTTCTGATCAGAGTGAAGAATCAAAGATTGAGAGCCTTTCAAGTGCCAGGCACTGTGTTAAATTCATTGTGCAAGATTCCCGTTCAAATTCACAATGACCCATTTCACACAAGAAGAAAGCAGACAAAGTACTAAGTAATATTCTAGAAAGAAAAATAATGTATTAAAATATCACCTCGGAGGACTCAAGAGATGGCTCTAACAAAGGACCCGTGTTCAATACCTAGCACCCACAGCCATCTGTAATCCTGGTCCCAGGGAATCCTGCACCCTCTTCTGGTTTCCAGTGGTCATCAGGCATGCATGATGTATTCATACATGCAAGCAAAACACCCATATACGTACAAAAATTAAAATCACATCATACCCCATAGATATGTTTGATTAATATATGCCCAATTCCAGTAATAACAATAAAAGGAAGAGTCCAAGGCTCATCTTACTGACCAAATAGAATTATTACCAGCCCTAGCCATCTCCATTTCAATCATCTGCTCTGTCTGCCCCCCACACTGTGCCACTGTTTAGTTAACTGCAGAAAGCTGCTCTAACATTTGATGAGGCACATAGCCTAAAGACACTAATTTTTTCCCTACTTTTACAAGGCATAGAACAAGTCATCTGCAGGAGGTCAGGGGAAGCGTAGGTCAGTGGTAAAGCCCTTGCCTACTATCAGAAAAGCCCTAAAATTCCTAGTTACATTAGGGAAATAATGCAACCAACTGCTTATTGAACAACCCAATGCATCTGTGGTGTAAACCATAGAGGCTGGCTCCCAGAAAGTTGTTTATGGTAGGGGAGAGGCCTTGGATAGGCAAGAGGGATTCAGGGTTCCCCAGTAGAGGACGTTGAGTTATTTTTATGAGACCGTAGGTTGAGTGTCGGGGGACTATGGCCTTTGCAAATGGCAGCAGTCATTCAACAGGGTTGTAAATTCTTAAGCTGAGGTGACCTAGGCAAAATAGGGACATATTTCACCTAAGCAGCAGAAAAGCCACCTTTAAGAACGAAAAGCAAGAAGAAATGGATAACTTTTTGGGTAATGTGCTTCTGTTCAAGGTAGTGGAACTGCCACCTTCAGAGGAGCTAGCTCTAATGAACTGCCACATTGAGAAGAACCAAAGGCAAACCTATACTTCATCTTCCTTCACTCCCCAAATTCACTTGTCACAAGGTGGTTTGTGCTCCAGTTGCTCTCAGACTAGGAAAAGAGTTGAACACATCTGATGCTGAGACTCACTGAAGGCAGAAAAGGTCTTGTTCTTAGTGTGTTCATTTTCATTGTCAACTTGACAGGCTTTAGAATTATACAGGAAACACATCTCCAGGTGTGTCTGTGAGAGTGTTTCCTAAGATGTTTAATTGGAAGACCAATCCTAACATGGGTGGCGCCGTCCTATGGCCTGGGTACCCAAGCTGAATAAAAAGGGAAAAAAGAGAAAGTAGATGAGCAGCAACCAGCATTCATCTCTCTCTGCTTCCTGACTAGATGAGATGCATAAGGTGGCCAGCTCCTGCCACCGTGCCTTCTCCACCATAATAGACTGGATCTGCTCTGTGAGTCAAAGTAAACCCGTGCTCCTCTGTATTGCTTCTTATCAGGTACCTCATCACAGCAAGGAGCACCTTTAATATTCATATGGGAGGTATCTGATATGGTTTAAACATGGTTTCTTTCCACTAGACCACACACTGAGGCTCAATTTTCCAAGGTGATGGTATTGAGAGATGGTTTGACATTTAAACCTCTGACTATGGGTACTCCTCCTTATCAATAAATTAATATAGTTCTGAAGAGTAAGTTATTCTAGAAAACAGGTTGTAGAAAGATAGCCTGCCCACCTGCACTCTGCTTGGCCACCACAATAGAGCCATTCCTATTGGCAGAGGTGTGAGTGAGCCACCCCTGGAGTTGTGAGCCTAGGAGAGCTGTCCCCACTACTCATTTGTCATGTGGCAGCATGGGTGGGGGAGAGATGCTCTCCCCACTACCCCCCTCCCACCGACACCTGAAGTAGGTGGTAGAGCTGGCCCTCAGGTTATAAGAACGGGAGAGCTGTCCCTGCCCTTCATTAGCTGCAGCACCCCTACACCACACCTGGGCAACACAGTAGAGCTGGCCCTGAAGGTGTAGGTGTGGAAGAACTGACTCTGAGGATCTGAAAGTAGGAGAGCTGGTCCCACCCCTTGCTCATCGAAGCAAGGGGTGAACTAGCCAGGGCAATGCTGGAGAGCTCACCTTGGTGGTGAGGACAGGGGAGACTGACCAACCCTGCAACTACCCAGGCCCAGAACCAGGGTTATAAGTTGATGTACCCCAACATCCACCCCATCTGTGTTCAGTTAGAGCAAATGAAGGGTTTGGTCCTGCAGACTCAAAGCTGCAGGATCTCCATGACACAGGGAAACAACAGATATCCAAGAGGAGTCCCAGTGAGTCTCAGTCCCATCATGGATAGTGTAGCAGAAACCAGAGGCCCCGAACCAGTCCAGTGACTACAATGAACACTTGCAAGTAAAGATATATGGACAAAAGGTTTACTGCGTGACTCACTGTGTCACACTACAGCTTCCATGACGAGACTGATTTTTCCTTTTTGTTTTTTGGGCTTTTTTCTCTTAAATTTTATTTTATTTTATTTTGGGGGTGGGGATGTTGCAAGGGCAGAGAGTATATACAAAGGGACAGGGAAATGAATGGAATGGAGGTGCATGATGTGAAAGACACAAAGGATAAATAAAAAGAAAGTTAAAAAGAAATAAAGAGAGCCTGCCACCTCCTCTCAGTCTATTGCATGCCTCTGTTTATCATGTGCCTCCATCTGCTTTTCTGCTATGCATGGAGCCCTGACCAGAAACCAGCTATATACTAATTCCATGTTCTTGGCCTTCCAGATTATAAGCCAAGATCAATGTTTTTTTCCTTTCCAAATTTCTCATCCTCAATTATTTTTTATAGCAACAGAAGTCAGACTAACATAGTGTCAATTTATTATGTTAGCATTTAATGAATACCTGATCTGCTGAGCCCCGGTGAAGAAAACAGGATAGAAACTTTCTCTTGCCTTCATTAGGAAAGACAGTCAGGGGTACTCATCATAAAGCAATTCCTAATGTCACTCTAGGACACATATCATAGAAAGAAAACCTAGCCATACAATCACGGAGGCCCTCCAGGAGGAAATTACATCCCTACTGGTATGAATAAAAGTTCTCCAACTGGTGAAGATAACAAGCATGCCCAGCAGAGTGGACAATAATTCTAAATTTGAAGACAAGCCTAAAGATGAAGCATTTGAAGAAATGGACACAGGCTGATGCAGAAGACATCCTCACCACCTTTAAGACTATCCACAAACAGCATGAAATTAATAACATAGCAGTGAGCAATTTAACAGAGAATAAATGATAGGAAGCATCATTTGTTTCTGTGTGTATTCCTGTCTTCTGTCCCCAGCTAGATAATAAATCACTGCAGAAGAGGAGGTGTTATCTTTTATTCATCCATTCAAGAATAATTTATTGAACACCAACTTGATATCAGACATTGTGTCCATCATTAGGAATATAGCATCATAAATTAAAAATGATGCTAATCCTAGGAAGACTAAATATAAAACTGGATAATTACCAGAAAGCTAATTTATGTTCTATCTGAGCAATGCTTGACACCTCTCACAAAGACATGCAGAGGGGTGCTGTTTGCTCCTAGCAGGATTCTTTGCCTTTTCAACTTTATGAAATCCATGTTTCTTTCATCAATTAAAATGAACACGTTTTGCTTTCATTTCTTTTTCATTAGAAGACTGCCAAAGAGATAAAATGTCGTTATTACTTCTTTCTTGCCGGCTAGCTTTTCATTAAGGGATATTTCAGTGAGTCTCTTATGCCACAGGAGGTTTCAATAAAGAGGCAGACGCTGTAGAACACAGTGCACCAGATACTATCTAAGTAGTACATTTTGCCCTTTTTTACCCAATGCTGGAAGCTTGACAGGGGATAGAAAATTCATTTTAAAATTAGATTCTTTAGAGCTTACCAGTTTCTTTCCCTCAACAACTACAGTGATCTTTTTTTTTTCCCAAACATGTATTGAAAGGTAAAATGATGAAAGGAGCCAGCCCTTGCAGCCAGGGCGGCTCTTTCTTGAATAATATTGAATTGACAGTGCAGTGAGACCTTCAGTACATTTAATAGAGTATCTCTCTTCATCTTGGATGCTAATCTGAGTGTTGTTTGGGCTCCCAAGGATTGTTTATGAGATGGGATGATGTATTCATGGAGCTCATAAATTGGAAAGGCTCAAGAATCTAGACCTTACTCAAAAGTCCATAGGCTGGTTCAAGATGACAAAGGAGTTTGGACATGGTAGCATAGGCCTGTAACCCTAGCATTTGGGAGGTAGAGGCAAAGGGAAAAGGGGTTCAAGGCTAACCTGGGCCACATGAGACCTTGTCTCAAAATACAAACAAACAAAAAATTCGAAAGGGAAAACTGCCAGGGCCAGAAGACTTGCCAAGAAGTGAGAGAAGGTGGTGTCAACAGGGAACAAGCCAGATGATTTAACTGCCCAAAGCTTTTGGATGCATCGAACAGGCTTACTGAGACATGTTAAGAATGGATAGGAAGCCGGGCGTGGTGGCGCACGCCTTTAATCCCAGCACTTGGGAGGCAGAGGCAGGCGGATCTTTGTGAGTTCGAGGCCAGCCTGGGCTACCAAGTGAGCTCCAGAAAAGGCGCAAAGCTACACAGAGAAACCCTGTCTCGAAAAAACCAAAAAAAAAAAAAAAAAAAAAGAATGGATAGGAAATGACTTTTTCTATCTGAAGAGCACAACTATAACTCTTTCCCCTACAACTTTATTTGTCATAGCCCAGGCTATGTGAACTCAGGGACACTTCACAGAAAGGCCAATATGCAGTTGGGTAGAGACACCAAGCTGCAAGTCTTCCAAAAACAAACAAACAACAACAAAAAAAGCAGAAGGCAGCCCCTGACATGTCACAGAAGGTAAGAAAGAAAACCAAGACCTCATGTACACTGTGAGTGTCAGCTGACCATTGTCCAAAGTGAGTGTTAACTTTTTTCCAATGACTAATATTGAGAATAAGAACATTTCTATAGATCAGAAATAGTGTCCTAAACAATGAGCGATATCAGACCAGATGACATGGCAAAAACTATAGAGCACAGAGGAGAAGAGTACGTTATTAAACAATCATAGGAGGAGCTCAGTGAGTGAGCATGGTTATTTATTTATTTATTTATTTATTTATTTATTTATTTTTTGAGAATTTCATAGATGTACACAATTCATTTTAATCAGATTCATCCCCCACTCCCTCCTTCAACCCCAAAATATTATTCTCCCAATTTCACATCCTCTTTATTTTTATAAACTTGTGAGTCCAAATGGTGCATAATGCTACCTTTTGTGCATGAGTGTAGGGCGATTCACTAGGATGTATGCAACCAGCCAGTAGCCTCACTCTTAATGAAAAAGACGCTCTGTCCCTCAGCAGCCATCAACTTCAGTAACTCCTCAACTAGGGGTAGGGCCTCCTGAGATCCTCACACATCTGTGCTGGAATATTGACTGGTTTGATCTTGTGCGGGTAACTACAGCTATTGTGACTTCACAAATGCACAAACCACATCATGTTCAGGAGACAGCATTGGCTGAGCATTGAAGCACACAACCAATGGTCTGTCTACCAAGAACTCTACTTGGCTTGTTCAATGCAAACCACCTTCCTTTAATGATGCACTTGGCAGCTTAGGTCCCTCATCAGCACACATACCTCTCTCCAGCCAACGTTCCTAGCAACCTGTAGTTTACACACCTGCATCATGCTGTATCACACTCCTGTCTGAAACACTGAAGTAATTTTCTCCTCCTATTAATGTACATCAAACTTAGACAGATTCTATTCAATCACATTCTCCTATGACTTCAGTAAGAAAGACACCAGAAAGGTCAATTTGGCCTGAACTAGTTTTGGGTGACTTTGTTATAAATCAAACTGTATACTCAAAGTGAACTTTGGGGGAGAATACCCTATTTGACATCTTATGCCTATGAATAATTTGGCATACATATGGTTAAAATCAGATGTATTATGGAAGGAACATGCACATTAGAGAAATGATGACATTATCTAATCTAGTGTTCAAAATATAGTAACACACAAATTATGCCCCTTAGTAACCACCCCTCTCCTTCCTTTGGATTATGTTATTAAAAGCAGTAAACAGTAACCTAGAGCCCTTGAATATCTTATATGGCCTTCTGTCAATCTTGATAGAATATTCTTTTGGAATTTGTAATATTGTTTCACTTTGAATAAATTATTCTTGCTATTTTGCACATTGTACATGTGTACATGTCTTTATTCTTGAATAGGATGCCAAGAACCAAAACACCCTGCCCAGACCTTCACCACTAATACCACTTTCTTACATGCATGAGGCTCTGAATTTCATTTTCAGCACTGCCAAAAGAAAAAGGGAAAGGAAAGAAAAAGTAGCTCATGAGGAACAGAAAAATCAGAACAGATATTTTCAAAGAATATCAGGTTGAAGGTTTTCACCAATTCTTTCCATAAGGATGAACATTAAAATTAATATTAAAGACTCAGAGTATATACTAATTACTGACTTTTAGTCATTACCTTCAGAAATTTTGATGCTTTATAAAATTTTAGTTTCATAATATGAATTTTTATGTATAATAAATGTTTTGATTAGTTTTATGTAGACTAGTTAAATAATATTTCATGCTTCATTACAAATAGATATTTTCATTATGTATATACCAGATGGTGATTATAATCCAGCCTGGAGACTGTGGTAATCAGATGATAAAAGTGGCTTTTCCTCTTAGATGTATTCCTGGCTGAGAGGGCTGGTCACCAGCAAGACTTTGAAACTTTGAATAGAAGCTTGGAAACTCTAGCTCCATGTTCAAACCTCCAGGGAAGGGAGGACTGAAGATTCAATTAACCTTGGCTTGTAAATGATTTAATCAATCTATCCCACATAATGAAATCTCCACAAAAGCCCAGAAGTAGCAGGATTCAGAGTTTTTAAGCTGGTGATCACATCCATTCATCAAGAGGGTAGAATACTGGAATTTTGTCCTTAGGACCTTCCTAGACCTTGCACTGCATAACTCTTCAGGTATTCAGTCCTATCCTTTAGGATAAACAAGAAATGTATGTAAAGTGACTTCTGGAGTTCCACAAAACTTTTCCCCAAATTAATGAACCTAAGCAGAGGGTTACAGGAACTCCCAGTTTATAACCATTTTACCTAAAGTACCTGTGGCCCAGGGCTTGCAATTGGCATCTGAAGTCAGGGCAGCCTTATGAGACAGTTGTTAACTTGTGAGGATGAGCCTCATGGATATGTTGGGCTACAACTTGGTTTTAACTGTGAAGGAGGCCATTTAGTTCACTTTTTCTGTGAGTATTAAACTCTCTCTGAAAGGGACATTTTAATTTCTTTATATTAAAGTGTATTTATTAAAATCTCTTCTTACTTGAAACAATTTTCCACTTTCTTTTGTGTGGGTTTTCTACAGAAGTTCTGAAAAGTAGGAACAGCTTTACCTTAAAATATTGAAAAAGACTCTGAAAAAGGTAGAGCAAAAATAGAGGCAGGTGAAAGTCTGTCTTTAAGTTATGTGTGTGTGTACGTGTGTGTATATATGTATAGATATATGTTGTGGGATGGTCTATATGTCAAATGTGTTGCTCTGATTGGTCAATAAATAAAACACTGATTGGCCAGTAGCCAGGCAGGAAGTATAGGCGGGACTAACAGAGAGAAGAGTTGAGAGAACAGGAAGGTGGAGGGAGACACTGCCAGCCGCTGCCATGACAAGCAGCACAAATGAAAGAATAAATGACTGTTGAATACCTAGTCACAAATGGCTTGGGGAATATCACAGAAGAAGTGATGTAAAGAATCTAAGGAGCCAGAGGAAAACAGTAGAAGTGGAGAATACTGACTTCCAGGTATGGCATGGTTATCATATGCCTGAATGCACAATAGTTGTAATTACCTCCACAATATTTGCACACAGGCCCAACATCTTCCCATGTGGATGTGTATGTCAATAATGGTTGATAGAGGGAAAGGCTCCTAGAATTTCAGGTCATCATGCTCACTGTTTAAATAGGATAATCTTCAGTATAGCACAGAGCTAGATGATAAGAAGTTAAATTTTCATGATTACTTGTACAAATTACTGAGGCTAGAATAAGTTGTTGCCCTATATCTCCACTATACAATACTAATGCCCCATGTAAAACTCAGGTTTAGAATGCAAGAAACTGAAAGACAAACTTTCATCCACACTGTCCTTCTGGGTACAACAATTTTTAAAAAAATCATAACATCTGCATTCTCTTTTCTCCTAATGAGATACTATGTAAGTCATGCTGGAAATGCTATTTCCAAAAAGCCTGTTCCCTTCTTCAACTTAGAGTTGATTTAACTATAATAAGCATGAACTAGAACCAATTACTCACTGTCCCTATCTTCAGAGGGAGAATATTTTCACTTTCAAACTACCTCAAAGGAATAAGACAACTGATACCTGCTTAGATAATGGCTGCACATCACAGCCAACCTTCTGTCACGTGTTCTTGCAGATATAGGGAAAATATTAAAAGTGTTTGTCCTGGATATAGTTAAGAAATTTATCAAATAAAAATATAAGCTGTCCGGTTAAATTTGAATTGCAAATGAAAAATGACAAACTCAGTACGAATGTGTCCCATGCCATGCTAAAATACATTGTCCCTGATCTGAAATGCAAATTTAACCTCATGTTCTGTGTTTGATCTGGTCCCTCTAGCCTGAAAAAATATTTTGTTATGGTCTAATAGAGGAAATCAACACATAGAAGTGAAACTGACAGTAATAAGTAACAGAATATGGTCAGGTACAATATCATAAGACATACAAAAAAAGAAGTGTTTGCTAAAGTCAGAATTCCTTCAGTATAGTTGGTGAACTATTTCAGCACACAAAAGTTTTTGCTACCCAGCCTGATGACCCGAATTCAGTCACCTAGAACCCACATGTTGGAATGAGAACACCAATTCCTGCAAACTGTCCTCTGACTTCTACATACATGCACTCCTCCCATACATAAGCACATAAATGTAAAATACTTTAAAAATTAAAAGAAATCACCATGCTGATAGTGAGCTACCCAAAGAGCTCTGTCTTTGTGGAGACTCGCTAAGTCCTCAGCCCTTACTGTGGTGGTAGTACTGTTTGATTGATCATTTCCAAATGTGCTAATAAATGTGAAAGTAAATGAATAACACCAATCAGTGTGGTAGAAATTGAGATATCTTAGACATACTTTATTTTACCATTGCTGTGACAGAATATCCTGATGACAGCAACTTAAAGGAATCAGGGACATTTTGGCTCCTAGTCCAATGGACAGTTCATTATGGAAGGGAAGTCCTGGCAGCAGGGTCACATTGCACCCACAGACATGGAACAGAGTGACAGAGGCATTCTAGAACTCAAACTCAGGCAGTGGTGCTGCCTACTTTTAGTGTGGGTCTTTCTACCTCAAGTCATCTAATCAGCATAATCCCTCCCAGGCATGCTCAGGGGCTAAATAATCGCACACAAGATGCTGATGAATGCTTGTGTCCTGGTGATTCCAGATCCTGCCAAGTTGACAATGAACATGAACCTTCACAGTGTGGAAGGAAGATGAAGCTTTGCAGGAAGAGAACAGAAGAAGGGACAGGCATACTTATTTGGGCAAATAACTGGACTGACAAGGACAGGGCAGAGGCAAAGATTCTGCAACAGCTGACTCTATGTCTTGTAAATTCAACAGAAAAAAGAAGTGTTGATGCAAAGGACATCCCTTACTACAAAGGGAATAAGAGATTCTTTCTTCTGAGCCAAATGTGAGTGACTGTGGCCTGGTAACAAAAAATCAGGTGCCCTGAATGAAATGATTTGCTGTGAAAGTAGTTACATGGCATTCTATAGTCATGGAACAAAAGATAATCACAATTTAATACATTTACTAAATTCATTGGTAAAGACTTCAGGTAGGCAGATTACAATAGAGCTGGGAAATCCCTACTATATATTTGAGATGCTATCTGATGCCATTCTTACCTTTTAAGTTGGTAGAAATGAGTGGTGTGCTAAGTTAACATAACACTTGATTGTCAAAAAGGTGTTAGGTCAGATACAAAGGTGGGTGATAACTATTAAGGAGACTGAAGATAGTTCAAGATAATTTTGGTTCTTGATGTGCTACATTGCAAGTCTCCACAAATCATGAAGTTCTAAACAATCAATCAGTCTACATACTTGCCAATGCAGATGCAGGTTTTTCAAGGATCAAATTGGATTAAATTAAATAATTAAGTCATTGTGATGCTCCTAAAAAAATGATGTGAAGATTTACATTTTTAGTTCCATTTATATCTCTTCAGGGGAGTCTTTGCAGCTACCAGTGGCTTCGAGGTAGGATATTAAGGGGGAGGGGCGACTAAAGAAGTGCAGAAGAAAAAAATAGCCTTTTAACTCCTGAATTGGGTCGAAGTCTTTCACCAACTGAGAGTCAGAAACGTCAGCACAATTAGCACCATTTGCCGGGAAGACTGCTGAGACAGAGATAAGATTCCATTCCTAGGGATTTCAGACAAGAAGAGTAAAATATTAGCACATACTTAAATCCTAAGTATACGACCTTTGAGAGTGGCCTTAGTTTTTCCAGGTGTGAATGTGCAGTTTTCCGGGACTTTCACAAGCAAGACTCTAAACTTTGTCTACAGCAAAAACAAACCTTAATTCCCTTGTGTAATCTGTGTACACAGAGGTTTTAACCTTATCAGTCATAATCCTGCCCGGTGCACCTAGAAATGACCCTATGATTTACTTAACTTCCTCAAAAATCATTTGAGATGTAGCTTCAGAAGCCAAGATCACATATATCATTATTGTAAAGACACTTAAATTCAACTCTTAGGACGTCCACCCTTTGGTGTCTACTATTCTTTCTCTGAGCACTTCTCTCTGTGCTGAAATCAATGTCGGAATCTCTTCTTCACAAACATCAATGCTGCTTCATACTAATTTATCCAGAAATTCTTTTCTACAAGAGGTCTCTGAAAAGAATTCAGTCAGAGAGCCTCAGAATTGCGTTATGAGAAATATTCAACTAGTATGCAAGTGTTAAATTTCCTGAGGTAGAAATAAGAAAACGATTCAAAGCCTTTGACGTTTTGAAATAAGGTAGAAAAAAGAAAACAGCTCAGAGGTTAGGCCTTTGACATTTTGAAATGAAAGTATTAATATCAAGAGCATAACTCTTACTTGAAAAAAACTTTAAAGGAATGTTTAAGTCATCCAGTGCCATCTGGGATTAAGAAAGACTGAGACTTAAATTATGAAATTGCTACAGGGTGGGTCAGAATTTCATAACCTAGGCACAACTGACATTTGAACATGGTAATTCTTTGTTATGAGGGTCTACCCTCTGCATTATAGGCTATTTATCAGCATCCTATGCAACTACCCTTTGGTGTGACATCCCTTAAATTCATATTGCAATGTAATCTCCAGTGCAATGGTATTAAGAGTTGGAGTCATGAGAGCTTTCTGCATATGAATGAAGTTAAGGCCTTGTACAAAGAAATTTCCCAGACTTAGTTCTTTTTTGTGCTGCCTTCCACCAAGTGAGGGCATAGCTTTTACCACTCTTGCCACATGCCAGTGCAGAAAAAAAGGTCCTTACCAAACATTGAAGCAGCCAGTGCTTTGCTTCCTTCTTGACTTTCCAACCTCTAGAATGTGAGAAATTGACTTCTGTCCTTTATGCATTACCTGTCTGCTAGGACTGGGTGCAAAATTCAGTGGTAGAGCATTTATTTGCTACCAAAACCGACTGCCAATATAAATAATAAAAATAAATAAATAAAAGTAAACAACCCATTTTTTGAGTCTTGCTATAGTGAAACAACTTAGTAAGATATCACTAGGTCCCAGCAGAAACCCCCTCCTCTGTTTGTAATGAGCAAAAATGCCCTCACATATTGATCAATGTCCTTTAGAAGCAGAATCTTCCCATGTTTAGAATCACTCATCTAGATGAAAGCATTCTGTGAAGGTTCAATTGCATGTCTGAGCCTCTTTTTTAGTTTTTTTCCTACCCAGCTGAGGAAATAAGGGATAATTTGAGCAAATAAAGCCTCTGAATTTGAAAAAAAGTGGTCCCATAGATGAATGAAAGTGTTGCCAAAGGTAAATACTAGATGATAAAAAGCAAGCAATGGCCTGTGTCCATTAAGATCACATACATTTACTTCAAAAGGCCAGACTTAGGTGGTCCTGGGTCAAGCTTATTGAAATAAGTGCACTTGGCCATGAAAGGCAAACAGTTACTAAATAACTGAAGAGAAAATTACTTTTAATAGATACTTCTACATCTACAATATTGGACCAAAGAAAAACTACTCCTTGATAAAGGAAAGAGAGAAAGACCTTTGGAAATCTGAGGACCCTTCCCAGAGGCAATTCTCTTCACCAGGTGAATACAATGCCCTAGTGTAGTGGTTCACAACCTGTAGGTGGCAACCCCTTTAGGGTCGAAAAACCTTTTCACAAGGGCCATATATCAGATACCCTGCTTATCAGATATCTACATTATGATTCATAACAGTAGCAAAATTACAGTTATGAAGTAGCAATGAAAATAATTTTATGACTGGGGTCACCAAAAAATGAGCAACTGTATTAGAGGGCTACAGCATTAGGAAGGTTGAAAATCAGATACAGATTTCTATTTGCAGGGGCTTGGGATACTACATAAACAAATCTTGGAAATTCTCCTAATAAAATATTGCCCTCTCACTCAAAATCAAGAAAACTATAAGGATCACCACATTATATTATGTGAAAATAACCCGACATCAAAAAGATATAAAAGCATATGGTTTCTGTAATAATTATAATATCCAAAATAGGTGAATCCATGAAAACAGAAGCCAGAGTGGGGTTTTTCAGAAGCTCAGAAAATGGGGAGGAATGAAAGATTCATCTTTCAGTGGATATGTGTTTCCTTTCAGAGTGATGGAAATGTCTTAGAAGTAAATAAAATGGTAGTTGCCAACATTGTAATGAACAGAATGCTACCAAATTGTATACCCTAAAGGTTAATATTTTATCCTATGTGAATCTTCACTAATTTATATAATCTTTGATTATGTATGTATAATAATGTATATAATCTTTGATTATGTATGTTTAGCCATGTATGACACAGGACTGTATTCCAACTGCTCAGGCAGCTGAAGCAGAGGACAGAAAGTTCAAGGCCATCCTGAGACACAGTGAAATCAAGACCAGCCTGAGCAACTTAGCAAGACTTTGCTCAAAATAAAAAAAAAAAAGTTGAAAAAGGGTCTGAGGTGGGGGAGTGCTCACTATACACAGACCACAACTTAGAATCATAAACAAAAAAAAATCTCTTGGATTTGAAAGTGAGTAAGCCAAATAGTGCTATGTGTGTAACAGCAGATTGCAATGAATGATGGGAACGAAGAGCAGTGGCAACAGCTAAAGTGTTACAGTGAAAGAGGATAAAGGTTTCTCATATTGCATTCTTATTAAGTATAATCAAACCTGTGGTAAAAACAGAAGGAATTGAGATCCTTCTGGAAGTAGGATCTGGAAGTAAAAAGAAAAAGAATGAAAATCTTTAGTCATGATTTTAAAAGCTAAAGTGTATGTTGTGATTAAATAAAAGGCAGGGGTTTAAGAATAGAAAAATGGGGAAGGGTAAATGAGAAAGGCTGGATTTGATCAAAGCATATGGTATTCACAAGTGCAAAGTATCTCATTGCATCTCATCCATGTATATAATTGCTATATGCCAATCAAAAATAAAATTAAAGGAATAATAAAATAGAATATAGGGCCCTAATTCATAGAATAAATAAGTTAAACTGAAAGAGTGTTTTAAAAGCACACATAACCAACAGAATTCCAAGGCTACAAATAATTTTCAAATAGATAAGTTTATACTTAAACAAAGCAAGTAAAAATAACACACAACTAATCAACAGCAGGAGAGTTTCTAACTGGCAGTGGCCGACAATGGCCACACCTAGAGGACAGTCCAAACTCCAGGGGTGAAAAAGCCTAACCTTTGCCTATTTACCAGATTACCTGAGGGTGAGATTTCCCTCCCCACCTCTCCCAGTGCACATGCTCAGGTAGAGACACTAAAGTTCAGTGCTGCAAGGTTCTCTGGCTCCACGGGACCGACAATGGCAGAGCTGTGACTTTAACTCTGGTCTTCTGGAGCCGAGAAAAGAATTGCTATCATTTCTTTAAATGAGCATCAAACAGTTGAAAAGCCATTTATTTTGTCAGCTTTGTAATCTCAGAAATTCTGTGTCTTGTTGGAAAAAAAGAATGAGATAAGACAGATGCAACCCCTTTTGCTGGAAGTGAAGGGAGCAGAGCTGAATGACAGTTCTCACAGGAAAGGCCCCCGTGCTCTGCCTGGAGTATGAACCCTCTGGGTGTTGGGGTGGGGGCACACACATGCCAGTGAAGATTCAGAACACCTGGACTAGCCTAGTTTGGAAACCACTAGCTGGGCTAATATTATAGCCTCTTTTTGGTGGCGGGAAGGAAGGGCTCAATTTGTCCTTTATTTTATAAAGCAGTGGCAAAAGTAGATGATCTCTAAAATCTTTATGTGAGAAGAGTAAGATTTGACAACGTTAAATGAGTCAGTTGACTACTGTTGCTAAGTCTAGTGAAACCCTCTCAGCTTACAAATTGAAAAAGTCTGAAGAGTCTGGAGTTGTGATGCAAATAAAGCAAACCCTAATAGGAGAGTGTTGGTCCCCTTGTGTGTGTTTATGCATGAGCATGAGCTTGTGTGTGTGTGTTGTGTGTGCATATGTGTACATGTTAATGTGTGTGTAAAATTGTGCATGAGAGAAAAACACAGAAACATACAAGAAAAAGAAACAAGGCCAATGCAGAATATGGGAGTCTTAAACATTATAGGAATAAGGCAGGAAGTGAGTGAGGTGGAGGTAGATAGAATAGAACAGATGAGATTGGAAAACATTAAGCCAAGGTGCTACTTCAGTTTTGAATATATATGGCATGTGCTTAGCTTAGGTTGCTCTGAAAAATAAAATCCTTGGATGGGATGTCCATGAAGATGGTTTATTTTAGGAAGTGCTTAAAGGGAACAGTAGTGGAGACAGGGAAGAGGAAACCACATAGGGAGGGATCAATATCACTGGAGTCTTCTAGGGAACTGTGTAGCACACATCTCACAATTATCTGCCAATGGCACAGAAGAGAGAATCGGTCATTCACTGACTCATAGCTCCAGCTGCCCCATGGATGCCCACTGTCCAACACTTTCAGCTGACACATTTATGATTATCAAGGAAACTCTCTTCGGGTCCCAAGCAGTGGTGTCAGGGAACTCTGGGGCAGAAAGTGGGAAGTCCAGATACAAAGAATCATCAGGTTATTGGTCGCCACTTCAATGGTGAAAAGTGGGCCTGGAGAACGGGAAGCAGGGCATCTGAAGTGTCTGTAGCAATGTTTCTGTCAGGTAGAAAGATCCAGTGGCTGCTACCTAGAGAGAAAGCAGAGCTGTCAGAACAAACTTCAGCTGGAGGTGAGATGTGCTTCTCTTTCTCACAGCACTGCAGGGCTATGCAATGTGCAGCTATGCATGCAGCCCGAAGGAATAAAAACAACCCACAGACATAAAACAGTGAGGTTTTTTGTACTATTCTTAACAGAGTTCTTGACTATGAATTTTATAGACAATATCGTGTTAAAATATCAAAAGGTTGGATGTACCTGCCACAAATTCTGGCCTTATGCAAGTGACAGCTTGGATAGGTAGGCTATCTTCTGTGTTATGAGCTTAAATGACACTGACACTATAGGTGAACTCAGGGTTTCTCACTTAAGGTGACTAATGTCCTCTCACATTTGCTTAGTGGCTGCAGTGACTTGCGCTGCACAATCACTTAATAATTTGGTCTCAAACATTACTGTAATGTTACACCTTCAATTCCTCATGATCTGAACTGACTCAGCTCTAGCCTGGGGCAAGTCTGAAGGGCTACATTTATCTAACCTTATTAAAATTTCAGAACACTTTCACGTGACATTTCTCATTGAACTCTCACAATAACTTTAGAGGAATAAGCAGAGGTCACTTAGTGACCAAGCCATAAACCACTTAGATCTCTGGGCATACTCCCTCCTCTGTGAACATTTTGCTTCTTGTTTCTAACAACCTGAAAACAGGTCTGAGGCCAAAATGACTCTGCTTCAAATGAAGCTAGGCTATCCATTGTGAGCACCAGTGGAGCATGTGATACTCAGAGCTTGAAGGACTAATGTCCTTTCTGTCTGTTGCAAGATCACATGGCAAAGACGTAAGTTGTCAAACAGAGTCAGGAAAAGAATTTAGTCTTCTGGGCTAGTAAGCAAACAAGGACCAACGTTATAGCCCTTAACTAGGTTATTTGCAAGCCATCTAAGTCAATAAAGACATGTCTTGCTCAAGCTGCATGTCTGCCTTGAAGTAGGAGAGGACTCTGCTCTATGGAGTCATGCTGGGCTCCAGGCTGATAAAGAAGCTACTGTCTCAAACATTACCAGAGGGAAAAGAAAGCTCTAGAAGGTCTCTTCCAGCCAATTTGATTTTATGTATGAAGTAGATGCTTTACTTCCAGCCTGACTCATTAACCATAACTGCTTGTGTGACCCTACACAGCCACAGTGCTGCTAGTACATAAACAAAATTATACAGCACTAAAGACTACTGTAGTTAAACCAGGCATGATGGATGGCTCATACCTGTAATCCCAGCACTTAGGGGGCTGAGGCAGTAGAACAAGTTTGAGGCTAGCCTGAGTTACAGGGTAAAATCCTGTCTCAAAACAAGATTACTGCAATCATGCAGAAGGAAAGTTCTCTTAGGGTGTCACCTCAGAGCACTGCTAGTCACCACTTGCATTGCCAAAAAGAAGCCTAAACGACCTTTGTCACTCACTCAAATTCATGAATTTGAACTCATTCATATTCGTTAATTGAGCTTGGGTCATATGAATATGCCCAAGTGGTCAGGTCTTACTATGTCATCATGTAAATCCCATGGCAGACCCATCCAATGGAAGATGTGGATTTATATCCTGGGCAGTCAAAATGAGAAAATGTCTACCATATGATTCAACTTACAAAGGCAGATAAGGGAGCATATAAGCAGACCTGTTCCAAGTACTATTTCTATGTGTTCTATGTGCAGGATGGAAGCTAGTAGCTTATGGGTAGTCACTCAGCTCTTCATTTACATATATGATTACACAGCTAATGTGCACTGAGATCTGATTTGCTTCCAAGCACTGTGCATGTGGAAGCCAGGGACCAATGGCAGATGCCATTCTCAATCACGCTCCATTTAAGTGTTTTCTTTTGAGACAGAGTGTCTCACTGAATTCAGAGCTCGCTGATTCAGCTAGCCTGGCTAGCCAGCAAGGCACAGGGGTCCTCCTGCCCCTTAATACTGGAATGATACTTGTAGTCTTTCTTGCCTGGCTTTTTATATGAATGCTAGGGATCCAAACTCAGTTTTCATGTTTGTGCAACAAGCTAGTTGCTCACTGGGCAATCTTTCCAGCCCTGGTGGGAATCTTCCCAGACGAGGAGAAACATGAAGAGGCAAAAGTAGATTTTCATATCTATCAAAATCGGCAGATTTCTAAAACAGACAGATAAGAGTAACAGAGAACTCAGATGGGTGTTGTTCAGGGCCACCAGGCCCAGAAATAGTCACTCTAGCTAGAGCAAAAGTTACATGTTTTAGTTTCAGGGATGGAGCCTAGGCCTTTGAGTGGGTGGAGTTAGAGCAGTACTCATGGCTGGAGGCCTGTCTCTCTTCCTCTATTCTGCCACTCCTGTTTATTTCTGGAGAGTGAATGCATACTAGGCAAATATTCTATCACAAACTTATCCCTCCCAGCCTGATATTTATATCTTAAAGGACTAGATACTGAAGAATCTATAAAACAGTAGTGAAATATCTGATGATCCTGGTCAGGTCTTGGAGGAAAGAGCAAAGTTGTTGGGCATATAACCAGTCTGAACCAGGGTAACTGGTTCATAGGGTGGGGACTTGAGCTGAACTCCATACACACTAAACAGAAGGTTAACTGAGTTTTCAACTACATACCCTACAAAAATACTGCTTCTTAAATAAAGTGTTGTGGGGTTTCTGCAAGAAAATGAAAGAAGGAATCTGGATACAAGGAGCCAAGAATTACTTAATTAGAGGTATTCAGAAGACAAAGGCTCTTGCTACAAAAGTTCATGCATTATAGATCTGCAAAGTAAATACTTTTCCTCCCATCTTCTAGTCTTATAAGTTTGCTGGAAAGAAGAATTAAGTATACAGTCCTTAGCAAAGCACATCTATTAACTGTTCTCTCTCTACTGATGTCTAAGCCACTCTTATACCTCATATCTTGCTCTCCTGTGATGCCGCACACTTGGCCTTTCTCATTTACATGCCTTTAATAATGCAGACCCGTTATCTAGAATTAGAACCATCCATAGGGCCAGAGAAATGGCTCAGTGGGTGAAGTGCTTATTTCATAAGAAGACTGGAGTTAAGATCCCCAGCACCCACTTAAAAAGCCAGGCATGGGAGCTTGAACCTGTAATTCCAGTGTGCAATTACAGACAGGAGGATCGTTAGGGCTTACTGGCTGGCCAGTCTAGCTGAATCAGTGAGCTTCAGGTTAAAAAAGGTACCCGTCTCAATGAAAATATGGTCGGAATGATTGAGGAAAACATTCGACATTGACCTCTGGTGTACCAGCACACACACACACACACACACACACACACACACACACACACACATACACACACAGAGAGAGAGAGAGAGAGAGAGAGAGAGACAGAGACAGAGACAGAGACAGAGACAGAGAGGGGGAATGGGGGAATTAGGGTTATCAGATTTAAAAAACAAAAATACAGGATTTCAAATTATATTTTAATTTCAGGTAAACAACAAGTAAATTTTTGAATGTAAGTATGTTTCATGTAATACCTGGGGTATGGTTACACAGATATTTTCAGTGCTTGCATGAAATTCAAGCTTGTTTATGCCATGTTTATCACCTAGCCACTTTCTATAGTTTGCATCTCTCCTGCACCTGACCACCTGAGACAGTTTGCATATGTTCACCAAATATCATATATTGCAAACATGATCCCAAAATTTGTCTGTTGATTGCAGATGGAGCCTTTGAGAGGCAATTGGGATTAGGTATATCCAAATAAGTTCCACAACTACCAGCTGCAAAAACCCGAATTTGTCAGTCCTTTTTTCTCAGGTGTTAAAAGAAAGACTTTCTAAGAACTAAATCTACATGATGTGCTGGCACTATGTGAGTGTACAGGGCTGTTGTAAAGAGCCTTAAGAAATCAGATTGCCCTCTCAACAAAGCACCAAAGTTCAAATGCAGAAGTTTGACCTTTGTGTGCAAAGATAGGCTTGCTATGTGACTTTAGGAGAAAAATACGTTACACATTGCTCAATCCTGTGGTGCTGTTGAAACAATGATAAAATGTGAAATAGTGCTTTTGAGAAAATCCACTATTGCTAGCCCTTGAATATTCTAACAAGGACTGAACCCACTTTTTTGACTTTCATCTTAGTGAGCAAGTATCCAGCCAAGAATCAAGAGTGCCCTTTGTTTGTTCAAAGCTGCTACTTTACAAAAATATTCAGACCCAGAGAGCTTGAGTTTCCCAAAGTCATTGAGCTGATGAGTAACTAAAGGTCTAAAGACTAAAGGTCTCCTGCTCCTCAGCCCAGAGCCCTTGCAGTTGTTTACAGAAAGCTCTCAGGAAAGATGCCAGAGGCCTTGGAAAATCTGTTCAAGTGTTTAGCAGAGAATTCTTATTATCTAAAATAAAAAATCCTCCTTTTCTTTCATCTTAACTAAGGTTCTCACTCTGTTAAAGTGCTCCTCTAATGAAAAAGACAAAAATAACCCCCATTCTCACCAACCTTATGTAAAGAATCTTACCAAGTTGGAGCCTGGATCTTCTCATTTGCAGATGAAAACTAAAAATAATAATTTCATGCAGTTTATTTTCCTGGATAAGTATAAGCATATCCTTTAAATTATATCTCACCAAATAGTTAAGTAGTTCCTCTATTATGGACATAATAAATTCTGACATTTCGATATGGACCTGCCCAGTTTGGGAATAAAGGAAAGTCTGCTTTCCCTGTTCATTTTCACACATTCCCCAAAGGCCCTATGACTAAGCGTCCTTAAAATAAAAATAAGGTGAATAAAATAGCTTTTTGTTACCTAGCCATGATCATGCCATTCGCCTCATATTATGGCAGCTTTATGACTGTCAGTAAGAATAGTTCAGTAAGATTTCAAGATCTTTGTCCTGGAACCAGGCATAGGTGTTTCTTGAGTTCTGCTCCTCAAAGGATTTCCTTCCCCATAAGTTGGATTTAAATGCATTCTCTTTGCAGTACTTGTATTCTGCCTTGGCTGTATTTTTATAAGATCTCAAAAACCACAAGCATGCAGACCATAACTCTTACCCAGGTTAAAGTGTATCACATATCAAGGGTTTTAGGTCTAGAGTTCTTTCCTGGCCAATTTTCACTTGGTTTCCAATATCCATTTTACTTAATCTCCTTTTCAGCTATTCAGCGTGTGTTATCCTTTTTTATAATCTACAAAGTCTTTGATTACTCTATAATAACACCAGCTTATCATCTTTCCTTATAAATTTATTTCACAATTTTAAAGGTATGAATTCTTTTTTTGTTTTGTTTTAGAGACAAGGTCTCACTCTGTAATTTAGGCTGGCCTGGAATTCACAATGCAGACCAGGCTGGCCTTAGATTCACAGAGATTCACTTCAATGACTGTATTTTAATTTGAAAAGGGAAGGCAAAAGTATTATTATATTATTTATAATTTGTAAAATTGTGGACTAATATTAATATTTTGATTATAATCTAATGGGAACCTTTTCTGATGGAGCAAAGTGCAACACATGTATGCATGCAAATATCATTATTAAACGTATTTTATATGCTAACTAATATTTTCATTTAAAAATAAACTAAACTTCAGACCATATTAAGAAAGAGTAAAGAACATTTTCTATTGATTCAACAGTTTTGTCCACAAAGATATCATGAAAAGCCTTGCGAAACACCTTGCTCATGAGTCATTCACACTATCAAGAAAGGAAACAAAGCTTGCCTTGTTTTTTGGTGAACTCATTCTGTCTCTCAATGGCTATGACATCTTGAGCCACATTTCAGACCATACCTGCTTTGTCTACATTTGAGTTCAGGTGAACATTTCTATCAAGCGCTTTCTTCTCTGGTTTTCACAAATCATCTTTCTTCCATTTTAGAAAGTGAGAACAGTTTTCAAAATCCAAACTAGGTTCATTCAGTTTTATATTTTCTTCACTGAGTGTTTCATAGAAATTCCTTGCTCAATTGACTTTTGTAGTTTGCTTAATTTGATGTGGAATTGTTCCAGTATCTTTAGACTTGATTGGAACATATCCACAGCCTTAGTACTCAAATGATCCATTTGCCTAATAATGTAATAACTATCCTGTATTGCATGCCAATGAATATGTTAGGTCTTTTACAAGCATCATTTCCTTTAAGTTATACAAGATTACATTGAGTTGCTTAATGTTCTTATCTCATTTATCCCTGGATAAATAGTGATTTAGAATTGCATGCATTTCATGTTCCATGGTGACTAAAATATACAGGAAGAATAATTGCACAGAAGAAGTAGGGGAATTAGAGAATTAGAAGCAAGAAGCTATTGGGAGTCATAGAAGCTTTAGTGAGTTTTTTAGTTTCTACTTTGAGTCTCTTTCTATACACTGATGTTTTTAAACTTCCCATTTAATCTAGTTTTAGATAATATCAGCTATTTAAAAATTAAGTCATTGAGCACAGTGACATGCATCTGTCATTTTAATGTCATAGCAGCTTCTCAAGAGGCTGAGGCAGGAACCCCAAAGTTCAAGATCGGTCTAGGCAACTGTACTGGCTGGCTTTGTGTCAACTTGACACAAGCTAGGGTCTTCAGAGAGGAAGGCGCTTCAGTTGAGGAAATGCATCCATGAGAACCAGCTGTAAGGCATTTTCTCAGTTAGTGATCAATGAGGGAAGGTCCAGCCCATGGTGGGTAGTACGATCTCTGGACTAGAGGTTCTGGGTTCTATAAGAAAGCAGGCTATACAGAATGGGAAAAGATCTTTACCAACCCCACATCTGAGAGAGGGCTGATCTCCAAAATATGTAAAGAACTCAAGAAACTAGACATCAGAATACCAAATAATCCAATTAAAAATGGGATGCAGATCTAAACAGAGAATTCTCAACAGAAGAATCTCAAACAGCTGAAAGACATTTAAGGAACTGCTCAACATCCTTAGCCATTAGGGAAATGCAAATCAAAATGACTCTGAAATACCATCTTATGCCTGTCAGAATGGCTAAGATCAAAAACACTGATGACATCTTATGCTGGAAAGGATGTGGAGTAAGAGGAATACTTCTCCACTGTTGGTGGGAGTGCAAACTTGTACAGCCACTTTGGAAATCAGTATGGCGGTTTCTCAGAAAATTGGGAATAAATCTACCTCAAGACCTAGCAATACCACTCTTGGTCATATACCCGAAGAATGCACAATCATACCACAAGGATATTTGTTCAACTATGTTCATAGCAGCATTATTCATAATAGCCAGAACCTGAAAACAACCTAGATGACCCTCTATGGAAGAATGGATAAAGAAAATATGGTACATTTACACAATGGAGTATTACGCAGCAGTAAAAACCAGTGATGTCATTTTAGGCAGATGGATGAACTAGAAAAATCATCCTGAGTGAGGTAACCCAGACCAAAAAGACAAACATGGTATGTACTCACTCATAAGTGGATATTAGATGCAACATGAAGGATAACCAGGGTACAATCCACAAGCCCAGAGATGCTAGGTAAAGAGGAGG
Organism: Peromyscus maniculatus bairdii; assembly: GCF_049852395.1. Taxonomy (NCBI): domain Eukaryota; kingdom Metazoa; phylum Chordata; class Mammalia; order Rodentia; family Cricetidae; genus Peromyscus; species Peromyscus maniculatus. The sequence goes on along the minus strand of NC_134875.1, from coordinate 127,375,923 downwards.
ACCCTAAGAGGGACATGCAAAGATTGTCCCAGGAAGGGGAAAGGGTTAAAATCTATTGGGTAAACTGGGGGGATAGAGGGGAGGAGATAGGGGTGGGAACATGAGGGATCGAGATTGCTGAATTTGGGAAAGGATAGAGTAGGAGAGCAGTGAAAGATATCTTGACAAAATGAGCCAGTGTGGGGTTAAGAAGAATCCTGGTGCTAGGGAAATCCCCAGGAACCCACAAGGATGTTCCCTGCTAAGACTCCTAGCAATAGTGGAGAGGGTGCCTGAACTAGCCTCTCTACTGTACTCAGATTGGTGACTACCCTAATTGTCATCATAGAACCTACATTCAGTAACTGATGGAAGGAAATGCAGAGATCCACAGTCAAGCACTGGGCCGAGCTCCTGCAGTTCAGTTCAAAAGAGGGAGGAGGGGCTATAGGAGCAAAGAGGGTCAAGATCATAATGGGAAAACCCATAGAGACAGCGGACCTGAGCTAGTGGGAGCTCAAGGACTCTGGACGACAGTTGGGGGACCTTCATGGGACCGAACTAGGCCCTCTGAATGTGGGTGACAGTTGTGTGGCTTGATCTGTGTGTGGGGCCCCTGGCAATGGGACCAGGACTTATCCCAGGTACATGAACTGCCTTTTTAGAGCCCATTCCCTATGGTCAAGGATGCCTTACTCATCCTTGACGCAGGGGGGAGGTGCTTAGTCCTGCCCCAACTTGGTATGCCAGCCTGTGTTTACTACCAAAGGTAGGCCTTACCAGCTTTATGGTCATGGTATTTTGTCGCAGCAAAAGAAACCCTAACAAAGACAGCAACTTAGCACCACTGTATGTTTTTTGAAGCATAGAGAGTTGTAGCTTAGGCTTGCCTTGAACTCGCTAGGCAATCTTGTGCTCCTAATCTTCCTGCCTTCAAGTCTCAAGTGCTGAAATTACAAAAATGTACTGCCATGACAAGCAAGATAGTACCTTGAAAAGAAAATGAAGAGCTGAGATATAAATGAATGATAGAATGCTTGCCTAGCATTCACAAAACTCTGGGTTCAATCCACAGCACTGCCAATAACAAAGTTTATGTCATAATTAGGAAGATGTTCCAGTTAAAACTTCGTTTTAAATAAGTAGGGGTTTGCTACATGAAGGAAGAGCATTTGCAGAAGCAGCAACATTCTGTGAGAAGGGTATAGTGGCTCAACACACTTCAACATCCAGGATGTCTCAATGGCTCCAATAGAGAAGAAGCCTGAGGAATATGATGGGTGGCAATGTAGAGGAAAGACAATCATGTTGAAGCATGGATATTAGGGGGAAAGTATTTAAAACATATCCTGAACATAAAGGAAATCATTCTAATATTAGTATAATACATACTGATCCTGACAGTTAATCACTTCTGGTGGTGGAGGTGTTACTTTCTTCAGTGGCATAGCAACTAGTAAATTGCCCATGCTTCAGTAATAACTCAACATTCATATTCATGGAAGCAACCCTAGAGATACGCAATAGTCCACTAAAAACAACAACAACAAGAACCACATGAAAGTAAGAGGGAACTAGTTGGGAAGAGGAGGTTCAGAGAGAGTGGGGGTAGAGGAGAGGTGGAGTAAGTGTGATCACAGTATATAGTATACATTTGTCAAAGAAAAATGCAAGAGTCTTAAATAATCAACATAAAATTAGGGATAATTTAAATAGTCAATAATAATTAAATGAAGTAACTTTAAGGTAGAGAAATATTTGTACTTCAGACTGATCGTGCTGACAAGGAGCCCAGTGGGATCTGGGGGTTTCTAGACTGAGGAACAGGAGTGAGTAATATGCAGCTATTGAACACTTGAAATCTGGCTGGTTCTTGCTCAGATGTGCCATAAGCACAAAACGTCAACCAAAAGAACATAGAATTTATTACTGACAACTGTTTACATTGATTATTTATATATCGAAACAATGACATTTCAAGCTCAGAAATAAGTCAAATGGACTGTGAATTGCACCTATTTCATTTTAGGTTTTTAATGTGGATATTAGGGAACATGATTTTTTTTTAATGTGTGTCACATGTTATGATTCCATTAGACAGCCTTGTCAAATTACCTTAAATATCTAAAGAGGATCCTATATTATAGGCTTTTGAAAAAGTTTTAACTTGTTTTTGTGGTGCACACATTTAATCCCAGCACTTGGGAGACAAAGGCAGGCAGGTCTCTTTAGACTATTCCATATAGGATGTTCCAGGCCAGCCTACAGTAAGACTCGGCCTTTTTTTTTTTTTTTAAAGAAAGCAAAATTGACCTTTTGAGTCTGGAGAGATGGACCACATGTTTAGAGTATGTACTGCTCTGTGTCGAGCTCCAGTTTGGATGGTTCATTCACAAACCCCCTGTAACTCTGGTTCCAGGAGATTTTATGCCTCTACCACTGAAGGGACCTGTACTCATGTGTGCATACCCCTACACATACACATAATTTAAAATAATACACCTTAAAATAATCTTTTTATTTTAAGTTAATTATATCTTTACAAACAGGTTTTTTTCTTTAATGCACAAGGAAGTCTTGTGTTTTGCCTGGTGGTGATGTTTTGCGCAAATAGAGTACAATGTCAAATTGGGGCTATGTCTGAATGATAGAGCATTTCCTCATATGCATAAGACCCTGGGTTCTAAATGCAACATCACACAACTAGGTAATCATGTCATCTTCAAAAGCATCTTCAATTCTTTATTTCATATTTTTGTTTCTATTTTCCTTTTATCTTTCCTTGGGGCACAACAACCTCCAGGTAAATAAAAATTGAAGTAGCAATAGTATTCATTCTGTGTGTGTGTGGGGGGGGGTACTTCAGCCCCTTTCAAATTTTCAGATCAGTAGAAACATTGCCTACATGGACTGTGTTTTAGAAGCATATCTAAAAGAAGTATATTCCCTGGTTTCTCAAGTTTACAGATGGAGACAGTTTTGTTCCAGAATGGTCCATACCCAAACTCTCACCCATACCTGTTTTGGATAGTTTTACAATTTTGTCTTTCAGAATGATGGTGACTGAACTTGTCTTTAATAACTATGGTTGCATTTATTTGTTATGCCAGAAACAGAACTAAAACAAAGATAAAGAGATGTCAAATGTGAAGTATTTGAAATCGGGGAGAAACAGGCAGTTTTTACAAAAGATTATGAGTGCAAGATAAAAGGTTCCTTGTTACGATGTTTGAGATGGAGCTAGAGAGATTGATTAGTGGTTAAGAGCACTTTCTGCTCCTGCAGAGGACCAGGGTTCAATCCCCAGCACCCACATAGTGTCTTACAACTATTTGTAATTCCAGTTCCAGAGGATCCAACACCCTCTTATGACTTCCACAGGCACCAGGCACTCTTTTGGTACATATACATACATGCAGACAAAATATTCCTACATATAGAATAAGATGATGAATAAATAAATACTGTAAAAACAGGCTTCAGACAGAGAGAAAGAAAAAGAAGTTTGCCCAGAAGAGAATGGCCTTTCCATGATACCTTAAAGATGCTGAAACCTTTAGAAATTTTCATTTATCTATTTACTTAATAAAAATAAAAATAAAAAGTAAAATGTCTACTTATATGGAGTATCATGTTTTTATACATGTGTGCATTGCATAATGTTTAAATCCAGTTATATACAGACATCTTCTCAAGCACTAGCTAATTTTATAGTGAAAGCTTCAAGGTCCTTTCTTCAAGCTTGATTACTGTCTTTAAATTGAAATGGGATCTTTCTAAATAGCCCAGAGTGGCCTCATGATACTCCTGCCTCTGCCTTCCTGTGTGCTGAGATTACAGGTATATGCCATCATGATCCACTCTATCACATCATTTTTGTTTATTGCTATAGATGTGATTATAAAAAATGGACGTTAAAGTCTTTGAAAGACAAAAAGAAGAAAATATTAAAGCCTTTTATGAGATCTTAAATTTTAAGTTTTATTTTATGTTTTGGGGTGTTTTGTCTATATGGATGTCTGTACCTGGTGCCCAAGGAAGGCAGAGAAGGACATTGGATCCTTTGGGGGCTGGAGTTATAGATGGTTGTGAATCATTATGTACATGCTAGGATTTGAACCCAGATCCTTTGGAAGAGTAGTCAGCACTCTTAACTGCTAAGCTATCCCTCAAGCTCCAAATCCTTTTTCTCTTTTTAAGGCAGAGTCTTGCTGTGTGGCCCAGCAACGGTCATCCAGCCTCAGCCTCTTGACTGTTGGGATTATAGCTGCACACCACTTGACCTCATGTTTCCAAGCCGCTGCTCAGTGTTCAAGGTAAAGTTCTGGTCTAGAAACTGTCATGTTTCCAGTATCTTCTGGAGTTGATGATAAAATACTGCAGAAATATTCTCATTTAAGGAGACAAGAGTTCCTTCTTCATGGCCCTCATCATGCCCTGGGTGATTTGTATTTCTGTGTGTCATCTACTTGTCTCAGTCTGCAAAATTCCTAACACTATGAGCTTTGTCAGCATCTATACTGAAGGGATGCAGCTTTAGGGAAGTGCTACCTTGTAGATCATGACTTGGGTGGATTAGCTGCAAACATCTGGAAAATCTAATAAACTCCAAGTGTAGGGATTTTTACCCGGAAAAACAGATAATAAAATCAACTTCCTGGCATTGCTAAGTGTTATACAATGTAACTATGAAAAGCTATCATTTAGTATTTTATAAATTATAGCTGGTAGAAATTATAGAATCAACTAAATTCTTTGGAAAAATGGTTGGGTATTATTATTTGCACACTTGCTCCTTCCACAAGCAACATTTTAAGCAAGGTGATTACTCTCATCTTACAGTATTTCCCATGCAAGCCTGGAACTCCTGGGTTCAGGGAATATTCCTGCCTCAGCCTCCCCAGCTGCTGGAGCTAAGAATGAATTTCTAAGTCTATAGTTTATTGTTGTAACATGGGATCTAGGGAGTGAATTTGGAGTAGCAAATCACTGGAATAACCTGTGATCTTGCCTATAAGTGCAACATTAAAATCATAGAATTTCAGGATTTGATGAGATTTTGAATGCCTTTTTCTGTCGACACTCAATCAGCCACTTTAGAGAAAGGGAAAATGAGACCCAGTGATCTAAAAGGAATTCCCTAAGTTAGGTAATATTAAAAATAAGGCTAAAAGCTAGATCAGGCCTCTTGGTTCACAGGTTGATAGGCTTTAATGATAGACTTCATGATAAAGAGGGGAAGAGGAAGTAGAATGGAAGAGAGGAAGCAGGAAAAGAGTGACCCAGTACCACTGCTGAAGAAGAAATGCTGCATGTATGAAGTCTGTTCTGCACCTCATTCTGACAAGGGCCACCTCAACCTCCCGAACAGGCACTCAAGCTTTGCATGTACCTCAGAAGGCCACAATACTTACATGTAGTGTTTTTTCTTTTTCAATTTTATTTCTTAGCCAACAGAGACATGTTTCTTCATGACACTTTTCAAACAAAACTTGCTTTTGCTGTCTCTCTGACTTCATTCTTCTCTATCCTCCTCCTTCTCTGTACGCCTTTCACCTCAGTGGCCATCTTTCCTTTTGATTGTCACATGGGATCTCCCACCCCCATTTCTCTCAATAGCTCTTGCTCTCCTCTCATGGCCCCATATCTTGTTTAATAGTCTATTCCTAGTTTCATGACCCCAAGCCTCATGTATCCCAGGCTGGCCCAGAATTTGCTATACAGACAGGACTGGCTTTACATTCCTAATCTTTCTGCCTTAGCCTCCCAAGTTCTGGAATTACATGCGTGTCCCACCCCGCATGGCTGTTGTTTTTCATGAAATTCAGTAGCTTCGCCTTAAGCAATTGCTGTCTTCATCGGCAGCTGCCGCTCCGAAGCTGCCAGAAGCGTCACTGGCCACGGCCAGGCAGGAATTCTGTTCCCTCAGGCACGGGCTCTGTCATGGCTGCTAAAGGGAACTTTGTCTAGACCTCCATCTCTCTATAGAACTCGGGATTCAAAGGTTGAGGTGAAATTCTGCTCACTCAGAGAGGCTGAATAGCAAATAGCTAACCTTCCCTCCTAGCTCGTGTCTGCCTCCCCAAACAGGGCATCCTTCTGCTCAGCCCCCAATGAAGAACTCTAGTTATACATGGTTCCTCCCTACCACTTCCTGTCAGCTAGCTGCCGACTCGGCCTCCTGACCACAGATTAATTTTATTTAATCAAACAAATGTAACATGTCTTTGTATCATTAAACAAACATTCCACAGCATAAATGAATGTAATACATCTTAAATTAATATTCCACAGTATTTGTCTAAATAAAAAGAAACGGTTTTAACTTAAAAATAGTAAGACTATATACAATAAGAACAATTACCAAGTAAGGATTACATTCACAATGTCCAGTTCATTTGGGTGGCAAATTTAAATTTTATTTTAAAATTTATTATTATAGTACACAATCTAGTCTATCTTAGTGAATCCAAAGTTGTTTTTTTCTTTTATTTTTTGTTTTTTACCTAATTCACTTTCTATCATAACTAAGAAAAACTACAACTATAGCTGTCTTGTCTTCAAAAACCTAGAAGGATCTAATATTACCTGAGTAAACAGGAAGTGCAATGCAAGCACCTTCCTAGACTCTAGAAATGACAGAGGCACCTGACTGCCTGGACAGTCACCCAAAGTTCCTTTGCAACGTTGGGGCATCCATCTTTAGCCTACAGGCCTAGAGTATCTGGCAGACTTTCCAATGAAGCAGGAAATGTAAAGGACTGTTCTACCTTGTATTGGCAAAGTTCGTCAGTCACTTTCCTCTGTGTCCTGCAGAATGTCTGGCAGACTCTTTCATGAAGCAGGAACCCTGAAGGACCACCCCACCTTGTTTTGGCAAAGTTCTGTAGTCACTTTCCTATGGGTCCTGAATGTCTACTTTATATAGCATACTGTCAAGCAGTCAAGACAAAAGCAGTTTCTTGCCCAAATGGCTAACATTGCCACAAGGAAAGCAAACTCCTATGGAGTTTCTTGGACGCCCATCATCCTTATGTGAAGTATTTGAAGACCATTTATCTATCTAAAATATATCTCTGTATAATCTTGAAAACATGCCTAACATATTTACAAATTTGATTGTTAATGATGACTAACTATTAACCTACGTTTTTTTGATTATCCTAAATAATTTATAATAGCTTTCAAAAACTAGAACTTTACCTTATATTTTTAAATGAATTGTACAGGTACAATATATTTAGCAAGAGTAGAAACATATATACAGTGTAAAAAATAACCTTAAATTTGTATCAATATAGAAAAATCCTTTAAACAAGAGTAGAAACATATATTCAGTGTGTTATAACAAAAATGACCTTAAATTTGTATTAATATACAAAAGTCCTTTAAACAAGTGTAGAAACATATGCAGTATGTTATAACAGAAATGACTTTAAATTTGTATCCATATACAAAACTCCACATCAATACAAAATATTTGAGATTTATAGTTGTTTTTTAGTTTAAAGTAGATTCAATAATATACCCTTTTATTTAAAGTAGATTCAATAATTTACCCTTTCATCTTATTATTCCTATATCCCCCTCTCTGTTTTTGAATGAGATCCCTGAATCTAATCTCCTTTGTATAGTTTCCTCTCTTACTAATACCAGTAACAATTAATAAACGGTTAACCCCTCCCAAATGATGACAAGCATCTGTAACCCACCAAATGACCAAATACCCTTCACTCTACCTCTTGGGAATGTGGGTGTTGTGTTCTTAAAATTACTTCATGCTGTCTGGGGCAATGATATCTATGGGAAATCTTAAGAAAATTGATCAAGGGCTCAGTAAGAACTAACTTTGTTGACACCTGGATCTTAGACTCCTAGCATAAAGAACTGTGGGAAAATAATTTTCTGTTGTTTAAGCCATCCAGTTTGAGGTATTTTGTTAAAGCATCTCTTGCAAACTAATGTGCAAGGTATTTAATTTATTTTATGTATGGAACTGGACACTTATCTACACTTATTCTTTTTATTGATTAAAGTTATCCTGACCCACTTGTGTCTTTCTCTTGTGAACATTATTTTTATTTTAGTAGAACATTATTATTATTCTAGTAGTAGTAGTAGCAGCAGCAGCAGCAGCAGCAGCAGCAGTAGTAGTAGTGAAGGAATAGGAGGAAAGGAAAGTTGGAAAGAGGAGTCAACAGAGGAATAATCCATTCCCAGGAGATGAGATGAGCTAATTGTTTAACAAATGGAGAGGAAACATAAAGGGACATTATCAGTATTGTGACTGAGATTTTTCTTGGGCTTACAGAAGCTTTGTATTGCTCACAAAGATTTCAGTGCTGGACTACATGTTTCTCCCGTGTTTAAGTATTTTCATCACCCTATCTTTATAACCCCTGAATTGAATTATGTGATGGCTATGCACTTTATGCTGACTTTGCAAATGGAAGGAAAAAACTGAACATGTATTTGCAAAAAATCCAAATCAAATTCTGTACATAATAAATCCCATCAACTGCAATATAGAAAGATGTTTTTTCTTTAATCTATAATGATATGCCACATCGAATACTAAAACTTTTCACTTTTGTACACTCAGCTTCACTTTGCCATTGTGAAAGTGGACCACCATCTGACAGCTCCGTTTTACTTCGAGCAGTCTTCACTTCAGACTTACCTCAAGAAGACTCATGTTTCAGAATCAAGTCAAGACAGGTTTTTCAGATGTTGATGTTTATTTTAACTTATTTATTGCTTTTTTTATTTACCCTTTTTCACAAAGACAATGTTGGGGAAAAAAAGGAAAGAGTATGTACTCAACTAGGTACTTGTTATTTGGCATGAAAATAATTTACAAATTGGATGCTCTTTTTTTATTGTCTGTGAATTCTCTATATGTATACCATGTGTTTTATCAAAATCCACCTCTACTTCTCCCCTATAACTCTTCCCATTACCCCAACCACCATTTCTCCTTCCCAATTTCATGTACTCTTTTTAAAATCCACTGAATGCATTTAGTGCTGCCAGAATGTACTTGGGTGTAGGACTGTTTACTGGGACATGGGAAGCCTACCAGGGCCTGTTTCCATAAAGAAAATGGACTCCCGGCCATCAGCCATCAGCTGCCAGTATATCCTCAACTATGAGTGGATTTTGTGAGCCTCCTCCCACATTCATGCTGCAAATGTGACTGTCTTGATCTTGTCCAGGTCTTGAGCATTCAGTTACAGTCCTTATGAGTTCTTAGGTGCAATGACAGCATATCTAGAATACCTTGCTTCATCTCATTCTTCCTAGACTTCTGACTACAACCATCTTCCTACTCCCTCTTTTGTGATAGTCCCTGAGCCTTGAAGGAAGAGGTGTGATACAGATTTCCCATTTAGGGCTGAGTACTCTACTGTCTCTTACTCTCTGCACTCAGCATTAGAATATTCTTTTTAAGCATAAAGTATCTTCATGCAAACACACCCGAGTCTCTGAGAAAAAAAATAATCTATAGATATTCATTGCTGTTTAACAGTATTCTGGAAAGTAATACCGGGGACCTGCAGGAGCAAGGTGGATTTACATGATGGTATGGATAATTGTATGTTTTTTAAGGTTTTAAATTAGCATTCACACTTTGTTGCTAAATCATTTCTTCCTAACTGATAACTCTTCAAGGACTGATTATATAATTATGAAGATTATTTTTCCTCTTCAGATAGGAAAAAAAATCTGGGATAAGTCTCTTAAGGCCAAAATATTATATTTCTGGCTTTTTCTTGGAGACCATTTAAATTAAATCACAGCTGAAAAAACAGTATGTGAAATATCGTCTTGTGATTTCAAATACCCTGAGTTCATTAGAACAGCAAAACACTGGCTGATAATTTATCAGAAATTGAACAAGGTTGTACCTAGTAGATGAAGAAAAGCAAATTTAATCTGCAGTTTAATTAAAGAGCAAAAGGTTATGATGATCATATGAATCATATATTTTCATGAGAAAAGGGTGCATAGAAATCTGTGGCTTAATATTTTTGCAATTTTAACTTTTGGAATTTTTATGAGACAGTAAGGAGTTGCCATTTCTATGAGGCCTGAATGCCAGAAAATTCTGTGCTCCACACATTCTATAATATGGTTTTAGTTTCTTCACACACTGGAATTCATCACAAATCATATGTGGAAATCCTCACATAAATCTTAATAGGGTTTGGTTTAGCAAGTGTGTGGGGGTCCACAGAAGCTCCATAGTAAGACCTTACTCAAGGTCAGAGAATCTGAGCTTGCTTTACCCAGCAGGGCTGCATAATAGGATGATTTGGCCAGGGGTGTGTTTACCAGGTGTTTTGAACGGTCTACACTTGACTGTATGTTGTGCTTTGATCTTGAAAGGGGGAAGTCTTTTGCCTTTACCCTTGGTAGTGCATAAAAATCCCACTAGAATAAAGCTCTGGACAGCTGGGTATTGATCCAGGGCACTCCTGAAGCTATCCTGTATCTCTGTTATTCTCATCAACTCCATATATATATTTCTATCTAATATTTCCTCATTCCTCTCTCCTCCTTCCAAGAACCCTTTGACAGGTGGGAGCTGGACTCCCACACAAGTGAATTTACCAATAACAAACTTTAGTTATTTGGGGCTTTCTTTTTGACACACTGAAGACTGAACTGAGGGCCTTGCCCATGCCAAGCAAGTGTCCTACCCGAGTTACAGCTTGGGCCCAGCTTTCTGATATTAGACAAACATTTTAAAAACAGACACAATGATTGAAAATAAGCAGCTGTGTGCAAACCTAATCAAGTGATCTTATCTCCACAGCTTCATTCTATTCTCTAGAATTTAGGGGCCTGTAATTAGGAGACTGAAAAAAAAAGTTCCGCTTTCTAGAACATTAATTCTATTTGCTCAAACAGAAATAATGCATATTATTTAGGAGTTAAAATTTTAAAAAATCTATACTTTTTCTTATCACAGGTTTAAAAGCCCACCAAATATCTCTAGGGTATATACAGGCCAGCACTGCAAAACAAATTCTTTATTTAATTATGGGCTGAGTGCATTCTGATGAGAGACAGACAATTTAATGGCACTGTCAATATTCCTTGTTATCAAGAAAAGCAGAGTTTCGTTGATTTTAATAGAAGTTTTATCAAGATTTAATATCCAAGGATCTCTATTTGTAAATTCTCTGCTATCTCTTATGGATATACCATCTGTTTATAATGTGGCCACAATCTCCTCCAATGAAAAAGATAGGGTATATTGATAGATGTTGACAGGTTGATAGCTGTAGAGCTGTATATATGACTCATGACAAATTGCTTTGTTCAGTTCGTGAATGTGTGCAGAGTTATATGAAAATAAATCAGTTCTCTCTGACAAAGAATTGTCAGAGGCTCAAGACAAAAATATTGTGCTTGTTATTTTGTAATCTTCATCTGACTTCTAGAGCTCCATGTAGCTTTCTTCTGTGTAATATACTCACAGTTCTTTATGAAGCCTTTGTGAGACTGTACCAATTAATTTTCACTATGTAACAAATGACTCAAAAATTAAGTTGGTAAAAACAACTGTGTGTTAGATCAGGATTTTGTGGCTTGGAGATTCAGGGTGGAATCAGCGAAAGATGCTCTTCTGCTAGTACTGGGTAGAATTACTCATGTGTCTAAGGCAAGGATCAGCAAACTTGCTCTGTTCAGGGCCAGTCAGGGGATAGTCTAGGATTTGTGAGCTACACAGTCTCTGTTACAACAACTCAGATTTTCCTAACAGTTATATATGGTACTAAACAAATGACCTTGTCTGTCTCTCAATAAAATTTTATTTACAAAAACAGGCAGCTGTCCAGAGAGCTACATCAATGCCTGGGTTATGTTCCAAAACAAACTTTCTTACAAAGAACACACACACACACACACACACACACACACACACACACACACACACACACACACTAACGACGAAGACCCCAGCCTTTGGTTATTTAACTTTGTTGGGTCATTTATTCTGCCACACAGCACAAATGGATATTCCACACATGATATCTTTATCAAAATGATAATTGAAATTTGATCATTGATATATTCTTTCATTTCTGAAAAATCCCCAATTTTAAAACATTTTGTATTTATTATCAATAAATCCCAGTGAGTCATGGATCAGAGGAAATACATTGATTAAAGAGTGCTATTGAGATAATTGATGAAATTAGATTGCTTTGAGCATGAAGTGTGTAATTTTAGCTTGATTATGTAAGAGTAGGGACTCATCCGAATGAAAGGACATTATAATACCATCTACTTTCAAGTGGTTCAGTAATGAATATATATGTACACATATTTATATCAAGACAAAGTTAATGGAACAAAATTAAAAATTGGGCAATCTATATGAGCAGCATTTGGACATTCTTTGTATTTTTCCTGAAGTTCTTTTGTACTCAGAAATTATTTAAAAATTTTAAGCTGTAAAAATATAGTTGGAATTACATTGAAATGTCTTTTTAAAGATTTATATCTCTTTGCCTCCCATTCTGTCTCTGAAATGATCTTTCTGGACAATTTTTCTGCTAAAAACAGAATTTAAGAAATGGTACCATGGTTCTTTCTTTTTCCTCGTCATCCCCCTTGAATGAGAACCTGGCCTGATAGATGCAGTTCCCATTCCCAAGTCTTTGCCTTGTAACCAGGCAGTTATACACACACACACACACACACACACACACACACACACACACACACACACACACACACACACACACGTATACAGCACCATAAACACCACACATCTGTTCTAAGTATGACATCTGGGGTGAGGGACCCTTGCCAGCTTCCACATGCACAGAGTCATCCGTAGGAATGGACATGGACTTAAGTTTCTTTCCTGCATTAAAACAAAAAACAAAAAGCAAAAAACCAGGATTGTGACCTAACCTGGTCCACTCAAGGTACTGACAGAAAAGGTGGGAAGGTGGGTAGTAAAACATTTGTTACTCTTCTGTCAAGACTGTGTGACTGATAGAGCATCAGGATATCACATTACAGAAAAAGAAGAAATAAGACTTAAAATACTGGTGCAGAAAGGGTTTTATAATGTGATGTGTTCTTCCCTGGCCCCCTTTTCATAGCCAGATTAAAAAAAAAAAAGAAAGATGTTCCACTTCATTAGTTCTTTCTGAAGTGAGTGGATAGCTTTCCCTGCAGACTGTCTCACAGGGTGAATAGTTCCATCACACAATCTGGTGACACAATTGGACATTATAAACCGGGGTCCCCACCTGAGCCAGACACAACACAAATCCAAATGGCAAGGGTTGTTGTGTGTTTTTTGTGTGTTGATCTGTGATGTGGATTGCATGATCCCTCCCTAGAAGGGTCATTCAACATTATCAAAACCTAGTTAGGGCAACCAAAGTGCCAGAACTTTATTTGTGATGAGATGCCTCTAGATTTGTCTGTGAATGTGTTCTCTGGGAGTGACACAAAGGATTAAAAGATAGCTAGCTCCTTGAGGTCTAATCTACCTCCTTGATTCTGAGCACCAGGCACACTCAGACTCTTGATTACAGTAGAACATTAGCACCATCTAAAGGCAGCATACCAAATGACTTGCAAGAGTGAACACTGCTCAAAACATTCTTTGCTGTGATTATAGGATTCTTTGGAGGAACAGGACTCTGAAAACTATCCCTTGCCTGAAGTACAGCAGAAGACTGCCGTGCCATGCTCTGTGCCTGAGATGGTTCTGCTCCTGGCAAAAGTGAATGTTATCTGTAATGCTTTCCTGTAATGCTTGCTTTTAAAAAGAGGTCAAACAATGGACTTTGTATATCAATAGCTGTGTTGGCCCTATTATTTTTCAGCTTGGGAAATTCACTCTGCCAGTGGGTCTAGCCAGAAACTGACCATTAATAGTGGGGCAGGCACCCAAGAGCCATTACCCCGGGTCTGAGAGTTTCGGGATCCAGTTTGAACTGCTTTGCTGTGTGCTAGGTTTGTGACCGGAACCTCTCAGAGCTTTTCATCTGGAGTACAAGGTCATTTAGTGGAATGTCACTGGGGTCTCCTATTGTTCTGACATCAGTGTGGTCTGGGAAGGTGATTTACCTCTTACTTCTAGTCCATGTCCTTGCAGAGAATGGCGTGAAACACTCCGGGGCAGTCTCTGTGAAATTCCTAAGCCTGGCCAAGTTTCACCCTAATCCTTTGGAGTCAAAGCCAACGAAATTTTGACTTAAAATTTCCTTGGGAAGTTTACAGGGGCCCGAGTGGTTCTGTATGGTCCCTGAAGTTCTAGAAATTGGAGTGCTCCCAAGGACCATTTAGAAATAAGGCTCATCTTATGAAAGACTTCAATGGTAGGAGATTTTAAAACAAATTGATCCTGACCCAAGCCCTTCTCCCAATGTAGACAACTATTGAAATGTACTCTGTTTGAGGGTCAAATCAGGGGAAACAGAAATGGAAGGTGGGTGGAGCAGAAAAGAAAAATGAATATACAGAGACAGAGATCTGTGCCCAAAGCTGCCTTCTGCCCCTTACTGGTCCTTAGCCTCTGGACAAATTATGCCATTTCTCTAAAGCCCTGTATTCTGTGTCTGTATATGTGGTTAGCAAGAGAGTTATTGAGAAGATTAAATTCACTATCATTTCTACTGTATGTAGTACCATACTTTATGCAGAGTAAAGATGCTGTGAGTGAGGTCGTAGGCTTCTTACCTTAAAACCAGAGTCTCCTGCTTGAGATTAAAGGCTCTTATTTATGAGCACAGGGTGTCCAGATTGATTCTAAATCCCAGGCATAGACAACAGGATGGCCAGATTCCTCTGACAGTTAGACCAGGTCTCACCTCTGTCTTTCCAAATGTCTTCCCTCCTCACTGCTTCCTGTCATGGACCCTGCAGGATCCTGACTTCATTTTCAGCACCTGGGGGGTTTTGCTATCAGGGTATTGGCAGTTTTCCTTTGATGCCCTACTGCTAAGTAACTCAATTATGGGTGAGCACTCAACCTAAAAGCCTGTATCTCTCTTTTTTTCTTCCTCAAACACCTTGGCATGTTTCCAGGTATTCAGTGGACAAAAACAAAGGGATGACTGACCCACCTACTGCTGAGCTCCCCCTAGCCCATGCCCCCTCCCTTTCCTTGCTTGGGCCCTTTGAAAAGGAAAAGGGGAGGAAGACTAAGGTGGGAGAAACAAAAAGACAAATGCGACACTTTTTCCATTAAAAAAAAAATACTGAAGGTGCTGAGGAAGACAAAGTTCTCATGCTCAGCACTAAAAATATTCTTTTCTCAGAAGGAGTGATACATTCACTGCCAGGAATTCTACCCTATGTAACATAACAAACTTAACTATGTTCTGACATTGGGTTAAGGCAACACCGATACATTTAGGTACATTTTTGTAGTTTTGGTGCTTGAACCTCAGGCCTCAGGCATAGCAGGCAAGTAATTCACCACTAAGTTACATCCCAGGCCACTTTTTGCTTTTTGTTTTCAGACACAGTGTTACTAAGTTGTCCAGGCAGGTCTTGTACTTGATTGTCCTGTCTCAGTCTCCCAAACAGCTAGGATTCCAGGCCTGTGCCACTGGGCCCTGCTTTAAAGTATTATTTTAATTAAATTACTAGATTACAATCATTTTTAAAAATCTTCTTTTGGGGTATAAATTAATTAAGACAGTGCCCAATTATTGTGCTGGGGATGCAAGCAATGTTCACAGAGCTGATGAAAAGCTGAAGAGCAGCTGGTGTTGCCTAGCAACTGCCACTTGCAGTCCCCCTGCCTCAGGAAGAAGGAATATCAGGCTGGCATAATGATGTTTCAGGATAGGAACTTGATTACTCCAATTTTTAATCATGCATGTAACACATCTTTTATGCAGCTCTTTACCTGATTTCTTTAGTTTTGTTCTTTTCTGCAATGCTGGTGTGGGGGGCGGTTAATACAGGCCCTCACACATCTCATTGAGCTACAGCCTGGCCCCGTGTACAACACTTGGAATAAAAAAGACCTTTGGAGAAATTCAAACAGTAAAAAGTATCATACTTTTTTAGTGGTGAAAATCAAACAGGAACAGAGTCTCTTTTATTAAAGTACTATTAACTTGAGAACAGATATTAATGGAGGCATGCGGGTTTTTTTTTTTTTTTTTTTTTTTTGTGTGTGTGTGTGTGTGTGTGTGTGTGTGTAAGAAGATACCTTTGAAATCTGGTCTAAAGTAATTTTAATAGGAAGTCTAAGTGATTCACTTGGGATAACAGTTGTTTAGTGGTAGTGCCAGCTAGTTTTCTGACTTTGTGAAGACTCCTAGGCATTGGCAATAATCTGTGAAATTCTAAAGAATTATTTTATTGGTAAGGGCTATGGCAAATTACGGTTTTGCTCTTGATCTTTATCTTGTCTGCCTTATCTGCTCCTTTTCCCCCAATGATTTCAGTGTATCCATGAAATCTCACAAATTTTGCTAGTGACAGTTCCTATGATTGTAAAATACATATCAGACTTCAGAGAGTTGGTATAAAAATATACAATGTTTCATTACTATGTTTCATATTGATTACATATTGAACTGTTAATATTTGAGATGTTGGACTGAATGAACTATGTGTTAACATTAATATTAATTTTACCTGCTTGTTTTTTTGTTGTTTGTTTTTGTGCTTGGTTTTTGTTTGTTTGTTTTAGTTTTTATTTATTTATTTATTTATTTATTTATTTATTTTATTTTACAATACTATTCAGTTCTACATAACAGCCACAGATTCCCTTGTTCTCCCCCTTCCTGCCCCCCTCCCCTTCCCCCCAGCCCACCCCCCATTCCCACCACCTCCTGATCAAGGCCACCCCTGAGGACTGAGATCGACCTGATAGACTCAGTCCAGGCAGGTCCAGTCCCCTCCTCCCAGATTGAGCCAAGCGTCCCTGTATAAGTCCCAGGTTTCAAACAGCTATCTCATGCAGCGAGCTCAGGACCTGGTACCACTGCCTAGATGCCTCCCAAACAGATCAAGCCAATCAACTGTCTCACCTATTCAGAGGGCCTGATCCAGTTGGGGGCCCCTCAGCCTTTGGTTCATAGTTCATGTGTTTCCATTCGTTTGACTATTTGTCCCTGTGCTTTATCCAACCTTGGTTTCAACAATTCTCGCTCATATAAATCCTCCTCTTTCTCGCTAATTAGACTCCTGGCGCTCCACCCGGGTTCTAGCCATGGATGTCTGCATCCAGATTCCTCAGTCCTTGGATGGGGTTTCTGGCACAACTATTAGGGTGTTTGGCCATCCCATCACCAGAGTAGGTCAGTCCCGGCTGTCTCTCGACCATTGCCAGCAGTCTTTTGTGGGGGTATCTTTGTGGATTTCTGTGGGACTCTTTAGCACTTTGTTTCTTCCTTTTCTCATGTGGTCTTCATTTACCATGGTCTCCTATTCCTTGTTCTCCCTCTCTGTTCTTGATCCAGGTGGGATCTACCACTCTCTTTCCCTCGACCCTCGCCGTTCATTGCTCACACTCATGTCCAGGCTGTTCATGTAGATCTCATCTATTTCTCCGTCATTGGGTGATCCCCGTGTCTTTCTTGGGGTCCTGTTTTTCAGGTATCCTCACTGGTGATGTGAGTAGCAGTCCAGTCATCCTTGTTCCACATCTAGTATACCCAAGAAATGCTCAATCATACCACAAGAGCACTTGCTCAGCTATGTTCATATCAGCATTGTTTGTAATAGCCAAAACCTGGAAACAACCTAGATGCCCTTCAACTGAAGAATGGATAAATAAATTGTGGCACATATACACAATAGTATACTACTCAGCAGAGAAAAACAATGACATCATGAGGTTTGCAGGCAAATGGATGGATCTAGAAAAATCATCCTGAGTGAGGTAACCCAGCCAGACTCAGAAAGACAAATATGGTATGTACTCACTCATAGGAGGATACTAGTTGTTTTAGTTTTTGAGGCAGATCTTTTTTGTGTAGCCCAAGATGGCCAGGAGCTCACTATGTATCTTAAGCTTCAGCCACCTCAGTGCTGAGATTGCAACACTGCATCATCATACCTTCCTTTGTTTTCACTTTATATATCGTGTTTTTAAGAATTTCATACAATATACTTTGATCATATTTACCTTCCTCTAATTCCTCTCACAAACACCCTCTCTCCCCTCTCCCCTCCCCACCCAACTTTAAGTTTCCTTTCTCCTCCTTTTCTTCTTTTTTGTTCCCATTGATTCCAGTTTATGTAGCCCAACTAGTCTTAGAAGTGAGGCCTTCCCTGGCATGTACTCTACCTATCAGGGATCATGTCATTGAAGAAAACTGACTCTCTCTCTAGGCAGCTATCAAAAACCAATAGTTCCCCAGCTAGTAATGAAATTTCATGCCCACTTTCTCCCCTCTAGGCTGAGAGTTTGTCTGGCTTGGATTTGTGCATTTCTTGTGCATGCTGTCATAATCACTGAAAATTCATTTGTGCAACTGCCTGGTCGTCTCTGGGAAACACTGTTTCCTTGATGCTATCGAGCACCCTTGCTCTTACATCCATTCCATCCCTCCTCTTTCACAACAATCCCTGAGCCCTTTTAATCATGCCAGGTATGACTTCATCTCATGTAGCAGTCCTTAAATCCAACCAGAAAGTAGTTATCTATTCTCATTATATTCCTGCCATTATTGTATCAGATAGATCCCTCAACTCCAAACGAATCAAGGACCTCAACACACAAGACCTGATATCCTGAATCTGACAGAAAAGAAAGTAAGGGAATGCCCTTGAACTTTATAGGCACAAGAAAGAACTTTCTGAACAGAACCCTGGTAGTACAAGTGTTAAGACCTTGTTTTTATTTATAAAAATAAGACAACTAAGAAAATATAAAATTATATATGTAGCTCAGTATATATTTCTAATAAGCAGCAGTGACTTACATAATATTAAAGTGTATTTTTTCTATTTTAATTTTATACTCTACAGTTTCTATAAATGGAAGACTTGCTGTCAAAGTTTCTAGCTTTGGAAAAATGACTAATGTTTGGGAGAAATGGACATTAAGGAAAGAGATACATGGCTAAGAGGTACTAATGCATGGCAATTTGTAATTGAGCTGGTTTTTAGAACGTGCTTAAGTGATACCAATCAAAAGTTATACTATTTTGAAAAAAAAAACCTGACCAGAAATGAATAGAAAGGTCACATGTATAAATGTGTGACATTTACTATAATCCTCCCTGCCTTGGAATGGAACACATCCTCTCTGACTTTCTGTAGTCTTAAACCTAAAATTGAGGCGAGGAGTGTGGTTCATGGATAGAACACCTTCCTAGGATGTGCAAGGAATGTGATGTGTATTCCATCCCCAGCACTTTGAAAACAAAACAAAAAAAAAAAAAAAAAACAGAAGAAAATGAAATTTTCTTTTATGAAGTTCTTCCATTAAATCATTTGCAAAACAAACTTCTGAATAGGCTCACTAACTCCCATCTTTAAGAGAACTCATTAAGGGGTGAGGGCAACTTTGGAGAATAGTTGTATAATGGGAAGAAATGAAGGTCATGAATTTATTTAATAATAAGAACGTTTCCCAGAAGAAGAATTAAGAAATTTGCATATTTCATTGTTTGAGTTGTGGTTCCGCATGCAGGTGGGCACATAAAATGATCTCGGACATTTTCTGTCATTGTATGACTGTAACTTGAAGATAGAGTATACAAGATAAAAATAGTCTATGAAAGAACAATGAGCTCTAATTTTTCCTTTCAGTTCAGTAAGAGAATAAGAAGTTTAAGAAATAACACAATAAAAAACTTAATATATAATAAATTTTTGCTGGAAAAATTCACTAATAATAACATTCAGCTTGACCAAAGCTATAATTGAGAAACAATAGCTTATTAAAATGTGAGTATATGAATAGTAATCATTGCTAATGTTTATTCAGGAGTGCTCACTGGGTGTCAAGTATGGTTTTATGTCGTACACATGATGTATTGGCATCTTTAATCCTCAAAATAATGTCAGAAAACTTATTCATATTTTCTTCATCTCTGTCTTAAAGATGTGGAAGGCAACACACCCCAAGGGCTAGGAACTTGCTCTAGGCCATGTGATTAACAGCAGATCAGAGGCAAGCTGGGCCTAGAGTTTATACTCTTCATATTCAATGATGACCACTTTGAGCTGAGAGGTGAATGAACAAAGAAGCAGAGAAATTCATACTATATTGTTTCCCAAGATGGTAACATTCATTTAAGTGTTCATTTAATTGTCCATCTTGATTCTTGAGAAAGAATCGACAGCATAGTGATGTGAGCACATGTTAGAAGGTCAAAAGACAGAGGATCTAAAACCTTATAGAAATGAGCATTGGACTATATGCTTTCTGTTTTTGCTCAAACTGGAGTCTATACTGGGGTCGTGCTTTTTCATAGTTTCTCCCAATAATGGCTGTCTAAAGAGTCACGACGTGTAGTTGTAGATTCTAATAAGGGAAAGAACAGGAAATGCCCCCAACAAAAAGGAGGGAAAATCGAATATAGCAGGACTAAGGGGGAGGGGAGAACACATACTTAAAGTACATAAAATACTGAAGACAATACATCTCTAAAAAATTGGTTATTCAAAACCACAAATAGGGTTTGTGAGCTCTCATATGAGGATAGAACTTCTCACTTTAAATTTATTTTGAGAACACATATGCATGCACAGACACCTTATCTACACTTTGGGGTAATGATGATCATATTATTTCTGGTGATCATTTTGAACAGAATGAACACTTCTGAGATTCAGTTCAGTTTCCAGCAGTCATATCTTGTGGCTTACAACCCCCTGTAACTACAGCTCCAGGGCATTTGATATCTTCTTCTGGTCCCTGTGGGCAATTGCACCCACATTTGCAGACACATATGCATACATGTAATTTTAATCTTTTTAAAGAATAGAAAGACTGTGACTTTCTCGCCTCAATATCTCCAGCATTTAGAATTCTTGCTGACATAGGTATTGGCACACACTTTTAAATCTTGCATTTAAAGGATACCAGAAGACTGTGTTTTTTTTTTTTTTTAGACAAGGTCTTGCTATGTAGCCCTGGCTAGCTTTGAACTTGTTATATGGTTCATATTAGCCTCCAACTCAAAATCTTCCCACCTCAACCTTCAAAGTCCTGGGATTTTGTGTGTGGCACAACATTCAGCTCAAAATACTGATTTGAATATTATGAGCCACCAAATGAGACTAGATGGGTTAGATTCAATTATAGGTAAAAATAGTCACTGGAGGAGTTTGTGGTGCTGCTACTTATTAGGATAAGCACTCCTGTACAGAGAATGACACATAGTTACAAAGAGATCCCTGTGGAAAGGTCTGGAGCCAGGACTATTCACAAAAGTTGTCCTTCACTGGACCAAGAGATACAGGCCTTTGTTAGGCATTGGTTGTGAACTTATTCCTTTTCAAGAGCATACCCTTTGGTAAAGTGTCTCTGAAGATGAGGAGGCCCCTGAGAAGTTGACAAATGAGGTGACTAACCCTTCCTTGAATGTTAACCTAGCTAGTGCATTTCCATGTTTACTATAGTTATTCAATTTCAAATGTTCTGTTTCCCACCTAGAAAGTTAGAATTGATATTTGAGAATATGGAATGATCTTAGAAAGGAATTTCAAATCATATGTAGGCAGTTGCTCTCAAATAAACACACTGGGCTTACATTAATGATAAGTGCTCGACCAATAGCTCAGGCCTGTTACTAACTAGCTCTTACATTTTAAGTTTACCCATATTCCTTATTTACGCCCTGCCATGTGGCAGTACCTTTATTAATATGGCATGTTCATCTTCTGCTCACTCTGCATCTGGCTGGCAACTCCAGCTCTGCCCTTCTTCCTCCCAGCATTCTCCTAGTCTGGCTCTCTTCCCTAGCCTTATTATGTTCAGTTATTGGCCAGTCAGCTTCTTTATTAAACCAACCACAGTGATTATATTTACACAGTATAAAAGAATATTCCATGGCAATCATATTTGCCATGGGATAAAAGAAAATACCTGAGCTCTTGTATACTTACAATAGAGTAGACTAAACATTTTACTCATGTAATATGACTTAGAGAAAGACAGGGGTAACATAGACATTTTGGCATGTGATGTTATCTTTTTATGAAATGCCCTCTTTCACTAAGTGTGGCTGGGTATCTGCTTGTAGTATGGACACAGGAATTAATAAACAAAAAGCTCTTCTTCAGGTGTTTCCATATGGTTGCATGCAAAATTCTTCCAAAGCCCAAGGTGCTCCACTGTTCTAATCCTAAAAGGAGCATGTGTGTCTGTCCACCAGGATGCATTTTACTCTGGAACCAGGAAGGGGACACAGGTAGCAGGATATGTTTCCTTCTCTGACCTAATTCTTCAGCATTTTCATGTCTTCTGGAGCCAACACACTTGGCCTTCTGTAGTAGGAAGCTCACATGCTCAAAAGTCATGTCTCAATGGGGAAGTAACCTGAGGAAGTAACCAAAAGCAAATTCACATTTTAATCCCTCCTAGATCATAGTGAAGAAATATACTTACTCTAAGAGTCCCCTGACCCAAATGCACACACAACCTGCTCTATCTAACGATAAATAATGTACTGGGTAGATTAGTAAGCACTTGAGTTTAAGAGAGCTTAAACAATCATTTCATCAGAACAAAGAAAGGTTGGCTTGTCCTTCATTCTAAACTTCTGGAGAATGTTAAAGAGCTTACTCTACATATAAGACATAAGATATAGGTCTGGGAAGCCAGGATGTGAGGAAAATCATATAAGTTCATAAGGCCATTTCTTTATTATTAAGTGCTCATAAATGATGAGAATTGGATCAATTTACAGGAATTGTTTCCTCCACTATTATTACTTAACATACAGATTTCAAAGATGTAAGCTGCAAAAATTGTAACACATTTCAATTTCCTTTTTTCATGCATAGTAAATGGAGAAGGGAAGCAAGCATTCCTTGGGCATTCCAGGAATAATGTTTCTAAGTGATCAAATGTTTTCATTTGCTTCTTTCTCCATCCTTAGGGGTAAACACTAAAACAGAGCTAAATATGTTTAATTTTTTAAAGATTTAGTACAAATTCCATAGTAACTTAATATCCAATAACATCTTAATTCTCTGGGTTCCCAGGGCTATTTTAAAGTCTTTAGGGGAAAATATAATTCTTTTTTCCCCCGTCTTTCTCAGCTTTGGTATGTTGCCATTAAACTTCACCCAGTCTCCCCATACTCTTCCAGATTCTCCATTCTCCTCAGCATGCAAGACCTAACAAGAGCAGGACGATGTTGCCTCTGAAGGGAAGGGAAGCACCTGTGGCTGTGATGAGCATGAAGTGTGCTCTCCAGGTCCAAATCCAAGTCCCTGGACTTTGGCAACATCTTTTTGTCCATATAATTAAAGAGGATGCTGGCTTCTTATTAAAGGCCCTCAAACGCTCTAAGTTTCTGGTTATTATGCAGAAAGATTTCATGGTAGATCATGAAATGGGACATTAATTGGCCCTTTTCCATAGTGTCTAGATGTTTTAAAAGATATGAATTATTTAACACCTTCCTGCTACTGTCATACATACTTAAGAAGCAAATAAAGACTGGACTTTGAGGGTTTGTATTATAGACTCTCCAAGGCAAATGACATTTCAAAGCCAAGAAAAGACATTTTAAGGTTAGAAGTATCATTTCTACTTAAAAATTATTTATTTTATTTTTATTTGTCTGTCTGTGTGTTTGTGGATGCCCATGGAAACTAGAAGGGGAATTGAATCCCTCGGAGTTTGAGTTACAGACACTTGTGAGCCACCTGATGTGTGTACTGAGATCCAAAGGCTAGTCCTCTGAAAGAGCAATAATCGCTGAGCCTTCTCTCCAGGCCTCTTTATACTTTTGATTACCAACATGAAAGAAATCCATAAATCTGGCCAACAAGGAATCCTTTCATTATTTGGTAGAAATTATAACCATTTAGCTGGGTGTGGTGGTGAACCCCGGAGGCTGAAACAGGAGGGTTCAGAATTCTAGGCCAGCCTGGGAAACATAGCAAGACCATATCTCAAACAAAGGGAGGGCGTTGTATAGCCACATAAATATCAGTGTTAAATTTAGTCCTTAATGTGACAGTTTTTCTCTTCATGTAGTGGTCCAAATTGCCAATTTAAATTTGCTTTCAATCTTCCAATTCAGTGAACTGGCTGGCTCCATCACCACGAAGGTTAAAATCAAGTTCAAGGATTTTTTAAAAATTCTGTTTCAAAGCCATGAATACAAATTTAACACTGCTGGCTCTCGTAAAATTGTGTGGAAGTAGCACCAGAGAGAGTAGAAAACCATCATCTCTGCAGGAAAAATAATTCACGGCTTAGCTGTGTTAACAGTGGGGAGTGCTGTCATTTCTGGTTAGTCAGGACAGTGTGGTACCAAGGTTGCCCTGGAAACTGAATTTCCATGTTGGAGTTCACATTGAGGTGCCTGTAGTGTACAGAATGCTATGCCAATGTCACACTTCCTGCAGTGCGGAGGAAGATCACAGTAGTATCCTTAGGGTTGGGGCACAGACTGCCAGTGGCCCAGAAACTGTTGTTTGTGAACGCTGTCCTGCTGGCTCTGTTGACCTGACTTATGGATACTGATTCTTTTATGAGAAAAATGAAGAGATTAAAAGGGATGTGTCATCTCTATTTCACACCATAGTGCCCAAGGAAGCCATAACACATCAGATTTTGCACTAAAATTTGAGGCCAACAGCCAAGTCCACCCCCACAGTCTATTGATTTTTTTTCTTAAGTTTCTATCACACATTCTGGAAATCAATTTCCTTTTGATTGCCCTTACTTCTTCATATTCTTGAAAATATTCAAACAGTAGCTACATGGATCATATATACACACTGAAGAAAGATATTAAAGAAGAGAGGAATAAGAGGAAGAGAAAGAAAAAATAACAATACTTATATAGCCAAAATTTTGGAGGTACTCTATTTTTATTTCAGATGGGGAGAATTCAAAATTTGAGCCTCAATGACCAAAAATATATTGGAACAAAATTTTCAGAGGATAAGCCGGGCCACCACTATGGCAACAAGTCTCACATAGACAGGTGGACATTAGAGAATGATGCTCGAGACGTGGCTGAAGCTATTGTGCACCCACAAATAGATTCCTACTTGCTTGACTAATTCTGTTATAAGTATGGCACAGTGTCCATGCCACTAGTAATTTATGCCTTCTCCAGAGTCAGCAGAGTATCCATCTGTGTGTGTGTGTGTGTGTGTGTGTGTGTGTGTGTGTGTGTGTCTTTGAAAGCCTACTACTTCCTCATAAAAGTTTTGCTTCATTACCTGCAAAAGCCTTCAGTTTATAAATTCCTTATGCAATATTTATAACTTCAAGGTCATTTAATGAATGACTATAGCTGTCAGGAGTTCCACAGTCACATCAAAGAACCCGTGTGTTAGTTATTTTAGTATCAGCTAGCTGTGAGTAAACCTCACTAAACATATCCATGTGTCCGGAACTTGAAACCAGTAACCAGAACTTGAAACCGGTAACCTTTCGAGGCAAATCTTAGACCAAAACAACAAGGTGAAACAACAACTGAGGATCTCCTAAGAAAAGTTGGGCAAATTTTTCCCTAATATGCACCAAATAGGGACAGCCTGACCCACTCTTGCACAGGGCCCCACATTTTCCCACTAATAAAGAGTCAGAAACCCAAACCACATTCGGAGCCAACAGGGGAAATGCCTGAATTTGAAAAGTAACCAAAAGAAATTCTTTCAGGGAAAGGAGATGGGAATGGAAAACGAGTTCCCAGAGTCACTTTCTGTTGAAAGCACTTTGAGTCTTTAGGACTAGAATATGCACAATCCTGTGGGACTCGCTCCATCTTTCTCTGCCTTAACTCTTTTCTTGCCAGTCCTTCTCTGGCTGGTTGAACTGCTCCTGTGGTTGTCCCAGCCAGAAAGCCACTCAGCAGCAAGCCTCAGGAGCTGCATTCCTCGCAGTGACAGGAGAGGATGTACCGGTAAGTGGCGGTGAGTCGCATGCCCCCTGAGCAGCGCAGACGCAAAGCCTTCAGTTTGGAGGTCTGAGGTCGACAGCAGTGACAGGACGAACGGAAAGGTTGCTTGAGGACAGTGCTGAAGGACACCAATGGCTCAGAGCGTGATGCCTGGCTGCAGTGCCCCTCACATCTGGCCAGGAGCACCATCTGGAAAAATAAGGGGAGGTGATTACTCTGTGTAGTTGTCAAAACCTCAGGTTACCACAGCATCCTTTGAAAGAACCCAACACTCCTTACCAATTCCTGCTGGGTCAGACCAGTGGCTGCAACTTTGGTTACACATCAGAATCTATTGTGTTTAAGGCATTGTGGCTCAGCCGTAGAGGACTTGTTTAGCATGGACAAGGCTCTAGGATAAATCCACAGTACCTGGAGATTGGTAGGAATCCATTCAACACTACCTCATCTGAAACTATTTTGAATCAAACTCCTTTAATAAGGCCCCCAGGCTTTCATGATGTTTAGAATTCTTTAGGTGACTATGAAGTACAGTGAGGGCTTAGAATCAGTCAACAAGATGTACCACTATGGTCTGAATAAAAAGATCCAGAAACAAACCTAGTGATAAACTTCAGGTGGTAGGGTGCTTGCCTAGTGCAACCACATGTCTGGGTCAGTCTCTAGGACCATATAAACTGTGGATGGTGACACACCCCTATAATCTCAGCACTTAATAGAGGCAGAAAGGATCCGGAGTTGAAGGTCATCCTCACTTACACAGTGTGTTCAAAACTAGCTTGGGTTACCACCTTGCCTTCAAAACCAAAACAAAATAAACATCTGAGTACAAAATGAGTTGCTCCTGATGGATGGAGGTCTACCCAAATGTATTGCAGTTCTACCAACAACAAGCAGAAAGTCACCTCAGATTGAAATCTAGGAGCAAGCAGAGATTGATGGGATGGGGGGTCCAGTGGGAAATCGCTAAACAGAAGAAATATGGTCTCTGTAGAAGAAAAGGGAATAAACTAAGTGTTGCTTTGGAAGAAATATTCTAGGTGCAACTTAGAAGAAAGGGAAGTAGAGACGGGTACATTCACGGGCCTGAGAGTATATACCTGGGCTTATACCTTAAAGAGGTACCAGTCATTTATACAATTTATGTCAGCATCTTCAGAGTTATTTAGAGCAAATTCACCCTGACTCTCTCCATTTCCAAAGGGATGGGCTGCTGTGTCAGAGCTTTCATGTTCGTTATAGTAATACTCTATTAGGCCTCTAATTAAGGGGCTGGAAAGATGATTCCGTGGTTAAGACCACTTGCTGGTCTTAAAGAGGACCTGGATTTGTTCCCAGAACCTACATCACACAGTTCCCCACAGCTTGTAACTGCAGTTCCAGGGAGGTCCAACACCTGGTCTTCTTAGACACCTGCACCTATGTGGTGCACATATAGATAAGCAGGCACACACATACACATAAAATAAAAATAAATAAATCTAAAAATGAATCTGCTAAAAAGTATTAAAATTATCCTCAGAAAAATGTACATACCAAACATTTTGCATACAGCTTAAGGAGATGGGCAAAAGGCTCCTTTGATTATTATTTTTTTAAGACTAGAGGTAAGGAACTCAGGGGGCTATTTCCAAAGTAATACCCTTCCCCTAAAAAGGAAGCCTGGTGGTTTCCTATGGGAGCCTAAATGTATTCACACTGGAAAGCACTTTAGATGTGGGTATATTCCTGAACACACTGAGCATAAGGAAGAGATTCCCAAACATGTCTGGTTTAAGGTCATAGTTCAAGAAGGAAAGATGCTGAACACATCCCTTGGCATGCCCAGGTCAAAGCCATCAATTGCATGTTCAAGGAGATAAAGTGATGAGCAAGAACTCTTCTGGCCATGGTTAGTTTGAATTATAACAGTGGGCAGGTGGACTCACTTGCTCTGTTTTCCAAAAAAGTTTGAGTTAAACCCAAAGAAAAGATATTTTGAATGTATGTTAAGACAGGAGTTAGCCCCACAAAGATAAAGGGCAGCTCACATCATTCAAAGATCCTGGAATCCTAGGGGTGGAAGGCATGAGTGAGGTGGGGCAAGGCAGCTTGATTCCTGGTGACATATAAGCTTATAATATTTTGATAATTAGCATTTAACATTAAATACTCACTAGAGATGATCTCTGACATCATCCTATGGGGCAAAATTAAACATCCACAGATAAAGGGATAATGGCTGGCACATCTTTCCAAAATTGGGCAAAGATAACTCCTGATAGTTAAAGATTACTAACATCATTATTGTAGGAAATACTGAGGGAAATTTCAACAATTAATTCACACACATGAAGGAAATGTAAAATACTAGCAGAAAAACTTAGCAGGACTGAGGGAGGAATAAGTAGAATTGGTCTAACATTACTTTCTTTGCAAGGTCACAAAGGCAGAGAGAAAATGGCTGCTGTAAGCTGTTTTGATTCTATTAAAGCATTTAATGCTATTCTGTCTGTTCTTCAAAGTGATAGGCAACATAAACATCATCCCAAACAGGTTTGAGAGGATTATGTTGTAGATAAGTACCACCTGGCCCATCTCTGGTGTCTACCCCCATTTCTCTAAGAAGAGAGTCCAAGAACATCCCCAGTTCCTTCCCTTGTGTCTGCCACTACATGGGAAAAGGTGATTCACATATTGGAACAGTGTAAAATTTGCTGCTCCCTAATCCAGGTTATCTATTGTAGATTGAAGCAATACCATTCGGCCACTTTCCAAAATGTAGTCTTTAGAGATCCACATGGACAAAACAAACCTATGCCAACAGGACCAATTAAGAAGAGTCAAGGACAGCATGGGCTATCCCAGTAAGACATACACGTGAGCCAAAAATAGCCCTAAATGATCAGGATATTAGCTGTCCATAAAATAGTCAAGTCTGCAATAGAGGGCAACTTGAAGACACGCTTACTTAATTGTGATTTTACTAAAAGTTTTCAGGATATCAAGTTCCATGTCCAGTCCACAGTGAAGGACAAGATCTCTAGGATGGAAGTACCTAAGTCCAACTCCAGTGGGCCTGGCCCCTGTTTCTCAAGTACTGTTTCTGCACAAGAAAAATGAACAGATATGTGTAGTCAGCACCTACTATGGCTGTCCCAGATGTCAAATACTTCCAGTCTTTTAAGTGTTCTCATCATCCACTCCTGCTCCCGTCAAAGTCAAGCTTAACTATTTAAGAGTCCATGGAACTGCCCTCAGTTCTCCTGCCTCCTGCCTCTGTGTATGTTTTTACTCTCCCAGTAAAGTCATTTTCACTTGGTTCTGTCTAATGAAATCCTTTCTATATCTTGTCTGTGGGCCTCCTCCTCCAAACGCTGAGTCAATTAATAGATTTTGATATTCTCAGTACACACACACCAGAGAGAGAGAGAGAGAGAGAGAGAGAGAGAGAGAGAGAGAGAGAGAGAGAGAGAGAGAGAGAGTAAATCTACCTTTATAATGAGAACTTAACAACCCCAGAAACATTCCTTTCTACTATTTTAACCTTCTAAATAATGTTTTATGACTTTGAGCTGGGTATGTCTTTCTTCCAGATGACCTTCAGCATATATACCAGGAACAAGACCCATCCACACCTTCTCTCACCAGCAAGGTCAAGATGTGACTGTTCAGCTCATTTATAGGAACCCAGGTCAATATTCAAAGGGTCTGTGCCAGGCTGAGGTCAACAACAAACTGACACCCAGGGGAACAAAGTAGCATAGGGGTGGTGAGATTTGCTGTCTGTTACTGTCACACAAGCCATAAATCAAACAGATATGAAGAGGTATTTGCATACAGACACTTCCTTTTCCTATATACTGTTAAAGCATTATGAGGTGAGGGGTAAAAATTTCTTTGTCTTCTTCCCATTTTATTTTTGTCTCTAGCAACTTTTATGATGCCTGCCCATAGTAGGCATCAATATAAATTTGTTCTTATTTTAAAAATCAAGCCACATCTCTCAAGTGATCAATTATGTTATAAACTCTATATCTTAACTCCCATATTTTTTCCTATGAGCTTCTTGGGAAGCAGCAGAAGATGACTTGGGGATTCTGACAGTTCTTTCCCAATCCAGCAGCTTGGTCCTTGACACTGGAAACCTTCTCTCTGGGAATTTTTACAGCCTTTGTCTCCTCAGCCTACCTCCTTTCCTCATAACCTGCTGTCTCATCTTTCCCATAGTAGTTGCCCTTCACCCCACCCTTAGAAGCTGGTTCTACTCCCTTACCTTGGACCACCATCTCCTACTTCTCAACAACTTGGACTTTAAACACCCATGGAGCCAGTTCATGTTGCCAAGCCAGGTTCCTGAAAATCCAAGCCTGGTCAGGAGTCAGAACTCATCCCTACACCTCCTCCACTCACCTATAGTCTGCTCCTGTTTTAGCCTCGCTCTTAGCACCCAGCACAGAGGCTTACATTTACTTTGCTCTTCCCCACCCCTCCCACGTCCAGCAGAGCCATGGGGAGGTTCACTCCCCTAATCCTTTAAGGCTGCAGGGATCCCAGCAGTTATTGAAGTCTTAGTAGTGACTGAAATAGAAAAGTGGCTTGACACACCTGCCTAGCTTACAACTTCATCACCAGGATCATAATAGCATTTATTAAATGTCTGTTATATGGCAGACAATATGTTAGCTGATTTACAAATGTGGCCATACATATCCATGCCCTTGGCCAAACAACTCCTTTTGCAGAGGAGGAAACTGAGGCACCAAACAATGATTTGGCTTTCCTGAAATCACCCATTTGGAAAGCTGTTAATAGAGAATTGGAAACCAGATCTCTGCTGCCTTGAGACCTGGGATGCTTTAGTGTCCTTCAACATTTTCCAGACATCCCATCACCCCCAGCTGCAGACCTTCAGCTTGTTTGCTTTATGGGCCTTTATGAAGAATTTTAGAAAAATGTGATTTCTTGGGAAGAGGGAAAATGAACCTGCCACTCTCAGGTCCTTTGGACCCAACCCCATGAGACACCATCACTAACAAAGTCACCAGGTATAATCTAAACAGTGACCACTCTGCCTTTCTTGGTAGGTCAGTCTTTTCTGCCTGAGTCTATCTTAGTTCTTCCCTGAATTGCTAGAAAAGTGACAGGAATCTAAAACTGGCCAAATGTAAGTTGAGGGCCATGGTGGACAAAGCTTCCCACTAAAGGTGTCCAGAAAAGAAAGCTTTATCTACTATTTCTCATTTTTCTAGAAAAAATTGCAAGATATGAATCATTACTGCAGGCAGCTAGACCTGGATTCTAGATGATAACTCTTACATTCTTCTTGCATTTCTTCAGTGAGAAGCCAGGTAGTAGAAAAATGAAATCTCCAAAGAAGATACTGCCATTCCCAGGCAATGTGACATCAAGAAGCCTAATCTTTCTTTTCTTCTGGGTTGTGAGTTTCCTTTATTGTAGCATGGGAATGATAACATCTACATGGCAGGTGTCTTGGCAATGATTAGTATATATTTATATCTATCTATATCTATATCTATCTATATTTATATCTATATCTGTCTATCTATTTGTATATATATAGAAATGCAAGAAGAAATGTGAAGAATATATATATATATATATATATATATATATATATATATATATAGAGAGAGAGAGAGAGAGAGAGAGAGAGAGAGAGAGAGAGAGGACTGACACAGGTTAGGTGTTCAAGCCAGTATCTTCCCTTCCTTGGGCCACAGGTAGATTCTGCAGGGCAGACACACTGTATTTATCTAAGTCAAGAGCATTAACTGGTAGGCAAAGAGTGGTCATGTGTCCAGAAAACAGGGCTCTTAAAAATATTTGTAGAGATATAAAATCTGCCCCAGTCCCTTCTTTCCAGACATAGGCTGAATGTTTTTTATCCCAAGTCTCTGAAGGAAAAAGCTCATCAGATGAGACCCATTAGAGGGAATATCAGCCTGAGTCTGTAAAAGTTAAGAACTATAGAATATTTTCAAATGAAAATAATTTTCTTCCTCAGTGCATAAAGAAAATTTAATCCAGAAATGGTCTGGTAGCTGAAACTCTGCCAGGCATATTTTTGTGGCCAAGGAAGGAAGGTTAATAATTACAAGCAGCATTTACATAAAACCATTGCTGTATTTGGGGTCATTTGGGATGTTTGAAAACAGATTGTTCCCATGAAATGGCAAACCTTTCTTCTATTATCACAATTTTACACTGTTGTTCACTGTGGCATTCTGGAAGAAGCAAAGGGGAACAATCAGCTAAAAGTAGCTTCTAAGAGTCCTGCTCAAATCCTGTGAGTTTGAGTTAACGGCATTTCTTCCTTGACTCTTGCCCTCTTAGGTTACCATGTTAAGACAGTCTTCCATCATTTTGTCCAATCTTTCTAGATTATCTTCAATTTTTCTTTTGGTTTTAGAGATGGAACCAAAGGCCCCACACATGCTAGGCAAGTACTCTACCGTTGAATTCCACCCCAGCCCACTTTCAATGTTTTTATAGATGCTACTATTTTCTATAATCCTTCCTTTCACCACAATGACACTTTCTTAAATTTGAATTCTTTCTCTCTCTCTCTTTTTTTTAAAGAAACATGATTATAAAGGACAGCTCAACAAAGGAAGAAATCATCCATGAACTAACAAACACGAAATATCAGTGCTGTCTATTCTGAAGCAATTTCTGAGCAATTGTGGCTATAAAAATTTTTCTCATCTCTTTTCCTCACAGTTTTTTTCAAGTTGTCGTTGCTACTTTTTGTGCCTCTGTGGTGCTGAAATGACCTCTAAGCAAGTGTGTCCCCTCAAGCCCGACCTGCTCCACCAGCTCCCACTCTCTCTCAGTTTTCAAGAAGAAATCTTAGCAAACTGTATGCTCGCCACCTAATTGTTTCTCTTCAGTTTTGTTCC
This sequence comes from Peromyscus maniculatus bairdii, assembly GCF_049852395.1. Classification (NCBI taxonomy): domain Eukaryota; kingdom Metazoa; phylum Chordata; class Mammalia; order Rodentia; family Cricetidae; genus Peromyscus; species Peromyscus maniculatus. The sequence continues at coordinate 127,342,988 of NC_134875.1, read as the reverse complement.
TCAAGTATAAACAAGATCCAGGATATTTTCTCAAGTGGAAAAATGTCTCTATTTCTTTTGCTACAGTCCAAGGTCTTATTAATATAATGGTGAAATTGATTTAACTCAAATTTTGATCCCCTCAAACTGAAATAAGGAATCTTCCTTGGGCTACAACCACATAAGTTATGGAAAATGTAAAAGCAGACATGTTTTGAAATGGAGGGTGGAGAGCTTGATTTCTATGACCTTAATTCTAGTGGTTTATATTATTTTGAAAATTCTTAATTATACGGGTAATTTTAAAAATACTTAACATATGAGAATGTTTAAATGTGTTTTGTTGTTGTTTTAGTCTCAGGACTAAAGTGAAAATCCTTTGAGGTTGAGCTAAACAGAGTCTTGTTTACTAAGTGTGGACACATTTAGTGCATGTGACTGGAGAATGATAGTCATGAGAATTTTCATTTGGAATCCATTCCATCCTACACTGTGCCTCCCTTCTGGGTGGTCTATGTGGCAGCCACTCTTGGTGGTCTTTCAGTGTGGTATGACTTTGCACACCTCTTCTCAGCACTGAGACATAGATGACCTGTGTAAGAAGCACTCCACCCACCACAATAAGAAAAAACTGCTAAGCAAAGGAAAAATTATAAACAATCGTATTGTCGTCCTCAGTTCTGGAGTCATTTTAGCATAAATGTGGCACATGGAGGAAGGTTTAGACCACACAATTTGTTCTTGGGTAGTTCAGAAAACTGTTTGAAGAGCCTCCAAGAATGTGTTCTACTGTTAAATCATATTCAACTTCTTCCCCTTCTTTTTGTTGTTAATGCAGGTAGAAGAAATTATGGTAACTTGGAGGCTCCATTTTTCTTGCTTCTTTTTGCACATGTATGTGAGATGTGTGATGAGTGTGTGCATGTTTCTGTACATGTGTATATATGTACGAAGGTGATTGTGGTGGTCGGAGATTGATGGAGGGTTTGGTCTTCAATTGTTCCTTTACTTTTAAAGACAGAATCTCTTTCTGAACCTGAAGCTCATTTGCTGGGCTAGCCAGCCTGCCCCATTGGTTCTCTTGTCTTTGCTTCCTCAGCCTTGGGATTAGAGATGTGTACCACCATGCCAGGCTCTTCTACATGGGTGCTGGGGATCCAAACTCAGGTCCTCACTTTACCCACTGAACCCCATTCCCAGCCCCTGTTTTTCTTTATTGAAAATGAACATTTTTGCTCATAAATTTCCCACTCAGGGACACAAGACACCCCAACAATAGGATAAGCATGCACATGTTCTACGGACAGACATAGAAATGCAAAGCATACTGGGAAAACTCTAAAGAAAGATTCCCTTATGAGTTTTGCAGGCATGTCACAGAACTACAGTTTGGGCTCTGGCTCCATCACCTGACAAGGAAATATAGCTTCTTTTCTGAAAATGAGGGGAGGGGTATCCTCTCAATGACTTTGGAGTGATCTTGACCTTACCTTTGAGCTACACTTGTACAATGGGTGACTGATAGAATCGACATAATGGTGTCTCATGCAGCGTTGAGAGTCCATCAGGAAGGAGCTGTCTGTTTTGGTATCTGTATCTCCCATTATGGCCAGCAGGGAGAGCATAGAAATGGATGCAGCTAGTACATGACTTCTCATTGTTGTAAGGGGAAACTTCTCCAGAAGAACAGCAGAGGGAGACAGAGGACAATAGATTGGAAATGCTGTCACCACCTAGGATCCAGTTCCTTTCGAGGCCAGGGCAGGATGGGGCTGTCGCTTTCTGGTTGTCATTGTCCTTTGTAAGCTGGAGTTCTGTCTTGCTCCTTTCACTTGTAACGGATTGCCACAGTATCTGCCGCACAGCTGGAATGAGAGAAGAAATTATTTTCCCCAGAAATATTTCCCCAGAAATATGGATGCAACACAAGAGATATGAAGTCAAACATTTCCATGTCAATTGGGGTGAAGGGTATTGGTTTCTGGAGCCTTATTAGTTAATGCTGTCATCCATTTCATAGCCCCTGACCTTAGTGTTTATGCTACATATTTATGACCATTTGGAAATGGACATGACGGTTGAGTGGAAGCATATGTTGACTTTAATTGATAGTCTATGTGCCTAAGAGCAAGAATAGTTTGAGCCCATGATATAGATTAAAAATACATGGTTCTGGCCACAGCATAACTAAATTGGGTGGTCTCATCTTTGTCCTTGGCTGGCAGGGCAGGAGGGTTTATTCAGATTCTCTCAAAGCTTTGGTATTAACATCAGCTTACAGGACTAGGGAGGAGGAAGGTCAGTGCTAATGAACACAGGCCATGGCCCGAGGGAGGACATTTTCCATTCTATACCCACCCACCTAATTTTCCATTGCTGTACTCTGGGCTCATCCTGTTTTTGTTTTAAGTTCTTGCCACCCAGCATCAGTGGCCAACTGCGTCTGAAACCCACATTATGATCACTGGCCTCCAGCGTGGCTAAGGCAATACATGTGTATTTCCCAATGGAGTCACACATTTCTGCACAACCTTTGTAGCTGAAGCCCACAGCGTAATTTGAAAAATGGTCATTGGAGCAGAGACTTACCATTAAAGTGAGATTATGTTGGACTGATTTTCCTAAAATTTGCTTTGTTCTTTTAGCCATACCTCCTGGTCAAGGGACCGGAGTTCAGCAATCTACTAAAATTACCTCACTGATGCTTTTCATTATACAAGAAGACACAGAATATCAAAAATATTTTCAAACATTTGAGGAAATTGAGAGAACCTGACTGTACATACCAAACCAAAGGAATGGAGTAATTAAAGCTTCAGAAAAACTTTCAAAGATATTTTAGATCAAAGTTTGATCAGTTCAGAGTGCAAGCATGTTCTTCATGAACAGTCTGAATAAACAGGGTAAAGTGTTGATGTGATCAAGGTAAGAAGTTCAAGGTGCTATGAGTCAATTCATTTGACGTAATAGAGTGTGGGCTCAGACCCACTTAACTGCAATTAGACAACTTGCAAGTGTGAGGTGGGGCATTCTGAGTGGAAAGGGGTGTGGCAACAGGACCATCTCAGAGCAGAGCATCCCTGGCAATAGCAAAGGCTAAGAGCCCGTGTCTCTAGGAAGTTCTGTAATTGCAGGAAAGACATGGACCAATAATGAGAGGAACCACCTGGAGTAAGTCATGACACAACCATTAATCAGCTGTGGCATCTTGCACAGCTCACTTAAATTCTTCCAGTCCATTTTCTCACCTATAGGTGAGTTGAGAGCAACGGCGTATACGCAGTTCCCTCCTGCTTTAAAATGCCAGAATTGAATAGTAATGGATTTGGCTACCACCATTTCAATATGCAGAGGATATTCCTAAAGATGGGAAGAGCCTTCAGATAGCCTTGCATCTCTTTCCTTTTTGTACATGTTCATGGTGACCTCTCTTTAAAATGGATCAAACCTATGCTCAAATATCTCAATGGGTCAAGGCTGCAGAAAAACTTTTTTTTCTTACTGAAAATAGATTTTTTTCATACAACATATTCTGATTGCAATCTCCCCTCCTCCAACTCCTCCCAGATCTTGGCCACCTTCTCACCCACCCAAAACCACACCCTTTCTTGTTCTCATTAGAAAACAAACAAGCATCTAAAAAATAATGATGAAATAAAAACAAACAAAACAGAATAGGACAAAACAAACAAAGAGGGGAAAGAGCCAAAGAAAAGGCACAAGAACGCAGACATACACATTTGCATGCACAGAGATCTCATAAAAACACAAACCTAAAAATCATAATGGTAAAAAAAAAGCTCAAAGCATTGTGAGACAAAACATACTTCAAAAAATGCCACTGAGTTCATTTTGTGCTGGCCATCTACTGCTGGGGCCTGCAACTAAGTGTGGTTTGTATACCCAGTGAGACTCCTTTAGAGAAAACACATTTTTTTATTTGAAGGTTATCAACTGGAGATAGCTTCTGCGTTAGAGATGTGGGCTGTGTCTATGTGCCAGTGCTGAGCACCAGGGAACCACCTGTGCTGGGGACAGACAGGAACTTTCATATGAGTCCTGGGGTCTATACTCACCGGGGTGCTCACGTTTGAGCAGCAGATACTCTACTGACTGAAGCATATATCTTCAGCCCTGAGAACTGGTTTGTTTTCTTGAAGTGATAAACTGAACCCAAAAGTAGTTATAAAGGACAAAAGAGGGCTGGAGAGATGGCTCAGCAGTTAGAAACACCAGTTGCTCTTCCCGAGGATCCAGGTTCCACTTCGGGCACCCATGGGGTGGGGGGTGGGGGTTTACAACCTTCTGTAGCTACAGTCTCAGTGAATCTGATGCTCTCTTCTGCCCTCCTTGGGCACCAGGCACACAACTGATGCACAGACACACAATCAGGCAAAATACCCAGACACATAAAATAAAAAAATAGAAAAATTAAAAATGACAGAAAAATAACAAAGGAAATGTGGCTTTACTTCTAGTAGGAGGATTTTTGCTTTCAGTGCATTCATAATAGTTATGACATTTTTTGTTTAGTTTTTCTATTAACACTGAAATAACATTGCAAGCAATGATAATAAATAGAATTCATCAAACCTTCAAAATGCAAGGGTAAAATCTTTACAGTGGAAAACTAATATTTGGCTTATTATTATTATTATTATTGGTAGAAGTCTTTTAGATTTATTTATTTTTAGTTTATTTTATGTATATAAATATTTTGCCTACATGCACATACGTATATTAAGTGCATGTCCCATGCAGGAGATGGTCAGAAGACATCATCAAATGCTTTAGAACTGAAGTTATTTATTATTGAGAGCCATGATGTGAGTGCTGGGAATGGAATCTAGGTCCTCTGCAAGAACAAATGTTCGTAATAACTGAATCATCTCTCCAGTTCTACAATTTGGTTTTTTTGTTTATTTGTTTGTTTTGATACAGACTCTCACTGTGTAGACCTCTTGAGATTTCAAGGTATCCTGAAATTGCAGGCCTGTACCACAATACAGGCTGAGATTCCTGTTGCATTTTGTTTTGCTTTAACTGTACAAATGAGCCAGCACTGCTGTGCTGAAGAAGAGTTTATGAAAATAAAGCTCAAGAACGAAGAACTACTGAGTCAAGACCAGGATCTTCAGTGTGAACACGGACTTACAAGGAGGAATATGGGGAATTAAGAAAATTTGTACCACCAGTATGGCTCATTAAGGAAGGGAATGGCTCAGTTGCCTTTAGTCTACTGGCTATGGGTGAGATAGGACCTCTGTTGGTCTTTTCTGTATCGAACACACAGATTGCAAGCCCAGTGCCACTTTGAGATCTTTGGCAGCAGTTAACTCTGCAGCTCACACATGATTGAGTCTGTATGATAATGAATATTCAGAGATGGGTAATGCAAGGGGGCACTCACCAACCTAAGACAGAGCACTTGTGTTGCCTGGGCAGGCGTCTCCATGACAGGTAAGGTTACCTGCTGATGTCCCACACAACCCAAGTCAGAAGTGCATTTTTTAATAAAAGGGGCACCTGTAGGTCCCTGGCCCCCATTTTTGGGTAACTGTTGCCTTGCTTGCAGACCTTGACCTTGATATCCTCCCTATGCTAATTCCCTGCCAGGTTCCACCCTCCTGAATGCTTAAGGGAAGTTGCTTGTCTGTGTATCCTGAATAATGGGCGTTAACAGCTTAGATGCAAGATTGTAAAACATCTGTATCAAACTTCTGCCTTCCGGGGTCCTCCCATTGTGCTGGAAGCCTGTATTTAAGACCTCCTACCCCCTTCAAGAAATGACATTCGGCATTTAAAATTTAAATATATATATATATATATATATATATATATATATATATATATAACTGAATACTTCGAATGTAATCTATGAATACCACAAATGTGATTAATATCATGAGTGTAATTAATGAATATCATGAGTATAATTAATGAATATCATGAGTGTAATTAATGAATATCATGAGTGTAATTTAAAAAAAAAAGAAAATTTGTACCACTACAAGATTCCTTTTTCTGCCAGACTAGGATAGCTCAGCTTTATGGGAGCTTCTCGAATTTTCTTGAAACTAAATTAATTCATTTGTCCTTTTTATTTTAAGTCATATGTAACAAACTCAAATGGTGATTATCAGGATTTAGGACCTCAGCCAGCCAAGTCATGATGAGTTGAACAACAGAGCTCAGTAGTCCTGTGTCCTCTTCGTGTTATGTGCTTTGGTGCAGTCTCTGAGACCTGAGTTTGGCCAGAGGACAGATTTGGCCCATGTCCTCCTGACTGCAGTGCAGAGCCTTTGCAGCAGGAGAAGCACGTAGGCCAGCACGGCCGACTTCGGAGCTTCCTTCCCAAAGCTCCCAGTGGAAAAGAACAACTGGTGCCCAGATTCCCACCTGTCAGCCTCGTTGAAATAGCAGATCAGCCTCTGGGTGAGAGATGGTGCTGTGCCACGGAGCAGCTCACTCTTGGGGTGACCTTCTGCCTGGCAGAGAGCAAAGCACTGCCTTTGCACAAGTGACTCCAGCAACAGGATAAGACAAGGGTCATGTGCCAAGAGCGGCCTTGGTTCTGTCCTACTTCTGAGGCAAAGGAGGGCAGTGTTTCCATATCTATGTTCCCCCTGAGCTGTTTTCAGTACCAAAATAGGCAGGTGTTCTTTTCCTGGTTTCTTTCAACAAACATTTATTTATTCAACATACATATTCATTCACTGAGCACCTACCATGGGCCTCCTTTTACTCCAGCAGATAAAATGGAAGGGTTAGGGGGTCAGGGGTGTGGCTCACACTCCAAGTCACAGGGTTAAATTCCCAGCACGAAAAGCATGTAAAAAAGATAAAGATGGGAGGAAAAAATAGGTTCACTGCATTTATAAGTAAAGAGATGTTTTCTTTTATGAGTTGTTTTGTAAGTAAGGAGCTGGTGTTTTCCTGTTTACTTTTGGGGTCCCATTGATATATCCCATTTACTAACTAATTTACATCCAGCATGCACAGCATCATCTCTGAGAAGATTTAGTGAAGTGAATAAAATATAATGACTTTGAAATAGACTCAGTGTATCACACAGAAATATTTATTATTTATTGTATTTTTGGTTTTTTTTTTGAGACCAGGTCTCTATATGTAGCCCTGGTTGTCCTGGAACTCTTTCTGTAGACCCGGCTGGCCTTGAGCTCACAGAGATCCACCTGCATCTGTCTCCAGGGCACTGGGGTTAAAAGTGTGAAACACCACTCCCAGTTATTTGTTGTAATTAAAAAAAAAATCTTCTGAGTCAGGAATAAGGTAAAGACTGCAATACAGGGAAGCATAGAAATTATAAAAAAAAATAATAAAGGAGAATTAAAACTGTAAAGGTGGAAGAAAGCTTGCTACTAGACAATACTTCATACAAGGATTGGAAAAACAAATTCTGAGTCTTATTCAAGGTGCAAAGTGCTAAGGAGCCCCTTCAACAGGAACCCAAAAAATTCCAATAGGATCTAGCCAATGAGTTGCCCTGGAGAATAAGTCAGACACTTCTTCCCAAGACCCTTCATTTATAAACTGTAAACGGCATGTTTATAAATGGTTTGAAATTATTTCTATCTGGCTGCACAGGAGAAGCAGCCAAGAAGCCAAGCCTGGGCTGACCCTGAAGCAGTGGTACTTGATGGAAAAGATGCTAGGTTCCTGGGAATCTCTAAGGATGTAGCCAAAAGGTCAATGGGGAAAGAGTGCGGCTCTTGCTCCCTTCATCTCAGCGTGTCTGTTCTATAGTAGGAGGCAGTGGCCACCTCCATAGTGCTACCTTAGGTGAAAGAAGATAATATCTTTGCAGCTAAGTAATAGTCCTCCATTCTATTATAGGACATTGTGTTCTTCCCACGGTGTGACTAGCCATCTGTGGCAGAGCTCTACAGCAGCAGGTAATTGTGTAAGGGGAGGAAGTGATGGAAGAAGAGGAAAGGGAAAGCAACAGTAGAGGAGGAATAGAGCTAGGGGAAGAAGCAGTACATCATAACCCCTGTAGCTAAGGGTGCTCAAATAAAGGCCTGGGAATAGCTATTACTTGGTGTGAGACAGCAATGAGTTAACTGTCAAATGGGCCCCACCTGCTCATGTGTGTATGCGTGCATGAATGCGTGTGTAGATGTAACCAACCATGTACAAATAAAGTACCACCATATGTGTGTGCACTTGCATGCTTCCGTTTCTCTCTCTCTCTCTCTCTCTCTCTCTCTCTCTCTCTCTCTCTCTCTCTCTCTCTCTCTCTCTCTCTGTGTGTGTGTGTGTGTGTGTGTGTGTGTGTGTGTCTTTGATTTGAATAGTTTTACCACCTATGGAGGAATTGAGTGGGAGGACTTGACCTTGAGCTTGACTGTAAATAAAACTCCTGACCTTTGAGACATTTGTGAGGAAAGAAAGCTTTCATTGTTATCTAGTATCCCACTTACCTGAAACATCATGCTTCCTTCCCCAGGCCTTTGCTAACCTACGTTATTAGTGTTCTGTGTCTCCAGATTATACATTCACTTGTCTGAAATACTAAGTAACTATTTCTTTGCATTCTGAAACCTATAGAACACTTTGCTGTTTTCTGACCCAGTAGAAGGCAGGCTGATCTGAAGATTCTCAAATTGCATCATGCCTTCCCATGACTGACTATGAGAGCTTTATCAAGTCATTTGTTTTCTCTAGGACTCAGTTTCCTTATATATAAAATAACTGAACTGGTTGTACTAGTTCACAGCTTTGTCCGTTTTCAGTCATGTCTGTCTCTTCCCAAGCTTCTCAGACTATATAGCACTGCTCTGGGACTAGATACTCCCCCAAGAAATCTTACAGCAAGACTTCTTTTCTTCTTCAAGGAGTTAATGATCACTCAAGATTCCAAGAACATTCTAATGACGTGCCTGAGCCAACAGGAGGCCAAGCTATTAGGATGTTCTCTTCCATGAGGCCATTTGGGTGGCCTGAAATAAAAATAGCCTCCAATATCCAATTGATTCGGCGCTTGTGATTTACTAAGTGTAGTTCATAAATTATTAATATCCTGGTTTTATTTGTTTTTGTTTTGCTTTTTTTATACAGTGTCTTGCTATGTAGCCCCAGATAGCTGGAATGAAATTCACTATGTAGACTAAGCTGACATTGAATTCTTGGGTAAGACTCCTTACCCAGCCCCCAGAATTCTAAGCTTATAGTTATGTACCACCACACCAAGCCCATGCCTTGTTAATAACAAGAAGCACTTGATGAGTGTAGTTAACCAGTTTCTATTTTTCTTAAAATTCCCTTAAAATCTGTACTATTTTGTTGCAGTGTCACCCAACGCATCTATGAGAAGAGAACAGTTAAAGACAGTCACCCACTCTAGAATTAAACTTCTTCCATTTGAGGACGGTGATGATATAGGCTGAATTCTACCTGCCAGTTACTTTCTTAGAATGTCCCACATTGGGCTGCAGGTTGGGCTACTAATGGCCATGTGCAGGGCTCTGGCCCAGGAGAGGAAAGGAGAGAAGGTTGAGTCTGCAAAGTCATCTTGAAGACGTGAATTAATAAGGTCTTGGGAGATCAAGAATAGGTCCCTCTGTTTGGTAAGGTATCTACAGAACCTCTATCCTAAGGGAGGGGCAATCCTGAAGTCCTGGGCTGAGACTTGAATTTAAAAGAATTGACCATTGAGTATGGCTGTGGGATCCTCTACTAGGCATTTGTAAACTTTTATAGTTTCCATGAAAAGACTAATTTTGAGTTCTTAACAGTTGATGTAACTAATTGACTTCTAGACTATAAATTCCCCACAAGTTGGAAATGATTACCAGAGTATTGGGAAGCACATTTATGTTGAAATCTTTTTCCCTGGGGGTTAGGATTATTTATGCAAATTTAGACACCAGACTATGAACTGTGACTGATATGGTGATGAGCTGTCAAAAAATGCTCAACGGTAGTCTTACTATGGTGTCACAAATCACTAGTGGCTCTGAACTCCAAGCTCTGTTCTATTCTTTCATTCACACAGAATAAAAATAAGAAGAGTGGGGTTGGTCTGGCTATGTAGCTCATTTGGTAGTGTTAATATAAGCCCTGGGGACCATATAAACTGGGCATAGTGGTGCATGTCTAGGATCCCAGCACTCAGGAGGCAGGGGCAAGAGGATGAGAAGTTAAAATTATCCTCAGCTACATAGTGAGTTCAAGACCATCCTGGGCTACATCCTGCTTTAAAAAGAAACAACAAAAAGCAGCATTGACTCCTCAGCAGTAACAGAAGAACAGGAAAAATGATTCTGGATGCCCCAAATCTGCCACAGCTTTTTCAATTTTTTCAATAAGGGAAGGTTTCACTTTATTTTACCTATTCCCTCCTAAAGAAGTGAGATCCAAACCAGAATACACGCGAGTAGTGAGATACAAGCTACTACTCACCTTGCTAAGATCCAGACTTTTGAGAAACCCAACCCAGAGGACATAGTCTTGCTAATGATGCACTCTTCCTGTAGAAAAGATCAGGTGTTCTGGGACCCATGTGCTGATATAATGTAATACTTGCCATTCCCTGACTGCTGTGGCATGGTATTAGGAGAAAGGCGATGACCAGTCCTAACTCAGTCCCAGTTCCTTTTCACCCTGAAGTCAACTGAGTGTCTTGGCTATTCTTCAAAGTGTCTAGTAAAGTGTTCTGAAAGCTGCACTGCAATCTCCTCGCCCGGAAAGCACGTTCTGGAATGGTGGAAAGTGATCTCACCTAACAGCTGGAGGGTCCTCAGTAAGGAATGGCACCCAAATGATAAGAGCCCCTTAGTCTTTTTGCTCAAGCAGTTTGCCTTTCCTGCTCCATGATGGAATTGAATACAAAATTCAAATCGGAACACTCCTGGATGCAGGCCTGCATGAAAAGGGGCAAGGCTACCTAGCACAAGCATCTTGTGAAAACCATGGACCCCTGTGCTGCTAACCATCCTGCAGTTGTTGGGCTGTGGGTTTTCTCGTTGTCTTTTGTTGGGATTCAGCACTGCCAGTTCTCCTGTCAAAATTCGTCTCTGCTTCCTTTGCACCCCAAATCTCAAAAGAAACACTTAATTTTCAAAAAGGAGTTCATTTTCAGAATTGAGGCAGAGGAAGGGATCACAGAAAGGTATCAAGTCCTAATGTATCCCCTTGAGTTTTAAAGATAAGTTGGAAATTGATTAAAAATTGGGTTTCTTTGATTCATCACGTCAGTGTCAGGACTGTGTGTACCCACATTTTTACGTAAAGTTAAGCTTGACAATAGTTTTTACCTGGGTGTTTGACTATTTTTCAAGTAAGGAAGGAAGGCAATTTCAAACCTATTTCTGGGAGAGTGGGAGAAATGAAACTTTCCCTTTCTGAAACTGAGCTATTTGAAAGAACTGAAAGGACAGTGGCTAAGTTTAACATCAAAAATAATCTTTTCCACTTTCTTTTGTTACTTCTTATTTTTATTCCCTATGAATGGAAGGAGACTCCAGGTTCTGGCCTATTGTAGCTTTACTGTGCTAAAGAAAGCTCACTCTTTAGTGTTTTTTCTGACAGTTGGTCCACTGTTGGTCCTAACTTGTTGCCCTCTCATTTTTAAAGAATACTGCAATCGGTTGGATCATGGCTTAAAAGAAAAAGTTGGGATAAAGCCAGACCTTGGAAGAGAGCAAATTGTCTGAATAAGTCTCAGCTTTTGGGGAAAAAAGAAAATCTTATACCACACTACCAGTCAGCATTCATGTCCAGATTTTGACACGAGGATGAAATGGACCTCAATTGGATGAAATCCTGATTATAAGTACTCAGGATGTCTTGCCAACTGAACTAGCCCATTCTTTGAATCTTCTGAGTCAGCACTCTTTCTAACAGGAAAGTCTTTGTTCCAGATTGTCAACTTCTTCTAGGCTGCTAGGTTCTAACAGCTAAAAATGGTCTAGGGAGTGGGACACTTAGTAATATATACCTAAGTACTAGGCTCATAGAAACTCTGATGAAGGAGAGAGGGTGAATAGCCCCAAGCAAAGTATTGCCAGTGACCTGAGAAGGCAGCTTTGCAAATGTGAGGGCACACAGTGGCACCTGCACAATGGCACAGTCTTCCTCCAAGACTGAAAATGCGTGTGTGGAGGGGGAAGATTTTCACCAGACAATCTGTACAGCCTTGCCAGCATGTACTCAGTCTAGTCCCAGCTTCCCCTGCATGTTGCCCACACATAGGAGTTGCTAAAGAATTCGGCAGACTTTGCTTTCTCCTGGAATCAGAAAAGTTCCTGTTGTTGACCTGATGGGTGAGGAGTGGGTACTACCAGCTGGAATGCTGCCACTGGCAGGGGCAGACAGGAAAACAGAAATGCTCTTAATGTCCTCCCAAAGAAAACCTTTGATGGGACAAAAGAGTGCTTGTATTTTTACCCTCTCTCTTCATGCTGCCAGGCTTCTTTAAATAGATCCTCCAGCCTAGGGACTTGTATGGAATAATTCATATTAAAACCCAAGAACTGACAGTGAAGGGTAGATGGGTCTCTGGTTCTCTCTCTCTCTCTCTCTCTCTCTCTCTCTCTCTCTCTCTCTCTCTCTCTCTCTCTCTCTCTCTCTCTCCTTGTCAAGCTAACAGGAAAAGGCTCATTTTAATTCAGCTATGTTAGTTTTTTTTTCTTTTGAGTCTTTTAATGAATTTTTAGTTAATTGGGAAAAGATGCATGAAGCTTCCAGGAAATAAAAAATGAATAGGAAACTGCCTTGTGGTTCTCTTTAATACCTCTTGCTCCCACGTACATTAGCAGCATCTTTTTGGTATTGCACAATGAAGGTTTTAAATGGGAATCTCTAACTGAAAAGTCCAGTTCCTTATGCTTGAAACTCATGAATCAAACTGCTCTTCCGAGTTAAAGAGAAAGGAGAGGAGGGGGCGAGGAAGGAAGGAAGGAAGGAAGGAAGGAAGGAAGGAAGGAAGGAAGGAAGGAAGGAAGGAAGGAAGGAAGAGCTCCTTTCTCACCTCAAGCCCCAAGCATTTTCAATGCACTCAACTCAGGAGGGATTTCTCAGTTCTCCCTTTCAGCAATGGGTTTAACGAGGCATCAAGCCTATGCTGGCCAAATTAAAAGTCCTGTTTCTCCTTCTTTCTGTCTGGGGAGGGGAGACAGGGGAGAAACTTGAAGAACCCGGAAGCAGGGCAGGGCCCAAAAGATCTAGGGATCTTTGTTCCAAGTCACTTGTCTTTCAGTCTGAAACAGAATAACCACATTTCTCTTAATGTGGGCCGAAGTGCATCCAGGCATTCCCATAGCACTCCCACCCCCAGGCCTTCGCCAGAGATGTCCGGGTCACTGTGATGGTATGCTTGTCTCTGCCAACCCGGGTCACTCCAGCCCCACTCTTGGCGAGCCACGTGGCTGCTCCTCTCTGTGAGTGGGTTCAGGCTCAGGGCTACAAAAAGCCCCCATATCCTATCGGCCCAGCAGAACCTGTGCCAAGAATGACATCCTGGGAATACTATGGAGATGAGGAGACCTCATGGGCTGTTCTCCCCAGATGGAACAGGACCCAGGCTGTCTGGAAAACAGACGGAGCAAACAGCAGCTCACAATGGAAGATCAGGCATAGGGAAAGGGGGCGGGCTGAGAGCAGCGGTGAACAAAAGAAAAGAAGCCACTTGCCACCCAGGAAGATTCCACGGTGTACAGGAGGAGGTGGTGGAGGAAGTACTTGCAGGAAACAAGTACCCAGACATGGCACTGCCAGTCTAACAGGATTCTTTTCTGTATTAGATTATGGGAAAGAAAGAGGGGAAATATATAGCCAGCCAGCTGTTCAATGGCTTACAACCTCGCTTTTATTGTCCGGGTAAGTTGGTGAGGTGGGGCATCAGAGGAATTCCAAACATACCATCCCAGAGAAATTTTAATATGTCCCACAGTGTCATACACGAAGAGGAAATGACAGCTGATGACAGCCAGGGCAGACCACAGCAACTTTGGGGCAGGAGCTCACCCACCCTCCCATGACCCTTCTTCCCTCTCATTGTTCAGTGTTCACACTTCTTAGTCCTTCTTCCTGCCTCTCCATGCCCTCTGTTCCTGCTGGCCGGGCAGGAGAGTGTTATTAACTGATAGTCGGGGGAAAAAATGAACATGGGCACAAAGGCCAATGGCTAAGAATATGTGGCTTTCCTAGGATGAGTCAGGCACCGCAGAGGGTCAGAGGTCATCCAACCACCATACATTTTCTGCTAATAAGCACCAAAATCAAGGACACTGTAGATGCTGTCTTCAGGATGGTTCCCCCCCGCCAGGAACCTAACATGTGATGAAACACTAGACTAGCTTATTTGAAAGCAGCACTGTGTGTGGCTCAGACAGAGACCTAGGTCTAGGGGACAACTTAGCCCAGGACCCTCTTAAATTTTGGCCAAGCCCAGTGGTCACTCACTCATTTCCTCAGTCTAGGGAATGGGACAAGTAAGTGATGGGAGAGAGTGATCGTATCTTCCTCCGTGCATGTTTCCAATACAGTGATTCATCAAGTAGCTGCTGGGGAGGTGACTCACAGCCATCTCCTGACAGAAGTAGCTTACAGTTCCCTTCCTGAGGGTACTCAGGAGAACTGAGGAAGGGCATTGTACTCTTTTTCTAGACTGCTTCTTTCTAGCCCCACCCTAAGAAAAATCCAGACCATATTAGCTGTGCCAGTGTGATACACTCAGGATCTGGAGCAAACAGCCAAAAGGGAGGAGAACCCTTGATTAGAAATAGAAAACCTGTTGATAAGCATTTCAAGTAATCGAGAACGCTAGCAGCTATTTGACATGATTCCTAAGAAGCAGAAAGTTCTTGTCCAATTACCCAATGGGAGAAGAGCATACAGATCAAAAATAAAAGTGTGGGACAATGTCCCATTCACTTTTGTATCCATCAGGATAAGGACAGTGTCAGGCACACTGCAAATGCTTAATAAATATGTATTAAAAAGATGATGGAATGAATTATTACCCAGGAAGAACAATGGTACTGAAATTGTGAGTTCTCAAGACAGGAACAGTCTCTGGCCACCATTGGTGGTTATAAATTCTGAGAAAGTCATTTTTCAAGGGCCCAGGAAAATAAATGAGTTGGAAATTGTTAAATGTATTGAAAAATGATTTATTTTTCCCTTGACACTATCACTGGGACTCAAATTAAGATTGAGAACTCCACGGGCATATTTCCATCTGTGGGTGTCAGCTGCTTGATACACAGTGATAATAAGAAGGCCTCAGCCAGTTCTCCCATTACCTGAACCAAATGTATTTTAAAAGAAATGATGCACGGCATTGTATTTGTGTTCAAAAACTCTTATATAATGGTCTGAATAACGGTTTAAGAAAATTGTTTTCAGCCACTTAAATGCTTTGCTAACAGCAGTAGTTTTTTTAAATTGTCATAAAATATTACAACAATCCAATCCAATCCATATTATTTTTTTACAGCCTTTCTTGATTAGTGAACCAATTGTGAATTCACTTCTTTAAATGTCTGATTTTTATTCAACAATGCTAGTTATTTGTGAAAAATCTCCATAAATTGTGTTCCCTGTTCCACAATGAGAGCTGGCCAACAGAACCCTGAAGTTCACTTTCAGGAGTAAAATTAATGAAAAGAAAGTGAGCAGATACTTGCATGAAGTCTAAATGCCATTTTGAGACTGTCTACAGGTCCCGATGTAGTTAGCTGACACCCACTGTCAACAGTACATTTGCAGCATCTCTGTGTTTCCACATGCACCTGGTAGCTAATGTTGTGTTGAAGCAATTTGCCATGTTGTATTTCTTAGTTAAAACGCACTAATATTAGAAAAGTAGAGAAGCATGCTTTGCAACAACCATATCTGCTAAGAATGACAGTTACAAAGTATAAGGAATTCTCATCTTGCCAAATGATTGCTCTTCCCACCTGAATCTCAGCGGATGGGGCAGGGAGGAGAGAGAGAGAGAGAGAGAGAGAGAGAGAGAGAGAGAGAGAGAGAGAGAGAGAGAGAGAGAGAGAGAGAGAGAGAGAGAGAGAAAGGGAGGGAGGGAGGGAGGGAGGGAGGAGGGGGTGCTCTTTCACAGAGGCTTATCTGGGCTTGTCCATTACAATGAGCCTCAGTTACTGTGCTTTCTGAGTCATTAACATTCTGTACACAATCAAACTTCCCGTCCCTCAAGAGAGTTATGCCCGGGCCTCCTACAGCTCAATTGTTCATTTAATGAGAGAACTTGCATTCAGGAATGGGAAAGAACCCTCTGAATATTCCTCAGGTGTCTGTGGGAGTCATTCCTCCAGGTCCTGGTCCCTGTGCTGTCAGGAGCATCCTTTCCTGGTTACTTCTTGGACACATTGGATCGTTGGTCGTGCTGCAGGGACAAACCGACTACTAAAAATAACCCCTTGCAATAAGGCCAAGGCAAACAGCATGCATTTCCTCAGACGTTTTGCCCAATCAAAATCATACAGCAAACCCATCCTCGTCTCTCCCGACACTCTTGAATGTATCCATGGAAGCAAAATCCCAAGGCGGGATGGGAGAAGAGTGCAAAGGAGCAGTGTGACACTGAAAGCTAGGCATAAATGTTGCCTATTGTTTGAAGTCATTCTGAGCACTCCGGCACAGCCCTGGCAGCAGATCAGCCGCATACATAAGGAGTAATAAAAGTAAACAGTGCACGTTTAACCTCGCAGACTCGCCTGCGTTAATAGTGCCCCCATTGTAAGTGGGATGAAGGCGGTGGGGAAGATACGGGACTCCACAAATTCAAGTCGGCAACTGCTGTTCTCTATCCCCCTTCATGGTGTCACATAGAAGAATCATTTCAAAGTTACATCTAACTACGCAGAGTTTGAAAAGAAATCAATCTCAAAGATATTTTCGAGCTTCTCTGGGACGCTTCCTGCTCTGTCACAGACTTCAAACACCCGTTCATTTAAAACAAACAAACAAACAAAAAACCCACAAAGCTAACATGCTACAGATTAATGCAAATTAAAGTGATGCAAATTTAAGTGGCATTTAAAGGTTGTCTCTTTGTCTGCAACAAGGATGAAAGGCTGAGTTTGGAAAGAAGTAACTTCCTAGGCAAGCCGGCAGCGCTTGTTTTCCTGCTTACCTTGGGGGAAACGCAGGGCTCCTTTCTTCTCAGACTTTTCTGAGAGCTAGAAAGAGGTCCTGTTACTTCCAAATGCTTTTGTTCTTCTGTCCCTCTGTCACATGGCTTGCCTTTTATATTTGCAACACACAAAAGTTAGGACTGTTGTTTAAGCGACCCAGGGAGAGAGAGGGAGAGAGAGAGAGAGGGAGAGAGAGAGAGAGAGAGAGAGAGAGAGAGGGAGAGGGAGAGAGAGAGGGAGAGTGTCAAATGGAAAAGTGCCATTGCAGGCATATATCAATCAGGCGTGTGGCCACAGCAGCACACTAACAAATGGGAATACCACGGAAATGTTAGGCGCTCGTTATCGGGGACTCACAGCCTCTGCCCACTGCTCGGCTCCTTTCCATGGAGCATCTTACGATGAGAACAACAGCATAGAACACGGAAGTTTTCTTTTCCCCTCTCCCCATTTTGTTTTTGCATTTGTGCAATAGTAAGAGGCTAAATGAATATTCTGAGTTTAATTCTTTTGCAAGCATGTGGCTGCCATAAAGATGTGCAGTTGGCAATAGAGACACATGGTTTTGGAACTACAAAGACAGGGCGGCATTCTGCTTAACGATTCAGCAGCTGGCCAGGATGAAGCTGAAATGCTAAGGGAGGGAAAGATGGACATCAGCAATCTTTCTCAGGCTAAGCAGGAAAGCAAGTGCAAAAACGCTACCCTGTTTTAGCATGATGTGCGTGGGTGGTGAGAGTTCTTTTTTTCCAAGTTGTTCATCCATTAAATGATTTTTAGCAGCACAAATGCGACTCAGCTCCCAGTGGCACTTTAATAAGTGCCTTCACTGACATCATTTGGAACAAAACTTTGTAATAGATTTTGAAACAAAGAGCAAAGCGTTTGGTCCATGATTCCCTGAGACATGTGAGGGTGTGGCTAACAGGTAAGGCCAACCCACCACATCACATTTAGTAGAAAAGTAACAAAGGCAAAGGATGTGTGGGGGTTAAGCACCTGTTGCTGAGTAATACCCTGTTATGAGCTTTGGGACCAAACCCGGAAACATTTAAAAAAATCTTGCCCTTAAAATGCTTAAAGACAAAATTGTCAGCAATTTTGGAAAAATGAGGACAATATAAAGAACCATTTATAATTGTTTTTATGTGAGGTAGATTCAGACATAATTTATTTTATTAAATGATTTAAAATAATAATAACAACAATAATTTATTTTACTAATACTGATGAAAACTTAAACCAAGGAAATAAAACAAACTCTAAGGTATTTTATTAAAATGTTACTATATCATAAACCTTAAGAAAAAATTTCTCTTGAGAGCTGCAGCCAGCCAACTGCTGATGCCCAAACCATCATATTATGCTACATATGATCATTTATTTTTTATCAATAAGTTGATAACCAAATTTTGATTTTTCCCCCACAGAACCACTACTTCAAACAGCCATTGGTGTTTTATGAAAGGCATGTAAATTTGTTCAGCTTTGCTTCAATCTTTTAATAAGAATTACTTTTCTTTTGCTCTACCAGGAAAGCCCTGTTTACCTTGGATCAGTCACAGAATTTACTTCCAAGGGTTAAGGATAAATGACAAGTTCAAAGCCTTGAAGGAAAGGGATTTGGCTAAATGTCTTGAAAGCAGAAGCTCAACAAGCAAATGGGAAATGGACCTTAAAAATGGGGATAGTTTTCAAGGGGATATGACTTGTCCCCGAGGAAGAGGCATGGAAATAGTCATGAATGCATTGTCTGGCTTAGCTGGGGTGGAGCAGATTCAAAGGGGGAATAAAGTCTTAAATCACCACCATTTTCAAGTATCAGTTTGACAGCCACTCACCTCTTCATTTTCCTAAGAGACAGTTAGTGGCTTTGCAGGACATTCTTACTGCTCCGTCTTGCCATCTTTTGCCTGGGGGTTCTCAGGGTTGCCCTATCTGCTCTGAAGCCACATGAAACAGTGTGCTTCTTCCTGGATGGCTTCTCCAGCTTTCTACAATGTGCCCTTCTGAAAGAGCACCACAGAAAGTGTAAAGACTGCAAACACATTGACTGCTTGGCCTCAGAAGACAGGCACTTTCCCAGATGGAGCCCCACGGCTTCCTCCTGCTTTCCCCTGTCAGGGATGGCAAAGACTACCATCTGCTGCTCCTTTCAAAAGGGAGGCTTTGCCTCTGCCCATCAGGCTCCAGGGGACCTGTTTCTAAGCCTGCCAATAGGTATCTGGCAACATAAACTGTTTTTAGCACATCACCGTGCTTTTTATAAATGTCAGTATGCCAGGCAGTTACTTTTCTAGCCATGATAAACGTTGTTGAGAAAGAAGGGTTTTCTTCAAATTTCCATCTATGCAAAAGAATGGAGGTTCTTTTTCTGCTATTTCATACGTATTTGGAGTGTGAAACATTTATAGAAGAAGATAGATGCACAGGGGATAATCTTCAAAGGCATCCCTACTCCAGTTCTGGGGATGAAGCAGAGGAAGTCACACATGCTAGGAAAGCATTCTGCTACTGAACTACACCTCAGCTCCAAGGGACCTCTGAGTCTTTTGTTTCTGTTCCTCATCTCTACTTGTTTCTAAGAGTTTTAGTGGACAGTGAGAAGAGTTGCCCATCATCTGAACACTGCAAATGGATGACTAAGCCCAAGACAAATGGGAGACAGAACCTACCACCTCACTGCAGACCTAAAGATCAGGCTATTCCTCTCTCTCTTCGTCAGAGCAGATGAAGGAACCCAGTGTGATCATGTCTGGTTCAGTAGACAGGATAAGGAAGAATGAACAGTACATACAGACATTCAGAAATTATTCTCTGTGATCACACTGGAATGGAAAACCTGGAGGCTGCAGCAGCCCAGTGTTAGGGAAAACAGAGCCCATTAATGTGACAGTGGGTGGCCTTGGGGACACAAAGGCCATGGGTATGGGTGGATGATCTTAGCAATTTGATTTTTTTACTGTATCTGTGTTCACCACAATTTATGAACCTGAAAATTGGAGAGCTTTCCTGAAGACTCCATGAACTACAACCCAAGCCTGGCCTTTCCATGATCTTGCAAATAAATTCCTTTCTGATTTAATTAGCTAGAATCAGTTTTGGAGGTTGGTAAACAGAAGTCCTGTCCTTAATGTTATTTTTCCAAATGTACAGAAACTACAATCATTAATATACACATAGAAATGTGTATATACCACATCTTCCTAGTTAATTTTCAGAAACAAAAAATAGATTCAGACTCACTGACAGCTCTGTTATAGTTTCTGCTATGATATTGTAGACACAATTTTTTATATGGATATATAACAAGGTGCATGGTGTGTATATTCCTGTGTGTGTGTGTGTGTGTGTGTGTGTGTGTGTGTGTGTGTGTGTGATCTCAATCCACCAACACAATGTATTAGGCACAGTTTCTATTTATCTGTGAGAGTGCTAATCTTTCTTGCCCTCCTAGACATAATTTTCATTCATTGATTTTTTAAAAATCTGTTAATAACAATAGCAATCACCTAAAGGGTGCTGACTCACTCTCTGCTAATCTATGTGCCAAATGTTCCATAAGTAGTCTTTCTTTCTGAATGATACTCAACTCTATGTACACATTGCTGTCTCTATTTTACTAATGAAGAAAACAAGGCTCTAAGAGGTCAGGTGATTTGCCTGTAGTTGGCACGGCAAGCAGATGGCAGGTATAATAATTCCTAGCTTTCCTGTTTTCAAAGGCTGATGCACAGTCACTTACTCTGCCATGTTGCTCCCATGCAACAAGTGTTCCCTGAGCAGCCTTGCTATTAGTGGAAGAAATAAATAAATAAAGGGAAGATGTGGATCCAGTACTTAAGGTGTTTATGAAATGATATGGAAAAGAGAAATGCTTGCTTATGAAGATACTGCCTAGTATAATGTGATCAGGGCCATGAGAAAAGCAAAAAAGGTGGTACATCCAGTGGCTGTGCATTCTCCATTGGGTCTGAGGTTTTAAGGCACACAGTGGGAAGCAGAGGAGCAAGATATGCTTGTGGAGTAATACACAGTCATTTTTGCTTGACCTAAATTTATGCCACAGTGAGCCAGGAAAATGTGATAAACAACATAGAGCCAAGCTAAGAAGCTGAGGCCAGTTGGAGTTCAACAGGAGAACAGAACAGCTGCAGTAAAGCTAGGTACCAGAGTTCTTGCTGTCCATGTACAAGGTCTGGTTATCAATTTCCAACACCGAGAAACAAACAGAAAAGCAAACATAACAAAAGGAGAAGGTAGATTGAAAAGCCAATCTGAGACAAAGAAGAGATGATATAAATAAAAGAAGTGAGGCAGAGGAACGGAGATTAAGCAGCCAACAGGAGTGCAGACTGAACAGGTGCGTTCATTCATTCTTGCATTCGCTCAACACCATTGTTTGTGAGGCGGGGAGGTTTGTCTGGTATAGAGGATAAAATCCATGACTTTATTTGCTCATCAAGCCCTTTAACAATATGTTTTCAGTCTTTTACTTTCTTCTTATTTTGAAACAGAGTCTCCCTATGCAGTTCAGTCTCCCCTGAATCCTGCCTCAACATTCTGAGTAGCTAGGATTACAGGGCTGCACATCTAACCTAAATTCAACTATTCTTTTATGAAGAGAACTGATTTCCAAAAAACATGATCCCTGTCCCAAACAATACCTAGTAAGTGGAAATAAACTTTGAAATCTAGAGAATAATTCTCTTAGTGCTTCCTAGATACATGTGTTCTCACCCCAGGGTTTCATTGTTGGCAAAGATAAAGTACCCACAGTCATGGTGGAACAGTATGTTCAGAAGGAAATACTAAAGGTAAATGACAATCATGTCAAGTATTCATGGATTAAAATATAAGGACATTTTTGATGCTTATCTTAGGGTTACTATTGCTGTGATGAAACATGACCAAAAGCAGCTTGAGGAGGAAAGGGTTTATTTGGCTTATGCTTCCACATGAAGGAACCTAGAGGTAAAAGCTTTTGCAGAGGCCATTGGAGGGGGTGCTTCTTACTGGCTTGCTGTACATGGCTTGTTCAGCCTACTTCTGTGTAGATAGAACCCAGGACCACAAGCCCAGAGATGGTACCACCCACACTGCACTGGGCACTGTCCCATTAATCACTAATTAAAAAATGCTCTACAGGCCTGCCCACAGTCAGATCTTATAGAGGTATATTCTCAAGTGAGGTTCCCTCTTCTCACATGACTATATTGTGTGTCAAGTTAACCTAAAACTATCCAGCAGAATGCTTTATCAGGAAGCGTGAAGTTTTATTGAGGTTAGAAGGCTCCTCAAAAACCCAGGATCTTCACTCTCCCATCATAATATTGGTGACTTCTGTTTTCCCTTGGCAGGTCAATTCATGGGCACAAGATGATTGCTAGGACTCTAGAAATCAAGTTGAAATGTAGATGTCAAGGGGGAAACACAATATTTTGTTCTTTGCATGCTTTAAGAAGGAGAACTTTCCAGAAGCATCAGTCTTTCTTTTGCATCCCTTTGACCTGGACTTGACCCAGTCTAGCAACAATTTCTGCAAAGGTAAACACAGTTGTCATCACTGGTCTGATCCCATCACAGTCCATGGCTTGGGGGTATGTAGTCAGATTCTTAGCCGTAAGATAGAATAAATGACAGCTGGGCAGATAACTAGTAGCATCTGCCACAGTGGGCATGATAATATGTGCACAGGGTGACTTCAGATTGTGGCAAATTCTAATTAGAAAAATGAAGCAGTAATGAGATAGAGACTAACAGGGGTGAGTTAATAGGATGATCTGAGTGGGTCTCTGTGTGAAAGTGACATCTGTATTTCAATGCTAAAAGCAAGCTGGGTTAGCAGAAATGCCAGCGCAGCTGAACAGAATGAAGGGAGCAATTGATTGGACAATGGCAGAGATGAAGGCAGGAGCTATATATAATGGAACTTCAGTAAACACAGGATAGCAAAATCAATTGGTGCTAACTAAAATCCCTTACATAAAATGGCATATCCTTATAATCTTTAAACAATCTCTACATTATTTGTAATACCCCATAAAATGTAATGTTATATAGATAACTGTTATACTATATTGTTTTGGAAATAAAGGTAAGATAAAAATAGACTACACATATTCAGTATGGATGCTAAGTTTATTTTTTCAAATGTCTTCAATCCAGGGTTAATTGAATTCATGGATGTGGAAGCTGTTCATAGGTAGGCCAATATAAAGCAGCACAAGACAAAATAGTTTAGGGTTTTCTCATGGGCTGTGCTTCCCCACAAGAAGACATGCTGAAGTCTTACCCTGCCATCTCAGAGTGTGACCTTACTTGAAAATAGAGAATTTATAAAGGTAATCAAATTAAAATGAAGTATTGGTACTTTATGGATAATGTTTTTATTATATAAAAAAAGAAGAAACCATTGGATCAAGAGACAGAAATGCACAGGGGGAGATTACATGAAGACACATAGGGACTGCATGGTCATATAAGTGGGGTGATGTATCCACAAGCCAAGGATTGCCAAAGATTGCCAGCAACCATCAGAAACGGGAATCGACTAGGGAGGATCTTCCATAGATTTGCCAAAGTCAACATGGCTCTGCTGGTACAATGACTTCAGACTTCTAGCCTCCAGACTACAAGACATTCCACTTGTGTTGATTGAAACCTACACATTTGGGGGTACTTTGAAATAGAAGTCCTAAGTAATGAATATGTTTTTGTTTGTTTGTTTGCAATTGGAGGGGTATTCTTTTGTGGGCTGAAAACAATGATTGCTATCTCCAGAAACTCAATATATCTCCTGGATGGAGATGAATCATGGGCAGATAGAATGGTAGGGAGGGAGAAGGAGTGACAGGGGCAAGGCCATTGAAGTCTCCCAGTAAAAGTAAGGTAGTAGCTCTCATTAAAGCTGAAGTATTGAAGACAGGGTGAAGTGGTCAGATTTCAGATATGTTTTGGGAGTAGAGTGCAGAAAGCTAGTTTCTGATTTGGATCTTTGAGTGATTTTTTTAAAAAAGAAACTTCAAGGGTGATTCATGTCTCATAGTGTAGTGAAAGAAGTACAGAGTTAGTGAGTATAGAATTGAAATCATTATTCAGTTCAGAAAAGGCTCAGGCTGACAATTTTCAAGGACATGGAAATTAAAATGTGGAGAGGATGGTTTGATATCCAAGACTGATTTTTCAGGAACTACTTCAGAGCTGGAGCTATGCATTCGCAGCCTATAAACCTAGAAAAGACATTTAAAGCAATGTGGCTGATGGAGGTCACCTTGATAAGGAAAAGGATCCCACCAAGGGGAAGGGTGGGGATCTCGAGAGAGTGCTGGAGCACCATTCTGAGACTGAAAGGAAGACATCAAAGAGATATAAGGAGAATGAAAGGGATAAGTCTTCCCCAGAAAAGTGAGTTTTGATGTGTGTGTGTGTGTGTGTGTGTGTGTGTGTGTGTGTGTGTGTAACTGAGTACAGATGTGGAGTCCAGAAAAGGATGTCAAATGACCTACAGCCAGAGTTACAGGTGGCTGTGAGCCGCCGGAAGTGTATGCTTGGGATCGAATTCAAGTCCTCTGCAAGAGCAGCATGCACTCTTAACTGCTGAGCCACCTCTCCAGGGCTGAGTTTGTTTTTTAATCTTAAAATGCTGTTGTCTAAAACTGTCCAGGAGATTCTGTGAATTTAGATCTGTGCTTCGTAACTTCAGAGTTGAATAGAATTGACAACGCTGATGTTCAGACTTCATCCAGGATAATTAAAACAGTTTGTAGAGGGTAGGAACTGGATTTCTTTCTTTCTTTCTTTCTTTCTTTCTTTCTTTCTTTCTTTCTTTCTTTCTTTCTTTCTTTCTTTCTTTCTTTCTTTCTTTCTTTCTTTCTCTCTCTCTCTCTCTCTCTCTCTCTCTCTCTCTTTCTTTCTTTCTTTCTAATTATATTTTTAGCTAGCTTATAAATGAATGAGTTTCTATATAGGTTTTTCATATATCCTTATGTTTGGCTAAAATTAACACTCCCCCTTACTCTATTTTTTTTTTTTTGAGACAGAGTCATATACATAACATAGGCTGGTCTCTAACTCATGACAAACCTCCATAGCATTGGGATTACAGGCATATACAACAGTGCCAGCAGTATGTGTTTTTTAAACTCCTCTCATAATACTAATAGCATGACAACTTAATACTAATAAGTTGGACTTCATTAAAATTGAAAATCTCTACTTAAAGAAAGACTATATTAAGAGAATTGAGAAGAAAAGCCATACACTGGGAAGAAATATTTGTAAGAGACACATCTGATATATGTATATAACACTTAAATTAAGCAACAAAAATGAGTAATAACTTGGTATTAGAAATTAGCTAACTACCTGAATAGACATTACAGCAAAGCACATACATAGATGTCAAATAATAATAGAAAATGATCTACATCATATGTTGTTAGAGAATTCCCAATGATAATGGCAACCAGAGGGCTAGGGAATACAGCTCAGTGGTGGAACAGTTGCCTGGTAAGCCAAAAGTTCCAAGTTATATACCTGTCACCACATAGAAAGGAAGGAAAAGAAAAAGACAAAAAGAAAGACACAGCAATAATAAGATACTACTACACACGTTACTAAATGACCAAAAATATAAGTCATTGACAGCAATGCAACCCCCAAAACTAAAGCAGATGTGGAGCAACATGGGCTCTCATTCATTGGTACAGATCTTTTGAAGACAGTCTGGTAATTTCATACAAAACTAAACATAGTTTTACTGAGTGGCCCAACAGTCATACTCCTTGATTGATATTCATCAAATGAATTAAAAACTTAGGACACAAAACCTATGCACGGATGTTCACAACAGCTTTATTTGTAATTGTCAAAAAGAATGTAATCAAATATTCTACAATGATTAATTGGATAAGCTATAGTATCTCCATATGCTATTTGTCAGCACTAAAAGAAAATAAGCAATTGTTGTAAGGTGTCTTTTCCCATGTTGTAGCAAATCTAAGTAAGTTGGTACTTTAATCAGAACTAATATGATTCTTCTTTAATAGCACTCCATTCTAAGTTTTTCTTTGTGAAACAAGTTGTAACCTAGTCAAGTGACTGGCTGAGAGTCACCTTGACAGTTAGCTGACAACCCATTGAGAACTCTTTACCAATGTGAAAATGAGATTGTTGGTAGCAAAACTGACATCTAGAAGCTTGGTTAATACACTTTCTGGGAATACAAATCCCAGTGTCTTTTGAATACTTCTCACTTGTCTGAGTATTGGCTCTGATTGGCATTGGCCACTAGAGCCTCTGTGGGAATGAAGAAGTCCTTTAGTTAGCTGGTGTTATCAATTAGCATACATCATAGTATTGCCTTAAATTGGACCATGGACAGTTGCTTCCATGCCTTCATGGTGTTTGATTCATCAACTAGTACTCCCTGCATGTGTGCGCTTTTCATGTATATGCTTTTGCCTGTATACTCATGTTTATCTTTTGGTTGTTCCCTCTCATGTCTTACAGCAAACCAATTAATCCAGGAACTATTTTCGTTTCGCTTGACTTTTTAATCATAGAATAAAACATTTTTTAGCCCCCTCTGGGGAAATACAATGTTTGAGGTTAAAACTGTATCTAGGTATCAGGAACAGGATCACACATGGTAGTTCACCATGATAGCCATCAAAACTTGAAAGACATGCAAAACCTCAAATGCATCTTACTACATGAAAGGTATCTGGAAAGCTACACAGTGTGTACTTCTAGTCCCATGCCATTCTAGAAAAGACAAAACTCTAGAGACAATAAAAAGAACTGTGGCTTCCAGGGGTTGTAGGGAGGGAGGAGTGAATAGATGGAGTGCCGAGGAGATTCAGATTAGGGAACCTACTCTGTGTGATACTATAGAGATAGATATCCATCATTAAACACAAATAGTGAGCATATTTGTCTAACCCAGCAGGATGAACAATATCAAGAACAAATCCCAATGTAAACTGTGGACTCTAGGTGATAATATATCACTGTTGGGTCATCATTTGTAACTAATGTGTCACAATAATACTGATTGTGGATAGCATATGAGAATTCTCTTTATTTGCCACTTAATTTTTCTGTAAATCTAAAACTATTTTAAAAAATCCCTATGAAAAACAATAACAATAACCCCAAAGCATGCACATCTCCCATCTCTCCTAAGGTTACTTGGCTATGGAGTTTGCCTCAAGAAAACAAAACAGCAATTCAGATTGTTCCAAAGAGCGGGCATTAGCCATATAAATGTACTCAGTCCATCAATTCAGTAAACAACTTCAGAGCACTCATTTGAGCTAAGAAATTACTAGGTATGCATGAATTTTAATGAATAATCTTTCTTGGCATTTTCTCTACTATTTTATGAGCTGCTTCAAAGTCCCGAGAAGACATTTTTTCTTTCAACATACTGCACATCTCATCAAAGACATAAATCAGTATTTTGATAAAAAAGACACTGAAAGGAAAACGACTCTGGGCTCTAAATTTACGCACCTTTTGACCTTTGTAGAAATTGCTAAAGAGCAACGTTGTTGGCATAATAGAAAAATCAAGATTTTTATCTAGTCTTTCTTTTTCTAAACAGATTCACTGAGAAATATTCCCAAAAGATAATAAATAACTTTATACCGAGAACTAAAATGTTAGGATTCAAGGCAGTCCAAAGAACATTTGAGGGGAAAAAAAGACATATTTTAGAAGGAAGCAGGTCCTCCAACACTCTATTACAATTCTAAAATTAGTCCTGATTTTTTTACATGAGAAATAATGACACAGCATAGTATTCTGCTCTACTGCTGAGGGATTCCATGTGAGCATCTAAAACTGCTGTGTCCATTTTATTTCAATGGTGCTATTCCTCAACCTATGAAATTTCTCAATAATATCTGGCATGTATGAGCTAGTCTATAAAATCCTTTCTTCTCTTAGTATGTCCTTATAAGGATCCATTCTGATCCTGGAATCTCATTTTTTTCAGCACCTTAGTTCTCTTCTTTACTAATATTCAAATGAGTAATTGTTCTAGTTTGTGTTTCAAATATTATTCTACTCAATGGAAGTTCATAACAATAATTTTTACTTATTCTCAAGAAATCTCCATTTATATGTCCTATTGGTACCTTCCACTGGTGTATCAAATTGAACTGATTATCTGCTTCTCTCACAGGGCTTCAAATACTGCATCCTTAATTCAGCCACACCAAAATTGCTCCAGATTAAGAATGCCAATGGCGCCCTAGAATTTTGGAAAAGATAACTTATTCCAGAATGTTTTATGGATACAAAAAATTGATTTAAGAAGTTGGTATGCAGGCTACTTGAGACACGGAGCTGCCAAAGCTTTAGATCTCATGTGGTATTGCTCTGTGCTTAACTCAAGGGCTCTGATGCCCATAAGGCTGGGGAAGAATGGTATTCTCCATAGAACAAGACACACAAAGCTATTACACTCAAATTTGAAGTTTCACCCAGTATCATTCTTTTTTTTTTTTTTTTTTTTTGCTTCTTTGTTTTGTGGGACAGGGTTGGTCTCACACTGACTATATAGCCAAGTCTTTGCTCTTCTGATCCTCCTGCTCCCGTTTCCTAAGTGCTGTGTTTACAGGCATATGCTAGCCCACGTAGCCTGTTTATTTAAAATAATAGAGTCCACTTTCAATCCTTAATTCTCAAAATATTAAGGACTATTCACTTCTTTTAGCATAAAATGTGACATTCAATTAAAAACATATTTTAATTAACTTTTGTATCTCAAGAACACTACAATACTAGAAACTCAGCAAATTCATAAGGTCAGTATGACCCATCTCACATAGACAAATTATTCTTAGGATTTATCCTGACAGCTTATAACTAATATACACTTTTGAAATGATGACTAGTCATTGAGTATTCAAATAAACATTTTATTTCTTGACCTTCCCTCAGCAAAAGAATAAAAAGATAACATTCTTCTTATTTGACACTTCCTTACTTTTCCTAAAGAAAAATTTCATATATTGAAGTTTCTCTGCCCCAAACATTATTTTTCAATTAAAAATCTTTTAAAAATTGGTCACTTTAGTAAAGAAAAGCACTAGGTATAAAGACATTCTGTAGTTCATCGATGTGGTATAGAAAGGCAGTTTTAATTTATGCATACATTTATCTACTCAATTAGAATCATTAAGAATCTACTAATTATTGAATTAATAGATAGTTATATTTTACTATATGCTCCTGATTTTTCCTGGTATCTGAGGAATGTCTTTCCAACTTTTTTTTTAACATTTTTTATTCAGTTTTTCAAGAAATAACTTTTGAGCAGTGTCAAGCTCTGTTTTAGACCTTAGATGTGATAGAGTTACAAGTAAGACAAACAAGGCACCTGCTTTCATGACACTGCTGTCCCACTGGAGGGACATATCACACACCCGCAAACATTATGCCCTGTGCTTCCACATGACAGTAAGTGCAAGGAAAGAAAAATAAAAAGGGCCAAGAGTATACAAAGCAAAGCGGAGTGTTATTTCAGATGAAATGGTCTGTATATGCAATTGGCCAGAAGGAAGCAGTATTTGAATGAAGAAAGATGTGGTGATATTTTATTTGTACTGAAATGTTATTTTAATTTTATGTTAATAAATAAAGTTGCCCTGGGGTCAGAGCTATTAGAGCCATAGTGAGAGCGTGGTGGTTAGAAGAGCTAGGTAGATTTCTGTGTGTTCAGGGATACAGCCAGTATTGGAGACATACGCCTTTAAGACCTGGAGGGCGGTACTTACAGGCAGTGATGAGGCAGTCATGTGGTTGGGTTTACAACCAATGAGAAGGCAGAACAGAAAGATTATTTAAACAGGGACACAGGAAGTACCTCCCTCTCTCGGGGAAGCTAGGAGCACTGCAGGAGGTAAGATTTTATCTCTGAGCTCTGACCTCTCGGCTTTTCTCTTTTACCTTGGCTCTGTGTTTCTTATTTTAATAATACGATTGGTTACATCTACAGAAAGACATGGGTGACACAAAAGAGGTCTTGGAATGGCTAGGAGACCATTCCAGAGAGAGGACACTATCTTAGAAGGCCAGGAAGCTTAGAGGATTCAAGAGCAAGAGTGCAGACTACCGTAGATAAAGCAAAGTGAACAAAAGCAAGAGAAAAAAAGTGTCAAGGGTCAGATAAACCTTTGGTCATTTGGGTAATTAGAGTATATTGCCGTGTGAGTGGAAACTCTTGGGGATAAGCAAACTAGAGGATGACATGATTCATATCGACAATCACCTTAGGCCCATTGTGTAAATAGGCACTACGCTTTGAAGGCCAATGCAATGAAATGTGGTAGAATTCTGGCTATATTTTGAAAGAGGGATCCTTGTAGAAATTTCTGGTAGATTGAATTAACAGTTTGGAAAAAGATAGTGGAGATGGCAGTTAGCTTTTTAATATGAACTAGTAGTATTTCCATTAAATCAAAATAGGAATAATTAGAATATGAGTACAATGAATTTAATGTAGGAGGCAAAGCCAGGAGGTCTGATTTAGACATAATAGAACATCTGTTATA
The DNA here is from genome assembly GCF_049852395.1 of Peromyscus maniculatus bairdii. Taxonomy (NCBI): domain Eukaryota; kingdom Metazoa; phylum Chordata; class Mammalia; order Rodentia; family Cricetidae; genus Peromyscus; species Peromyscus maniculatus. The sequence goes on along the minus strand of NC_134875.1, from coordinate 127,312,324 downwards.
CAACGAAGACAGATTTTCAGAATGCTAATAGATATAGATCATATCTGCTGAGACGGTGTTCACAGCATCCATAAGCTCTCCATTGTTCCTCACACCTGGAGGAAGTTTTACATCAGATGTCAGATGTGAAAGAGGATCGGAAGTTTGGTGATATGGGGCTTCTGTGCTGAATACCATTAGGAGAAACCCAGGGATCTTTCCTGATATGATAAGGGGCCAGGATATTAGAGGATTTTGACTGAGAGAGCAAGGAGTATAACTCAGTGGCAGAATGTCTGCACAGCATACCCTGAGGTACTAGGTTCCATTTCCAAAATTACAGGAAAAAATAAGAAATATGATTCAGTGATACCAGATTCCATTCCTATTTTGCCAATCTCTCCTCTGGTTTAATTAGGGAGTTGAATATAATAATGCTACTATGTATCAGAATCTTATATGATATATCAGAACCCCAAGACAACAGAGGAGAGGAGATGACAGCAGGATTGACCACATCAGTGATTACCACTGGAGAAGCACCAACCCCTATCCCAGCTGCTGTGCTTGGAAGGCTGGGATCCAAGCCTCAGGGTTGACCAAGATTGATTGCCTTAAGTACTGGCCTGGGCCAGTTTCTATGGAGATTAGCAGGAGGCCAATTCCATCTCTGCATGGGATAATTCATGGACAAATTAACACTTACCTCTTAGTGAAATCTTGGATTAGGCTAGTAGTGGTGGAGTGGTGAAATGTTGTTGGAGTCTGGAAAGACTCTGAATGAAGATTTCCTGAAGAACTTGCAAATGGGTTAGCTTTGTGATATATGAGGAGTAAAGGGGGAATCAAGAATTTAGAAGTTTTTATCCTAAACAGCCAACTGTATCACATTTTTATCTAGAGAAATAAGAAAAAGTAAAGACGTTTGTCATAGGAGTAGAGCTGAAATCAAGAATTGTGTTAGGACAGGCATTGTAGTGTATACCTGTAATCCCAACAATTGGGAGGTGGAGGCAGGAGAACTACAAATTCACAGACAACCTGGTCTATGCAGCATGGGTAGTAAGTTCAAGACCAGCATAGACTACATAGAAGACGTAACTTAAACAGAAAACAAAAAGAATTCTAATTGGAAAATGTCAACCACATACACAAGTAGAGGAGTGGATGGAACTCAAGGGTTCAGGGGAAAGATTAGGCTGCCAATCTGTGTAGGAGCTATGAAAGGAGATCATTTCAAGAGCAATTGTAAAAGAGAAAGGGGACACAAATTGGCTCCCATCCAGATTGTGTCAGTTAATATTTAAAAGTCTTGAGCAGCCCTAGGGTGTACATCCATTCCAGGCAGAAAAAAAGAAACGTGAAAGCACTATGTAACCTCACAATAATGCCAATGATTTACTGAATGAGGCAAGCCTACAAAAGAATAAAGGGCCGTGTACCAAGGCAATGGTGGAATATTTCTACTCTTTCATATATCAGTGATAATGAGTACATAAATATTAAAAGCACAAGCCGGGCGGTGGTGGTGCACACCTTTAATCCCAGCACTCGGGAGGCAGAGCCAGGTGGATCTTTGTGAGTTCGAGGCCAGCCTGGGCTACCAAGTGAGTTCCAAGAAAGGCGCAAAGCTACACAGAGAAACCCTGTCTCGAAAAAACCAAAAAAAAAAAAAAAAAAAAGCACAAATTTTCTCCCCCACCTCCACCAAGGAGAATGGTATGCCTACTCAACAAGATATTGACAGAAGTCCATACTTTGCTTACTGTTTAGACATTCTGAATAAAAGTATGTAATCATTCCAAAGCTTGTTTGAATGAAGTTCCTTATTTAATGTAGCCTTTTATCTTATCTTTCAGAGAGCTATCTTTTACTCTCTAAAGCCAAAGAACTCTTAAATTATTGAGAATTTCTCATTGTGTGCTCTATTTTCATCTTCAAATCAAAGTTTCTCTGACTAGTACTTCAATGGGAGAGCAAAGACTGTGAGAGGAGATACCTTAAGGACATTTGAAAACACCATTAGTTTTGGGGTATAGCTCTAGGAATTGATTATAGCCTAAGCTAAATGAAGCAAATATTAAATAATGATTCATGATACTTTATCAAGAACTACAAATTATTGATCAAAGGGAATCACAACACAACAAATAAAAACTTCTAACTGTATAAAATAGAAGCTTGGGCCTTGGAGGAACAGCTCAGTGGTAGAGTTCATTTATTTTTAATTTATTGATTTATTTTACATCCTGACTACAGTTTCCCCTCCCTCTTCTCCTCCTCCTCCTCCTCCTCCCCACTTCCCCTCTGCCCCCTCATCCACTCCTCCTCTGTTTCTGTTCAGAAAGGAGCAGGCCTCCCACGGATATCAACAAAGCATGGCATATCAAGTTGCAGTGGGACTAAGCTCCTCCCTTGTATTAAGGTTGGGCAAAGCAATCAAGTATAAGGAAGAGGTTCCCAAAATCCAGCCAAAGCACTATGGAAAGGTGCTGTCCCCACTGTTAGGAGTCCTGCACGCAGACCAAGCTCCACAACTATCACTCATATGTAGAGGGTCTAGGTTGGTCCCATACACGCTCTCTAATTGTTGGTCCAGACTCTGTGAGCTCCTATGAGCCCAGGTTAGTTGTTTCTGTGGGTTTTCTTGTGATGTCCTTGACCTCTCTGGCTCCTACAATCATTCTTCTCTCTCATCAGTAGGATTCCCTGAGTGGTAGAGCTCATTCTTACTACGTGCAAGGCCCAGGCTCCAAAATAAATAAATAGAGAAAGTAAATAATTTAATTAAGTAGGGAACCATTTAGGTCCCTCCATGTTTTAGCTTATTTCCTGCCCCTGTACCAACAAAAATACTCTGAGTTTGTTTTGATTTGATTTTAGAGATAAAGCCTCACGTATCTCAGGTTGGCTCAACTCCCTCTGTAGATCATGATGACGTTGAACTCCTAATCCTCCTGCCTCCATTTCTCAAGTGCCAAGCTTACAGAAATGCACCACCATGGCCATTCGAAACTCCCGTCTTTTTAAAATAAAAGTAAAAAACCCTAAAATTCAATATATCAGATATCCTAAAATCTGTCAGGAGCAATATATGGATGAGAATATGTATGAAATTTCTGGAAAAAAAAGATTAATGCTGCTCACTAAGTATCCATATGCTCTTCTATGTTGCTCAGTCACTTCATTGTTAATGAGACAATATAAGTAATTCTTGTCATTGGTCAGAAAGGGTGTCACTTCCAGATGAAATTGTGTAAGATCCCAAGCACAAACTCTCTATCTGTCTCTTACCATACTTCGGTAATTTGGAGGCCATATATGAGGATTGTGCCATCACAACATGGAAGTAGCCTAAACCATTGACTCTCTATGTGGAATATAATTATCTGGAGAGATGAGTGACCTACAGTGGAGCTGGTGTGTATGTGAAATAAGTCCTTGTTGCATAAAGCAATAGAGACTTGGGATTTTCTTTTTTTACTATATGCTGGCCCTGTATCAGAGTATCGGAGTACTTAACCATGGAGGTATATCATGGGAACAGTTTCATTAGGTGATTTTTCTCTTTGTGCAACATGTAATTACAACAAACTATGATGGATACAGTGTCATGATCTGATATTATTTTATGGAACAACTGTCATATATTTGGTCCATCTTTGGTTATCTTGGAGGTGCAAATATTCATTACTCAATAGATACTGTTGAACAGATTGATGAAATATAAATGGGTTCATATATAGACCTGTGTGTATTTGAAAGTCTAGTGTATGACAATCATTTCTTAAATCAATAAGGAATGATGGATTACGAGTGCATGTCTCAGAATGTTAACCACTAACCTAGTGTTCAAAATGAAAACAATAATTTAGTGTATCTTGTGGATTCTGTGGGTCAGGAACTCACAAAGAGCACACTATAAACAGGTGGTATCCATGCAATGATACCTAGGTTTCACCTAGGACAGAAAAAAGGCTGGAGGCTGGAATTCTCTGAAGGCTTGTCCACTCACATATCAGCTAGTGAGCCCTTCCATGGAACATCAAGTGGAGTATACCTATGTGGCTTTTACACATTCTTGACACCCTCACAACATGGTGGATAAATTTTAAGTATGAATACAATAAAAGAGAGAGAGTTCTAGGGAACCAGTTGTGACCTTAGAGGTCACACAGTAACACTTAAGGCATATTCTATCAATTAAGACAGTTACAAAAGTCCACCTAGGTTTAAGAGAAGGAAACAGATGCTGCCTCTCAATGGAGAACTGTCAACATCATACTGCAGGAAAATCATGAAGGTTGAACATGTTGCCTTATGTCTATATTCCTAATACTTGGGAGGTGAAGGCAAGAGGTTTAAAGAAAATCAAATTCATCCTCAGCTACATAGCATTTAAGGCCACCATGGCTTACATAAGACCTCGTCTCAAAGAGGGTGGGGCGATATATGCAGTCATCTTTGAAAATTTCAATCTGCTACATTATAAATGGATAATTTGCGTCTTAAGGTTATGATATTTTGTTTGGACAAGACAAATGAATACTCCCTTACTATGGAGATGATAATACAAAATACTTTAGAATATCTGTATATTATGTTTTGAACATATTACTAAAGCTCTAGTTAAAATTGATTGGAACAGGAAGCATTAATAAGCTTTGTTAGAACTAAGCCTTGTTTTGGGAGGCTTTCTTTAAATTACATATATATATATATATATATATATATATATATATATATATATATAAAATATCCACATATATCATTTTATTGCATTATCTGTTATTGTTGGAGATAACTTACTTTGGGTCCTTTAGTGAGTTCGTTTTAGTAATCAAAACCTTGTAAACTCCTAGGCAAAGGGTATTCAGAATCTGTTATGTAAAGAAAAATTTCAGGTTTTCAATTCTCTTGTAATTCTCTTGTGTGTTTATACAATGTGAATGAAAAATAATATTCAGAGAAACTTAATTTTACCCATCATTTTCCCAGGCTTCAACTTAAAGCAGAGATGGTATGGCTGTTTGTATCCAGGCATGCACCTTTCTAGGTGGCTTCTTGCTTTTCAAGAAAGGATGCCAACCCTATCTCTAGGTCACTGATCTTCTACCAAAGTATTCCAGCATAGATGAACTAATTGCTATAGGTCATCAGAGAGAGTAATTTTGAAAATTCTGGAACCCTGGTTTGTTTGTTTTTCTTTTTAATTTAGTATCTACCCAAATAAACACCATTAGAGAAGATGACTTAACAGTTAGAGAATCTACCTTGAGTACTATCATTGCTCTGCTCAGAACCCCTTAGATCTCCTTTATCAGCATGAACCCACCCCAACTTCTGCAGCTGACTAAAGGAGACTGTATAAAGCAGGACTTATGGAGAGCTGACTAAAGGCCATAAGAGCCATTTTGCTCATAGGCATTGAAACAGGAAATACCAGTGGGTTAAGCTCATCTCTACCATATAACTAGACTTCACAATTTTTAGACAATAGTGGATGGATACAGGACAATAAAACACAGTTCCTTGCCCCAAGTCAGGAGAAACCCCAAGGTGTAATTTATCCTTCTTAAAAGACAAAGCTATAACAAATTTAGGTATTGAGTGCAATTCATAAATCAAGATAGCTTCCAATTCTACAAATAACATAGAATCTCTCACTGGGTGATAATACAGCAGTGGGTTTTCCTTTTTTCATTTAAAATTTTTTATTCATTTTATATACCAACCACAGATGCCCCTCTCATCCCTGCCCACCTCCTCCTACCCCCACCTAGCTTCATCCCCTCCTCCAAAAAGATAAGTCCTCCCATAGGGAAGTACATTTAGTTAAGGCAGGACCAAGCCCCTCCCCTTGAGGCAAGGGTGAGCAAGGTGTCTGACCATAGGTAATGGGATCCAGAACCGGAACAATATGAGAAACAAAGCTGATTCACATAAAGTATATCAAGGTTCTTTTCGAAAAGACCAAAGAAGCGGGAATTTCCATATCATGCTGCTAAAACTAATTCATTTGAAAGCTTTGCCACCCTTGTAGAAGCACTTGCTGTGCAAGCCTGAACACCTGAGGTAGATCCCTGGAAGCCATGTGTATAAAGCAGGACTCTAAAGAAACAGAACTTATAGAATGAATACAAATATTAAAAGGGTATTTGTTAGATTGGTTTGTAGGATATGGTGTTGGTACTTCATCAACGTCTGTCTTTTACTGAAGAGGCAAAACATCCTATAGTTTAAAGTCCAACAGGATGAATATCTCGGCAGTCCCATTCTGTCCCTGAAGATCTGGAGGATTCCTAGAGAGCTGATGATATTCAGTCTGCACTGGAACCCTAGAGAAGCTGGTTCTGATATCAGTGAAGGAATGCAGTAACAACAGGATACATGAATTTGCCAGCAAAACTGAACGTAAGCAGGCAAAAAGATATTTAGGGTAGATCTTTGTACTTCAAATAATCTGATCATGAAAGTTCCTAAGATACAGCAGTTAAGAGCATGTATCACTCATGCAGAGTATCTAAATTCAGTTTCCAAAACTCATGTTGGCTTACAACTACCTATAACTCCAGCTCCAAAGAGGGTATGATGCCTCTGACCTCTGCAGGTACCTGCACTTAATGTACACAGGCTCAAATACACAATTAAATTCCAAAATACCTGGAGGCAGGTAGATTTCTGTGAGTTCAGGGCCAGCTCAGTCTACTTAGGAAGTTCCTGTCTAATCAGTGCTACATAGTGAAATCCTGTCTGAAACAAAGAAATTCTTTCATGAAAAGGGTCAGCACATTGCATTTTTAGTTGATTCTAGAACCAGTTAAATTGACAACCAAGATTAGCTACCACACCACATAAAGGTGGAAGGAGACTAATGGTTCCAAAAACTTGTCCTTTGACCTTCATGTGTGCACAATGTTTACACACACACACACACACACACACACACACACACACACACACACACTTTTAAACTGTAAGCCAGGTTCAGAAAGACAATTACTCTTACACATGGAAGCTGGAAAATACAAACATCAAAGTGGAAGGGAGGATTACTGGGGAAAAAGAAGAAGAGGAGAAGAGGATGGAGGCTGCGGAATACAGAATGCTAACAAGGGGCGAAAATGACCAAAATAATTTATATGTATGCATATGACTATCACAATGAATCATATTATTTTATACAATTAATATGTACTCATAATAAAGCAATTATCATTTAATTCACAAAATGAACAAAAATACCATATTTACCAGTGATCTTAAGAAAAGAGCAATAATGCACAAAAATTTTGTAGACATAGAAATTTCTTGGTACAAAAAAACTATGATTATTAATTCTTTATTAAATATTAATGCCTTATAAATGTAGCATATTTCTAATGTAATCTAATCTAATCCCAAATTAATACTATTCAACTTGTTAAAATGCTTTTAAAGTTTATCAGAAAGAATAAACATACAGGAAGAAACAAATTTTTAGAAAGAAAAATGAGAAGGGGCTTGAAACTAAGTGCTAAAATATGTCATAAAGCTCCAATAATATGAGCAATACAGAACTAGATAAACAAATCATTAAAAAAATTAAAAGTTCAGAACAGACTTTCTAGTGACAAGGATGTTTGAGAATTTTGTTTTGTTTTGTTTTGTTTTGTTTTGTTTTGTTTTGTTTTTCAAGACAGGGTTTCTCTGTGTAGCTTTGCACCTTTCCTGGAACTCACTTGGTAGCCCAGGCTGGCCTCGAACTCACAGAGATCCGCCTGCCTCTGCCTCCCGAGTGCTGGGATTAAAGGCGTGTGCCACCACTGCCCGGCTGATGTTTGAGAATTTACTGCATTATAGTTGTAGCATTTAAAACCCTACTTATGTTTTTTTTTTATTTTTGAGATTTTCATACATGTATGCAATGAAATATGATCATATTTACCTCTCACCTCTCTCCAACTTTCTTCATATCCTTCCTCTCTAATATACTTCTAATATACAATTTTACGGCTTTATTTCTGTTTTTTTTTTTTTGGTGTGTATATATGTGTGTGTGTGAGAGACAACCTGTTAAATCTAGCTAGTTAGTGCTACCTATAAGTGCATGGGGTGTGGGGCCATCCACTGGAGAATGGGAAATGTACCCATGCTTATAGCAGTCAAGCACCTTCTAAATATTTATATTTATAGCCACAGACCTGAGTTGCTCTTAGTCTTGGTCAGAGAAGTTTCTTTATGTAGTGGGAAGCACTCAATGGAGAGATGCATAACTAGTCAAAAGGCTCAGTCCCAAACAGGGCATCTACATCAACCACCAGCACCACCAACAAGACTAAGGGAACATCATAGAAGAGGAGGTAGGAACGAGGTAAGAGCCAGAGAATGGAAAGGCTTGCTACACACATATCCTACAGCAGCTGTAGTTACCTGCACAACATCTGTTTAAGAGCAAACCAGAAAATAGCCCAGCATAGGTAGGGAGTGTGATTTCAGGCCCCACTCTTTAATGAAGAAAACATATTTATTATATAATATGGCTAAAAGATTGTGGAGAAGTCAAGTTGACACCATTATACTCAGAATAAATTGCAACTGCTCAAAAGTATCCTGGAGACCCTGCTCCAAATAATACAGACTTTTGACATCATACTTGTCGGTCCACAAGAACCTGATGGTAAGATCCTATTGCTGAAGACAACATATATTTTGGTCACAGAACATGGAGAATTCAAGATGGTACTGACCAGGAATCTACTTCCCTACTGGCTATTTTCATAGAACTGGAAGGTGCTATACAGGCTCCTGAGGGGGGCAGTCATTAACAGCCTTATAGAGTTGTGAACCCTGGGAACTACAGTAATGACCAGGGTAGCAGGATATGTCCATGAGTAGTGGCACAAATGTTATAAGGGTAACCAACTATTTTCAGATTAGGTTTAATGCCTGCTCCATAGAAATGAAATACATGCTTAGTACTATAAATCTGGACAAGATTTATTTATATGGTTGAGGAGCTCATAAGTCTTTGAGATAAATTTAGTATTATGTTGATGAATGGACACAGAATAAAGTGCCCTTTAAATTTTTATCTCTATACCTATAGATTACTGCAGCTCTCATTCCATTTTTTTTAGTACATGTGCTGCTGAAGTGAGCACAGATTACTATAGCTCTCAGATATACCTGAGAAGTTTTCTGGTTTTTCTTTTTTGTTCTTCTTGTTGTTTTGAGTAGTAGATGGTAGTTAACACAGAAATTTACAGCTGACTGAGATGCAGAGTATAAATGTGAAGTGCTCAACTTTAAAATGGGACATCTATGTTGTAACTCCTCCCTGTAAAGCTCAGGAATCTTCACAGAAGATGGAGCAGAAAGATTCTAAGATTCAGACATCTGATATAATCAGTGGGAAATAGTATCTATTAGACACGACAAGACCACTATGCTGGTGAACTCATAGCAAGTGTGGTTGCCTGCACAAGATCAAGTCAGTTAACATTCTAGCATGGAAGGGGAAAGTATTCATGAGTATCGGCTCCTAGCTGAGGAGCTATTGGCATTTTAGGGCTTCTGGAGGAGTGAAAAACCAGGTGTGGCCCCTGCAAGGTCTACCATCCTCCCGTGGATGGCCTCACACTCAGGAATATGAGCAGCACAAATTGGAATCAGCTAACTGTATTACAAAAACAGAGGACATGAAGGTGGGAGGATATGGGAGGTGTATCTGGAAGGAGTTAGGGGAAGAGTGAGTAGCAAATACAATAAAAATACATAATATAGATGTATGAAATTCTCAAAAATTAATAAAAATATTATATTAAATATATATAACAAAATGAAAACTAGCAAAAACCATCCAAAGATACTTTATAAGATTGTGACATTTATAATTTTTTAATATAGTTTAACTTCTTTAGTAATAATAGATGAAAATGAGGATGAAGTGTCTTTCACCTTTTGTGTATCAAACTGACAAGAATTAAATGAGGTTGTCCAAGTGTTGGTAAATGTACAAGCACCTAGGACTATTAAATGCAGTTGGCTAGAGTATACATTTTATATGAAAAATTAGTAATCTGTATTTAAAAAAAAACCTTCAAATTTTAAGTTGTTTCCTTTCTTCCTACCTCTTTTCCTTCACCATCTTCTTCAGCACTGGAGATGGCCTCACACAGGCAGAGGCATCACATCCCCTGCTCTGTTCCATTTTGAAACCCCGTCATTTTGTATTTTTTATGTTCCTATAAGTCAACTTGTCTTTCTTTGGAAGGCTGTAAATGTATGAAGTATATGGATTTAAAGATATATGTGCAAAGTAATATGTATTTCCACAATTATTATTTTGCTAAATGAAAGTAATATAAACTATTCTCTTTGTATGGAGCTGTTTATTGGTGCAGCTCTCAGACCTATTGGAGAAGTTTCTTTGAGCAGCAGATGGTGGTTAATGCAGAAACTCACAACACACTTTGACCAGTTGTGAGTTAAATGTGAGAATAAATGTGGAAGAATAAGAATTTCTCAGCATGCAAGAACCACAAAAGAAGGTCTGTTCTGGATCACTTGGTAAGAATCAATTCTTTCATCTTACTAACAATTGTTAAGAAGTTGTTATATGCCAGACACTATTGTAGGTGCTGAGCTGGGCAGTGAGAAAATAACACAATTCCTTATGTCCCCTTTTCAAATTTGTATGTTGACATTCTAAACCTCAGAACTTCAGAATGTTCCTGTATTTAGAGACAGGGTCTTTATATGGATAATAATTAGCTTATAATGAGAAAATGAGGATAGGCCCTGATCCTATATGATTGGTATCTTTATTAAAAGGAGAAATTTTGACTTGGAAACAGGTACTCAGAGACAATATGAAGATGGAGGAAGAAGTTGGACTTTTACAAGCCAAGAAGACAAGCCTAGGAAGGAACCAATCCTCATATTTTGCTCTCTACCTTCTAGCTTTCAGAACTGTGAGCAAATAAATTATCTGTGGTATTTTGTTGTAGTGGCCAGAGCATGTTAATGGACTTGTCATTAGTGGAATAAAGATCAAATAAGCAAAAAAACAAATATAAAATTGTAAACTTTTGTTTCTGGGCACGGAAGACAGTTTAAGTTGAAACCTGAAGGATGAGTTGGAACAGCATAAAAAAAATCAATAATCAGAGGCTTGGACATCCAGGGTTAAGAAGAATCCAGCTAGTTCTAGAAACCAAGAGTCAAATGAACCTAAGTGGTACCTCTGAAGATGCTCTGGGATCCTCTGAAGTTGTCACATTGGTGATACATGTCTAAACCCATTCTGACTCCTCTGTAAATTATGCAGATGCAGTTAATGGTACTGAGTCCTTAGTATAGCATGTAGGCTCAATCACTCAGCATCAACTTGATTTCTCCCTCTCATTGCATATATATATATATATATATATATATATATATATATATATATATATATATATATATATATATATATGTTCAGTCACAGGTAAATGAACAAATGAACCTAAGTGGTACCTCTGAAGTCAGCTGATGTATTTATTGGCCACTTGTACTCCATCTTTTAAAAAGATTTATTTTTATTTTTTTAATTGTGTGTGTATTTGTGTAAATGTATTTGTACATGAATGAAAGTGCCCTTATAATCCAGAAGGTGGCATTGGATCCCCTAGACCTGAAGTTACAGGTGGTTGCCAGATGGATCATGGGAACTGAACTTGGGTCCTCTGAAAGAGCAGTACATGCACTTAACCACCAAACCACCTCTCCAGCCCATGTACATGGTCCATCTGTTAACAAAGTATCTGTTAGGTTCATTTGCCCATTTATTGATTGGAATATTTATTTTTTATTTACAGCTCAATAGTAGAGCCAGACATGAATGAAATTATATGTTCAACTCCAGAGGGGAGCGGGAGAACCCGTTCTTAATTTTAGTAAGATATGTTTCTTAGCACCTGTTCTCTGGATTTTCCTTTTTTCCCTTCATAAGAGCTCCCACTTTAAGGAATTTTTAAAAAGTCCTACTATTACCTGGTACTGTTGAATGTGTTAAGGCATGGGTGTTACCAGAGCAGCTCTCAGCCTAAGGAAAGCAAGCAGAAAGACTGTGATGATCCCATGATTGTATATGAATGGAAGTTTGTACCTGGAAGCTTCTCTGAAAAACAAATAGCCATTCTTTGAAGTCAGTCATGTAGTGAAAGAGCCATTGTCTATCCTGTACAAAGCCCTGGGTCAGGCCCTCAGCATAATAAATAAGTAGAAAGATAAATAAATAAATATGATCCATTAATCAACAGGCTTGAGTTCACACACTTCACTATTCATGCTACCTCTTTCTGTCATTGAGGGTTCTCTACCTTATTTTAAATTGGGTTCTCTTTTTATTATCCTACAAAACTGTTATCCAACTCTGAGATGGGCAGGCACTTAGCTCAGCTGTGACAGCAACCTGTTACAGAAAAAAAAGTTGTATCCCTCTCATCAAGTCCCTGAAATGCTTATTTGTGAACAGCAAATGTCCACCATACAGTGACTTCAAAATAGACTTCATTTATGAGTCTCTTTCTTACCTGTCAAACTGATCACTCAGCAAGTAAAGTAAATTAGATTTTTCTCTTTAAAGCTATAGATTTTTATAACACAAGATTTTGAGCATATTTCTATATTTGCTTTTTATGTAGTGCAAAGATGAGCATTAAATAGCTTGGCAAAGCTCAGTTTAGTTAAACTAAATCTCATTTTTAAAATAACCAGTCTCAGTTCTTTTTCTTTGCAAATAAGTGAGAACATAATTCTTTAAACAGAAAAAAACTGCCCTAAAATATTATGAGTGTGCAGAGAGCACAAGTCGTAGGGAAGTTATTCATCCTGTGACAGCCAGGAGGCAAAGAGGAAGAGAGGAGGATGGGGAAACTAGGTTCCAACTCCCAAAGTTTCCAATAGTTCATTATTGAGTTTCGGAATCTAGGTAGTTAGGAATTCATCAGTGGCTTAACCTGTAGACTTGGTTAATCACCTGTGAACCCTGCACTGGACTCAAACCTTTAATATATGCCTTTAGGGAACATTCAAGATGCAACTACAGTGCTGGAGTGGTTTAAATGAGAATGCCCCCCCCTAGGCTCAAATATTTGAACACTTGGTCTCCAACTGGGGGACTGTTTGGGATGCTTTAGGGGTGAGGCCTGTTGAAGGAAGGATGTCACTGAGAGAGGGCTTTGGGAGGGAAAACCGTATGCCACTTTCACTTCTCTTTCTCGGCTTCCTGCTTGCATTTGAAGATGTGAGCCCTCAGCTTCCTGATTCTGACACTGGGCCTATGGCTTGGTGCCATGCTCCCTTCCATGATGGTCTCCTATCTCTTTGGAACATTAAGCCCAAATAAACTATTTTTTAAATATAATTTGCCTCAGTTAAGGTGTTTTCTAGCAGCAACAGGAACGTAATTAACACAAACACAAATATGTGCAACCTTTCCAAGAAACACAATATTTTTTTCTCAATTGCTATTTACTTTTTACTCCCCCCAAAAGAAAACATCTCTCTTTCTCTCTCTCTCTCTCTCTCTCTCTCTCTCTCTCTCTCTCTCTCTCTCTCTCTCTCTCTCTCTCTCTCTCTCTCTCTCCTCCCTCCCTCCCTCCCTCCCTCCCTCCCTCCCTCTGTGCCTGGGAGTGCAGGTGTGTGTGGAAACTGGAGCAGAATGTTGTGTGTCTTGTCAGTTATTCTGTGCTTTATTCCATTAAGACAGGACAGCTCACTGTCCACTTATTGGCTAGGCATCAGACAGCAAAACTGAGAGATTATATTGTCCGCACACTGCACGGCGCTGGGGTTACAGGTGCATGCATGGTCATTCCCAGCTTTTCACAGGGACCCAAACTTATGTCCTTGTACTTGTGCAGCAAGTGCTCATACCCACTTAGTCATCTCTCTAGCCCGATTCCCTCTTGTTTTTATTAGAGTTGAACACATTCTCCCCCAAATCTCTTTCTCCTCAGCTGCTGCAGCAGTGTGCTACTACAGCCATTAATTAAAAATACAACCATTCTCTCCATGGCTCTATCTTGTATACCCTTACATGGTTCAATGTGAAATTCAAATTTTTCCCCACCAATTTACATGATGTAAGGCAATCGATGCAATTTCCTCTAAAAGTCCTGAAACCATCACATATTGATTTTATTTGCCAATGATTGCACAGTATTTCCACCATGTTATCTAACAGAAAACTACTGCTCCCTGACATATTTTATAATGTAGGATTATATTTTGGATAATTCTTACATTTTTTTTTTCAGAGAAGGGGGACAGTGAAAAATATCTCATGAGTGTTTGAAATATCCAGGCAAAAAGACCAAAAAGGAACCCAGGGAGCTCCGTGCACTTCCACATTACAAAAGAAGCAAGCCCAGGTTGTTCCAAGCACAAGAACAGCAAAGAGAACAATACTTGAGTAATCTGAGTTTAGATACGGATGTTACAACAGAATGCTGAGAAAAGACCATGGATCAGAGACCAGATAAAAATATCTGGGCAGATACCAATCACTCTAAGTCCCAATGCTGTGTAGGAGTCAGTGGGAGCAGGTCCATAATGGCTCCCTTGCTGATGCTGTTTCCTGAAACTTTCTTTGTAATAACTCCATAAGAACATGGCTATCACTCCAGAGAAAGGATGGAAAGCCTTTGAAATAACTATGAAAGCCTTGTGTTGGCTAAAGTTATTGAAGCTAACTAGAATTCAGCTTTTATTTTTTACTAACTGAAGGATAGTCAGAGAGATAAGTAGCTATAGAAAAACATTTGGAAAATATAGTTGAAAATCAATGTAAATTGAATAGTTTGAGTAGTTGGGCTAACGCTCAAGGAATTTTACCCTCCATGTATATAGTACATAATGTATTTTACTTACATTATCTCTCATACTAATCATGGATGGACTAATGGTTAACCAATTAATTAATGCAAAATTTTAAATTAATGGCTAACAAAATTAAAACAATGAGTTGAAGTTTTATGTTCCACATAAAGGGTAGAGTATAAAGGACTCAGACCTGGATTGTGCCCAAACAGCCATGTGTTAAAGTCATAAAGAAGAATGCTATGAAGTAGAGAACTAGAGGGGAAAAGTTCAGTGACATCATTTGGGAGGCCGGGGACAGTGGCCTTTAAAAAGTTGAATTATAGAACACTTTTGTAGACATTTGCCATGCATACTCTGCCTCCATAAACTGCCTCAGTTATGAAAACATGGCTTTGAAGAACCTTTAAAAATGTCCCATTAAAAAGCCAACATAGGCTTGTAACAAATGTACTACTGTGATGTTGGATGTTGATAGTGGAGGAGGTTTGCATGTGGGGGAGGATAAGGGTAGGAGACCACTCTGTGCTTCCATTCTTTTTCTGTGAACCTAAAACTGCTCTAAAAATAGTCCTTTTTTCTTTTTGGTAAACTACACATTAAATCCAGAGACTAAAAAGAGATTGGTAACTGCCAGGGGTTTGGGGGAGGCAGGATGGAGACTAGTTGCTTTGTGGGTACAGTGTTTTATTTTAGGATGCTAAACATGTTTGAAAACTAGAGGTAGGTAGTGGTAATACAATATCAAAAATGTGCTAAATACCACCAAGTAATTCAGATTAACATATTTTAGGTTTATGATGTAAAATTCATCTTAATGAATTGAAAGAAGTAAAAACATCATGTGTAATGGTAAAGGTCTTCAAAGATACACTGTACAAAATCATAACCTTCCAGTGTGGTCTTCAACAAAGTGCTTTTGGGATTCACTTTGTTTTGATTTGGTCTTTTGAGATGGGATTTTGCTTTAGAGCACAAACTGGCCTTGACCAGCTATGTGTAGATTAGCTAAAGGCAGATCTTTCTGTGTAAGCTTTCTGATTGCTGAAATTATAGGCAAGTGTTCCCATGCCCATACCTCCAATTCATTTTGAAGCGGTGCTCAATTTTTTCTTCTTTCTTTCTTTCTTTCTTTCTTTCTTTCTTTCTTTCTTTCTTTCTTTCTTTCTTTCTTTCTTTCTTTCTTTCTTTCTTTCTTTCTTTCTTTCTTTCTTTCTCTCTCTCTCTCTCTCTCTCTCTCTCTCTCTCTCTCTCTCTCCCTCCCTCCCTCCCTCCCTCCCTCCCTCCCTTCCTTCCTTCCTTTCTTCCTTTCTTCCTTTCTCTGTTTTTCTATTTTTTTTGTTTTTTGTTTTTCAAGACAGGGTTTCTCTGTGTAGTTTTGGTGCCTGTCCTGGATCTCACTTTGTAAACAGGGCTGGCCTTAAACTCATAGAGATCCACCTGGCTCTGCCTTCCGAGTGCTGGAATTAAAGGCATGTGCCACCACTGCCCGGCTCACATCTTTTTCTTGTATACACCTCTGAATCAGTGTATTAAAAGCTCTGAGTGGCAACTGTGGTAATATATATGTGTGTGTAATATATATATATATATATATATATATATATATATATATA
This sequence comes from Peromyscus maniculatus bairdii, assembly GCF_049852395.1. NCBI lineage: Eukaryota > Metazoa > Chordata > Mammalia > Rodentia > Cricetidae > Peromyscus > Peromyscus maniculatus. The sequence goes on along the minus strand of NC_134875.1, from coordinate 127,295,882 downwards.
TATATATATAAAATCTTTACTGGGTCATGGAGTATCCAAATTAATCTTTGTTTCTTAGTTTGTGTATGAGGGTATTTGGGGAGCCAGTAAGCATTTGAATTCAGGAACTCATCATAATAGATGGCTCTCTCCTATGTGGGTAGGTATCTTCCAATTCCCTGAGGGACTATATAGAAGAAAAGACTGAAGAAGGAAAAATTTACCCCAATTTTGTTTCCCTGCATGAGCTGAGGCATCTCATCTGATCTTATGCTTTCAGACTGGCATGTAAATGTTTGCTTCCTCTGGTTTCAGGTCATGTGTCTCAGACTAGGATCACAGCACTAGCTCTAATAGGTGTCTAGCTTACAAATGTCAGGTGGTGGACCTTCTCAGCCTCCATTACCATCTATTGTCTCCCCTCCTTCCTCTCTTTCTCTATGTATCCCATTAGTTATGTTTCTTTGGAGAACTCTGACCCCTAACACAATGGTCTTTCAATAAAGGTCTTTATATTTATTTCAGCAAGGAGTCTTATCATAGGTCATCCACAAGATAGCTGATGACATCTCACTGAACACATTCTGGAAAATATTCTTCTTGACCTTTTCAAAAAATAAAATACCTAATCCATTCTTATTTTAACTGTTCCAAGAAAAGGGTTTTTACATGGCAGCCTTCTCAGGATATATATTGAAAATAACTCAGTCTTTAAAGGGAAGTATGAGTTCTAAGGAGCTTTATTGATAATGCTCAAGACAATGATATATGGCCTTAGTAAACCCAATTCTGAATTAATGGTGGGATGTGAGAGCCATAAAGATATAATGCAGCTTTTGAATACCACTAGGTTTATAGGCAGGAGTGCCACAATCAGAAAACTGATTATTCTAGCTATGTATAGATCAGCTTGCCATGGAATTGGAAGTTACAGCCATTTGTACAAATGTATTTTCTACATACTTCAGAATGCATGACACAGTATGTGGGTACATATAAAATAGCTGACATTTAAACAACAAATATAGAGCTGTCTGATACAAAGGAAATTGAATAAAATAAAATGGCCCTGGGCTATTGCTTCATTGCAATTAATGTATCCTGATTCATCACTGGAAAGTCATTTCTTAGATTCTAAAAAGGTTGATTTAGTAATAATTAATGCCATTAAGAAAAGACAGAGCGGATTACTATTTTCTGACTGAAATCAGAGATTCTCAACCAGAAGTGACACAAAATAAGGGTAGAGGCAGAGCATTTCCTTCTTCTGAAGGCATGTTTGTTCAAAATGAGTGGTAAATATATTAATTACACATTTGATTATAGTCACAATAGTTCATTCACTTTGAGGAAGGAATCACAAGTAGGAGAACATGGGGGTTTAAATTATTCAAATGGAGGCATGTGCCAGAAAAGGTGAAAAATCACCAAAAGTTAAATACAGATTAAGCTCAACAGGCTGTCTATTCCATCTCCCCACACAGCACACATCCATTTCTTGAATTTTGGACCCCAAATGTCCCAGCATCTTAGGCCTTGTTGTCTGTGAGTAGTTTGTGAGCATTTCAGGGAAGCGTCTCAGGAGCTCTTAAAATGACCCAGGCTCACTCAAGATAAGCATCTGGATCTGCACTCCCAGAATTCCAGGCATTGGCATCTGGGACCCCTTGTCCTGCTTTTCAAATTTCTCCACAGTTAGATCATCAAGGCTAAACAGGTTACCTAGAAGAACTTGGTTGTAAAAATGCCACTAGCATGTCTGCCTGCCTCAAAATGCCAGCATGTGCTGTTTCTTGTCCATGACAGGCACAATCACAGGGCCCCCGTTGACTGTGCTTATGCTAGCTGGCATGCCTTTCTGGCCATGACTGATTGAACCAGGGCTACATTATCCCTCTTGGATCCCTCGCTCCTTCCCAGTCTCTTTTCTTCCCTTCCTTGAGATAGGCTTTCACTTTGTTGTCCAGACTAGCTTCAAACTCATGATCCACTCAACACAGCCTTCCAAGCAGCTGGGATTACAGGTATGTATAATCACTCTGGTCTTGAACTATTTGTTTCTTCAAGAAACTTAGAAATGAGGTTCATGAGGTTCATACATGCTTTTGGTGTATGTGATATGAGGCAAGATTGCAAATTAGAGAAAGATTGGGCTGGGAATGTACTGTGTGGTCACGTAATCATAAAAGCCTAAAGAATAAAAGGAGAGAGAGAAATGGAGAAGAGAGAACATAGAAGATTTAAACAGGTTACCTAGAAGAGAACATCTGGCCCGAGAGAGACAGAGAAGTACTGCAGCCATGATTCTCTTTCGTTGTGCAGAGATGGAGACTGTGACCTCTTTTTAAAAAATCTCTGCTCCTAAGCCTAGCCATACCCTGCTGTGTTTCTGATGGCTTTTTGGGCCTTGGTTCAAGGCCCTCATATAGTCTAACCTCATTTCCTAGTTTCTGAGACACATCTGTATCTTTTTAACAAATATTCTCACACACATTCTTAGTTTTGTCCTAAAATAGTGCAAGAATTCTTCTGCTATTTGCAATGAAAGTATCTATGACTTGGACATACATGCATTAATTTTCATCAGAGAATTGCCCCCAGGATGACAATTACATATTGATTCTACAGACTCTGTGAATTGATTGGGTAGGCTTTTTGATCTCTGTGTTGTCAATTACATTTAGCTCAGAACTAGACCAGGATTATTGCCATTTGTGTTAATTTTCTAATAATAAGGTAACAAATTATCACAAACATGCAATAATCCTAGTCCAGTTGTGGTGCTGGGTACTGAACTAGGGTCTTCTTAAGAGCAGGATACTCTCTTAATCACTGAGTTGTCTCTCCAGTCATATATCTTATATCTTATTTTTATTTTTGCAACATTAAGAATTGAACTCAGAGATTTGCACACATTCTACCACTGAAGTCCATTCCCAATCATAGTTTTAAATTATTGCTATGAATGTTCACAAGTACAAATATATAAGCATTTAGTTACATTAAAGAATCACCAGTAGTAACAGTTATCTCGTGTTTTGTAATTCGCTGTTTTATATTTCTTTTTATTTTAACTAGAACAGTGAAAATGTTCACAAAAATCAACATATAATGTTACATGTAGCATATATTCACAGGTTTCAGAGACTAGGACGTGGATATCCTTTGAAGGCCAGTATTCTGCTTAATATAACAGAACACCGTAATCCTCCTCACATGGATGCTCCATGTAGTTTCAGGTTTCTGACAACATGATAACCTTGAGATAGTCAGGCTTCTTCCATGCAGCTTGGTTGATATCTTAGAACATTCTAAGCAGATAAACCTCAGCGTGAAGATGTTTATTATGCTTTTGACTATTTTGAGTATGGCAATGTGCTATAGTACAAAAGAAATCATACAGTGTGTTCTAAAGTCACCATGGAAAGGGACTAGAAAAACAAGGCCATTATAAGAACTGTTTGTCCACATGTTTGTTTTTATGCCAGTACCAAGATGTTTTTATTACTGTAGCTCTATAGTAGAGCTTGAAGTCAGGTATTGTAATGCCTCCAGAGGTTGTTTTATTATACAGGATTCTTTTGGCTATTCTGGGTTTTTTGTTTTTCCATATTAAGTTGAGAGAGAGAGGAAGGATTGTATGAGAGATATTGAGACCATGATTGGAAAAAGCACAGGGACAAATAGCCAAACTAGTGGAAACACATGAACTGTGAGCCAATAGCTGAGAAGCCCCCATGGAACTGAAGCAGGCCCTCTGGATAAGTGAGACAGTCGATTAGCTTGAACTGTTTAGGAGGCCCCTAGGCAGTGGAACTGGGACCTGTCCTTGGTGCGTGAGCTGCCTTTTTGAAACCTAGGGCCTATGCTGAGACACTTTGCTCAGCCTTGGTAAAGGGAGGAGGGAACTGGACCTGCCTCAAGCTGAGTCTACCAGCCTGGGCTGACTCCACAGGGGAGACCTTGCCTTGGAGGAGGTGGGAATGGGGGGTGCATTCAGGGGGAAGGATGAGGGGGGGTGGGAGGATGGGGGAATCCATGGCTGATATGTAAAATTAAATTAATTATAAAATAATTTTTTTTAAAAAGTATTCTACCATGTCCCTGGATGGGACATCATTGACTGGTTCTAGAAATCCACTGATGACTGTTGCTTAAATCAGTTATTGTTATGGTGAAGTCAAATGGTGATTTTCTGTTTCTGTCATTATAATTCTAGTTGTGAACTATTGTATGAAGATGATTTCTCTTGTCTGGCATTTACTTATTTACATATATAGACTTGAGGGTTCTTATTTTATGCATTTGGTTACAACCCATTACTATCATTGTTTAGTTTCAAATTAGATTGTCTCAGATTAACTAGTGGTCAAGGTAGCTCCTATATCCTCTTGAAAACCTTGTACCCTTATTTGAGTACTTCCTGACTTTCTGGTTCAATGAGCTGATCCAGGCTGCTCACCTTGAACTTTCTCTGCCACTGCTCTGGAATCACCCTTTTCTCCAATGACTACATGTTTCTTTTATGGAGATAGAAACTAAAATCTAGGTACCAGATTGCTATGAGGATGTCATAGCTTCTAGGTCTCACATTGGAAAAGGGTAGGAAGTGGATATATTAATATACATGTTCACATATAAATAGAATTGTTGCAGGACAGAAAATCCTCAGAAGAAAAATGGAAAAATGTGACTGATATAGGTAGAAAAATGGCTTTCTAAAGATAACCATGCCTTAACCCCCAGAGACTGTGAATATATTAGGTCACGTGGCAAAGGGGAATTGAGCACATAATTGAATTGTATTTCAGTTGCTAGTCATGTGGCTGTAAATTGGAGAAATGATCTTGGATTATCCAGGTGGGCCATTGTAATCACAAATGCTCTTGAAAGTTGAAGAGGGAAGCAGAGGTAAGGTGTCAGTATGAAAAGGCCTTAGCCTAACACTGCTACCTTTTGAAATGGAGGAAGGATCCCATGAACCAAGAAAAACTGATTACCTGTAGCTTCTAGAAAGGCAAGGAATCAGATGGAAGCACTTCCTTCTGGTGCATCCTTGAGGAAAGAACACAACCTTGCCAACATCTTTTTTTTTTAATTATTTACTTTTTTTATACAATCTATTTTGAATATATTCTTTCCCCTCTGTCATTCTTCCCAGATTTCCCTCTGCCTCCCTACTCACCCAGCTTCATGTTCTTTCTCTCTCAAAAGAAAGAAAAACAGCAAAAAAAAAACCCGAATCAGACAAACTATTTTTAAAAAAAAGAAAAGAAAATCCATAAGATACACACACACACACACACACACACACACACACACACACACGCCCAAACAAAACAAAAAACCACATAGAAAAACATGGAGTCCATTTTGTGGTTGCCAACATCTTAATTCTAATCCACCAAAAGCAGTGCTGGATCTCTCACCCACATAACTGCAAGGGAGTCAAATGTGTGTTATTGACCAGTGAATACAATGAAGAAAAGGCTATTGTCAGGTATATCAGTTACTTTGTCATGCCAAAATTCCTGACAAAAGCAACTTAAAAAAGTAAGGGATATTTTTTATTTGACCCCCAGGTGAGGGTACATAAAGTCCCCCATGGTGGAGAAGCTGTGGTGAGAACAAGAGTACTCTAGGAGTAGGGCCAGGAGAGAGAGGTCACATTACATCCACAGTCACGAAGTAGGAGAGAGATGAATGCTGGCTCTTGGCTTCCTTCCTTCTTTTGATTCAGTGCATGGGATGCCCACATTCAATTGAGTCTTCCCATTTCCCCAAAATACATACATTATCATTCCTGGTCTTCAAAGTGATTTTAAATCCCATCAAGTTAACAATCAAAATTAATCATTACATCAAGTCAGGAAAAAAATGCCTGTCACCCTTAGGGTAAAGTTGACTGTGATAAGTTTGATTGAGAATGCCCCCCCATAGGCTCATATTTGAATTCAGGTTCCCAGTTGGCTGACTGTTTAGGAAGGATTAAGAGGTATGACCTTGTTGGAGAAGGTGTGTCAATGGGGGTGGGCTTTGAATTTTCAAAAGCTTATACCAGGCCCAGTCTTACTCTCTCACACTGTCTCCTGCATGAAGATCAGGATGTAAGTTCTCAGCTACTGCTGTAGTCCCATGCCTACCTGCCTGCTGACATGCTCCCAACCATGATGATCATGGATTAATCTCTGAAACCATAAGCAAGCATCCAATTAAATGCTTTCTTTGATAAGCTGACTTGGTCATGATGTGTCATCACAACAATAGAACATTAACTAAGACAGTTGACAGAGCTATATTTATTATTATTTTATTATTTTAATTTGAAAGAACCCAACTTAACATATCTACAGATATAGTCAGTGCATTTGTTTAGTTCACCAAAATGGAGACATTTAGTAATAGTAGAAACAACCAAAGACAATTTTATTCCCCTGTCACAAAAACATGAGTCCATGTAGTATTGTCTCTAAGACACTGTTACATTACCTCACCATATCCAGGCTAGTGCCCTCATTGCAGAGTCCAAAACAGCTCATTCCACATTCATATTCCAGCCAGTGGAAAGTAAGAAAAGCAACTGATCTAACTTTTCCCTTTAGCTGTTGACTAGAGCTTAATCACATCCACAGCTCCAAGCAAGCACAGTTGAGTAGCCTTGTACAGCCTAAAAATTCTATTATGATGGAGGAAAAGGAAAACAAACGTGAGGGCACAACTCTCTATCTCTTGTATCCCACACAACAGATATTTCTCATTGATGCTGACTTATGTGTGTTATACTTGTATAACATTCTTGTTTACTTCTTAAGAAGGAGAATATTGCAATTAGAATGATTTTGATCTGACGCATTAGTTCTGTACTGGAGATGGACTCAAAGGCCTTTAACATACTAAGGAAGCACTCTACTAATGAACTGTATCCGAGCACCCTACACATTGATTCTTAATCGAAGAGAAAGGTGTGAATTAACAACATATATGAATCTTCACATCTGCTGCTTTTCTTAACTCAGTTTAGCTGTCCTCTGGTGATTTAAGGTGACTTGTAATAGTTCCCTTGAACTGCTCTCTATCTAGGGGCATCTGGAAACTCAGTTTCAGCTCTCCAGCTTCATGAGACCTTTGTCCCATGTGTGCTCCACTCACTCACTGGCAAAAGCCTATCAAAGACCTAAAATAGGACAAAGTCTTTTACTCACTTTTTTCTCTTTGCTGATGTCACAAATTAAACACAAACCCAGGTGGATTAAATAACACCAATTTATGACGACAGTGGGACAGAGTAAAAGTGTGACACAGTCTCACTAGTCAAAGTCCAGTAGGCTAAAATATAAGTGCACAGATGCCCATTCTGTGGGGTTCAGAGGAGAATGGTTCTTCACTTTCCCAGTTTGTAAACACAGCTACCAGTGTTTGTAGTGCATAATCCCCTTTCTCCACCTTCACAGCTAACAACACTTCAAGTTCTCAAATAACTTCACTCTGATTGCTTCCAGAGTCACCTCTATGTCCTCCTCTTGTACTTTGAGCAACTTTTGTGATCACCTAATGTTGGTGAGATACTTTTTACTCCAAGCATAGGATGGCCATCATGGAGTGGAGATAATCTTTGCCTGAGAGCCATGGTGATGATAGTTAAGTCTTTCTGTGGCAATGGCAATGGAACCACCAATACTCCATAGTAGGAGGGAGGGAAAATCATCAGATTCCACCTACCCTTTTAACCAGCTTCCCAGCTAGGATGGTCGAGGGGTGGCAGTCAGTGCTATATTATATAGGAAGTGGGTTAGTTGAAAGCAGGACTCTATGATGAAACTTCTGTGAGGTGTGATATGGTGATATTTTGTTTGTGTTCTCACAAATAAAGTTTGCCTTGAAATCAGAGTGCAGAGCTAGCCACTAGAGGCCAGGCAGTGGTGGCACACACCTTTAATCCCAGAACTTAGGAGGAGGAAACAGAAAGTGATAAAGCTGGGTGGTGAGAGGAAGTGATAAGGCAGGGTGGAGACAGGAGCTAGGCCCTTTCAGGCTAAGGATTCGGTAGAGGTAAGAAGTCTCTCCAGTAGCTGGCTGCTTTGCTTCTCTGATCTTTTAGCATTTACCCCATATCTGGCTCCAGGTTTTTATCATTAAGACTAATTAAGATTCCTGCTACAGCATGAGGTGTGAGGTTATTAGCCATAATGAATGAAGAGGGGCTTTTCAGTAATGCTGCTATTTTGAGTCACTCATTCAATTATTCAGGCTTACTCATAACATAAAAAGCAGTTCCTCTCTCCCTCCACCAAGAAATTCATTGTTTCACCAGGTTGAATTTGAGTGGAATAGATTCTATGGTCTGCTGATGGTGCCCTACCTGGGGTAAATAAATATTTGTTCCTGTCTTCCTAGGGAAAATAATATTATACCTAGGTCTAACCAGATATCCCAGAATAATCTCCCTATTTTAAGATCAGATGACTATTAGCCTTAACTCTATATGCATCTTTAATTCCCATTTGCCATGTGACATAACGTTTTTTTACAGATTCAGGGGATTAAGACATGGACACCTTTTATGGGGGAGGCCATTAATCTACTAGTCACAACTCTCATTTTGTTCTCAATCCATTGTGGCAAGAAGCACAGCTATGTTTCCTTTACTTCTCTTGGGCTTGTCTCTCAGTTCTACTGCCAAATGAGATTAGTATTCAACTCAAGAATTGGACTTAAGAAATATGCTTTCTACCAATTATCACCTTACATGGGCACAAAATCACCTGCCCTTTTTAAGTTACTCTAAATTGAATGAGTCAAGATTCAGATAGCAAAATGAGGAGACAATCTTAACTAGCCATTTACAGATATCTATACTTGATTGCAATTTCTAATTGCTTCATTTGGGATTTGACACATGTAGTGCACGATACAAGCAGCTCTTAAGAAATGTAATAACTCATTCAGAATTATATGCCAGGCTTGGAAAAGTTAAGCCTTTACATCATTGGTGACTTTTGAAGTTACATCTGAGGCATCATTTACTTTTTCTGAACAGAGAAATAAGAAGAAGATTAGGCAAAGATTGGAAATCTCTTTTAAATATTTTGATATCCAAATTATTTTAGTAGAATTAGCTCACCTGCAAAAGTATCATCAAGGTCTTGAGCAGTGCTATTTGCTATTAAGAACATGGGAAGAATACTAGAAGGCCTAGATTCCCACCCAGCTTTTATCAAAAAGTTATAGGCACCAACTACAAATGACTTAGTGCTCTTATATTCAAAACAGGAAGGAAAAAACTTGGCATCAACCACCTGTACTTTAATTAAGGCCAATAAAGTAACTATTGCTCTTCCTAGAGTTGAGAGTAAATGGGGTCAGGGGAGAGACTGATTGTCCTCTGTAACTCTGGAATAGTTTACATCTGATGGGACCAAGTAGTGGAATAAGTTGGCCTGGATAATTGTCAAGGCTCCATTCGGCTGTGCCCATCTGAAGGCTGGTGACACAGTTCTTACTCAGCTTACAACTACTGCTCTGCTCTGCTCTGCCCTTGGACAGCCCTGACCTCTACTGCACTCTGGGGCCAAGTCATCTCTGTGGCCTAGATTGTGGTTTTACACTGCACTTCCTTCCTGAAAGATGAATCACACTGACATGATTCTTGCCCCTCTCTGGGAAGAACTGAGTAAATATGAGCAAGACTATGGGTGTGTCTCTGTGGCAGCCTCCTTTCTCTAGAACTAGGCACTGGCATATATCATCAATCAGTTCCATATGACATATATAGTCCTGCTTTATTTTCTTGGTTAGAAGGTGAATATTATTCTATGTGTTTTAATGTACTATGGAGTTGATGAATGTGGAATTCACAAAGGAGATTCAAGGATAAAAACAACCCCACCTACAATTTTGTATGTGTGTATGTGGGCATAGAACTTTCTGATAAGAAACTCTATATAATATATACAACAGAGTTGTCAGATTTTTCAACAGGCCTTAAACAAATGAGATCAACTAGTGTGGATGCTCACTGCTACACAGCCAACATCATATATTGGAAACTACTGTAGGAAGTAGCTTGGAAAGGCAACAAAATTACTGAGATGCTTAAAAGTATTTTATTCCATACATTATGCAGTACAAAACTTTTGGTCAATCACTTCTTTTTTTTTTTTTTTTTTTTTTTTTTTTTTTTTTTTTTTTTTTTTTTTTTTTTTTTTGGTTTTTCGAGACAGGGTTTCTCTGTGTAGCTTTGCGCCTTTCCTGGAACTCACTTGGTAGCCCAGGCTGGCCTCGAACTCACAGAGATCCGCCTGGCTCTGCCTCCCGAGTGCTGGGATTAAAGGCGTGCGCCACCACCGCCCGGCTGGTCAATCACTTCTTAATAGACTGTTGAGATTAGCTAATGTTCACTGTTCCAACTGCAAGATATTTTCACCAATGCTTCCAGTTATTTCACTTCATGCCCTACCACATCTCCATTTCTATTGTTGCTCTATTCACTATAACAAAGAAATGGAACCAATCTATTTGTTCATCAAAACATGAACAGATAATGAAAATCTGTTACGTATACAAAATGGAATTGAATTCTAAAGAAAAATAAAATCACAAAATGTGTAGGAAAATGAGTGCTTAGAATGTATAATATTAAGCAAAGTGAGCCAATCTCAGAAAGAAAAACACCACACTACCTCCCTCATATGCAGATCTTAGCCTATAATGTATACATGTATATAAGTAAATAACTGTATTTGTGAGTATACCGTAACGTTTAGAAAGGAGAAAAAGAAAGAGCAATACAAAGAGGTGAAATGTTTACTAATGAGTTTACATATATAGTATATTGTATATAAGTCCTTTGTAGGTTTTCTCAAAGTCTAACACATTTCCTTTTCTTTTTGAGATTACAATTTAATTACAACTTTTCTTGATCCCCTTTCTTCCTCCAAACCCTCGCATATACTTGTCTCACTCTTCACTAATTGCTATTGCATCCATGTATTTTTTTAAATACAACATAAGTCCTTAAATGGGAAGAGGCCACATATGATCCCATGAGAGTCTGTTATCTTACTGGAAGGCCCACATTTTAAATTATATTTTCCATTGACCACTGCTGTAGGATGTGGTTCTTTGGAAGTATTAGGAGACTTAGTATATTTTATACTTTAAACAAGAATTTTAGCTGTTCAAGTCATAGAGAGCAAGATTATTAGAAATATGTTCAAAATATCATAATTTTGAAAACTGAAAATACCCAGAATACTGATTTATTGTTTCTGAGTATCACAGAGTAATGTATCAGGATCTGAAAACACTGAGCAACTTCTTTCTTTGTTACCAGTGAGTTATAATTTTAAATTGTATCAATGTTGATGGATAGACGTAATTTTCTAACTTAAACAAATTACCAAAGGTGTTTATTAGCTGAAAGAGGAATATGAGCTAGAGGATTCAAGGGGAACTCACAGGGGACAGCTGACCTGAGCTCATGGGAGCTCACTAACTCTGGACCAATAGCTAGGGAGCCTGCCCGGGACTGACCTAAGCCTTCTACATGTGTGTGACTGTTATGTAGCTTAGTCTGTTTGTGGGGTTCCTAGCAGTGGGATTAGGATCTGTCCCTGGCATTTAAGCTGGCTTTTGGGAATCCAATCCCCAAGCTGGGTTGCTTTGCCCAGCCTTGATGCAGGGGGAGGAGCTTGGTCCTGCCTCAACTTGATGTGACATGCTGTGTTGACTCTCATGGGAGATCTGCCCTTCTCTGAATGGAGACTGAGGAGAAGTGGATGGGGGAGTAGAAGGAAAGTGAGGGAGAACAGGAGGAGAGGAAGGAGGGAAAACTATGGTCGGCATGTAAAATAAATGAAAAAATAATAAAAATTTACCAGGGTCACTTGGCTCTGTTGCTTCTGAGATTGGCATGATGATGAAGTAGAACATTGTGACAGGGAACATCTAGTACAATAAATGGGTGACAACCAAACAGGATCAGGAGGGTGGGAAGGAGAGAAGGAAGGGAATAGGTTCATGTGTGCACAAAGAGAGAGGCACACAGACAAGCAGACAGATAAAGAAACACATACACACAAAGAAAGAAAACAAGATATACCCTTCAAAGGCAGTCCTCTAGTAATCCAATTCCTCTGTATAGATCATGTCTTCTAATAACATATTATGAATGATTTTGTCCATTGATACATGTAGTACCCTCATGAGACAATCAAATCTTATTAATGTCATTAGTGAGGAGAACATTCAGAGGACATTTGATATTCAAATCTTAACAAGTACATTGGCAGAAGAGAATAAAGATCATTGAAGAAACAGAAGTTATCTGAGATGAGGCTCAGAAGTCACAGGAAGGAGTCTTGATTGTACTCCAAGTATGATGAGAGGCCTTGAGAACTTTTACATAGGGAGTGAAGGAAAGGACCAGATTCACAGTTGGATAGTTCAAAAATTTCTGTATGGAAGGATTTTGTTCTTGGGGGAGGGGGAAGTACAAGGGACTGGATGACACAGGAGGCTGACAAGGTACACAGAATTTAGCATAAAAATGAGAAAGTGTGCATAGCATCTAAGGAAGAACAGCAATGGGGTGGAGCTAATGGTAATTGCCAGAGAATTAGTGTCTCTAATTCATTTTACTTTTGTCTTCACTGAATTTGTAAAACTCACCATGCATAGAATATGGGCATAAATGAGCAAGAGCAGATTCCAAGCAGCTACTTAGCAGGTTTGCTGTAGCACAAAGGAGACAGTAGCTTGGATTAAGGAGGTAGCAATAAGAGCCATATGAAATGGATTAATTTCAGACACTTGTCTTTTGGCGATGACATGATCGGCACAGCCTCCACTTCAGTGGTCTCCTAGTTATTGTCAGATAATCCCCTGAGCAGTGCTTTTTATCATTTCCTCTGTGCTGAACTTCTAAATTCCAAGCTCTATCAGGTGCTGTTGGTAATCTACTCTGATCCCCTCAGTGTCATTTTAGTCCGCCCATGTGCTCATTTGGCTGGGCTAGGCTTTTGTCACCAACAGCCTATACTTGGGCTTGTTTCATAAGACTGCTTTCCAGCTATGTAAGGGCTTTGCCCAAATATGTAAGTCTTCACACTTCTCCCAGCCCATCTCTTGCTCAGTCTGAACAGCCCTTACTGACTGACAGGTATGACATGTAAACGCCTGGCTCTCTGGCCCAGAGTTGAAACTTCTCTGAGGTGAGACCCTACCTCACCCTGCTTCTTTTCCTTCACTCTCTTATTTTGTCTGCTTCCCCACAGGCTTCTTCTGGGAGTATTTTCTGAAGAAAATGGTCAGGGATCTTTGGTACCCAACATCTGGGCATATATTGCCACATAAGACCTGAGAAAGCTTTTAAAAGCATTCCAAACACATAAAAGCAGAGCCAAACACGGCTTCCTAGTCTCCTAGTCTTCCTAGTCTGTAATGCAGGTGGTAGTACAGAGATGCATCTATCAGCAGGCAGCACAACATGACCTAAGCTGCACAGCAGTTTAAGATTTAGCTTATGTAGACAGGAAAGGTTAGAGGTATGCAGTAAAGCAGGTTCAGGTGGGAAAAATCTCTAAACAGGCTACAGTGTTTTTAACAATGTGACTAGGCTTAAGAAAGAAAAGAAAAAGGATACAGACAGTCAGAAAAAAGTGAATAGTTTATAAATAATAAAGTCTTTAAAGCGAGAAGTAAAGTAATATTAAAAAAAGAATAAGCTGTGTAGAGATGGGAAATACACAAGGAGTCTGAACCCTATATGATATTGTGTTGTCTTTGAATTTTTGGATTGCTGATAAGCAAATGACAGTTGCTGGGAGACTTGGGATTATGGAAGGGACTGTTGAAATAAAGCAGTCTAGATACTTTAGGAATGCCTTAACTTTAAAATGGAAGTCAAAAAATGTATTGCTTTGAGGAAAAGTTTATGCTTTTGTTTCCACAGGAAATGAAATGCTGTGGATTTATTCAAGGTTAATAATGATCAGATTTGATTGAGGAAGACCCCCCTGGCTACAGATATAAAGAAATAAACCTAGAATAACTACAAGACAGGTGACATATATTTTACCTGCTCAAAATTAAAACACAAAAATCATCTTTGGCTGGCATGTGTACAATGCACAGTCCATACTTGTGTTAATGCAGATATGTAGGTTACCTTTGAAAGTTGGTGTGTTTTCAGAACAAGGGAACCAAACACAAATGAAAATGGGTGGCCCTGGGGATCCAGCCTCTCAGAATGCCTCTGTTTCAGTTTTCTCAAAAGTCTGCATCCAGAACAACTTCAAAGCTGCTATCTAAGATGGTCCAACCTCATGTACTATCCAGCCAAGACTTCACATAAGCTTTACGCTTTCCCATCACATAGAGACTAAACAAAAAAAAATACAGCTAGCTCTCTGAGGACTTAACTATTATCTCAATTTTCTCAGGGTCCCCTAAAGATACCATCACCCCAAGATAACAGAAATCAATCTAGAGAATATGATACCCACATTCCCAAGAGGTGGGGTGGATAGTTTTTGGTCATTTGGTGGGTTATAGATGTTTGTCATTGTTTGGGTTTGTTGGTTACAAGTTGTAATTGGTTATGGTCAGAAAAAAAAGCTGAACAAAGGAGATTAGAATCAGGGATCTCTTTCTGAAGGGAAAAAGAGGGATACAGTATAGAAATGATGAAAAAGGTGGATAATTAAATCTACTTTTGAACAACTACAAATTCAAATATTTTAAATTGGTATGGATTTTTATATAGTGATACAAATTTAATGTTATTTTTGTTATACTCTACATATGTTTCCCCTCTTGTTTAAGGTACTGTAACTATGTAACTCATTTTAAAAGGTTATATAAAGTTTTAGTCTTTAAAAGTTATTTAGGATATTAAAAAATACAGATTAATAGTCATATATAACAATCAAACTTATATTCATGTTAAATATGTTTTTAAGGTTAAACAGAGATATATTTTAAACAGACAGATGGTCTTAAAACACGTTAAAGACCTACAATATGTCATTTAAGATGTTTAATAACTTCAGGCTTTTCACGACAGTGAGACATGTCTGCTCCTGGCAATATCAATCCACTTCATAAAAGGATGATGGGTGTTGAAAAACCTCTGTATGGAGTTTGCTTTCTTTGTGGTAAAATCTAGTCACTGGGCAAAGAAACTGCCCTTGCCTCAACTGCTGACAGAATGCTGTCCAAATTGAAAGGTCAGGACACAAAAGAAAGTGACTGCCAAACTTTGTCGAGACAAGGCAAGACAGTTCTAAAAAAATTTTCTGCATCACAGAAAAGTCTGTCAGGTATTCTAGGCTTGTAGATTGAAGATGGATACTCCAGTGTTGCAGAGGAACCTTGGGGTGACTGTCTGGGCAGTTAGACGTTTCTGTAGTTTCTTAGTTTTGGAAGTGATTTACACTGCACTTCTTGTTTATTCAGGTAATATTATATCTTTCTGGGGTTTTGATGGAGTTGAAGACTAGTTATACTTCTAGTTTTTCTTTGTTATGATAGAAGATAAATTAGGTACAGAACTTTGAACTCATCAATATAAATAATAAAGTATTTTCTCCAAAATTGCCAAACACAAATGGACTAAACATTGTTAATGTAATTCTTACCTGATAATTCTTCTTATTATATATATCTTTACTTATATGTTAGAGTTAACCCTTTCCTTTTTATTTAGACAAAAAAGGGGGGAATGTTGTGGAATAATCTTTTTGTACACTGTGAAGGATTGTCATTCTGATAGGTTCAATACAAAGCTTAATGTAATGGCAATTAGCTAGGCAGGATTTTCAGACACACAAGATGCTGGGAAGGAGAGGGCAGGAGTCACCAGCCAGCCTTTGAGAAACAGGAAAGCAAGAGAGATAGTATGTAGATGTGGTAAACAAGACTTGGGCCAGCACATGGATTAATAGAAATGGGTTAATTTAAGTAATAAGAGCTAGCTAATCACAAGACTAAGCCATCAGCCAAGCTTTCATAATTAATAAGAAGTCTCTGTGTCATTATTTGGAAGCTGGCTGGTAGGACAGAGAAAGACTCACCACCAATGTTAATGTAAAACAGAACTCTTCCTGTGAGATCTGCTTCAGGACTGAGACTTTCCCAGGTAACACAGACAATTCTAAAATTTTATCTGCAATTCTACATGATCTCATATAGATTGGTGGCTCTGCAAACTCTAACCTAAAAACACTAAAACCTACACTTTAGGCCTAGGTGTGTGGCCCTTTGGCAGAACTTCTGCCTAGCACTAGCACGCATAAGGCCCTGGGTTCTAGCTCTGGGTCAGCCAGAAAAGAAAGAAAAGGAAAATCTAGGCTTTGGAAATTACACTTGGATCTATTATTCATGTTACTGGTTATATAACTAGAAATATCTTTAGGTTATAAGAATTTGCCCTCACTTTACATGTTCAGGTTTTAAAGTGTTACATAATCTCTTTGTTTTCTTATCTATAAAATGAAAATAATCATTCCCAACTGTGATATCAAAACTATGATTTACATATTTCTTAGCACAATGCTTAGACTACATAAACATCCAATAGTTGATATGGATTGTTAAGTCAGTGAAGGCTGATGGACCCAAACTAGTTCTTAATATATTTCCCCAATTAGTAGCAAAATGAGAAAGCTGAAGATAATGGAATGCTTTTTATCAAAGCTAAAACATTTTTGCTTTCTTTTTTTCTTAAATGGTAGAGATAATAGATGGTAGTTTTGTTTTTAATAGCTATGCTTCAAATTTTTCAAAGCAGTGATTTATGTTTTGAAGATTTATTTTTATTTTTGTTATCTCTGTGTGTCTGTCTGTGAGTCTTTGTGTCTATGTGTCTGTCTCTCTGTGTGTATCTCTCTGTCTCTGCTCTCTGTCTATGTGTGTCTCTGTCTTTGTCGGTCTCTCTCTCTCTCTCTCTCTCTCTCTCTCTCTCTCTCTCTCTGTGTGTGTGTGTGTGTGTGTGTGTGTTTGTGTGTTCATGATGTATGTGAAGGTACTCATAAAGGCCAGAGGAAGATGTTAGTTACCCTGGAGTTGGAGTTACAAACAGCTGTGCCACCCAATGTGGCTGCTGGGAGTTGAACCCGGGTCTTCTTGAAAAGTAGGATGCACTTTTAGCTGCTGAGTCAGTTCTCTAGCCTCCAAAGAAGAAATTTTATACCTGTTCCCCATTTTTTATTTTTGCATATATATTAATTTCATTACATTTATTAATTATTGTGTGTCTATATGTATGTGTGGATATTAAAGAGCAACTTCCAGGACATGGTTCTGTCCTTTCCACACAGCCTTGGCAGCAACCACCTTTATGCACTGAGACATCTTGCCTCACCCCCTGACAATTTTCATTTGAAATCCAAAAATGTGAGAAGCAAGTTTGTAAGCATTATATCCAATAGACCTGTTATTAAATGAATATTGCTGGGTTTGAGTATTTGTTTCCATTTTTCTGCTGTGATTCTTGTCATATGAGGGTCACATTTGTAACCTGCTCTCTTGAACATAATTCCCAGGATATGCTTGATTGTGTAATTGGTTAAGAGTAACATTATTATAATCATAACCCTGATTCTGCATGTGTTTCTTTTTAATAAGTTTTGAAAAAAATCCTCACTCAGGGCTTTAGTAACTGTTTTCTCACTATATACCAGAATGGCCCAAAAGGAAAACACAGAATCATATTGGTCTTGGCTAATAGCAAGATCCAAAGGACCCCTCTGGTTGGGGTTCTTCTAGGTTCTCTGGTCTCCAAAGAATTGAGCAGAGGAACACAGTTGCAGCAGAAAAAGAAACAGCTTATAAATAATGACACACTTTCAAGGGAGGAAGTGGACCAGAGAAACTTAAGCAGCTCCAAGGCCTGGCTGTGTGGACTGAGGCTTTGGATTTAGGCTTGTTTATGTAGTATAGGATTTTTTTTTTTTTGCTCATCTGGACAGAAAGGACGTTTCCATCCATGCTTTGTGTGTTACATGTAATTCTTTCTACACACAACTCTATGCATTGAATGTCTCACCAGCATCTTGATGAGCCACAGGTCACCCTCAGACAGCCTGGAGTGCCTCTCAGCCTGTGCCAGTAGCAGCAGCTGGTTCTAGTTGGACAGCCTTTCATCTTTCCCAACCTTTTATCCTGGGTAGGGTTTTGTCCAGGACCTTCTGAACCTCACTCTCCATCTGACTCTCTTCTCTCATGAGAGTCTTAGAGAAGATTCTAGAAGTCTACTGGCTCATCTTAACCCATGCACAATTAACCTTTTTCAAGAGAGCATAAAGAATACTGTCTAATTGTATTTCTTTCCCAGTATAAAGAAAGCTATCTTTAAAGAGGTGAGACAGTCTAATCAGCTGCTTCACACTCACCTCCTGAAGGAAATGGATTTGATAAGCCCATCTGGGACTATGGACATAGTAAAATTGATATGGATTCTATGTGTCAGACTCAACCAACTCCCAAGAGTTCTCAGTATTTTATTTTATAAAACAAATTCTTATTTAAATGGCTTTAAAAAGCCATCTTTTAATGAAAATAACAAGTATAAATATTTAACTGTTAAGTTAAACCATATGATAGCTTCATGAGCATTTTCATATGCTTCAATCTAACACTAATTATAAACACTGGCTGGAGTTTATTGATCCAGTATAGAGTTAAAGAGGTCCTGCATCTTAACATGGGTCAGATAGCTGCTTAAATAAACTGCACTCAATTTCAAATATACTTATCTTGGATCATCCAGTCCAGAACCCATGTAAATAAATCTTAATAACTTTTGTAGATTCAAAGATTTCCAGGAAGTTCAAACATACCTAAGTCTTTCTTCACTTTTGATGAACTAGTTCACTATTAATGCCTTTTTCCTACTTTGGGAATGAGACTTCAGGGAATTTCCTAGGGTGAATCTGCCTTTATTTGACATATTTCCACTGCTTACTTTGTCAATAACCTCTTCAGAAAAGCATGAGACACAGGACAGAATATTTGAGCACAAATCAGGTTTGACCATGTACTGACTCTGTTACCACAGACTTTTTTATTACAAGATCCCCATTTCAATACATGCATGGATTATCTTTTTAATCAGTGGCTTCAACCTAAGTTGTATTTCCTTTGGTCATGCTAAGAGAAAAGTAATTATCTGTCCATGTGACTGATTTTCAAGTTGTGTATAATCGCAAATATAGACACATGCACATACAAAAAAAGCCTGTCCATCCACAACCTTCACAAGGTTATATATTCAAATAAATAGACAATCATGCCTGTTTTAAAAACAGAGAGCTTTGCATTCTTAGTTGTGTTCTTATGGTGTTTGTGTGTATCTCTCTCTCTCTCTCTCTCTCTCTCTCTCTCTCTCTCTCTCTCTCTCTCTCTCTCTCTCTCTCTCTCTCAACTATTATAAGATTTGATCTGTCCCAGAAGTCACCAAGTCACAGAATACTACATTGGTGTCTGCAAAGTGTGGGGTAAATTTGTCCCCATTCATTTTCCTTCAGGGAATTGGTCACAATAGCTGTGGTTACCCAACTTGAATCAAGTGATGCTTTGAGTCAAGTTGTTTTTTACTTAAATGAGAAACCAAAGACAGACCACAGTTCACAATAGTCTTAAAAATAACATCTTGGGAATAATCATCACATGCTTCTTTATTACAGGAAATGCATACCAAATGTTGCCTTGTATTTAAACCTGAAAAGTGGGCAGGGTGTGGGCAGACAATTATACCAGAGGCTATATAAAGAGGGCAGGTTTCCATCACTGGTGACAGTTACTCTTAGCACCCCATCTGTTCCTGACTTCCTTTCACATGTAAGCATTAGTAGAGGTGCTGTTGGTTAGTATCACAGAAGCAAATTGATTGTCATGGAACCTCATTCAAATCCTTTTGGCATAATCACATGTCCAGCATGGGTGAAGAGCAAAAACAAAAAAACAGATTTGAAGGGCTGTCTCGTGGTTTCTTAGCCCTGCAAGCAGAGACATGAATTTAATTTCAAGGCCTCCCAAACAGGGAGATCCTTGTATGATTCTCTCCACCTCCTGGAACATCATGCTGAGTAAGAGCTAGGGTAGATGGCAGAGTCAGCTAGATCATTTGTGGGTCTCAGTGTGAAAGAAAAGTACAGGACACCTCGTTCAGAAAGTGTGTCATGAAGTACCATAGGGGCCGGGGTGATAAGACTTTTTCTTTTTTTCTGCAGTTTCGTTCTTGACTCTTCGTAGTAGTTCTCATGTGCTATTATATTGAATTATATTCTCAGTAGGGAAAAATTAAAAATTTAGATTATTAGTATTGAATGTTCCACTCATCTTACATAGCATGGTGTGAGTTATGAATGCAAATATAAGAATATTTGTGGAAACACCAAAATTATGTAATTTACATCTCATACATTTATGTGAATTTTGCCCTTCCCAGAAGTGTGGAAATGCTACACTAAGCTAATTCAACTGTTTTTATCTCACTTCTTAATAGACACACATTCTATCATCACTCTGCATCTGTGGCTTTCTGACGAAGAAAGGAGTGAAAGGAAAGGAAACCATGGGTTTCCCAATTGTATTTTTTCCTGCTAGTCATTGTTTTTTAACATAGGTAGCTCCTATACAGAAGTAGTAATCACATAGTCCTCCACATTTCTTAAAAGATCATTGCTCTTCTTGAAGTTGGTGCAGGTACTGGCTCAGACAAAATGGGACAGCTTTTAGCCAGGTGGTGGTGGCGCACACCTTTAATCCCAGCACTTGGCAGGCAGAGCCAGGCGGATCCTTGTGAGTTCAAGGCCAGCCTGGGCCATGAAGCCCTGTCTCAAAAAAATCAAAAAAAAAAAGAAAGAGAGAGAGAGAAAGAGAAAGAGAAAAAGAAAGAGAGAGAGAGAGAGAGAGAGAGAAAGAAAGAAAGAAAGAAAGAAAGAAGGAAAAAGAAAGAAAGAAAGAAAGAAAGAAAGAAAGAAAGAAAGAAAGAAAGAAAGAAAGAAAGAAAGAAAGAAAGAAAGAAAGAAAATGGAACAGCTTTTGAGGGAGTTCCATGAATTCTCATACACTGTATGTACTCTGGGATTTTATGTTCAGTGTGCATTATGAATGCCAAATGTTGAGGCAGCAAGAACCAAAAGACATACATAGCAGACACACCTGCTTGTCTCACATTATCCTACCAACTTTCACTAATGGAACACAAGTAAGCAGTCAGTTTTCTCATCACCGTAGACGAAATACCTGGAAAATGGAAATCCACTTTGCCAATTTAAAAAGCATTATTCTTTTGCATATATGATGTGTGTGAGTCGTGCCCATGTGGCACCATGTACATGTGGAGATCAGAAGACAATTTTGTGGAATTGGTTGCCAGGCTTTCATAGCAATTATTTTACTCACCAAACCATTTCACTGGCCTTGGGAAACTACTAACAGGAGGAAAGGGCATATTTTGGCTCACAGTTTCAGACCATTGTGTTAGATGGAGTGGAGCAGAGCAGAACAGTTTAAATATAGTGAATGAGAGGCAGAGGGTGAAAGAGAGACCACCTAGGACAAGACATATCCTGGAGGGTTGTCCCCAGAGACATCCATTCCCCAGCTAAACCTCACTGCCTAAAGTTTCCAGAACCTCTCTACTCAGTGCCACCAGCAGATAATGGGGTTAACCTTTAATATGTGTCTGTTTGGCAGAAACTTCATATCCAAACCATAACATGTGCAAAGATAAAATTATTAAGAATTTCAAGAGAGTGGTATCTTGCATGGATTCAAGTACAGCACCCTTCTATGGGATAAGCCACTCGATGTCTATACAGATTGTATACCCCTTAAATCAGCTTGGATCATTCATTTCTTTTTGTGCATCAGCATTCATTGAGCATCAGATATTTATGACAAAAAGGTGAATCAGAGAATAAGAGTTGTGCCGTGCATCAAGTCTTTTTTTTTGAGACAGGGTTTCTCTGTGTAGCTTTGCGCCTTTCCTGGAACCCACTTTGTAGACCAGGCTGGCCTCGAACTCACAGAGATCCGCCTGCCTCTGCCTCCCAAGTGCTGGGATTAAAGGCGTGCGCCACCACCGCCCGGCGTGCATCAAGTCTTAGAGTTGCTGTTGGGGTATCTGTTATATTTTTTTTCCAATGGAAGTATGAGTTGCTTATCTCCTAACACAATGGAAACAGTTGTAAGAGGATATATAGCACTTTTTGGATATATACAATGTGGGGCACTAAATTACAGTCCCTTGACATATGGGGGGAAATTCAGGATTTATGTAGCTGAGACTTAATGCCAAACTTATGACTCAATTTGACATTCAGAAAATAATACCCAGAAGGTTTGTTGTAAACACACTACAGAGAATACAAAGTGAGTTCTAGCAATGTTTCTAAACAGAAAACTAGTGAATCCTTCCAATAGAAGGATTATTCAATTTGTAGTGGCAGAAAACAATGATTTTAGCTTGTTTTATTTTGGTTTTAATTGTGGTAAATCCCCCCAAAATAAAAACTTCCATTTAACTATTTGTAAATGTACACTTCAGTAATGTTAAGTAAGTTCACAATGATGAGCAACTGATCTCCAAAACTTTTTCATCTTACAAAACCAAAGCTCTGTGATCATTTTTCCTCCATTTTCTGTCCACTTTCTCTTCCCCTCCAGCTCCTGGCCAGGGCCATTCTACTGTCTGTTTTCTGAGTCTACTTTAGAACTGCGCATTATTTATCCTTTTGATATAGGCTTTTTCATATAGCACAATGTCTTCAAGGCTCATTCCTGTTGTAGCAAATGTCAGAATTTCCTTCCTTCTCATGCGCATAAGGCACTTTGTATGGTCATCTGTCAATAGATGTGTGTGCTTCACATCTTGCCTATTCTAAACTCTGTTGTTATGAACGTCTTTGAGATCTTGCTTTCGTTTCTTTTGGACACATACTCAGAAGTGATATTGCTGGGGAAAATAATTCTTTTAAATCATACTAATCCATATCCATTGATAGATAACATGATATTTGGATGTGTCAGGAGTTGTCATGGCTAGTTTTACCAACCTGACAGAATCTAAAATCACCTGGAAACAAGCCTCTGGGAATGCCCAGGAAGGGTTATCTTGAGTAGGTTAACTGATGTGGAAAGGCCAATCTCATTTGTGGGTGGAACTATTTCCTGGGGAGTATCAGTGGACTGTGTAAGTGGAGAGGAGATGAGGAGCAAATGTGCATTCATCCTTCTCTGCTTCCTGACTATGGAGAGTGTGACCAGTGGCTTCAAATTCCTGCCATCTTGACTTCCCTCCTGTGATGGCTTTCCCCTTGAATTGTGAGCTCTTTTCCTCTTAAGTTGTTTTGGTCAGAGTATTTTATTGTAGCAGTATGATAGGAAACTATGACATAAAATGGTATAAGATGTTAGGCTCTTGTGGTGATCAACCTGACCGTGTGGTTTATAGGCCTTTGGAACTGTTTTGTGGCTAGAATATGGCAGAGTTTGTTATGATGGGCTACAAAAGCCATTGAATAGTGGAAGCAGAGCTTAATTGGACATTCTGGGAGCTGAGAGAAATGCAGAGAGTGGAGGCCCAGCTCATTAAGTTTCAGAGTAGAATAAGGTCTCTTTCAGAAACTGGGCTAGGGTCCATTCACATGGTGTTTTAGTCGAGAATCTGGCTTTTTTCATATTGTGTACTGGATGAAATTAAATGTAAAGATACTGGACTAATTTGTCAGACAGGGGAAATTTCAAAGCAGGAGAATATTCCTGTTAGTGCTGAGAAAGCAGTTATGACTGCTAAAGAGAGCAGCAGCACTGACGAGAAGCCTCCTGTGCTGTACTGGGACAATAGGGACGGTGTTCTCAGAGAAAACTGTAAATGGAGTTTCTGTCCTGCCAGCAACTCCCAAATATCCAGCAGCTGCTACCCAAATTATCACACAGAAGCTTATGTTAATTATAAATGATAGGCCAGTAACTCAGACTTATTACTAACTAGCTCTTACACTTAAATTAACCCATAATTCTTATCTTTGTTTAGCCATGTAACTTGGTAGCTTTTCTCAGTATAACATTTTCATCTTGCTTCCTCCGTGTCTGACTGGTGACTCCTGACTCTACCATTCCTCTTCCCAGAATTCTCCTAGTTTGTCTCTAATACTCAATTTCTTCCTGCCCAGCTATTGGCTTTGTTATTAACAATGAGCATAATCAGCAGCAGAAAACTCTACCCTTCAGAGGGTCCACCTTTGGAAGACTTGGATTAGTTTTACAGAAGAAAGCCTAAAGCAAAGAGATTCCCTGCTTCTTGAAAGCAACTGCCTAGGAAAGTCTTCCCCCAGGGTCAACACATAGAAGCTGATACAGCAGTGCTCCAAGGTGGTTAGCTGCAGAACTTGGCAACATTATCCATGTGGTACTGGTTTTGTAGGCATCAAGGATGCAAGATACAGGGAGTCCATGACAAACATCTGAGGACAGGCAATGTGTGGCAGGGTTAGAATCTTGGCAAAGAGACCATCAGAGGCAATTTCATGACGCTGTGAAGGTGAAACCTACGTTTCAGTGGAAACACTGGGATATTGAAGATGGGATTTCCACCAAAAAGAGCCATAGGCACAGAGTGCCCAGCCTAAGCTAGAAGCTGTGTATATTTTAGGTGGCAGGGATGGAGGAGTGGGGCCATTCAAGCTTTTTTTTTTTTTTTTTGGTCATTTTCTTTGTAAGCCTAGGCTTTAACAGCTGAGCCATCTCTCCAGCCCTGTTCAAGCTGTATTTGTTTTGTTTTGTTATGTTGTGTTTTTTGTTTGTTGGTTTGTTTGTTTTTTACCTCAATTGATTTGATTATATTATGAGCCCCAGATATTGGACAAGGAACTGCAGGATTTAATGTATTCTCTGATGGATTCTGGTTTTGCTCTGGTCTGCTCATTTCTCCCTATGTCCTGGTTTTTTCCTTTTAAAACAGGAATGTTTACTTTACATATAACTTTTTAAAATAGGAACACACAGTCAAGAGACTCTGGAATTTAAAACATCAGAATTGTTAAAGACTATGAGGACTTTTCAGTTTGGACTGGATCATTTTGTGTTATAATATGGTCATGAGCCTGTGGGGACAGGGATAGAATATTATGCTTATAAGTAATGTGATTGGTAGAGTTGTTATGGTTACTGTTAATCATGAACTTGATGCTATCTGGAATAACCTGGAAGACTATAACCACTTGTCTATGAGAAATTTTCTTGATTATGTTAATTGATATGAGAAGACCCATCTTACTTGTGGGCAGGACCTTTCCCTGGGGTAGGGGATGCTAGACTATATAAGTAGGGAAGGTGGCCTGAGAAGCAAAGAGACATTACTCTCTACCTCTCAATGATGGATACAATGTGACCAGCAGGTACCACCTTGATTTTCCCACTCTGATTGACTGTACCTTGAACTGTGAGACAATCCAAATCTTTTTTTTCCATTAAGTTGCTTTTATTAGAGTATTTTATCACAGTAATAGGAAAAGAAACTAAGACAGGAGCCTATTAAGAGCTAAAGAACTAAGAGAAAGACTGTAGAAGTACTTGCTTTAAAGAAGTATATGTGAGGGTTGGGGATTTAGCTCAGTGGTAGAGTGCTTGCCTAGCAAGCACAAGGCCCTGGGTTTGGTCCTCAACCCTGGAAAAAAAGTATATGTGTATCCTTGCAGTTGTTGTACAAGTGGCCTTCTAAATTGGAAAGACACAGTTATTAATTAAAATAAACATAAAGACAAGCTGGAGAAATGGCTCAGAGGTTGAGAGTACTGACTGTTCTTCCAGCGGACCCAGGTTCAATTCCCAGCATCCTCATGGTGGCTCACACCTGTCTGTAACTCCAAGATCTGACACCCTCACACTGACATACACACAGGCAAAACAACAATGCACATACAATAAAATAAAAATAAATAAATTATATTTTAAAAAAGACAGACTCAACAACAAAGAACACTGGAATGGAGCCAAATGAAACTAAAATAAGTACACCGAAGACATGAAGAAGAAATAGTGAACTAGAAGTTAGTTTTGGAAAGTATAACATTCAAGAGACTGTTTATTGGTTTGTAACTCAGCATTTGGAGAAATGCAAAAGAATCCTCTGTGGAAAAATAGCAACCTTAAGAGAGGAACAATGTTCCTGCTGAGATAGCACTACATCACCCTAAAGTAACCCCTGGAGAATATGTCTATGTTCAGTGCTTGAACAGTCAACCCTAGAAGCCTTACCAATGCATCTTAGACCTATTGTATGTTATGGATCATTTAATCCAGCTTTATAAATAAAAAATGAAGAAATCTAGGCCTAGATATGTTAAAGGACTCCCCCACTACCAAAACACTGGCTTGTGTTAGTAATAGGATTATATTTTCCTGTTCTAATAGTAAATGTGTTAAGAACCTCAAAGCCCCACTCATAGAATCAACCCCACAATTAACTGACAGTACAAATAAAGTAGCTCCAACCTGAAAAGACACGCACTTCTCGAACATTCTGTGTTAATATCCTTCCTCTACATTAGGATAATTCAAGTCATTAATACCTAAGGAAACTCCTGAAAAAAACTAAACTATATACTCCAAGTAGGATTATATGTGGATTGGTAAGAATTAACTTATCAGATTAGTCACTTGCAACCTTGTCAAACATGGATCTCTTGATATTGAGGAACAGTGTTTCAGGATCTGGATTTTTTATTGACATATTATAGAATATATGGAGAAGTAGATAAGGGAAAAATTGATTGAGCTAGACACACAAAGAGTTCTGTTTGGGGGCCTGTAGGAGAGAGAAAACATTGAACAAGGAGTAAAGAATGTCTAAAGAGAAGTTATAGGAAGGATGTCAAGGAAAAATTCATTTGCTTAACAGTTTTCTCATGAAGAGCTACTAAGGATGCAATGGTTAAAAGATAAATATTCACTGTGTGGAGTATGAAATAATTTTTCATCACCTAATAATCTCTAAGACAAAAGAGGTGGATTTGCAATGTAAAGCTTTAAAAGCAATCTTTAAACTGTCTCTACAGCCAAGTGTGGAAATGGAAAAATAGGCGTTCCCTGTGTTGCTCATCACAAAAGGATATGGTAGACACCCTAGTAAAGAAGTATAGGTTAACAAGAGGCAAGTATAGCAAATATGTTAGTGTGCACATGTGCACAGGAGATGCACAAAATATGAAAAGTAAAATAGAAAGGGCCAGATGGCTAAAGCTTAGACGTCTTTTCATGGGGGACATGGAAATTGGAGGATAGTAAAAACTTCAGGAACTTCACTGCAAACAAAGGATGTCTTAATACTCAGGCAGTCTCCAGGTAATCTCTGGAGCTGTCCTTGGGAGCCTAGATAAAATTCTGTCAGGGTGGGGTGACACTTTTAGTCTCCTGTCTTCTCTTGCAGTTAATCTTTCCTAGTTATTTGACAAGATTTCCTGGAGTAGGAGTTTAAGACAATTGCATCTCTTTTGGAAGAAGCTTTCTCAGTCAGATAAAGGAACTTCAGAGAAGACCTCTCCCAGTACTTCAGAGAGAAACAAAGGAATGTTCCAGAAACTTTGATTCTGAGGTTTTGGTTTTTTTTTCATCTTAGCATATCAAAGTCCCACACCTTAGATATCAATTTCTGAGCTCCAACACCATTGTAATGCTCCTACTTGATAATGAAAAACTAAACGTGGCTAAGATAGCAGCCATGTTCATATAAAGCAATGGGAAAGAAAAATAAAAGAAAAAAATTTCTGATATTCTACCAACAGTGGAGTCACCCAATGAATAGACAGTTAAAGCAGATGCATATTGAAATGGATGGTTTGGCTGAATACGGGCAGAATTAGTATTTATTTTTGTTACCTTATCTTTATTTTTCTTATACCCATGTGCTGTGTATTGATTCAGCCATTAGAGGCCATGAGGGTTCAGATAAGCTCAGGGAAAGCCCACAGAAGTGGTAGCTATTTTCCATTCTCTGCGTAATGCATGTGTGTTTTGCAGTACACCATGTAGTGTAGCTGATTCACTGGTCCCAACTCCCAACACCCAGGAATTTTTAGAGACGCCAGGATCTTTGGGTTCAGTCACAGCAAAACTCATACCACATCTGATGTCTGTATAGAGAATTTGTTTCAAACAATTCTGAAGGCATCTGTGAATGACAAATTGGCTCTTGGGTGTATTTATGTGGTGAGGGTAGATGGAGAGAGGGTTTACTATCCAGGAAGTCTTAGAACTCAAAGAAATTCCAAATGAGAACAGAGTGACTTGGCTAGATGTGATGGCATATGCTGGTGATCCTGGCACTCTGGAGGCTGAAGGAGGAGATATAGAAGTGAAGTCATCCTGAGCTGTATAGTGAGATCCTGTTTTGTTTGTTTTTTAAATACTGTGATCAAAATATTTACAACAGCACCGTATTACCTGACAGAAACAAGAAAGAGGGGATTTATTTTGGATAACAGTTTGTCTTTTTAAAAATGTATTTCTAATTATGTATATGTATGTATAACAAAGAGGGCATCAGATTCCCTTGGAGTTTGAATTATATGGGTGCTAGGAAACAGACTCAGCTCTTCTACAATAGCAGGAAGCACCTTAACCACTGAACTATCTCACCAGCCTATCCACCTGTTCTTCCTTCCTTCCTTCCTTCCTTCCTTCCTTCCTTCCTTCCTTCCTTCCTTCCTTCCTTCCTTCCTTCCTTCCTTCCTTCTTTTCTTCCTTCCTCCTAAAATGATCTTTTACCCTGTAACCCAAGATGGCCTTAAATTCATGATACTCTTTCTATCTCAGCTTCCCAAATGCCAAATACGACCACAACACCCAGCTTTAGCTCACAATTCCAGGAGATCCAGTCCATCTTTACAAAGAGGTCATGAAGGAATTGATCAGGTCACATCATGGTAACAAGGAAACAGAAAAAGGTAGTATAAGAAGAGCCATAGCAAGCTATAGCCCCAAGGACATGTCTCCACTCATCTATCTCCAATTAGGACCTATCTCCTACCTTTCATCACATTGTAATAATGTCACATTATGATCCAGCAAAGAATTAATCCATTCATTATAAACCATTCTAACCATCTTTACAGAGGTCCTCACAGACAGACTGCAAAGTAGGCTTCATTAATTTCCTATGTGTTGATTAGTTAAAACCCAATTAAGTAGAAAATCAAGATTAGCTATCATAGACACTATATCCTCACTGCCTTATACAACTTCTACTATTCCCTGGTTGATCTCTGTTCCTTTCTTGCTCCCTACCTACTCACTAACATCACATCAGATGGCACCATGAACGGTTTCCACACAGGGACTCCTTTCTTTATACTATAACATGGTTAAATCATTTCCATTATCATTCCCCATTTACTAAATGAAGAAAGTGAAATATAGAGAGGGGAAATGAATTCTCCTAGACTACAGACTGAGTGAAGAGGTAGGAATCAGATTTTGTTTTGTAAAACTGCAAAGTTTCAGGTTGTTGCCACAAATTGCTTTGTGGCATCAGCAATTATTATTATTTTTTTAATTCTGGGAATTGAGGAGACACCTCCTTCCTCCTTTTCATATCCTATTTCCTCAACTCCACACTTTGAGGCCTCAGGACTGAGCTCCCCTCAGGAAGGACTGGACTTTGAGGAAATAACCCCTTAGACTTTGTTCACTGACAGCCACCGAAGGTCAAGGCTGAGTCCTTTTGCACGCAGTGCTCTCTCTGCCTTGGGCCCAAGGCCTGGAGTCTGAATGTCTGCTCCAGAGTTTCCATTCCCAAGGGATGACTGCCCAGGAGAGATGGCCATCTGGGAACGACCTTCCTGATGTTCCTTTGGCTACACATTTTGTTGATTTCCTTAAGTGTGTTTTCTTATGGGGTTTCTGTTTCTTTTCTGGCTTGGTTTGAGACTTTACTTCATTTCTGTTTATTTCTTATTATTTGGCCCAACACATTTGTTTTCGTTGGTTTTTTTTCCCCTTCTCAGACTCCTGGCCTGCATGACCTGTGGCTCATTTTGCCATACAATATGCCACCCTGTCTGTGTGTTTTGTCTGAAGTTTTTAGAAGCCCAAACTTAAACGCCATGACAAGGGGATGGGGGTGGGGGAAATTAACTTAAGCCTTTCCACTAAGACAAAGAGAAATTGTGAATGAAATGCAAAGACAGGATTGGAATTGTGATGAAAACTGTTTCAATGATACATCTAAAAAGTAGTAAGAATTTGGGCATGGTGTTTCGTGCCTATAATCTAAGCATCACAGCTGAAGCAGAATTGCTATGCACTTAGGACCAGATAGGCAACAGAGTGAGACTTTTGTTTAAAAAAAATAACAAGAAAATTGAAAAAGGAAAGAAAGAAAGCAAATATCTCTGGCCCTTTTGCTTTGGAGATCTAAGGATAAGGCAGAGAAGGCTGTGTGATCACCATCTTAGGGACAAGAGATACAACTCTCAGTCAGGGGAGTGTGGACCAGCTAGGGTGGAGTAGAGAAAGCACTAGGTACACTCAGTTATTTCCCATAGAAAATCATCTGTGTACCACATTGGATATATTATACCCATGTATCCAACCTCTAGTTCAAAATAATCATCTAAAAATTAAGCACACACACACACACACACACACACACACACACACACACACACACACACACACACACAGCTAGTTTGAAGTCTTTCTGGACTTAATTAGTTTTCTCACACATCCAAGAAAGTATTATGGAGAGTTTCAGAAGAAAAGATGGGTTACTAAATAATACAATAGATTCTGGTTTTAATGCTTGTAAGGGAGAAAAATAAAACTCACATAACAGGCTTCCTGGCTTACAGTGGAAAATATCTCCAAATATCACAAAATTTACAGAAGAGAAGCCCCACTCAAATAAATTGCAATAATTACTAAATAAAGAAGACAGCGGGGTGCTTCAAAACAGAGCTGTGATGTTCTTGAATTTATTTAGAAGTTTTAATAGTTTTCTATGTGCTAAGGTGTTAGAAGGGAAGAGGTTTAAGTTTAGATCCTAGCTGTGCCAACTTACTAGCTGAGTGATTGTTACAGTTTGCTTCTCGGCTGGGAGCACTCTTTTGGGAGGTCTGGCCAATGTTAGACAAGAGGGGGCTTAGAAAGAAGGAAGTGACTGGAGACATGCATTTGAAGGTTATACCTGGCCCCTTCCTCATGGACCTGTCCACCACAAAGAGAACATCTCCCGACATGTATTCCTGCCACCATCATGTTCTGTCTCACTTTAGGCCCAAAGAGGTAGAGCTAAAGGACTGAAAGCTGCAGTTCCTGAAACAATGAGCATAATAAAGCATTTCTGCCCTTCAGTTGTTTCTGTAAGCTATTTAGTCACAATGACGAAAAGTCTGACTCATACGATGATGTTGGGTCACAGTGGGGTTCAAGTGAGATCATGTATATAGAGTGCTTAGTGCAACACTGAGATATGATATCTTTTTAATAAGTGGCTATTATACCACCACATGAATTGCCAGTTAGCATTTGTCTAGCCTTTTATGCATATAGCCTAAAGAATCACAAATATCGTTTCACACATACTTAGAATAAGCCTTGAAGAAAATTTGTCTTATCATTTGCCTAATTTTATACTTATAGAAACTAAGTGAAATTTGTCGTCCCCCAAAAGGCATTTGGCAAACAATAGGATGAGAATCAGAACTAAAGCTGAAAGATCTAGCAGTTTCTTTGCAGTTTCCTCTCCTAGATTCATCATGTCCCCATAGATATAGTGGAGAGAGCCTAACACAGGGCCTGGTGGATCAGGAGGCCTTTCCAGAAGTAACATGAAAAATCAGAAACATATCAGTGTGTGTAGGAAGGGGAGAAGGAAGACAGCAACGAACAAAACTTCCCACACTGAGGTCTTCTCTTCACCATCTGCCTTCTTTCCCAAAGAGTGTCAATGTCTAGGGTCTCATTGCAAGGTCTCCACAACTGTTCTAATTGGACAGGTGGAGTTAGGTAGACATGTGTAGCACACAGCACTCAGCAACGAAAGAAAGATGCCCAAGGACAAATTAAGTCCATCCATACCTATTACTTGTGTCAGTCAGCATTGGGTGTTAGTATGTTTATAGTGATCATAGAGCACAATTGTTCTATATGCAAGTGATCCCTGATTTATGATGGCTTCTCTTACGATTCTTCAACTTTGGAATGGTGTAAATGTCATATGTATTCTGTATAAATTGCATTTTATGCTTTCAATTTAGATCATCTTTTGGAATGACACTATATAGCCTGATCCTCTCTCATGGTGTCAGGCAGTGGTAGTGACTGCAGTTTTCAGTCAGTCCCATAACTATGGGGGACAGGGCACATAACAAGGGAAACTACAGTGTGGTGTGTTGCAGATTAAGTGTATTGGGTCCTTCCTTCCTTCCTTCCTTCCTTCCTTCCTTCCTTCCTTCCTTCCTTCCTTCCTTCCTTCCTTCCTTCCTTCCTTCCTCATTTCTCCCTCCTTCCCTCCCTCCTCTCTTTCTTTGAGACAAAATATCACTTTAGTTCTGTTTAGCCTAGAACTCTTTGTAGAGCAGGCTGGCCTCAAATACACAGAGATCCTCCTGACTCTTGACTCTTGAGTGCTGGGATTAAAGGCATGTGTCACCATGCCTGGTTTATTCAATACATTTTTAATATATTTCAAGTTAGAGTGGGTTTATTGGGACATAACCTTGTCATAAGTTGAGGGATATCTGTAATTAATAAATAAACGCTGGAGTGCTAAAACAAAAAGCTAAAATTCATGAATAGTGCTCAATTTTGACTGGGCATGACAATAGTTCGGAGACTTTAAGAGCCAGGGTCAACTTGGAAAGTAATTCTAAATCCAAGTTCTTGCAGGGCACCCAGTTCTGTTGTACTGTCTTTTCTGAGACAGGTCGGAGAGGGGAACAGACTCACTCTAGTGGTTATTGTCATTGCTATTATGGATTTTTGGTGTGTTTGTGAGTACCTTACATCTTCCTCTTTCTGGTAATAGTGTAGCTATTTCTTCTTGGGGGATGCTCCTTCATGACTTTATCCATGTGAGTTTTGAGAGGCTTCCCTTCATATCCTAGCCATTTGTTCAGAGAAAAGTAAGAAGCCAGGGCCTGGACACATACTTTCCTGTGTACACGGAGATGACTCAGGTCATTCCTTGTTTTTTTGTGAATAGATCTGAGATGGAGAAGTTTCCTCCCCCTCCCTGGTCCTAAGATCTTGCGAATATAAACCTAAAATGGCCAGGCTTCCGATGAAAACCAGCATCATTACTAGATGACAATGGCAGAAACATAGAAAGAAGGTGAAATGTGGTCCAACTGGAATTGGCTTCTCTGTTCTTAGGTGTCCCTGTGGCCAGCTTCATCAATGTCCTTGTATCTGAAGCTAATACGAGTTGTGTTCCTGTCACTTGTAACCTGACTGATAAGGAGGGAAATTTCAAGTAAGAACACTCAGACAAAGCAATTGATAAGAACATAAGGAAAACAGACATAACATATTACACATCCACCAGAGAAA
Organism: Peromyscus maniculatus bairdii; assembly: GCF_049852395.1. Taxonomy (NCBI): domain Eukaryota; kingdom Metazoa; phylum Chordata; class Mammalia; order Rodentia; family Cricetidae; genus Peromyscus; species Peromyscus maniculatus. The sequence continues at coordinate 127,262,345 of NC_134875.1, read as the reverse complement.
TTTTCAGAGAAATATGAGCCAAGCAATTGAAACAAACAAAAAAAACTAGATTAGAATTCTTTGTGAGCTGAGCTTCTCAATAAAACAAATTTGCATCTATCATCTTTACATTTGTTCATATACTTTTTTTTTGTTGTTGTTGTTTTGTTGTTTTTTCAAGACAGGGTTTCTCTGTGTAGCTTTGCACCTTTCCTGGAACTCACTTGGTAGCCCAGGCTGGCCTCGAACTCACAGAGATCCGCCTGCCTCTGCCTCCCCGAGTGCTGGGATTAAAGGCGTGAGCCACCACCGCCCGGCCATATACTTTTTTCCCATGGTATTTTAGAAGATTTACAAACCTCTAGAAACTCAGTAGAAACTGTTATCTAAAGGCTGTATGATGCTACTAATGGTGATGACAGTGCTAGGGACTATTTCCCCTGAGCCACTTGCTAGCTGTGCATTTTATTTGATCTCTGCAAGTCATAGATACCTTATTTATAATACTTATATCATAAAAATGCTGAAATAAGAGGGGAATCAAGAATATTCAGATGAATCCTATGTACAATGCTCCTGGTACAATGATGGCTCTGATTGCTATTCAATTTTCATCAACATCATTAAATTAACTAAGATGCTTATTGGTTGATTCACTGATGCACAAATGTCATACATTTAAGTCTCACAATCAATATACAGATCAAATATATATTGTATAATATATAGATATAAAAATATATATTAAATAGGTCCTCACTATATAACCTTAAATGGACAATATTTGTTCTGTAGCCCAAGCTGGCCTCAAACTCATGGAAATCTGCTTATCTTAGTCTTCCAAGTGCTGGAATTAGAGGTGTATACCACCAGGTAGTCCTAGTTTTAATATTTAATTTTGAACATGTCCTTCTGATGATACTTCATTGCATTAATACAGGAGCCCTCTGGTGGTCAAAGTAACTTCTAGAACACATGCAAAACATTACCTTTATTTAAGTGTTATAAGAATTCATATGAGAACATTATGATCTCCATTTCATCAAAATAAACAAGAAGTAATAAGCTTACATACAGCATTATGAGATAAATTGTGTCCTCTAACTTTCATATGTTAAAGTCCTAATCCTTTGTATACCAGAGTTTGACTATTTGGAGATAGGTCCTTTAAAGAGATAATTGACTTAAAATAAAGTAGTGAGGTGAGGTCCTTGGAGTTTTTTTTTTATGCTTTGCTCTTTGGGGGCCTGCCACCCAGCTCTCAAATAAATACATGGAGATTTACTGTTACTTATAAATGCCCGGCCTTAGCTTGGCTTGTTTCTAGTCAGTTTTTCTAACTTAAATTAACCAATGTCTCTTCTATATTTTGCCTCTGCACTTTTTACCGTTCTTTATTCTGTATGTCTTTCTTTTTTTCTTACTCTGCAGATGGCTGTTTCGCTGAGTGACTGGCCCCTGGCATCCTCCTCTCCTTTTCTTGCTTTTCTCTCTTTTTCTCCTATTTATTCTCTCTGCCTGGCAGCCCCACCTATCCTTCTCCTGCCTAGCCATTTATTAGACCAATCAGATGTTTAGACAGGCAAAGTAACATAGCTTCACAGAGTTAAACATATGTAATATAAAAGAATACAACAGATCTTTGCATCATTAAACAAATATTCCTCAGCACAAATGAATGTAAAACATCTTCAACTAATATTCCATACCAGGTCCAAATCCAGTATGATAGGTGTCCCTATAGGAAGAGGAGGTTAGGATAAGATATGCACAGACAGAACATACAGTGAAAAGGTGGCCATCTTACAAATTAATGAGTGAGGCCTCAGAAGGATTCAACCACCCCTATAATTTGTTCTGCTATTAAAATGTGAAAGTGGATATAAAATATCTTTATTTCAGACTTCCCCTCTCTAGAACTATGTCAAAATAAGTTTCTGTTGCTTAATCTACATGTTGTGTGGTACCTACCACATACAGACAGAGATCCTGGTCAATAGATTACATCAGTTTTAAAGTAAATTGCTTCAGCATATTCTCTGAGGTCTATTGAATATAACCCGAAATGCTGTACAGTGTAAGCATGATGTTAATGAGTTCAGAATAAATAATTTCTTTCTAGATGCAAACCTCATGATATTTACCTTATTTCAGGCTCAAATATTAACTACTGAAAATGGTATCAAGAGAGCTATTTGAGTAAAGCAAATAGCCAGGTTACTTCAACAATATACATAAAAATAATAGAAGTATCATCTTCATTAATCCTATAAATAATTCTAATATCAAATAATATTTTCATAATTTGATAACTTGCTCACATTTCTTCCTAAAGCTTAATATGAGCCCTCTTATCATTGCTATTTTTGTTTTAGTTTGTAAAGGTGACAAAGTAAGAAGTTGATGCAGAGAAACAGTTCAATTCAAACCTAGGCTTCTTGGCTCCTCTCACCCACTTGCTCCTGTGTTATTGCTTTACATAAACCCTGATTGCAACGACCTCAAAAGCACCTATATCAAATCTCTTAATCAGGGGAATGGCAGCCAGTTGTTCACCAACTCGTGTTTACAGATGGAACAAAACAAGCACAGCTCTTAATCCATGAAAGGAGACGTGAAAGTCATATGAGATCTCCTTTCCAAAACACCAACTTGGAGACATACAGATCTGAGAAGGTTTCTACACCAGTTAAGAAGATGAGAATAAGTGAGGAATCTTCTCATCCTTAAAATTCCCTGTGGTTGTTTTGCAGTCAGCCTAATTGTCCCCCCAAAGGCAAGTCTCATATCCAAGGTTTTGAGAAACTGCAGTTTTGAAACTGGAGTTAGGCTGGTAATGGCTTCATCTGTACTGCCTTGCCAGACTTCTTTTTTTGTCATTATTCCCTAAACAGTACAGTGCAATAACTATTTCCATTGAGTTAACATTGTATCAGGTGTTAGAAGTCACTAAGAGACAACTGAAAGTCTGCAGGAGAATGTATGTAGGCACCATGTAAAAACTGTGCCCCTTTATATAAAAATTTGATGATCTGAATTTTGCAGCAAGGTCTTGGATCTAATCTCCTGTGGATAGTGAAGAATCATGCATTTAATAAAAACTAGTGTGTTTCTCCATGTTCAGAGAAGTATATTTTTTAGGAGGGATCCCAACATAACTTGTTCTTAGTTTGTTGTTCATCTCTTGAAAAACAGACTTGTGTTACTTTTTCAACATTGACAAATACCTAAGAAAAACAACCCAAAGGAGAAAAGGTGTGTTTTGGCTTGTGGTTTCAGCCCAAGGTCAATTGGATACATCACTTTGAGCTTGAGAGGAGATAGAATATCCTGGCAGCGGCAGCATGTCACAGATATTCCTCACCTCATGTCAGTCATGAAGCAGGAGGAGAAGGGACAGGAGACAGATAAGTCATTCCAGGGCATGCCCTGGGGGCCCTACTTCCTCCTACTTTCTACAACCTTCCCATAATACTGTCATATTCTGAATCCATCAAGGGCTTAAATAATCGATTATATCAGAGCCCCAAGGATGCAATCATTTCCCCAAAGCCCATCAGCTGACAAGACTCCAACATTTAATACTGTGGAAGACAGTACATATTCATTCAAATCATAGAAAGACCCTCAGTTTCATTTTAATAGAAACTAAGTAAATAAGAATTGATAGAGAAATTATTTAGCAAGTAGAATTCAACACTAGGAACATGTTCTCATGATAGATAATTAAATTTAAATGGATGAAACTAATGCATGAAATAAAGCAATGTCTGATTGACATGAAGTCCATTCATCCATCATGATTTAATCTAGGTCCAGCTGGTGGTTACTTTTACCCTTTCTGTGAAAAGAGAATGTGTTGAGGATTTTATTGTGTAAATGAGAATGAGTGAAAGCACTTTCATCTTGCATATGCAAAAACAATTGTTTTAAGAAACCTTGGCTCATTTGTTATAAACTAGACATACCTAACCCATTATGCAGGTACAAAAAAGCCGTGTGCTCAGTTTGTTAAATCAGTGAATATATGAATATAAAGTCTGCTCCTCAAAGAAGGCCCTGGAGTGGGTCTGCCCACCAGGATGTTGCTTCTCAGCATGGGCCTCGGACCAACTGTGTCCACATCACCTGGGAGTGTGTTAAAGATGCTAATTCTTGGGCTCTACTGAATTAAATCCTCCAGGGGTGGGACTCAGCTGTCTGTGTTTTAATAAGCCCTCCAGGGGGTTCTGATGAGTGCTCAAGTGTGAGAAAGCTGTGCAAGAAAACAGTTGTTTTTTTAGACGTGTGATTGTTCTTAACAACATGCAAAGGCAATTGAATTGTCTGGCTGAGCATTCTGTTCTTGAGTTCTCTTACTATTCATAGAGATTCTCTCTGAATTAAGGGAGAAGAGCCATAACTGGGTGTTTGCTTACAGTGATGCTAAGAGACCAAACTAATGCCTATTGTCCTGATAGAGGATTGATGTGTAACTGTTGGGCCTGGCAGACCAGCTTGCTGATAATGGATGTGGAAATCGACGAGAGTCTGGAGCTCTCAAATGGTTGCAATAATTTCCAAACCTATTTTGTTCTTTCTCTTATTTAAGTTGTGTTGCAAATGAAATCCAATCCATATTTCCCCTCATTTACATTTAAGATGGTTCAAATGTTATGTTGGTAGGAGATGAGTGAGTCCCCAGGAGACCTTCTGAGCCACTGAAACCTTTTTCTTCAAAACAGGAAGTTGCACTTTACCCAGCGTAAACAAAGTTTAATGCAGAAAGGCCTGATTTGTATTTAACTTTCTTACCCCCAAATCCAGAGTATGTTTTAATTTTCAAAACCTATTTTCTTCCACACTCCCCAGTATCATTCATCACATATGCTGCCTTTCCTTTTGGTATAAGCCAAGTTGTGAGAGCTCTAATCTTATTTCCATAATCATATTCACGGAATTCTCTGAATGCACTAGTTACACCTCGGTTTAATTCAGCTCAACAACCATTTATTGTTGTCTGTGCAAGGAAATGGAACTGCCTCTGGGGAAGGAGGAGGTAGAAAAATATTTCAGACATGAGTTTATTTCAAGCTGAGAAATGACTGTTTGTTGCACTAAATATATTTTGGTCCTCATTTGTCTCCATTGTCTGAACATTAGACATAGACACTATATTAGATTTCAGAAATTTACTGGCAATTCTAAAGGGGATCTCCATAGTTTGGAACAAGCAATCTAATTAGTGGCTAAAGGAGGAAAAAAAGAAAAAGGAGAAAGAGCAAGAGAGAGGAAGGGTTGATAGTTTTTGTTAAATAGTGACTAGAGCAGAAGAAAGAAAGGGGAAATGGAGGGAGGGATACATGCCACCTGGTTGGGCCAGGATGGAATACAGGTCCACCATCTTGTATCCAACCTGTCTAGGGATGTTGCTAATGAAATGTGTTGCACATACCCCAGTGCAAATTTCTCCTTAATGTAATCGTTTACTTACACAGCTAGGTCTCAGCCTCCTGAGGGCTAGGACAGCTCCTATCTCCAGCATGTGCTATGGAGGTAGCCCTGTCCTGGTCCCCTTCTATATCCTCTTGCGTCACTTCTTTGGCTGACATAATGTGGACTGCTGGAAGCATCAAAAAGAAGTTAGTTTCCTATAATCCATTGAGACTCAGAAGCTTAAAAACCCTCTTCACTGCTGAGAGGGAATGGGAAGATAGATGATTTAGAAGAAGATTAAATAATTGGAGGGAAGATAAGTTGGCCCACAGAATAAACAGTAACCAGAGACAAAGTTCTCCTGAGCCCTGAGTGTAGGGTCAAGTCTATTCTTCATGTCTGGAAGTGAATCTTCTGGAGGATCCTGCCTTTGGATGGATGACTTCAGAGAAAGGCCCTTCCTATCACTCCATAGAGAAAAGGAGCAATGGACAAGAGAGCAGGATAATGTTAGTATGTTCAAAGCCCTTCAGCACGCCAACATGCCATAATTTGTATTATAATTTTCTGACCTCTATTGTTCTCTACATCATGATAGGAGGGATATCAAAATGTTGTTACAAGGTTGGGAATGAAGGTTAATGGTAGAGAATTTGCATATATATATACATTATATATATACATACATATATAGAGAGAACAATATGTAAGACAACCTCTTGGTTATCTTTAGAAAATATATGGTTGAGCAAAGCAAAGCAAAGAATTCACTCCACCCCTCCACACACACTATACTTCTTTTTGTTTTATACTGAGGGAATACCCTAAAACTTCTGTGTATTGCATTATGAATTCAGAGTCCATAAAAATTAAAAATATTACAGATTTGATTGCTCACACTCATTGCCAAGTAATTTTCTTAAGGACATACATCCAAGTTCTTTGTTGGGGTAAGGAGTAGAGTCAAAGGAAAATCAATATTGATGAGTAGTGCTTTACAAAAAAATGTGTGCTGTGAACTATTTTACCACAGGTATAGTTTCCTGTGGAAACTGTGACTAGAGATACCAATTGGATTAAAATATTTTGTCCTACAATCCAAAACCTTGGGTGGGGAAACACAATTTACTGTTTATTGAGAGTAAAGTCAATTACATTGTACTCTCATTTAAAAATATGGGATTAAAATGTATGTACCTTTGCTGAAAGTAGTGTGTAACATTCAAATGTATCTACCATGCACTGGCAAAGAACCTACTAAAATTTTCATGAATCAAATATAGGCCCTTTGATCCCTCTAGAAATTTCAGGGTTTTTAAAATAAGGAATTACCAGATTTAAAATTTTCCCTAGAAGTATACGAAGTGAGCAGCAAGTCCAGGTGTGTGAGCTTGGTGGGGAGATGATTCTCATCCTGTTCCCTTCCTACAAAACATGGTACTGTTCAATATATTCTACACACAGACTGGTGTTCAACATATTTTCATTTTAAAAAGAAATATAAACTACTCTTGTCTCTGTTTTCCACATTGATGATTTGTGTAATGAGCTGAAGAGGTAAGACTCGGGAAAAAGTCTTCACTAACAGTAAACTAAGGATAATTAATAGCATTTCTTAAAGGAAGGGAAAGAAATCATTACCCAAAGGCTGGATAATTAAATTGTATGAACTTGTTGACACTTTACTCTAACCATAAATGCATTTGCAAGTAATTATCATCCACAGCATAAATAACTTCATAATATTCTACCTGAGTTAACATTAGTCAGATTTGCAAAGTACTAAGGAAAACAAACAATTTGTGGTTCTTCATCCATTAAAAAAAATGTTACCTTGCTACAAATAATTCCACAATTCTGGAAAGAATGAATAGGCAGAGGCTGGCTATGTACATCCCATGACCAACTCCAGGAGATGTGTCAAGGGACCTGGGTATAAAAGGGTCACCTTCTCTAATAATATGAATTTGGAAAATACAGAAGTCTTAGGATTAGTATGCCTCAGATAATTTTTAGAAACTCCTCATGTATAATATCTGAAGCACATCTTTTGAAAAATCAAGTTTTCAAAAGGACTTCTACCAAGAACTTCAAGTTTACAATAGGACAAACCCCAAAGAAGCCCATATAATCATTTGAAAATTCTGAGTTCAATATTCACGTTAAAGCAGTAACATGGGTGCTAGAGGGATGTCTCGATGTTTAAAGGTGTACACTGCTCCTGTAGAGGACTGGAGTTCAGGTCTCAGCACAATGATGGGTAGTTCACAACCATTGTAACACCAGCTCCATAGAATCAGAATCTGATACCCTCTTCTGGTCTTCAGGGGTACATGTACTCACATATGCACATACATACAGACCCACAAACACAAACATACAGAGAGAGAGAGAGAGAGAGAGAGAGAGAGAGAGAGAGAGAGAGAGAGAGAGAGAGAGAGATGGGGTCATGTATGCAGTCTGGATTGGCCTGAAACTCACTATGTAGACCAGACAGGCCTCTAACTCACAAAGATCCAAATGCCTCTGCTTCCCACATGCTGGAATTAAAGGCTTACACCACCATGCTTGTCCTAACATACTCATAATTCTTAAAAATATAAATCATTTTTTAAAATAATAAGAAATGGAAACACAAAGTAGTATATAAATGATCTAAATATTATCATTCCATGGCTTTTAGTACAAATGAACTCATCTTCATTCTCCCTAACAAAATGTCTGGCTGTGTTTTTGAATCCCATCAAATCATTATTAGGGATTCATTTTTCTAGAGTGGGGTAGGACCAAACTATCTAAAGCTAAAATTGAAACGAATATCAATATCTGAAGTCATACATAGTGTCCTGGGTGGGTTTATTGAGGGGGGGGTTTGTCAACTTGACACAAGCTAGTTATCTTGGGAAAGGAACCTCACTTGAGATAATGCTTCCATCAGATTGGCCTGCAGGCAAGCCTGTGGGGCTTTTTCGTGATTAATGATTGATGTGGAAGGGCCCAGCCCACCCCCACCCCCCAGGCAGTTGATCTTGTTGTACATAAGAAAACAAACTGAGCAAGCCAGGGGAACTTGCTAGCTTCAGTAAGTAGCACTCTTTCCAGGGTCTGTGCTCAGTTCTTGCCTCCAGGTTACTGCTCTGCCTTCTCTTCCTGAAGAACTGTAAGCTATAAGGTGAAATAATTTTTTTCCTCTCCAAGTATTTCTTGGTAATGGCATTCTTTCACAGCAATATAAACCTAATTAAAATACATATGATTTTTTTCTTTCTTTCATTTATTTTTGAGAGAAGGTCTCACTCTATACCCCAGACTGGCATAGAACTCACTATGTAGTCCAGCTTGTCCCCAAAGTCAGTGCAATTCTCTGGCCTCAGTCTTCTAAGTGCTAGAATTATAGGCTAGAGCCACCACACTGGGATACCCATAGTTCTTATGGACAAGAAACCAGCTGACACATGTGTTGAAATAATAATGGCTTCTAGCCTTCACCTAAGAGAGGTAAATTGCTAGGCTCTGGTGCAATGAAGAGAGCATTTCAGCCAGGCTCAGTCACAATTATCCCAGCTGTTTGTCTGAGGTGTGGATGGGATGTGTTGCTCCAGTTCCTCCTAGGAATGTGCTCCTCTGGTTGAAGAAAATGTGTTATCTGCTTCCTATCAAAGTTTGTTTGGGAATGCATACCTACCTCTAACTCTGTCCATATGCCCATTCAAGATCACTCAAGGGACTCATTTGTTGTGTTAACTTTAGAAACTCTGTCCTAATAATTTAAGAAATCCTAATCAACAAAAGCCATCAAGTTCTTAGTGATTATGCTTATAATACACAAGGTACACTTAAACAGAATTATTTAATTTGTGTTTCTTCTACTTTCTTTCCCATCTGCTAGGGATTGAATGCTGTGTCCTCTTCCCAGATTCACATGTTGAAGGCCCAATTTCCAATGCTATGGTAGTAGGAGTGAACATTTAAGAGTGGGTGAGGTCACAATGGGGAATTCTCATGACTGAGATTACTACCTTTACAGCGAGAGGCCGGAGAGGCTCTCAATTCCTATTCTGCCACAAAAGGGTCCAAAAATGGCTGTCTACAGCCAGAAGAGGGATCTCACCAGGTCAGACTTCCAAACCTCTAAAACTGTAAGAAATAAATAAATGCCTGTTGTCTAAGCCTGTAATACTTTGCTGGAACAGACCAGATGGACTAAGGCACCATCTCAAAATTTCCATCACATCTGAGAACTATAGCAACACAAGTACAAATAATGCACAAGTATTTAATTACCAGTTTGTTTCTGTGTAGTTTCTGTGTAGCAGTCCTCAGGGAAACAGTGTTTTTCCTTGCTGGTCTCTGATAAGATGTTCTGTGCTTTTAAGAGGAAAATGCTCCTAAACAGTGGGGTGATGCCCAGGAGTAGCAAAACACACTGCACATGAATCCAGTTATACCTCCCTGGATTGTTTACTCAGCAAAGATAATCTTATATCCCAAAGTTATAGTCTCTTGGACTGACTACGTGGGTTAAAGGCAGAGCCAGAATTCATCAATATTATATATAAAAAAGGGTAACATTTCTTCAAAAGTTATTTTTATTCAACGTTTTATAACTAATATAGCAACACTTGTGCATATTAGTCATCCATTTTCAGCTGCCAAACTATTCAACAGTATTGTCATTTCACCTATTTGTCCAGCTAGTAAACTGTTTTCACACTTACTCCGAAGGCCTTATCACATGGCATTAAAATACACAGAAGCCAAAGCTATGTGTCCTACCAGTTAGCATCAGCCTGGCACCGTTAGGATATTCTTAGTAATATCTCACAGACTTTTCTCTAAAAGTTGCATTCGAAGGAAAGAAGATTTAGGATTTTGTGGTTGGCATAGACTGTTGAGAAATATTCCCTTGTTTTTCATGAAGGAAAGAATATGGCTATCTGGAAACATTTTTTTCAACCCTTAATCCTTTTGTTATATTATTTCCTTTTGTATGAGGAGTGTGGGTATAATTCTGCCTATTTGAAAGAACTATAAGGAAATACTGAAGAAGAATGGTAGCTCTCAGCATCATCTATTAGTTACTATTCTTTATTTAATTCATCCAAAGACACATTTTCTCACCAATGATTGCCATCCATGTGCATCATTTTCACAAACATCCATTGTTCCCAACACTGTGTTTGGCCTAGTTCACTCATGCTGACTATGGTTCTGAAGTAGGAATTAGTACATTCCCCACATGTAGTGTTGTCCTTGCTCTGTCTATTTCGAGAGCACATTTCCTGACCACCAACCTCTGCCTTGTCCCCAGAGAGCAAACATGGAGTCTCATTCTTTGACATTTCCTATTGTTAGAGAACATGATGCTGGAGACAAAGGTATTTGATACATGCCTAAAGAACAAGTAATAAGTAACATTACTCCCTTATCACCAAAATACACAATCAGCAGGAGCCTTCGCTTACTAGGTGACACCTGACATGCTCTGTGAATGTTACACTGGTAGAGAGAGCCTTAGGACTATGCCACATGACATTACCACATGTTTATCTTCATCTAACTTAATCTCACCCCAACTCTAATTTCCAACAAAATAGTTATTTCCCTCTGCTGATGTCAACACCTAGCAATATTGAACCTTTACATCATGGAGAGGAGAGACAGCCCCAGGGAGTAGCATATTTATCGTTGTAGATAATGAACTCAGCAATGTTTGCTTATCACCTGTTGGGTTTTCTGAAGAATAATTCACAGATATTTTCATATGATTATAATTCAGGAGTTAAAGGGGGCAGAATTAGGCATCTGCTTTATTCCTTTTTGCCTCAGAAGAGAACAGGAGTTGTTGTTTCTTTGATATTTTTGAAAGACATTCACAGGTTCTTTTCTTTCTCATTTATTAGACCCATTATTGAAGGCAGCAGTCATGTCTACATGTGTTTTTGTGCTGTTATCTGTGCAGAATATTGGCTTCTAGATACAGAAGCAAATCTATAAAATTAAAGAGTCTTGCCGAGAATTTTGCATGGCTACTTGGGGCTCAGCAGCACAAACACACATATCGTGCAGTGTCAGCAAACATTTCAATACAGGCAAGAGATGGCACAGCTCTCTGCCATGCCCATCAGTTATAGAACGCCAGGGCAGTCCTAGTAGGGATGGCCATGTTTCACCCCGTAACACACAATATTCACCCTCCCTCTACTATAAAATATCTGCAGTGAAGTGAGAAAATTTGTATACAAATATATTTCAAAGACTGCTGGAATTATCCACATGACTTACTGTAGCATATTTCATGTGAAAGGATAAAAAGCCTTACTGCTAGATACAAATTATGCTTGTGTAGTTGAGAAGCATTTTTTTGTGCTCAGTGTGTTCACAGATCTGTGGATGGGCTGTCAAAAGTGAGTGCAGGTATCTTTGCTTTGTCCTCTCCACTCTACTCTGCCTATCTCATCCCTGCTCTCTGCCAGGACTCTGTAGGTTTGGACTTCATCAACAGGGCTCCATGGTCTCTCACTGCCAATTGTGTTTGACCCATGGAAAACAGCCAGAGAAGCTCTGTAGCAGAGGGAGCAAAGGCAGGTCATCATGCTACTGGCTCCCTCTTTGCAGCCTGGGGAAATCTCCTGATCACCCTTTCCAGGTATCTAACTCTCTGTGGCAACTCGCTAGCTCCTTTCCAATTCTGAGACCCATTCTCTCTCCTCAGTGCTTCAGGCTAAGGCAAGAACAATTTAGCTGCTAGGAGTTACACGTTATTGTACACTCTTTTGTGATTCCCCTGTGCCAACTCTGCAAATAAATCCCTCCTCAGTTATCCTCTTCTGAGTGTGTCAGCTGTTCCCTGTTAGAACCCTGCCTGAGACATCCACATAATAGCTTGTCTGGATTTTTCAGGGACACCTAGAAGACTGTAAATATTGAGGCAAATTAAGTTGCAAGATGAACATGGAGTCTGGGATCTCAGTTACAGTTTGAGAGTATTGGTGGGGAGCAGCAGGGAGGACTAGTCACTTTTTTATCATTTATAATCTGCATCCATCATGGTGCCCTTATTGATTACCGAATGCAAAGAGAAACTATAAGATATTAAGCCAAGCAAATGGAATTAAATTTCATACTGCATGCCCCTTTTAGGAAACTATGGCCTGAGCTTGTGAAGTCCCTGGTTCATTAAGGTCCTTGTAAACATTCACTTTAGCCAGTTTTACTTTTAGGAAAGTAAGTGTTCTTTGGAAGCATTTCCCCTAAATTTCTTTTCAAGTATCTATCTATCTATCTATCTATCTATCTATCTATCTATCTATCTATCTATCTATCTATCTATCTATTTATTATTTGTCCATGTGTGTGTGAGTGTATACATGCGCCTGTGCTTTCTTAAGTTTATGTACACCACGTGTGTGCAGGTGCCCTCAGAGGAAAAAGAGCCTTAGATTCCCTGGAACTCGAGTTATGGGTGGTTGACAACACAATAAAGAACTGAAAAAGATCATCTTGCAATCATATCACCTTCAGATAGAACTATGTGTATTACATCAAACTCTACCCACTCTAGAAGATCCTTAGGGAAATGGTAAAATAGTAGTCTGTAAGACTTATTATAGAGGTCTGCATAAAGAGAGAGATGAAGAGTTAATTGCTATTTTTGTAACTGAGGCTGTATAAGTGGTAACTCTGGGATAGGCCAGATCAACATTTAATCTCTAAGAGAATGTTTTTCTTCCTGTCTCGCCTATCCAGCATTGGAATTCAGGAACTAGACACCTGCCTCCTATTTAAAAATATGTATATTGTGTCTAGGCTGATGAGAAAATATCCTGGGAGGAATTTCTAAAACTAGTATACAGTTATTATGTTGCTACTTTGCTCCCGTATGTAGATTATGTTGGATAGGTTTTATTAAACTGTATATCCAATGTTTATACAAACACACATCTGATCTCTTGACTAGAAAAAATGGGTTTTCTAGAAGAAGTAATGATTTTGAAGAAGCAATGATTTTTTTTAATTCCACGTGTGAATCTAGAGATCTGGAGTCCTGTCCTGATTTATGCCATGAGACACCTACCTGTACTTCAGGGATTTGTCACCTGTCTGTAGGGATGTCTCATCTTACTACTTGAGCTCTGTTGCCCTTATGAGGGGGTGGAGGTAGATAATAGCTACTGTGGGATGTCTTTCTGTATGCTGTGAATATGTGTTGCTCTGATTAGTTGATAAATAAAGCTGCATTGGCCTATGGCAAGGCAGCTTAGAGGCAGGTGGGAAATCTAAGCAAATATACGGAGAGAGGAAAGGAGAGGAGGGAGAGACGCCAGCCTGCTGTCCAAGGAGCAACATGCCAGCAGACCGGGGAAGCAGCCATGGAACACATGTCAAAACATAGATTAATAGAAATGGGTTAATTTAAGATATGAGCTAGCTAGCAAGAGGCCTGCCATAGGCCATACAGTTTGTAAATAATATTAAGCCTCTAAGTGATTATAAGCGGCTTTGGGACCACGGGGCTAGGTGGGACTGGAGAAACTTCCCGCTACAAATAGCTACTGTTCTCTTCAATTAGAATGAAAACTCTAATGTTTGAACATGAGAGGATGGAAGATCCCAGTTATACTAGTCAAGATTCTGCTAAAATGTAAGTCTATGTATTTATTTATAACTGTGCAGTTAGTCCCAAAACAGGGACTGGGATTTCTATGTGGAGCCCTGGGTTTAAACCATAACACTGCAGAAAGGTGGGCAGGGAAAATCTTATGTAATGACTCCAGAGCTTGATGGCTTACAACAATGTTATAGCTTGAATGTGAAATGTCCCTCATAGGTTCGGTTCATGTATTTGAACACTTGGACCCAAACCAGCATTTGAGAGGCTGCAGAACCTTTCAGAAGCCTACCAGAAGGAAGCAGGTCACTGCAGACACTATCCCTGTTCTTTATTTACCAATGTGACCAGCTGCAAGCTGTCTGGACACCAAAGCCAGAGCCTCTTCTACCATGGAACTGAGAGTGAAAATACTCTTTCCCCTAACTTGCTTCTGTCTAGTACTTTGTAGCAGCAATGAAAAAAAAAAACAACCAATACAGACTACTAGTATTGCTTTCTAACTCAGTGATCTGAGAATGGGTCTCAGTTTCAAGCTTCAAATTGGGTTCAGGTTTACTCTGTTTTCTTTCATTCTTGGCCCAACAGTTACTCTGACATGTTGTTATTGTCCCAGCTGACAGAAATTAAAAAAACAAGGGAGTAGAAAAATGAAGGACCCCTTAGGGTCTCAATACTGACACCTTTTTATTTATATCTACATCCTCTTGGTGAAAGCAAACATTATGACCAAAAAAGCAAGTCAACGTGTCAGTAGTTCATAATCTGCTGACTCTCCTGAGATGCACTGCAAAGATACATGAGAAAAAAATGAGGATGCCTAAGTCCATTACAAGAAAGGAATCAAAAAGTAGTTCAAACTATTCTCCCATCGACTATGAGGTTCAGCTTGTGATGTCTAAACCTTGTAGCCTTTCTTGCCCTCATATATAGCATTAACCAACATGTTATCCATGAAGTCTACCAACCAAGCAGAGTTCTGTCTCTTTGAGATGAAGCTACTGGTTCTCTAGAAGGACTCCTTGCCATTGGCCAACCACCCAGGACAAACCTGAGTTAGCATCAGTAGTTTAAGTCAGATGCATACTTTTGGAGATACCCTCAACATTCAGGACAGTAAAAGAGGTGTTTTCAGGTTTCAGGGGCACTTTATTCAACCTGATGTAGCCCCAAATGATTCTACAGTAGAAGAGATTTCTCACCTCTTCTCCAAAGTTCTCATATAAGGGATCCAACAGAAAACTGTGGAAGTTTGCTGCAGTTACATGTCCAGAAGGGCCATGGCAGGGATTTTCACTGCCAGAAATGTAAGTGACCAGACTTTACACTAACAGAAAATGTGAGTTTCTTCTATCACTCAAAATCTTTCAGATTCTCTTGAAACATGACATTAATTCTCACTTCCGTGAAGATGTGTATCCAAGTTGGAGTCAGGAAAAGCACCAAGCTACCTTCCTCAGAGTTGCCTAGCCCCCTATTGGGATCTCTTCCCTGCTCTCATTTTGACCTCTAGAATTGTGGGTTGTAATGGAAATGTTGGCACCATCTGAACCCAAGCTGTGGGACATGAACCAGGGGGGCTCATGTCTGTGATTTTTACTTTTTTACATGTAATCTGCCAACACATATACACATAATGTAAACTTACTGGGTTTGGGTTTATAAATTGGGTGTTCTTGGCAACCTTGAGACCTGCAGGGAAATCACTCTGTCATTAACAACTCAGTTTATTTTATGAGCCATTAGTGAAAGAGGGGGTGGAGGGGAAGAAGCAGCTCAACTTGTATTTTTCTTATAATCTTCAGCCCAAGAAAGATACCTCCTTCAGAGGGCTAGACTTCCCTCCCATGTACAGTCACTCACCAAGACTGTGAGAAACCATCATTGGCTTTTTCCAGGCTGAACGGCATCTACGACTTCATTCAGCTGCCTGCCTCACTGTCAGAGCAGACAGCTTCAGTCAGATGAACTGAGCAGCCAGAGATAGGGAGGAAGGGCTACCACAAACAAACCGCTGGCCAGCAGCCAACCTGGTCATCTCTCAAGAGTGAATCAGGCTTAGAGCTCCGCCCGGAAAGGAGGCTATCTTCAAAGGATATGAAAGGCACTCAAGCATGAAATAGGGCTTGTAGAGAGACAGGATTCTGTTTACGAAGTTACATTAATTAGTATCTTTTCTGGAAGCCATTCTGATATATTCTGTTGAAGACCCTTTTTTTAATGTTAGCGGGTGAAAGAAGTGAAAAATACCTTTCTCTTTCAATAGGAAATGCAGATTAAAATCAAGAAGTGTACAAACAAACTTAGCCATTATTTCAAGAATGAATTCTCACATTCTGTAATTCTACAGTGAGCTCTGTGGGTAACCATCATACTGTATTCTACCCAAATTGTCCTGGAAGGATTATTCTTACTGATTTGTTAGTCCCTTTGAATTTATTTGTTCTCATCTTAGGATCCTTGACTGCATAAAAACCTTAAGCTTCGTAAAGATTTATTAGAATAATGTTATTTGAAGCAGAAAACAATACAAAAAAATGTTTTCTTCTTTGATCATATCATACCAGTGATTCTACATTAATTATCCACTACTGTGTAACAAATAACTGCAAAACTGGCTTAAAACAACAGAATGCATTAGCTTCCAGTTTCTGAGGATCAGAACTCTTTGCAAGTTTTGTTGACTCCTCTGACTTGAGTGTTTCACAAAGCTGCCATCAAAGTGATGTCTGAGCTGTGCTTTCATGTGGAGGCTTTATTGTACATTCTCACATGGATACTGGAAGAATTGGGATCCTCGTAGGTTCTTGGATCCAGTGTTTCTGGTAAGTTTTGGCTGTTTGCTGCAATCCTCTTTTAGTGTTTTGCCAAATAGACTGCTCCAGAGGGCAGTTTCTAACACTGCAGTTTGCTTTTCCATGACAAAGACTCCAAGAGAGTGAGAGAGAGTATATAGGAGAACATACATAAACAGGAAGCCAGTCTTTTGTGACCTAACCTCAGAAATAAAGTCTCCTCAACCTTTGCTGTAATCTGATCATTAGAGGAACATCACTAAATCCTTTCCTACTCAAGGAAGTGAATATTACAAAGCAGGGACCACTGTGGGGCATCTCAGAGGCTGGCCAACACAGATGTCTTAGCCATTTAATAAAATATAGTTTTATTTTATTTTATGTTGAGGTAGCGAAAATAATACTTTAGACAAACCTACTAGAACTTGGAACATAAACAGATGATATTCCGATTGAACTAGACAACTTTAAATTTCTAACTATTCCAACAATTTCGCCCTCACTCAAACTAGTTCTCAAATCATTTTGAAACATTCTTCTGGCCTTACACCAATGCACATAAGGACAACAGCAATTGGATTCAGTGGGCTAGGAGAGAGGGCATGTAATTGGAAGGGGGAATGTGGCAGTTGGGGAGTGTCAGGAGGAATTAGAAGAGGGATCAAAATGTATTACATACATGTATTAAATTCTCAAAGAATAGATTACAAACTTTCTCTTTCTGTGTTACTTTCAGTGCCTGTGACACATCCTTTGTACTCCTCAACTTCCTCTGCACTCAAAATTATGGCTTATTTTTATTTCATTGGAAGTAAATTTGAATAACAAAAACAGTTACAAGCCATTCAGATAGGTAAGATTAGTAATCACAGTTGGTAAGCTTCTTTTAATCTTAGCGTTTGTAAACATGAAATAGAAACACTGATTTCTTTATATAGTTCATAAATTGGCCTAGAAGGCAGTGCCTGAAAAGGATTATTTTGATTTAACTTTAATTTGGATACTTAGAATCTGATATTCATCTGAAAGTTTCAGCCTGCATCCTTCATCACCATGACTTATGTGTTTACTCTCTTTCTTCTATAAATGATTTGCAGGGCAAATATAAAATATACGCCACACTGAGGCAGAAGGGAATACTGGAGAGCGCCTCCAAATGTGGACTACATAGTGTAAACACCTCTCATGAACAGACAGGGTCTTTGACAGCACCATGCACTGGGATTATCATCTCTATGTACATCTAAGACCTGTTTTGTATCTGCTGTTGAATCTGTATGAGGCAGGCAGGCCATACCTGCCTCCTAAGACCTCTTCAGTGCTGAGAGAAATCTGAGAATACTCCCAACTACTAACCTTAATCTGATAGGGAGGAAAGGGGCAGAAAGAATTCCATCTTAGAGGAGGAAGGGGTACTTCTGAAAGTCACATCCTCCCCAGGCTTCAGGATCGTGAAGTACTTGTAAGCATAATGCTCCCTGGTTGTTAAATAAGTGGTTCCGATTCATGATCTAGTTGAACCGCAGAACTCTGATTTCTTTCTTTTTTCCTTGATAATGTTGAGACAGAGTTTTGCTATGTATGCCAAACTGGCCTCAAACTTGTGGTGATCCTTCTGTCTGAGCCATATCTT
Organism: Peromyscus maniculatus bairdii; assembly: GCF_049852395.1. NCBI lineage: Eukaryota > Metazoa > Chordata > Mammalia > Rodentia > Cricetidae > Peromyscus > Peromyscus maniculatus. The sequence goes on along the minus strand of NC_134875.1, from coordinate 127,243,912 downwards.
TGTCATCATATCTGGACAAAACTGTAACTCTATTTGGGGAGTTTATTTGCTTGTTTGTTTGTTTTTGCAATCATGGGGATCAAACTAGGGCTTTGTGCATGGTACGTACATACTCAACCAGTAAGGATATAGCTCAGTGGTACAGAACCTTTCCTAGAACTTTAATTCCTATTAAGTTCCATATCCCTGGCTCCAGGGCTTCTAGGGAAGAGTTTGGGTGTTAGGTCTTCACTGACCTCTCAATAGGTGCTAAATGACCTTAACTCTATGTTCCCATTCCTTTGGCCATTTCTCACCAGCCCCATACATCAAACTTAAAGAGTATAACTGCTAACCCTGATACCTCTAATCATGACTCCCCTGGATGGAGAGTGGTACTATTGCTCCATATTGAAGAAAATGTCTTGAAGTATTAAAGCAGGACTGTCCATGCTCATGGCAAGAATCTTTTGAGAAGAGTATTTATTTGCCTTTGTGAAACTAAAACAACAAGATCATTTTCCTTAGCAAGTCCTTTCTAGATTACTTTCTGTACCATTTCACTTTGGGGGTGAACCCTTCTGCACTTCATGAACCAAAGTTTCATTTCTTAGTGCCAAACCATCATATTGGTGACCTCTAATGAACTATATCTCTCTATGCTTATGCCCTTATGTAGCACCATCCCACAAAGACTAAGAGGTTAGTCTTGTATCATGTGACCTGCTTTGGCCAGTAGGATTCAACCAGAACATATTGCAAGCAGAGACTTAAATGCTTCCCATTGAGAATATTCTTCTAGAATTGATGGGAAGCTCATGGCCATGTTGTAAGGAGGCTGACATTCAATAGTGAAGACTGAAAAACCATATTCTTTTCTCTCTGCCCTTGACTGTAGATGTGATATGACTACCTGCTTGAGTTCTTGTCTTGACTTTCTAAAATAATGGATAGTGGCCTTGAATTTTAAGCAAAATGTGTATGTTTCTCTTATATGTTTCTTTTTGTTGGAATATTTCACACAGTAACAGAAATGAAACTAGAATACTGTTAACTTTTTTTTTCCATCCAGGACCACCTTTCTGCTCTCGACATTGTTATTCAGCCCTGGATATAGAGGTGACTTAGTTTGCTTTTTATTGCTGACAAACATGATGACCAAAAGCAACTTAAAGAGGAACAGGCTTATTTCAGCTTACAGTTTTAGTCCGTCTTGGAGAGAAATCAGGGTAGAAAGTCAAGCAGAAATTGGAGGAAGGAACAGAAGTAGAGAGTGTAGAGGAGCACTGCTTACTGGTTTGCTCTTCATGGCTTGCTCAGAGTGCTTTCATATATACCCAAGGAACACCTGCCTAGGAGTATCACCACCCACAGTCAGACTGGCCCTCCCATATCAATCATTATTTAAGAAAATACCCCAATGACTGGCAGATAAGCCAATCTGATGGAGGTATTTTCTCAATTGAGGTTCCCTCTTCCCAGATGAACCCAACTTGTGTCAAAAACGAAAAACAAAACAAAACAAAACAAAAAACTAGCCGGCACAGCAGGTAAATAGAATAGGCATACAAATAAAATGTTTACTGAAAATAATTCATAAAGAAGTCTATAAAGTATATATAAATAAACATAATATTTATATATTATGTACACATATAGTTTTACAAGTTACTAACAATAAAACCAAGTCTACATACTAATGAAAGAATGTGTTTGTTTATTTGTACATAAAGAATTAAATATTGGGGCTAGAGATATAGTTCAGTGGGTAAAGTGATTATTGACGACCTGATCCCCAGCACTCATATAAAAAGCCAAGCATGGTGGTACAGGCTTGTAATCCTAACATTGGAAAGGAAAAGAGAGAGATGCTAACCGACCTAGCTGAATCAGTAAGTCTCAGGTCCCAATGAGAGACCCTGTCTCAAAATTCAGAAGCCTTCACATACTCATGGTGCATGCATACACACACACACACACACACACACACACACACACACACACACACACACACATTAAATCTTGTCTGAGTATTCACATAGAGCACCTTCAAAGTTTTTTAGAGTTGATTGAGAATTTGATTTTTTTGTCAGTGTTGATAACACTGCTTCAAATTCAATACATAGTATGAAACAACAGAAGTCTGTTTCAGACTACTTAAGAAGTCTTTGGAAATTCAGTCCTAATCCAATGCTAAACTGTTTTAATGAAACTCAAGTCAGCATTTCAAACAGCAAATGTTAAAATCAAACATTCTAACACAATAAAAAAAACACACTAATTTGGTACCTACGTGCTTACAAATGATGATAAGAAAATATTAAAAAATATTTTTTCTGTAATTCAACCATTACATTTTTAGAAGAGCAGAAAGCTTTCCATGTACAGTTAAAACCATTTAGCCAATAGTATGCAATAGTCTCAAATCTGAGTTGAGTTGTTTCAGGAAGCATTCACTGGCATTGCGGGCCATGAGGGCATGAGCAGTGCAAAGTATGTAGTAGGTTGTGTGTTCAGAAGCAAGGCTATAATGTAGTGACATGATGCGACATGGGCGAGTGCTTCCAGAAACACAGAGACTCATTAGACAGTTGGTTATTTTGGTCCTTGTATGTTCAGAAACCTTTTACTGATGCCAATTTTTTCATGATCCCCACATCCAGTTATACCACCCTAATAGGCTTACAACTCACAGTTTAAGAAGCTATACCTTGGATAGTGAGATGGCTTAGCCAGTAAAGGTTTTAAATCTTAGCCTTTAAATCTGAGCTTGATGTCCAGAATCCAAATGGAGAAAGGAAGTAATTGATTCCTACAAGTTGTCTTCGGACTTCCAGATGTCTTCTATGGCACCTGCATATCCACATGGACATGTGTGTGCATATGTGCGTGCACTAGCAACACACACACACACACACACACACACACACACACACACACTAATAGCAGTAGTTGTAATGACTTTTTTTAAATAAAGAGGCTATACTATAGAGAAAGAGAGACAAAGCTACATGTTGTTCCTGGCCCAACCAAGCTTCAGTTGAATGAATGTATCCATATGCATGACAATACAGGGAAAGTGGCCCAGTGGAGCCTGTCAACTCAGTAAAGTCTAAGAAATTAACTAATTTTTGTTTTCACACTAAATTTGGAATGACTTGTTTATTTTTGATGGGAGTACTGAGGATGGAAATCATGACCTTATACTTGTTGGGCAAGACCAACTGCTCTACCGCCAAGTTACATGTCCTAGGTCCTGAGATGACTTACTATGTGATTGAGGAGAACAGCCTTCCCTCTGCACAACAAAACAGAACTGAGGAGTTGGTAGTCTACATTGAGAGTACTCACTGTCCGGTTGCAGGTGTTGGATGAATGGATGGGTAGTCTTACAGTGTATTGTTTTGACCAGTACTGGATGCCTTGTTTTAAATTATGAATAAAAGGTGAGTTCATTTGGAAAAAAAGTTTATTCTTATAGAAGTATAATGAAAAGAGGGGATCATTTAGATTCAATTCCTAGGATTGCTCTCTAGGAAGCAGCCCAAAAAAGAAGATCCTTCATCCTTCAGTTCATTCCTAACTTGACCCAGCCTTTACTTCCCTAAGTATTTATGCTCAGTCTTTGCATCTATTTGGTATTTTTATAGTGCTGGATTGAATCAGAATCTTCTAATGCTAAGCTATGCTCCTAGCTCTATTTACTATTCACTTTTGTGTTACAGCAGTTCTCAACCTGTGGATCACAACTTCATTGACAAACCTCCAAAACTATTTACATTACAATTCACAATAATAGAAAATTCCAATTATGAAGTAGCAATGAGAATAATTTTATGGTTGAGGGTCACAATAACATGAGGAATTGTATTAAATGGTTGCAGTATTAGGAAGGTTGAGAACTCCTGTGTAAGAAGGTATTTTCTCAACTAGCTCTTCTGGATACCTGTTTCTCCTTTCTCCTTGCCTCTTTGTGCCCCAAAGCTGAACTCCATTGTACTTAGCACTTGGGCTCACTTCATGTCTAGATTTTGGTTGGGTTGGGCAATGTGAAGCCCTGGCAGGAGGTCAAAGGATTGTAGGATAGAAGCCAGGAAGTATATCCCACACCCACATATCTATAAGCCAAAAGTAACCCTTCTATCTCGGTTATGAATGTCTCTCTCTGGGTCCTAGCACCAACAAAATCCTACCTCAACCCCTTTAAAACAGTTGGGGAGGGAAGTGATGGCTACCTGCTCACCTTAGTCCCCTGGGACGTATCACCAACCTTGCTGGTTCCATTAGTTCTGTCCACAATTCTAGGAAGGGTCTTTTCTCTTCCAGTTAATTAATAAAGACACATATAACTGTTAATATTGTCTTCTCACATACTCAAAGCCAAGAGCCCCTTGCTGACTTGGGCTCATTCCATGTAAAAGCAAAAGAATGTATGGAGGTAGAAGAAGCAAAATAACCACATCTTTGTGTTTCAGGGGATAAAGAAGATGTGCCTGTCTCTGAGATAGAATGCCTGGAAGTGTAAAATGATGCGACATTTATAGAGATACAGGATATGGATGACTGAACTCTATCTGGTTGGAGGATTGTGCTTTTCCAGCAAGCCACTGTGGCCTTGGAATAGCATTGCTGGGCCAACAACGGCAGGAAGATGGAAGGGTCTAGAGGTCTTAGGAGCCATGAGGAGTCCAGAGGGGCATGATACCCATGCAGCAGCAGTCTGATTATGAGAGATTTTTCAAGTGTCTAAGTGGACAGACATCATCAATTGATAGAGCATGGGAGACAGCTGACACAATAAAAGATACTGGGCCCTTTGCCAATCTGGCTCTCAAATCTCAAGTCACTTTAAATTTTATTTGATGGGGGATGGGTAGAGGGGAGATGGGAGGAGGGGATGGAGGAGAGGAGGAAGGGGATACTGTGGTCACTATGTAAAATACATTTAAAATTTAATTAATAATATATATTATTTGACAAAGAATGTGTGGTGAGATTCAGTTGCCTGATGATTAGAGAACTTCTTTGTACAGATAATGTTTCCCACTTGGAAACATTGATGATTTTACTTTAAAATCTCTTGCACACAAAACAAGATTCTGCCAACATGTAAGGAATAATGTAATGTAGACTCTAACCTGCAAGTCATAAGCCAATCTAGTCTAGTGTCTATTGAGATCAATGATACAATCAAGTCCAGCAATGGGTAGATAATATAAAAAAAGACAGGTTTAAATTTCTGTAAATTGTTTTTTTTCTTTCTGTGCTTCTCATTTGTAACAGAAAAAGTCGTAAGACAGAGAACTGGAAGTAACTGAGAGAATAATACTTTTGCTGTATTATTTTTTGTTCTTTACAAAGAAAGGAAGGAGTTGTTTAAAACACAAAATATTTTCAAGAGATGTTTCAAAATATAACCCTAGAGAAATGGCCACATCTCCCCAATGTGTATCACAGCAGAAACAGGAGCATAACTATCTATCATGACGACTCACCATCCACTGCCCTTTTAGTCTCCCAACTATGTATACACAGCCTTGTGTTAAGATTCTTAGTTTTTCACACTACAAATTAGAGCTTCAAGCCTGTACACGGGAAACAGTTGAACTCTATCGTCACAGGTAGGACCGTAGATCTGTACATATTTTCTCTTCCTAAATGTTTCCAGTTATTCTGGGTGACAGTCATAATTCCTTTGAGTCTACAAATAAGACCCATGAGGCACAGTGAGGGTCAATGGGATGCTCATGGCATCATGCTCAGAAAGCCATGAGGTATGGCATTTAGCTTGAGTTCATGCTTTTGTCAATGACTTCAAAATGGAAATGAAAACAGAAATGTCTGCAGTGGCAGGGAAATGGTGTAATTGACATTTTTAGAATTGATTTGTGTAAAGGTTTAAACATCTTATTTTGAAAAAATCCTATTACCCTGTTTACGAATATTAACACCAACTCTGTTAGTTTTGATAGTGGCTTGTTGGTTCCAGAACTTTTATTCCTCTCCAGTACTGGGAATGGAACCCAGGTATTCACACATGCTAAACACGAGCTACCGCTCGGCTACACCCTCAGCCCAAACACATTTAATTAGGAGTAAAGAGAGTTGATTTAGAGAAAGGGGTCTCCTTCCACTTCTCTCTATTTCCTTTTGTCATTCCTGGTGGCTTTTAGAAGAACTTTACACATGTCAGTTACTTTTGCGAAGTGATTTCAGTATCTGTGCACCAAGGGTTTCATATCAAAATCTACAGGGGAAAAATGGTTTATGGATTCATGCGATTCTTCCAAAACATTGGCTACAAAATCCAGAATAAAACCCCCTTCTTGCTAAAAAAAAGCATATGGACAAAATTGCAAATGCTAATTTGTATTGAATGTGAAAACTAAATAAACTCCCAGCATGCTGCCATTAGGTTGAGTTCTTTCATCTACCTCTCAGATAGAGCCAGAATGCTCCCAACTTCCTCCACCCACCATGTGGAGATAGCTTTCTTTCTTGTCTGAATTTCCTTAAAGGGACACAGACAGACATCAACCACAGGCCAGAAGAGAACTGACCCAGCCTGCTCTGAGCATAAATCTGTGTGGGATCAATAAGGAATGATGAATAAAAGGGAGTTCAAATGACTGAAAACAACGAAGTATCATATGTTAAACCTAGTTCACCTCTGGTCTATTTCTTATTTCCTATATGACCATAGCTTATGACCTTTGCCATGGAAACTGGGTTACCATGGCAAGATAGACTGTGATTTATCTCTGATAAATCTGTTTGTTATGCCGGGAATGAAACTTGGAACCTTCCAACATGCTCAGCAAATGCTCCACCATTGAGTGACTCTCCCAGGCCATCTCTGGTAGTATTATAAGCAGGTTTCTGATATTTGCATGGGGTGAATATGCTTCTAGAAGAGAGATGCTAGTTTCTTTTGAATAACCTCAAGTAGACATAAGCAAAGATTTAGTTATTCATGTAAATCAAATTATAGGTGTGAAACTGAAGCTGTGAGAGTCTAGGTGTGTGTTAATGAGCATTAATGTCTGAGGAAAACAGTGCCAGTTTATTTTTTAACATACTTCGACTTGAAAAACAGCCAATGTGGGAAAACTCACAGGATGTTGGCATGTGTGAAGATAGCAGGATTCACAGTCGAAGGAGACCAGGGAGATGAAATGCTGGCAGTGGTACCCTGCTGCTTATCTCCATCCCACTTTCAGCTTAAGAGCAGCTGCCAGTGGGTGATACAGAACATCAGGAGAAGTAGGTAAAAAGAATTAAAGCTACATCACAGGTCTATAGTTGTGTTGCTATGGTCTCTTGGATCAGTGTCCATTGGTGTGTTGGTAAATGTTTAACTAGCTCCCCAGGGAAGAAGAAGCCTGATCTCAGGCAGCTGCCAATTTCTGTAGTGTGAATGTCCCTCCCACCATGGTCAATCGCTAGCAACCAACCTGACCTCACTGAACACAGATTTTGAGAGAAATGGAAAAGTGGAGTACCCAACTGAGTGTGGCCTTTTTCTAGTGGTTCTACTTCAATGGGACATACCTCTGAATGAGAGAAAACTAATTTCTCTTTCCCTAGACCAGGTTACTCGTCTGTGTTTTGCTTACACTATGTCAAACACTTCCCTCATCTAGCTATACCTTGCTCATCCTTTAGATCAGTATACAAATGTTCCTTAGCTACCAAATCAAAACTAGGAAGGTTTCCCTCTTACAGCTCTGGGTATCCCACTTCCTAAGGCTTTTGTATGGCCTGAGTATATCTTCTGGGGATCACGTATTGAAATTTAATCACTAGTGTGAGGTATTAAGAGGGTAGAAACTTAATCCAACTGTGGTGTCCAGAGGTGGAGCCTTGGAGACTGATTAGGATTAGATGAGGTCATTAGGGTGGAGCCTCATGATTTAATCCTAATGGTATTATAAGAGAGAGACTAGAGAACAAGTGTATGTGCATGCATACACGCAGTAATATTACCTGTCTCTTACCATGTCAAACCCTGCATCACATTGGGACTCTGACAGTAAGAATGCTATGGGAAATTGACCTCAGACCGCCACACTTATGCACCAAAATAAACCTCCTTTCTTTCTAATTCATCCAGTCTGTGGTAATGACTTATTGGCAACATCAAATGGATTAACATACAGCCTAATTAACATCCTATTTTCAAAGTTTGTTTAATTTTCTAGGAACTTCATGAGAGCAAGGAGCGAGTCACATTATGTCTAGTACAAAACAGGAATTAATAAGCCTAATGCATTTGCTGACTGAAGCAATGAGGAAGGGAAACCCCAGACACACCTTGAAATCACCACCCACAAGTTGCCTCTACTGAGAAACACAGCGAAGCAGTTGATGGTGTCACAAAATCACTGTTGCAGTTTGAAATGTGTTCAATTTCTCTTACCACTTTGATTACAAGTCATTTAATTTCTTCTCTTGCACAATGAGGAGAATCATTAGTAGGGAGCCAATGGATTTGATACAAGAAGGGGAACAATGTGTTCAGCATTTTCCTGGGCATTTGGCTCTTACTATTTAATAAATGTTCACCAATACTGATAATTTGCTTTTCTCTTTTTAGCAAGTTATTTATTTACTCAGAAAAACAACTTCCAACCCATAAACACACCATTCAAGAATGTCATGTGTGTATGAATAATGAGTTATGTCTTACCTGGCCCTTTGCCTGACTGCCCTGGCAGCTGCGCCGGTGAGTAACCACAGCTGCTGGAGGTGAAGACGTTGCCCAATGGTACTCTTTTCAGAGATTATTATGTACATTTTGGTTAACTTCACCTCCAGCCATCTTGCACCTCCTCTTTGTTCCTCTTTGCTTGTCTCTTTCTGGGACATCACCTCATCTTGGTTTATTCCCCATCCTTCTTCTTTTCTCTCCCTCCCTTTGTGAGCTCCAAATACCTTCTTCACAACAGTCACACACTGACCCCAGGGAGACAGAAGGTGAACTAAAGCAAACTAGAAAACCACTCTAATTAACCTCTAGAGTCCTCTAAACAAACCTGGAAGGCCTCCAGTCACCAGTTACCTTTACAGGATGCTTCCAAGTGTGCTGCTTCCCCAGCCCTGGTATTCTAAATCATTAGAGAACAAAACATGTAACTAAAGTGTTTCTTTAATTGCTCCTTCTGCAAAGGCTTTGTTTCCAACTAAGTGTATTATTTCTTCTCATACTAGTCCCACAATAACATTCCACTGAAGGAGATGGAGAGGTGGCTCAGCAATTAAGAGTGCACACTGCTCTTGCAGAAGACCCAAGTTCTACTCCTAGTACCCAGGTGACTCACAACCAGCTGATGCTTCTGGCCTCCTAGGGCAGCTGCACTTATATGCATACCCCACTCCCATCTCCACGAGTTAAAATAAATACTCTATTAGAGGTCCACTAAAACTATGCCAACGTAACTCCAACTAAAACATGTTATGGGAGATAGATGTGGACTAACCTAGAAATCTGACTACCTGTTATGATTTGAATATGAAATTACTTCATAGACTCATGTAATGGGGGCTTGTTTGCCAGCTTTTGCTGGCTTTTAGACAGTGGGCTTTTGAGGCTCTTACCTAATCAACAGAGTGAACCCTTGATGAGTTCCTAACATGCTGTCATTGCCGCAAAGTGCTAAAAATAGTGAGTATTGCCTTGTGGGAGGAAGTAAATCATTTGAGTGTGCCCTAGAAAGGTACATCCTATCCCTTTCCCTTTCTTTTCTCTTTTTACTTTCTGGCCACTATGAAGTAGGTAGCCCCTGCCACATGGGATTCTCCATGAAGTTCAACCCTGTCTCCCACCCAAAGTAATGGAACCAACCAAGCACATGCCAAACTCTCTGAATCCAAGAATCAAAATAAATCTTTCAGATTTTAAGTATTTGTCATAGTGACAAAAAGCTGACACTATAGCTCAACCATGTTGTAAAAAGACCATAGGGCACAGCTTTTTTATAAATGGAGAATTCTTTATGTGATTAATAGCTTATATCAGGAACTTTCTTTGCCACTTTTTGTCTCTTTCAACTGTAAGGGAACACCTCAAAGCCACCTATATACCAACAAATGCATATGTAAGGGCCAGCTTTTCTGAGTTTTTCTACAAAGAATGAACCTTTTACTTTGTGTGTGTGTGTTTACTGCTGCATACCACAGGCTAACTGACTGGCTTCTGGCAACTCTGTGTTTACAGCCTCATCTCCCAGAAGGGGTGCAATGGAATTATGACTTTTACGTGGGCTCTGGAGCTCTAAACTCAGCTCATCAGGCTTGTACAGCAAGTGCTTTGCCTACTGAGCCATCTCTCCAGACCACCCCCTTGCTTTTCTAATGCGTTCTCTTCGACATGTGTGGAGGGCAAATACAGTGGGAGCATAGCAGGATGTATAATTGTTGAAAATGAGTGTGTTAATCCAAGACACAAAGCTTATCTGCATTGCTGAAGAAAATGTAGTTCTGAACTTTTCCAGACTTGGGTGGCAATCTACACAAGGCCTCCAGACAAAGCCACCATGAGTGCTATTCATGTAAAGAGCCAGATTGCTGAAAGGGGACCCGCCCTTTCAAAGTCCAAACTCAGTTCAACTCTTTCTTAGCTGGTAACTTTTAAATTTGATTTTACAATTCCTCCTCATCCAGGAATAACCCCTTTATAATTTCAAATACATAGCTATTGTATAAAGGCATACTACGTTGAATAAAGACATATTACTGACTGGTAAGAATGTCTTTAAAAGATATGGAATCTTGGGTGTCATTTTTAATGGCTGTTGCTTAGGGAATAAACTTTTATTTAGACCAGACTTGAAACCAAAAGTCCTAGGCTTGCAAGGGGATTTTTGTATGCAAGGTCATTATTATACAATGTTTAAGCTATCTTTAAAAGCACTAGGGCAGAACTCTTAAATACAACTGAGCAAACCATGCACTATATCAGAGTGCAAGGTCAATGGAGGAAGTAGAAGCTCCAATCAGGCTACTGTCTGCTCTCTAACAGAAGACCCCATAGGGCTATATGCCTCAGAGAAGACACCTTTATATAATTCCAAACTCTCTCAAGTTACTCAAGACTCTAGTGGCAGGCTTTGTGATGGTGTGAGGAGCACAGAAATAAAAGAGTCAGGCAGGATCATGCCTACTGGAGCTTGAGGACACAGATCTCAGCACACTTCATGACGAGGCATATAAGCTAAACGTTAAGGAAACATGGTGCCAAGCCCTAGGGCAAAGGACAAGTCTGTGAACCTTGTGCCACTATCTGTGTTTATTTCCTTTTGTTTTTCCTTAGAATTATACAAAGCATTCCAAAAAGTTCTAGTCTGCCTGCCTTGATTGTGTTTAAAAGAACCATGGGAAATGTTTTATTTGCTGTTTGGGTCACACAGTCATCTGCCTCCCAGGCCCAGAAAGGTGGTAATTGAAGAAATCAGAACTGCCAGCTTCACCCCCACCAGCTCCCAGAGTCTGGCCTAGTTGAGAATCCTTTGGTTCCCAGGGGAAGTTAGTAGAATTTTTTCATATTTTTTTTTGAGGGAGATGCTAAGGACCCTCTAGCTAACCCCATAATTGGTTCTCTTTGGGAGAACAAGCAGAAAATATCCAGAAAGAGAATACTAAAAATACTACCTTCTGTTTTTTTTCTGAGAATTTTCAAGGATTCCCATAATGTGGCCCTTTCCTCTTTCCTCTCAAAAGGAAAATCAGGACTTCACTACAGCAACCATGTGAGTAGGGAGCCATCTGTTTGTTTCCCAAAGTTGTGAAAATTTTCTGCCCTCTCTAGAATTGTCGAGACTTCCAGCAGAGCCTGAAACCTTTGTGCAGCTGGCAAGCAAGTGAGCAGAGGCAACTGTTGATCATTTCAGCCCTAAAAGTGAGGAATTGCTTTTTTCATTCACCACGGGAAAAGGCTAGTCCTGTATTAAGATAAGGGATGGGCATCTTAGAATGTTCAGGAATTTCAGAGATGAAGCTAGGCTGCCTGTCTTGTCAAAAACACCTTCTGTGGCCAAGGTACAAATTCCCTGGAGTCAGCCAAAACTGCCTTTACTGCTCAGGATGTTGCCCTGAGACCGGAGAAAGAACAATACATGGCACTGTCTGGACAGTCTACTTAATGTGCACTGTGCCCATAGAAATCCCAGAGCTCTTCCACCACTGGCATTTTCCACTTATTTCTTTTAATTTTAATACTGAAAAAATATTCATTGTGTTGAAATATGTACAATGCAAAACTCACCGTGTTAACCATGCTTACATGCACAACTCAGTGACACTACATACTTTCACATTGTTGAGCAACCAATTTCCAGAACCCTTTTTATCATGCAAAACTGAATTTCCATTCCCATTAAATGAGAACAGCCCCATCTATCCCTCCTCCCACATCTACATTCTGCTTCTCAGTCTGAGTACTTTAAGGACCTTATATAGGTGCAATTCTGCAGAAGTTATCCCTTCATGACTGGCTTATTTCTCTTAGCACAATGTCTTAAGGATTCATCCATCCAGCAGTGTGTGTGTGTGTGTGTGTGTGTGTGTGTGTGTGTGTGTGTGTGTGTGTGTGTGTTGAATTTTCATTCTTTTTTAAAAGGTTGAATAATACTCCATTGTATATATCTACCATATTTTGTTTATCTCCATATGTAAATGGATATTTGGGTTGCTTCCACAGTTGTGTGAATATAAATAATTCTTTCATGAACATGAATGTACAGACACCTGTATAAAGATCAGAGTTCAATATTTTTGATTGTATGCCTGGAAATAGAATTGCAGGATCATATGGTAATTCTACTTTTATGTTTTTGTTTTTGAGGAATGCACCATCCTATGTTGTATAGAAACAAGATACCTGGGAGAATAAATTATTCTCATTAACCTCAATGACAATTTTGAATTAAGAAGAACATGTTAAAATTCTCCCATAGTGGTATAGATCAATCCATACCCCCTCCACATTCATTTGGGAGTGTTTTTTACTGAGACTATTCACTGAGTATAAAATCATTGTATTCCTGGAGACTTCTTATGGTTTTGCACTTACAGTGATTGATTTCATCTTAGGATCACAAAAGACTTTTCTCCCTGACTGTGACTATGATTATTATCACTTTGTGACAGTGTAGAGAATGAAGGACAGAATATTTAAATGGCTTGCCTCAGAAGATCCTGAGTAATTATGGCTGAGAAAGAAAGCTAACAATGTATGCCCTGTTGAGGCCTCTTGGTTTGAGGAGCACTGGGATCCCAGGAGGGCCATGGCTTCCATAAGTTGCTCTAGGAGGGACTGACAGATTGATGAGTTGCAGCTGCAAAGAACTGGCAGTATCTGGCACTGGGTGGCCCTACCAAGGGCAGGAGAGTCTGATCTTGGATAGAAGAAAAAAGCTTAGGCAAGGCTCTCTTTTAGGATAGGAGTAAGAAAGAAGTAACGTTCTGGAGGCTAATATAAACAAATTGAAGAAAACCCTTCAGTTTAGCAAACCATGTTTCTAACATCCTGCTTCCTTAGTTAAAATGAGCGTGTGAGACTTCACAGAAGACCTTCCAGACAATGAAAAGCTGTGGGTGCATCTTGGCTTATAGACACATTCCAGTCTGGGAGAAGTAAACATGGTGATATGGATCAGCAAGGCAGCCAAACAGCTCCAGGGCCCATGAGCACAGACCCTGGATCTAATAAAACAGTCTTCATCCTGTCATTTGAAGGGGTATGCTCAGTTCCCTAAGGGAGTCTGTAAAATTCCTTTGACTTGCCTGCAACAACCTTATATTCCAGGGTTTTTCATTTTCTAGATTATGCAACGGGAAAAAACTCTATGCCCAACTACATTAACAGTTGCTTATTTTTTTGTGATGTGATGGTAATTTATAGTGATGTAAGGAAGAAAATGCACTCCTTTCTCACGAAACAGTGCATAAACAGAGTTGTTAATCTTCTCAGCGAAGCACGTTGTTCTTTCTATTGTATGTCTCTGGAAAATGCCCAGGCCAGTTGGGGTTATGTGGACTCAATAAAAGTTACAAACCTGATAGACCTTGTTCTTGAGTAGCCATACTCAAGTTTGGAAAACAGATGGGCTCATCTAGAGTTTTCCTTTCCTAAATATGCAAACAAAAAGAAAATGTTTCAAATGATTAATTTCTATACGACCCACACAATTCTGCTTCTGGTACATAAATCACCCACAAAAGGACAAAGAAAGTATGTCCCCATGGCAAAACACTTGTCTACCATGTGCAAGGCTCCAAGTTCCATCCCAGCACTACAAATATACAAATTTACTCACAAAAACCATAAAAGCCTGACTCCAATAGGAGAGTCTTTGATTTTTAAGGAGATATTGGAACAAGTTTCTCTGAACATGAGAGAAGTCCAGACAGAGCTGTCTTGGAGCATTAGGGACAGTGGAGTGGGGCCTTTCATTCTAAGGTGACCATGAGACAGCATGAGAGGTGGCTCTGTCAGCTGAGGCTGTAAATAGCTGGAGACATAGACATTGCACTACCTCCCCATGACCCATGCCAAGGCCAGGTTGGTGGCACTGTCCCATTCCTGTGGGCACATCCATTCAAGTTGCAGGCCTTTTTGTGTTTAGTTTTAATCTACTTCAAGGTTGCTTGGAGCTTATTTCAACCTCATTTTATATTTATAGAAGTTCTATGATTATAATGACAAGAGAGGAAGGGAGTCAAGTTTGTCTCCAGGTTTAAGCATCTTATTCCGAAGTTTTCTTTATTTTTCAGGTCACATTCTACCATATATTGCAAATCACATTCTAGAAGCATATCCAAAGGGCTTCAAATCTTACTTGCTGTGAAAATTTTGCACAGGCTATTATCTGACTGACTATAAAGTAGTAAATCTATAGCTATAAATTGTGAAACTAGTAGGTCTTCTTCTATAAATGCCTTTAGCAAAATGTACAGCCATGTGTCACAAGCCTAAAATTTGTCACCACTCTAGAGTGCGTTATTAATTGCTTCCCAGATTAGGGTAAACCTTTTTATATTTATTTTTTAATTGAAGTCAAAAGAACAAATGAAAACTCATTCTGAGAAAACAATAAGATCATGTGGCCAGGTGTGGTGGTATGAACCTGTAATCTCAACACTTGGGAGGTGGAAGGGCCCATTCTCAACTACATAGTGAGTTACAAGCCAGCCTGTGTTACATGAGACCCTGTCTCAATACAGTAGCAGTAATCCAAAAGTACAAGATGAGTCATATGGACTTAGAAAAGACTGAACAAATACTGATATGTCACTAAATGCATCTTGCTTGTGACTAGGAATATAGCTCATGGTAGAACACTTAACCAGCATATGCAATGCCCTGGGCTTGACTCCTAATGAATGAATGAATGAGTGAGTGAGTGAGTGAGTGAATGAATGAATAAAATTCATTTCAATTTCCTTCTTCCTTTGTAGGTAGAGTTTTCCTGTCCCACAGGTGTTCTCAAATAATCACTCAGAGGCTTAATATTAATTACAAATGCTCGGCCAATAGTGCAGGCTTATTACTAACTAGTTCTTACATTTTTAGTTAACCCATATTTCTTATTTATGTCCTGCCAGTTACCTTTATTAGCATGACAAGGTCATCTCCTGCTCCTTCTGCATCTGACTGGAGACCCCAGACTCCACCCTTTTCCTTCCCAGCATTCTCAGTTTGGCTTTCCTGACTAACTTTATCCTGTTTAGATATTGGCTAGTCAGCTTCTTTATTAAACCAATCATAGCAACATATATTCACACAGTGTACAAAAGATTTTTTCCGCAGCATTTCCCTCTTTTTGTCAAATTAAAAAGGAAGGTTTTAACATTAACATAGTAAGATTATATATAACAAAAACAGTTATTAACTAAGAATTACAGTTATAATGTCCAGTCCATTTGTATTTGACAAAACTGGAAAAAATATTATTTATCTTATCTTTGTTACTCCAAAGTTTTGTACCTAATTTACCTTCTACCATAACCAAGGAAAACTATCTACTCTTCAACTCCATCAAAGACCTGAGAAGGATGAAATATTACCTAATGACAGGGACAGTCACCCAAAGTTCCTCTGTAACATTAGGGCATCCAGCTCTGGCCTAAAGGCCTTGCATTATCTCACAGGCTTTCTGGTGAAGCAGGAAATTTTGAAGGACTATCTTACCTTGTCTTCGCAAAGTTTGGCAGTTGCCTTTCTTGCATCTTGCTGGTCCAGTTTGGACAAGAGCTGTCAGCAAGAGGCAAGGGTAGTTTTTTTTTACCCAAATAACCATCTTTTGCCATAAAGAAAGAAAACTCCACATGGAGTTTCTTCAATGCCCATCATCTTCTCTGAAGTAGATTGGTGCTGCCAGAAGCAGATGTGTCTCACTGTCATGAAAAGCCTTAGGTTATTAAACATATTAAATGCCATATTCTGTAGGTACTTCATTTGAAGACTATCTATCTAAGTATATCTGTTTATGACCTTGAAAACATATCTAACATGACTATAAGTTTGGTTATTATACATGACTATTAATCTGTATTTTTTAACTATATGTTACATTTTTAAATGAGTTGCATAAGCACAATAACCCAAACAAGCATAGAAACATACATATAGTATGAGAAAATTAACTTTAAATTTGTATTAATATACAAAAATTCATACCAGTGTAAAATAAAAATATTTAAGACTAGTAGTTGCATTTTTTATTTAAAAGTAGATTCAATAACCCACCCTTTTATCTTATCGTTTCTTTATCTGTCCTTTTTTTCAGAAAGAGAACCTTGAATCTAATCTCCTTTGTTGAGCTTTTTTCCTGACCATTACTAATAACAACTTGTAACCAAACCCCCTTCAATGAAAAGAAACATCCTTAACCAATATTTTGGGAATTTGGATGTTGTTTTCTCCAGACTGCTTCCTGTTGTCTGGGGGTGCGGGTAATCTTTGAGAGAATCTTGAGAAAATTAGGATAATTGTTAGATCTTGGCTGGAGTATTCTGTAAGGCTGGATCATCTTAGTCAGCAGCCTTGAAGGTGTTTTGAATGCTGAATCATCTGGTACATAGATTTTTATTGGTGTCTGGTCCCCTTGTTCTGAAAATATATAAACTTTTAAAGGTAACATACATATCTGTATCACTATAAATATAGACTGTGTATTGTACACAAGTCAGTCAGTGATGACTTTTTGTTATGTGTTTGAGCAGGTAGAATACACAGCACATGTCTTATAGTTCTTTTAGGTTTATTTCCTTTTGTCTGCTGTCAGGATTTCAGGGAATCTTTCTCAATCAAACCTGTTTTTCTTTAACCGGGTATGTATCCACAGCCTCTCATTTCCTATGGAAATAAAAGCTTAGCCTCTCCCCCAAAGTAATACATCTTTTGACTTAAATTTTGAAGCCAAGATATTTTTAAAATATATAAGTTGGTTGAATCTAGCAGTTTTCATGATCCAGTGTCTCTTAGCAGCCAAAAAATTCAAAGAAATCACAATAGCATACAGGATACAGACTCCCTGTGTTTTTCCCATTTTTACATGGCTTATTATGTTTATTATTCTATTCCTTTTTTAAGGACTTTCTGTACCCTTTTTCTTTTCTGTTCCAAGCCTATGTATATTTTTAAACACACTGTAACCTTAACCTGTTTAGAGGTTTTTTTCCCATCTGAATCTGTCTTTACTGCATATCTGTAGCCTTTTCTGTCTGCATTAGCAAAATCCCAAACCTGCCATGCAGCGTGTTGGTGGAGGTTGCTCTGGCAGCTTAATCCCACAGGTAGTGGCTGGGATACGCCTCTCTGTACCATTGCCCATGTGAGAGACTGCAGGAACCTGCAACTCAGTTTAGCTCATGGTGTACTGGCAGCTGCCAGGAGATGTGTCTCTGTACCACAGCAGGTATGAGAGACACAAGACTAGGAAGTCATGTCTGGCTCCATTTTAATGTTTAGAACATTTTTTTAAAGCTTTCTCAGGCGTTATGTTGGTATATATGGCCCTGGACATTGGGTGCCATTTGTAGGTGGAGGTTTTCTATCCTGGAGCTACTCTCAAATAATCACTCAGAGGCTTGACATTAATTACAAATAACTGGTCAATAGCTGAACATGATAAAGTTAGTCAAGAAAGCCAAATTGAGAATTCTGAGAAGGGTAAAGTCTGGGCTTCCAGCCACATGCAGAAGGAGTAAAAGGTGACTGTGCCATGCTAATAAAGGTACCACCACATGGCAGAGCATAGATAAGAAATATGGGTTAACTTAAAATGTAAGAGCTAGATAGCAATAAGCCTACGCTATTGGCTGAGCATTTGCAATTAATATTAAGCCTCTGAGTGATTATTTGAGCCACTGTGGGGCAGAAAAACTCTGCCTACATTGCCTACATTTCTTGTGTTAAAAAGCACCCCCTCATGTTTTTGGTGATTTTATTTGATGTAGGCAATGTTCAAAAAGATAGGGAAGACCTCTCTTTATTGCATTCTGATTCATGGCATTTGGCAGATTGTGGTGATATTGTGTTCCCCAAAATATTGTGCACCCTAATAAACTTATCTGGGGTCAGAGAACAGAACAGCCACTAGATATAGCAGCCAGAAAATGGGTGGCACTCACACCTTTAATTTTAGCATTCTGAAGGCAGAGATTCATCTGGATCTCTGTGAGTTCAAGGCCACCATCCTAGCATTTTGAAGGCAGAGATCCATCTGGATCTCTGTAAGTTCAAGGCCACACTGAAAACAGCCGGGTGTGGTAACAAGAGCCTTTAATCCCAGGAAGTGATGGCAGGAATCAGAATGGTATTTAAGGCATGAGGATGAGGAACTAGAGCCTGGTTAAGCTTTTAGGCTTTTGAGCAGCAGTTCAGCTGAGATCTATTTGGATGAGGACTCAGAGGCTTCCATTCTGAGGAAACAGGATCAGCTGAGGAATTGGCAAGATGATTTAAGATTTGTGCTACAGCAGATACCATTTTTTTTTTTTTACAAATTTAATAGAGTAAATTTATTGAAGACATTTTTCAAATAGTTCAGATGATGTAACCATCAATACTTTTTTATATGTGTGGTGCTGGATACTAAACCCAGGGCTCTGCATATGCTAGGCAAAACTCTCTATGCCTAAGCTATGTCCCTATCTTTTTGTAAAAGTTTTAAAGAGAAATTTACTCTTTTAATATCAGCTGAACTTGTAATGATTCAGTCAAAATTAATTTTAGTTCAAGACAGAATCTTGCTAATTTTCCCAGGAAGACCTCAAACTTGACATCCTTCTGTCTTGGCTTCCCAAGTAGCTAGGGTTATAGATGGATTATCTGGACCCATAAGTCCCACTAGTATTTTTTCATCAAAATGAGTACATTATTCTTTTTAAAAAAATACCTATACTGTTTAAGACTTACTAGGCTGGTATCTTAGGAATTCCTCACTATTGCAAAATTTGTTTTATTGTGGTGATCTGGAACTGAATCCACAATATCTCCAAGGTACCTTTTCCCGCCTAAACATTTTACATATCTCTGGTTTGACAAAAATCCCTGAAACTGTGAGTAGATAGAGACATAGGAGTGACTGACTCATGGGGAAGTTGTAGGTACCTTCTCTGGTGCCCCTACAGCATTTTGTCAAATAAGATCTGAACTCTCCTCAAGAAGCAGAAGACAGGCTAGCCCTTGGGATCTGCATCCCATCCCTGCTCAGTTTATCCTCACAGGCCACAGCTCTCTGTGTTCTATTATTTCTTCTATCCAACTCTGTTCTTATTGGCCAAGGCTACCCCACAGAGGCCAAGATAACTTTTAGTGAGTGAGCCAAAGTCACTTTCCAAATAGAAAATCCTGTGAAAGATAATACTAACAATTTGGGTTCTCTCAGGTTCTCTCTCTCTCTCTCTCTCTCTCTCTCTCTCTCTCTCTCTCTCTCTCTCTCTCTCTCTCTCTGCCTGAAAAGCTATTAGTGACCTGAACTGTCCCAAAATTGGAATAAAAATAACTAACTTGCTGATAGAGAGCCTGACTGGGGTCAACAGGTTCCTTGTATTTTGGTTCCTTAAGTGCTCTGTGTTTCTTTGTGTCCTGTGCCAATTAGTCCATCATGGTATGCATCTCATGTGGAGAACACACTCATAAATATATCTGGAAACCAGAACTTGGCATCATTATTTGACTATAGGAAAAACCAACTTAATTGATGAGGTATTGTGACCCAGGGAGCTGTGTTTTACTTTTTTCTCTGCTGCCTGGCTTAACTGTGCTGGTCATGAAGTCAGCCCCTTTGCCTCACAATTGTAGGAGTCAGGGCTTGCCTCTAGCTGCAGATGGGTCAGGAAGGAAGGGTGAAGAGGTGGAAGAGTTTCTCTTTAATTACTGATTATTTGAATATTAAATTATTCCTCATCAAAATAGCTAGATTCAGCATTCTGTGGCTCTGGCTGCATTTTTCTGTTAATATGCCTGGGAGCCCTGCCTCATAAGCACTCTGAGAAAACCCACGCTCATGTACATGTTCTGGGAAATCTTGTGAATCAGAGGCAGGCTGCCATTTCCAGAAAGGACACCGTGACAAAGGCCTCACACTTCAGCTACTTCAGGGGAATTTGGTCTAGAGAGCATATCGGGTGAATTAGGATTCCTCTGGGAATACTTCTATGTACTTATTTCTTGCACTCTAAATAACATTTTGGTGGAGACTAATGCATTGCTATGGATTTCAGTACCAAAATGTGCTGTACATTCATTTGGCTTTATTGAAATGGCTAGTCAGAGTTAATTTGAAGTGGAGGAAACTTCTCTTATATAGGTACCAAGTGGCCAATTACTTGTATGGCCCACCCAGGAATACTGTTCTCAAAGGAAGTATATAGTAATCTGTGCTTCTCCTATTGCCACAGAAAGTCCAACCCAGAGCATGCTGGGAATTCCTGGTAATAATCAAAGAGCAGGGATGAAGTGGGAAGTGGAGGGAAAAATCCTGTGGAGCCAATAAATATGTACTCTTGCAGGAAGGTTATGCTAGAGCAAATTTATAAATCTAAATGGGCACTAATTATTATGGATTGAATATGAAATTTCCCCCATTCTCAATGCAGAAGACTTGGTCCCTAGCCAATGGCACTCTTTAGGGAGCTTCTGGAAATGTCAGGTGGTTAGACCTAGTTGGAAGAAGTAGGTTACTGTGGGTTTGTCCTTGGGAACTGTATCTTGCCCCAGCTCTCTTCTTATGCCAGCTTCCAGGTCACCATGAAGTAGGCTACCTCTCCCATGCCTTTCTCACTAGGATGGATTGAAACCTCTGAAACTGTAAGCAAAAATGCAGCCATATCCGTTAAGTCATTAGTCCAATTATTTTGCCTCAGCAATGAAAAGTCTTATATAGGCACAGACAATACAGATCTGTCCAAGCACAGGACAGAGAGCTGAGAAGGCTCCCAAGTAACAGAGTTAAGAGTGTCTATTTCAATGGACACAAATTAGTGGCAAAAACAGGGCTTGGCAAAGGCACTAATTGAAACTACATTTTGGACTGTAAGCTCCACAGCAACAGGCTCCATCTGTCACATTTCCACACTCCCCATCTGTCTATGAGGGACTTAAAACATGTGGCATAAACAAGATGATTGAGACTTCCCAGCAAGTGAGAACACTATTGGTTAGAATAATAGTTGTATCTATTTCTGAAGGCAGTTAGTAGCAAGAGGGATGGCATTCCTTAACACATGTGAAATAGTCCTATCATCCAGGGTTTGCCTTTCCATGATTTCAGTTAACAGCAATCAACCATGATTTTGAAAATTTAAATGGAAAATTCTAGAAGTAATCAATTCATGATTAAATATTCCTGTGTGTATTGTATGTGCATGTGTGTGTTTTTATGTGGGAATGCACATGTGTGGGAGGGGTGTGTGTGTGTGTGTGTGTGTGTGTGTGTGTGTGTGTGTGTATGTGTGTGTGTGTGTGAGATGTAGACATTAGTTGTCTTCTTCCTCTATCATTTTCCTCCTTGGTGGTTTCTTTTTCTTTTCTTTTTGGGGGTGGGGGGCAGGTTTTTCACTGAATCTCAAGCTCACTGATTCACAGAGACTATCTGTCCGGTGAGCCCTAGTTATCCTTCTGTCTCAGACTTTCCAGCAACAGGATGACATGTATGTGCTACCATGTCCCTCTCTTTAGATGCTGAGGATCAAAACTCAGGCCCTTATGCTTGTGCACCAAGTTTGTTATGATGCATTGTTATATTTTCTGTTTGGTTAGTTGTTGTTAATATTTTACTGTGTTGAATTTATCATCTAAATCTTACAAGTATATATGCATAGGGAAGAACATAGTATATAGAAGATTCAGTACTATCTATGGTTTCAGGTATCTACTGGTGGTTTGGTGAAAATCTTCTGCAGATAAGAAACTTTTTATTCTAGTGTGTAGAAAAGTTGCTGGCATATTTCTTGGCATGTGTACTGAATAAAAGTACACACACACACACACACACACACACACACACACACACACACGTAGTTGTTAGTGCTCTCACCTCTCTGCCCCGTGTTTGGACAGATCTGCACTTGCTGTGCCTTTATGAGTCATTTCACTGCCGAGGGAAAATACTTGTGCTAACCACTTAAGGGAAAAGGATCTATTTTTTCCTCACAGTTTCAGAGATTTCAGTTCCTCTTAATGAGGAAGGTGTGGGAGAGATCTGGAATATTGTGCGTCTATCTAGCAGAGCCAAAGCCCAGGAAAGAAAGACTCTCAGTTACAAAGGCCTCATGAATGAGGGATTTACCATATCCTTGGCTTGAGCAATTAAAGTCTGGAGTGATGAGCTCATTTGTACCATTAGAAACCTGAACTCCAAATAGTGCCTCCTCCCATAAATGGCTCACAGACCTCCTCATTGGCTGCCTTCATTCTTATTCTAAAGCTCCGGTTTACCCTCCTACATATGTTTAAGACCATTGCTAGGGGCAGACTTCCATCATGTTTCTCTCAAAAAGAAGGGAAATATTTGCCTCTCAAACAAATCATAGATTTAGTCAACCTGGGTGACTTAACCACAGCTATTTCTAGGTCTTCAGAAGTCATCATTATCATCATACAAGCCAATTCTCCCCTCAGGAAACTAGGAGTAAGAATTGGGAGAATACATCTAAAGAACATTTGTGTGATGACCAAAAACTTCAACTTTGTACCACCCTAGAATGAGTTTCCTAACCCTCCTACACACACACACACACACACACACACACACACACACACACACACACAATAAATAAATAAATAAATAAATAAATAAATAAATAAATAAATAAATAAATAAATAAATCCAAGGAGATCTTAGTGCAGCTTTCTCTCTGTCTTGATCCTTGATGTCACTCTTTCAGGAGGATGTAAGGCTCTCATATGACTAGAACTGAAGGCTTGTTCAGAAAGCCCAGATGCTGTGTGTGTGTCCACATACAGAATCCAGAGGCTAACCTCTGAAAAACCACCCACCATATTTTGATGTATGTTCTTTCTTTTGCCTGGGGCTTTTATGCATTAGTCTAAACTAGTAGGCTGATGAGGCCCAGGGATCCACCTGTTTCTGCCTTCCCAGTACTGAGATTACAGGAGCACACTCCATGCCTGACTCTTGTATATGGGCTCTGGGGATCGAACTCAGGTTTTTGTGAGCACAAGGCAAGCACTTTATTGACTGACCCCCCCCCCCAGCCCCAGGAAGCCAGGATTTCTGAAGGTATATAGTAAATTAGACTCTTTGCAAACACATCAGGGAAGCTGAAAGCTGTTAAAATCCATTGGCTTTATTATTTAGAAAATATTTGAATTACTCTAAACAGTTTTTTCCTTCATTAGATTTCATAATAGTGGACACATTTGTGTTCTGTCCCAGATTATTTGCTTTTTCTAAATACACTTTTTATAGTAAATTAAGAAGTATTTTATTCAATAGAATACTTTCTGCATTTCTAATGTGAGTATTTTTCCTAAGGGAAAGTAGTATTGTCAAAGTTGTCTTCATGAATTGTGCTTAAAGTCAAATTAAAAATGGCACTTGGAGCTCAATTACAAAATTATAGAAATCAGAGACTTTGAAGAAAAAATAGTTCCTGGGACAAAAAAAAAGTCATGGGAACCTATAAAGTTTGGACTACATGAGAACTATGAAAAAGATATTTCTTTTTCCTCTTATTCAAAGGCTGAAATGAACTCAATGCAAAAGTTGATCCATCTGTGACAAGATGCTGTGCCTACATAAGTGCTGTGGGGGAGACAAAAGAAGCAGAAATCCCAGTGCGTGTCCACCAAGACCCTTCATGCCCTACCTGGGAAGCAACCAGGAAAAAGACAAGGCTGCATAACGCCATCCAGTCTTGAGCTTCTTAAACTTCAGTGAACTTACAAATCACATCTGGATTTTGAATTCTGGGGCAGGGCCTGAAAGGCTGAATGTCTAGCAAGCTCGTAGTTCATGCTAAATCTCACACTTTGAATAAGAAAGTTCTAGCTGTGGAACATGCTGGTATTCTATATATGAAGCTAAATATTATGGACAGAATAGAGGTGAGCATGTTGAGGGGTATGGAGATCTGGAATAATGTTCATCTAGCAGAGCCAAATTCCAGAAAGAAAGAACTATTATAAAGGGCTCATGTATATACATATATATGCATATGTATACATATGCATGCAATAACAATTAGGGAAAAAAGAGGCCATGAATTTGAAAGAGAGTGGGGAGGAGCAGATGGGAGGGCTTAGAGGAGGAAAGAGAATGGGGAAATGTAATTATAATGGCAAAAAATAAAGGCCTCATTTGGAGGAGCCAGAAAGAATTCTGGTGTGGGATAGAAATATAGTGTCCTTTGATTTAGCTTTCTCCATGAAATTCTGACCAAATCTGTGAAATGTAAAGGGTTTCTGTTCCCACTTAACTAGTGAGGGTTCTAATAATATGTGTGCATCATCATATAGGCAATATAATCATCTCTCAGTACACACAGCAATTGATTCTGGGATCACCCACTTAAATATCAAAATCTGTTCATGAGTCAGACCATTATGGGTAGGTGTAATAATGACATAGTATTTATATATACATATCCTTCTATATACTTTAAAGCGTGTTAGATTATATATAATACCTAATATGGTACAAATACTGTATATCATAAAGAAATAATTACAAGAAAAGCATTAGTATATGTTTAATACAGATGTGATCATAGTGTCACTACATGGTACATGTCAATAATAACATAGTAATTCTCTTTTCAGTGCTAGAAAATAAATTAAGTCCAGGGCTTCTTGCAAACTTGGATCATGTTCTACCACTAAGGTACATCCCTAGCCCAAATTTTATTTTTATGGGTACCTCAAGTCTGTAGTTAATGTAATGAATGTGTTGGAAGCCTTCAATAGGCTCGCGCACACACACACACACACACACACACACACACACACACACACACACACACACGTTGAATGCTTTGCAACACAAATACAGAAGTATTACCACAGGCCTTACTACCCAATGGAGACTAGTTATAATTAAATGAACTTCTGAACCCAAATAATATTTGGTGGGGAAACGTTTACCAGGAAAGATAGTTTTAATAAGCTGCATTTCAACTTTATAATACACTTTCAAAAAAGTTATGTGACTTGGGAAATTATAAAAGAGAACCAAAGAGAGAGCAAAAATTACTTAAAAGACAGAAAACCTTTGCTGCCTTTTTTTCATAACTGTGCCTCTATTCAGCCCTTGGATAGGAATTTGAAAGCGAATCTGTTTCTTTATGTTTATTAATGGGAAAACTAACTTTTTCCTCCAGCACACATACTTAAAAATGTTGAGTAAAGGTGTGGAAAAAATACTTTTCCAAATTATTAGCCTGTGGTGTTCACCAACCTACTCCAAATGGTTGAAAAACAGTGTTTTAGGCAGGAAGAGGGTTCGAGCAATAGCTATGGTGCTATTTGCTTAGAGTTGGAAAAGGCTTGTGGAAAACCAGGTTGCCAGGGCAGGTTGCAGCCAGATGGTAGAGAATCAACTGAATGCCTAGCAGAACATCTGGAGAGCCCTCTGTAGGTAAGCATATTTTTGACTCATTGATGAAATAAAATGTGAAAAGGGCTGTATTGAAATAAATAATTGGTAGTTGGCACTTGTTGATGCTGGCTGTGAACCATTCACCCACTTGACAGCTTCTCAGGCATTTCAAAGGGTGGTTCAGTGGAAAAGGCTGTCCAAGTTCAAGGTAAATGTTAGAACTGCTTGTTGAAGAGAAAGCCCGGCTCATCCCCAGGACTTTGGGACAATCCCCAAACCACAGATTTCTCAGAGTGCCCAAATGTCTCAGAGAGTAAGTGGTGCTCCAAGGAGCAAAATGCCTAGTGGGTCCCCCTCCCCAGAGATGGTGGGTGTCCATATTTTTCTCATTAACTTATTCATGACACAAAGTATTATGTCTTGCTGAGAATGGTGGAAAATATTTTACTGAAGTCTTAAGTTGGAAAAAAATTAAGAGACTTTTATTCCCTCTTTATGACCCCAAGCCAAAGAAAAAGTTTGTCACTCTGAATGTTTATGAGATGGGCAAGCCAGAAGAGCAGACACAGCCAAATCCCTCTGACTCATTACTGAGCTGTAGGAATAGCATGCTCAATTAGTGGGTAATATAATTTACCCAACCCCCAGGGTAGAGGGGAAAGTGAGGTGGACACAAACATTTTCAAAGTTATAGATTTACTCAAGAGAGCAAGATAACCCTGTGAATGAAGCCTGGTCTACACGGCCATCAGTCACTTCTGAGATCCAATAGGTCACTTGTTTGACCCTACTGTCTATATAACTAAGATGAGTAATGTGTTAGCGATGTGGGAAGCCTCGGATCATAAAACCAAAGGGGAATAAATCACCCATGATTGTCAGGATGTACAAGACATGGAGATTTAGAGCTGGGATCCCACTAGGCTGGTTACTGCTCTTCTTCCTTGAAGACATCTATTTTTCTTCGTGTGCTCAGGGTAATTGCAGTTTTATGCAATATGAACACCAGTGCTGGACTGATTTTCATCTGTTCCTTCTGAGGTCAGGGCTATTAGTGATGGGTACCATCCCCATGTACATTGAAATGAGATTGACGATTGCCTTCTTCCTGTCTGTTTAGATTTGGAATTCTTTAGTATATAAATTAGGCAAAAATCACAGAGATTTGCATGCTAAACCTCTTGTCTTCACCCATGCAAACCTCTTCCATCACCAATATCCTGCATCACAGTGGGACATTTTTACTAAATGTAAATTTTGATAAATTTACATTGACATACCATCATTAAGAGTCTGTAAAGGTGTTGCACATTCTGTATGTTTTGACAAATATATAAGCACAATTGCAGCACTATATAGAATAGTTTCACTACCCTAAAACTATCTGTGCTCTACCTAGTCTGTTTTAATACTTGAACAATTCTGCTGTTTAACTCTAACTTGTTCATTCCTGATTTTCTTCATGTATTTCTTAATTCAAGGATGATTGGAAACACTCTTTGTGCCAAAAGATGTGTAAAGCATAGAAGAATATCTTGTTTTTCAAGACCCTGGCTTACCCTCAACAGGCTTTCAGTACAGTCAGTGTAGGAACAATCTGAACAATGTTGGGTTCTAGATTATTCCAGAATTCCCCCCCACAAGAGTGTATTATAGGGCCTGAAGAGATGATTCAATGATTATAAGCACTTGTTACTCTTGCAGAGGATCCAGGATCAGTTTCCAGCACCCACATGGTGACTCACAGTCTTCTGTAACTCTAGTTATGGAGTATATGACACCCTATTCTGGTCTGCATGGGCACTAGGCACACACATGGTACATATAAACTCATACAGACACACATATACACATAAAATAAAACAAAAATAAATAACTCATTTTAAAAGTGTATCATGGGCGCCGGGCGGTGGTGGCGCACGCCTTTAATCCCAGCACTTGGGAGGCAGAGGCAGGCGGATCTCTGTGAGTTCGAGGCCAGCCTGGTCTCCAAAGCGAGTTCCAGGAAAGGCGCAAAGCTACACAGAGAAACACTGTCTCGAAAAAAAAAAACAAAAAAAAAAGTGTATTATGGGCTACAGGATGGTATAAATCCTCTTCAGGGAAAATTGAATCTCTCTTTCAGTCTGGACTGCACAAAAGCTTCTTGACTACTATATGGTGTGAGGGAGGAGTAAATCCGGTGGAAATTAGTTTAGACAGTTCTTTTCCTTGTCATTCTTCAGGAGAGATAAGATTTATGTCTCTCTATAATGGCTTCACCGAATCAACATTAGGCCATTATATGTGTAGCTTGGCCAGACTACACAAATGATGGAGGAACCGGAAGAATCATGCTATCTAATATGGTGGAGCCAGTATTCACTTTAGACAGAACTGCCAATGTAGGAAAAGAACAGCTCTGAATGTGACTTGAGTTTGGGGTTGGGATATATATTGCTCAGAGGAAATGAAAATGATAGACTAACTCACACCTAAAAAGAAATGAAATATGCTTAGTACTATATCCTTGAACAGGTATGTATCTTCCAGGCAATCTTTTATAGTTCTACCTTAATGTGACAGAATAATAAAAGGCACTGGTTTTTGTACTCTATTTATCATGTGTTTTTCTCTGTTCATTTTCGTATTTCCTCCCCTCTGAGAAAATCATGTGTCCCCTTGATTTGGAAAGCAGGAGAGCAACTCAAGCTCATTGTATGGTATGTCACTGAAACACTGGAAAAGAGAGAGGAGTGATGTCTGCTATTGTGTGGGTGATTGAATGTCATTATCCTATACATATAAGTTTGTCTTTGCAGTGGTGGTATTAAGAGGTATTAGAGGAAATACAGAAGATATGCCCTAGTGGGAACTCCTTAGGTCACTGGAGACATGCTCCCAAAGGAGACTGGGATACTCTCACCTGTTTCTCTCTTCCTCTTTCCTGGCTTCTGAAATGACTACTTCCTCTGACATGTGCTCCTACCATAGTCCTCCATCACCTTCATCAGAGGCCTAATTAATAGGCCATACCATCATTCATTTTATTCCCCTAAACCATGAGTTAAATAAACCTTTTCCTTACATGAGTTATTTTCCTAAGGTGTTTTGTTATAGTAACAGTAAAAATTTAGTCAAGGATGGTGAATATAATGTTATAAGATCTTTGCATTTGGAAGAGAAAGACCCACTGAAACCTAGAAGAGAGTCACATTTTGTGGCCTCTGACAACAGAGAAGACTTACTGTATTGGTTACTAATGTCAGCTTGACAGGATCTAGAATTATATAGGAGACAAACCTCTGGGCATTGCTGTGAATGAGTCTCTGGGTTGGACTCATCAAAGTGGGAAGACCTGCCCTAACTGTGAGTGGCACCATTCCATGGGTTACAATCCTAGACTGAAGAAAAAGGAGAAAGTGAGATGGGAGGCAGCATTCATCTCTCTCTGCTTCCTGACCATAGATACAATGAAAGCCAGTGCCTCAAGCTCCTTCCATCATGCATTCTCCTACATGGCAGCCAAAAAAACAAAACAAAACAAAACCAGAAAACAGCAAGATATGTAAAATACCTGTACTGTGGGAAAGGCTCCATTCAAGCTACAAATAAAAAAGACTGTGGTATTATGCCCCTAAGAAAGTTTCCACTTGCCACAAAGGCTTCCTTTCTAAACTGCTATACTGCAAGCATATGTGATGTGAGGAGAGGCCAGGGGAAGCATGAAAGCTAAGAGGAAGGATCCTCAACTGTGTTTTTCAACATAATGGGGACAACAGGAAGACTGATGATTGTCACAGGCTTAAGGAAGGATGAGTGGAAGTGACCATAAAAGAAGTAGAGAGCTTCTTTGTAAGGTGATAGAAGTATTCTGCAACTAGATAGATTGGTCTTTATACAAAGTTGCAAAAATAAACTATACTATTGTACACTTAAAATGATTAAATGGTAAATTTTGTTATCGGATTTTGTCCCACTTAGAATAAACATTTTTATTTTAAAATGGGATGGCCTGAGCAGTATTACTTGCCTTGCTACCTGTTTATTAAAAGTGATTACATGTTACTGGGTTTGTTTTTGAAAACATCTATTTGTGTGTGTGTGAGAGAGAGAGATGAGGGGGCATCTTAGTTACATTGTTGTTGCTGCAAAGAGACACCATGACTAAAGCAATTTATAAAAGAAGGCATTCAACTGGGGGCTTACTTACAATTACTTAGGGTAAATCCATGACCATTGTGGTGGGGAGCATGGCAGCAGGCAGGGGCTGTAGCAGTATCTGAGAGCTCGTGTCCATATCAAGTAGGAGGCAGAGGCAGAGCTAACTGGGATCAGCATGGGCTTTTGAAACCTCAAAGCCCACCCCCAGTGACACATGACCTTAAAAAAGGCCACACTTCCTAATCCTTCCCAAATAGTTCCACCAACTGAGGACCAGGCATTCAAATAAATGAGCCAGTGAAGGGGGTCATTATCATTCAAACCACCACAGATGGTTCTCTACTCTCTTCGTGTATGTCCTAGGTATCCAACTCAGGACATCATGATTGGCAACAAGGGTCTCCACTTACTGCATCACTTTACCAGCTCCAGATTGCACAAGTCTTTTATATTAAATTAAGGTTTCAAATTGCTGATCTTGAGATCAGCAAGTAATCTTAACTTTTTTATTTAGAATAAACTTTTTGTAAATTCACATAATAGCTTTCTTTGAGAAAATAGGTGGATGTTTTTTAGAGGAAGTAAGAAACACAGAGAGTTCTATGGAGTGGAAAGATCATCATGTTTGAAATTTTCCATTATTGTGTTACTTTTGTTGCAGAAAATAATGCACATGTGAGAGTGTGTGACACTTTGAATGCGCATTTCTGCATACTTATAAAAAACAAAGAAATGTTTAAGGCTAAAGATAAAGTTCAGTGGTGAGAGAGAAACCCTGTCTCAGAAAACCAAAGGGGGGAGAGAGAGAGAGAGAGAGAGAGAGAGAGAGAGAGAGAGAGAGAGAGTTTGCCTAGTCCTAGGCTCTCTTCTTAGTGTGCCCCCTCTACTCACAAATAAGTCCAGTTAAGTATCTTCTAAATGAAGAGAGCTTCAAAATGCTCCTTTCCTTGGATTTTTTCCAGAATATCTTAATATTAAAAGATGATAAGGAAAATGTCAACAAAAATCTTCATACAATTGACACAATAGTTGGTTTTATGTGTCAGCCAGGATATAGGATGCCATTTCTTATGAAATGTTGGTGAGGCTGTATCTGGATTAGTATTTAATTGGTGGGCTCTGTAAAGTGATTTGCATTCCCCAGTGAGGAGATCACCCAATCCAATGAGAAGTTAAGTGGAGTAAAAATTGGAGGAAAGGAGAATTTGGCCACTTTCTGTATGTTTGGTTAAGCTTTCACATCAGTTTTTTTTTACTTTGAACAGGAATTTACACCTCAGTTCTACTAGATTTCAAACTCATGTTAGAACTACACCATAGGCTCCCCTAGGCCTCTGGTTTATAAACAGAGCATGGGGCTGCTCATCTTCTATTTTAGCTGGAGAATTTCTCTCTAGCTCCCACCAAGTCCCACCAGTCCCGGAGCTCACTTATAAAATAAACACACAAACTCTTACATTATTCAAACTGCTTGGCCATTAGCTCAGGTCTATCGTTGTCTAGCTCTTACTCTTATATTTAGCCCATTTGTATTAATCTAAACTTTGCCATGCAGCGCGTGGCTTATTGGTACCTTACATCTTCCTTGTCCTGGTGGTGGCTCCAGGCAGTCTCCCCCTCTGCCTTCCTGTTTCCTCTTTTCTCCTTTCTGCTAGTCCCGCCTATACTTCCTGCCTGGCCACTGGCCAATCAGTGTTTATTTATACAGAGCAATACCCACAGCACTTCTCCTTTTCTTCTTTTTTAAAAAGGAAGGTTTTAACTTTAACATAGTAAAATTACATATAACAAAACAATTATGGAGCAAGAATTACAGTTACAATATTAAAGAAGATATCCTATCTACCTTATATGTGAGTTTAAGGTTTTATATCTAACTTATCTTTTATCATAACTAAGGAAAATTGTAACTATCTAGCTTTAACTACATCAAAGACATCAGAAGGATATAATATTACCTGAGAACTGGGAGAAGGATGTAAGCAACTTTTGGGAGTCATGTAGGGTAGACAGAGATTGCTGACAGCCTGGACAGTCACCTCATGTTCCTTTGTAAAGTTGGGGCATCTGTCTTTAGCCCACAGGGCTAGAGGCTCTCAGTCATTCCTTTTAGTGTCCTATAGAATGTCTGGAAGTCTCCTCTGCAAAGCAGGAACCTGAAGGACCATCTTGTCAAGCAAAGTTCAGTGGTCATCCTTCCATGGGTCTTGTATGTCCAGTTTATCAAGCAGTGCAGGCAAGAACAGTTTCTTGCCCAAATGGCTATCTTTGCCAAGGTGAAGATAAACTCCATATGGAGTGTCTTCAATGCCCATCCTCCTCTCCGAAGTAAATCCGGTGCTGCCAGGAGCAGCTACATCTCACTGTACAGAAAGTCTAAATTTTTAAAAATATTTTAAATGCCATATTCTGTAGTTCTTTGAAATATTTGAAGATTACTTACCTATCTGAAATATATCTATGTATACCTAGAAGACAACTAACATGGCCATAAGTATGATTATCATAGATGACTAATTATTAATCTACTTAATTATCCATTCTAATCTAAATGAGTTACACAAACATAATACCTCAAACGAGAATAGAAATACATATAGTATAATAAAATTAAGTTTAAACTTGTATCAATAAACTAAAATCTATACCAATGTAAAACATTTTAAACAAGTTGTTGTTCTTTAATAGTAGGTTTATTAATCTACCCTTTTATCCTATCATATCTATATCCTATATATCTATATTATATCCCCTTTTCTTTAGAAAGAGATTGTATTTATAATCAACCTGTTTTAAATAAAAATATTGGTTTTTCTCTGTCCCTCACCAGAGTGCTCTTTTGATATGGGACAAAAGAATCTTTTAACTATTTATTTTAGGAATATGTCTGGGTTTAGAGAGGGAGCGAGCTGATTCCATCTGCAAAGCCAGCTTGGTATATTTGGGAATTTGGGCGTAGATTTTCTTACTACTTCCTGCTGGAAGAGGGTGCTGTATCTTATGGGGACACGAAGAAAATTTTAGGACTATGGAGTAGTCCCATGAGGGTGTATTGTGTGAACCAGTCTCCTTGAAATGGTTCTGCATGTTGGATCATCTGGGCCATGGTGTCATCAGAGACCTTTCAGGTGGTCTTGGCTGGTCAAACCTGATATATCTTAATCTGGAACAAATCCATAGCCTCTGGCTTTCTGTGGAAACAAAAGCAGAGCCTCCTTTCCAAAGCAACATATCCTTAGAATCAAATTTTGAAGTCAAGATACCTTTAAAGTATACATTTTGGCATAACTCAACAGCTTTTATAATCAAATGTTTTTCTTCAGTTACGAATATCAAAGACAACATAATCCAGATTCTCTGTGTGATAGCCATCTTTATGTGGCTTATTACCTTTACTGTTTTTTAAAGATTTTATTTTTAAAAACTATTTGTTTATATAACTATATATATTTATTTTTCTCTCTCTTTCATGCCTATGTATGTTTTTACATACATTGTAAACTATTCCATCTGAATCAGTTTTATTGTGAACCTATTGCTTTAAACTGCAGCATTCTAGACTGCTGGCCCTGCCCACTTCAGCTTCCCAACTTGGTGGTGGTATGTTTTCTGCCAGCTCTGGGAGCCATCAACTCTCAGAAATAGTGGGTCTATGCTTCTATCAAAGCAGTGTGTAGCCCAGAAACCTCTTTTTGTTTTGTACTAGGAAAGGCTAAATCCACCATGCAGCTTAATGTGCCACTTGCAGAGGCCTCATTCCTGCCATAGAACAGGTCGAGTGTACAGGCCAGGAACCCGCCATAGTAGATAGTAGGTCAAACACACAGGCTGTCGCTAACTTGAAAGAGACAACTAGGAACTGTTTTTAGCTCCGTTTTAGTATCTTTTACTCAGGTTTTAGGTGGAAACTCTTGCCAACACGTTGTGTGCCATTTTTAGCTGGAGAATTTCTCTCCAGCTCCCGCCAAGTCCCGCCAGTCCTGGAGCCCACTTATAAAATAAATTCAAACTGCTTGGCCATTAGCTCAGGCCTATCATTGTCTAGCCCTTACTCTTATATTTAGCCCATTTCTATTAATCTATACTTTGCCATGCGGCGCGTGGCTTATTGGTACCTTACATCTTCCTTGTCCTGGTGGTGGCTCCAGGCAGTCTCTCCCTCTGCCTTCCTGTTTCCTCTTTTCTCCTCTCTGCTAGTCCTGCTTATACTTCCTGCCTGGCCACTGGCCAATCAGTGTTTATTTATACAGAGCGATATCCACAGCATTCCACTATCACATGAGTCAATTCCTTGCAATGGGAGATATAGACATCTGTTTTATGAAGGTACCTATATATGTGTCTATCTATCTATCTATCTATCTATCTATCTATCTATCTATCTATCTATCATCTATCTATCTACCTACTGCTCATCTACCTTCTTATTCTTGGTTTGTTTCTCTAAAGAACTCTGATACAATTGATACATGGTACTAAAAATGTACAGTTGAGTATTCAATGCAGCCAATAATCCACTTCTCTTTTAAATCTACATACTTCTATCAGTTACATTAACAGGCATAACCAGCCATTCACAACGAGTATTTTAAATGTTGTATGTATACAAACATTTGCCTGAATGTGTAAGTCTGTGCACCACATGCATGTATTGCCTATGGAGGTTACAAGAGGGTGTAAGATCCTCTAGAACTAGAATTACAGACGGTTGTGAGCCATCATGTGGGTGCTGGAAATCAAACCCAGGTTTTCTGGAATAGTAGCCAGTACTCCTATCCACTAAGCCATCTCTCCAACCCTCAAAATAAGTTTTAACAAAATTAACTGAATCTGGAAACAGACTTTCAAAGCATATTTTGACCAAGTGTTAAACTAGAATTTTCCAAAATGCAAAATATTCAGTCATGTTTGTAGCTAGAGTTTTCCTGCCTTGCCCACAGTCAGGACAAATCTGTCACCTGCCAGTCCCACAGCTGCTCAGACCCAACCAAATAAACACAGAGACTTATATTGCTTACAAACTGTATGGCCATGGCAGGCTTCTTGCTAACTGTTCTTATAGCTTAAATTAATCCATTTCTATAAATCTATACCTTGTCATGTGGTTTGTGGCTTACTGACATCTTCACATGCTGTTTGTCATGGTGGCGGCTGGCAGTGACTCCCTTTCCCCCTTTCCTGTTCCCTTAATTATCCTTTCTGTTAGTCCCACCTATACTTCCTGCCTGGCCATCAGTGTTTTATTTATTGACCAATAAGAGCAACAGATTTGACATACAGACCATCCCACAGCACATGTTTTTCTCACAAAGTTAAATAGGATGATGCTGGTGGTGGTATTTCTTCAGTTAGTAATAATAAGTTTTTTTTTTTCCAAATGGAGTTTATTTCAGGTATGCAACATTCAGAATCAATCAATGTAATGCTTATAAGTAGGCAGATAGATAGATAGATAGATAGATAGATAGATAGATAGATAGATAGATAGATAGATAGATAGCTGGGTAGACACATATATAGGTACCTTCATGAAAAAGATGTCTATATCTCCCATTGTAAGGAATTGACTCATGTGATTGTAGAAGATGATCAGCCCCACACTCTGTCTATAAGGTTATAACTAACAAAAAAAAACTACATACAAAAGTACAATAACTATATACCATATATACAGGTAATAAATACCTGAACAATGTCTAGTCCATTTGTATTTGACAAATTCAGAGAAAATAATTACATTATCTATCCCATTTTGGTAAGTCCAAAATGTACCTAATTCACTTTCTATCCTAACTAATCTTCAACCATAAGTAACTAATCTTCAACTTTAACTAATCTTCAACTCCCTCAGAGACCCAAGAAGGAAATAATATTACCTAAAAAAATATCAATAAGCTGAAGCATAAAAATCACATGAATATATCAACAGGTGCAGAAAAATCAACTGACAAAATCCAACACCTATTCATAATTACAAGCTTCTATCTGGGGCTGGAGAGTGGCACAGCAGTTGGGAGTACCTGTTGATCTTGCAGAGAAACCAAATTTGGTACCCTGAATCAACATGGCAACTCACAAACATTTGTGCCTCCAGTTCCATGTAATTCAAACTTGTCTTCTGGCCTCTAAGGCTGACAGGCACATATGTGGTGCACAGATATGTATACGGGTAAAACACTAATGAAATACAATAAAAATAAATAAATATAAAAGTTCAGCAATCTAGGAATAGAACATAATTTCCTCAACTTGACTTTTTCAAAAAAAAGTCTACAAAGAAAACTGCTGCTAACAGCATCCTTAACAGTGGGAAATTCAAAGCTGTGTTGCTAAGATCAGGAATAAGATAAGGAGGTACCTCCTCACACTCAAGTTCCATATAATTCTGGATGTCCTCGCTGATGAAATGTTATAAAGAAAATAATGAAAAGACACACAGAGTTAGAAGGAAGAAATGAAACTATTTTCAGAAGACACTTGTCTATATAGAAAATCAAAGGAACTAAAATAAATAATATTCCCAGAACTGTGTTATTTTAGCAGGGCTTAGCCATATAAGGTTAACATACAAAAGTCAATCCCTTTTCTTTATCCTAGACATGAAAAAATAGAATTTTAAATTTAAAAGCACAAAATAATTTATATTAACATCTCAGAAATGAAATACTTAGGTAAATCTAACAAAATATATAAAAGATCTAAGTAAACAGACATAATTATAAAATACAAAACAATGAAATGCCTAGAACAGCACAGGAGAAAATCTAAATGACTTGGTACTTGGTGGTGACTATTTAGGAACAACATCAAAAGCATGATCTCAGAAATAAATAATTGATACACCAGTCTTCATTAAAATGAAAAATCACTGCCCTGTCAATGATACTTCAAGAGAACAAGAAGATAAGTCATAGACTGGGTGAAATATTTTTGAAAAAATACATGGCTGGTAAAGTACAGTTATCTAAGTATTCTGTGATTTTCCTTGGGAAGATTAAAAACAAGAGTGTATTAATACTAAGTAGGTCACAAATGGTACCTCAGATAGGGCACTAAAGACAGATCAAAGAAATGATCCCACTCAAGTGAAATTAGATAAAACAATGATTTTAATTGGATTTGCTTACAGGATCATGAGTTTACTTACAGGAGCATGGGCAACTACAAAGAAGAGTATCCTCCAACCCCCAGCAATTGTTAACTATTTATACACTCTCAAGGTGAGGTGGTACCACTACATTCCCCTTCCATTCTATGAAGGAATGTTAGTGAACCCATCTTATTAGAGTCTATGTAGGCAATCACAGCTGCTCTAATTTCAGGATGCTAACAGCTACATCATTCCTATAGGAAAGAGTTCTACAACACTCTGCTTTTCCCTTTGTTCTTACAATAGTACCAAATGTGGGTTCCTTCCCATTAAGCTGGCCGGAAATTGAATTAAAAAGCAGTTGGCTGCACCTGTAACAGATTTGTCATTTCTGCACTAGTGATCACATCGTTCCTGTCATGTTAGTAGTGTGCGCAGAAGGTCCCTAACTGAGCAGTCCTGCTGGTGGTCAGTCTCCCCTAGCAGCCTTCAGAGTGATTCCAGCACTACATAAGCCAGCCAGCAGATAAGCTTCCAAATTATTCCCAGCTTGATTTATTTATGTTCTGCAACCAAAGTGTGTGGTAGTGTCTTCAGCAATAAGGTCTTATCATATCATATGTTTCCGGAATGCAACCAAGAGCAGTGGCAACAGCCTGAATTGTTTGGGGAACCTCTGGGGTTTCTCAACTAAAAACAGCTCACTGGTGGGTGGCCCACCCCTTGCATTTGGATTTTTCTTTAATAACCTTATAACCTCTGGGAGTGTCTTTTTCCTCTCATAAGAGATATCTTCATTCAAACTCTTTAGTCATTGGTTCAATGTTTATAGCCACAGGTTGCTGTAAGATTTTTGTCAGTCCCCTTGTCTGGTGTCATCGGCATCTCACACAGCCATAACTCTCCTAAGAAGTTCTCAGCAGTGCCTGGTGCTTGCGCTTAGTGCAGATTGAGCTCCCCTCTGCACTCCTTTAGGTGTGTGTACTTGTACCTTTTTAGATGCTTTCCTAAATCTGTGAGAACACTTAGATATTAGGAGATTATGAAGCCTTCTCTACAGAAATAGAAGGATCCCCAAAGTGCCAACTCCTCTTGGCTTCAGTAGCTAAGGATCCAGATACTGAAAAAAAATTACCAGGGTCCAATACATCATGAAAAGATCTCATTGCTTCTAACAATTGTTTCCCCAAAGGTGCCATGTGGGATGCAGCATGTACAGGACACCCAACTTATTCAGTTCTCTATAATTCACGATTATTCTCCATGAGGTGTTTGGCTGCCTTATCCTGGAGCATTGCTACAGGGCTGCTGCACACACACACACACACCCCCACACACACAGAGCTCTTTTGCTACACAGAGCCTATGTGTGCTGCTCAGCATGGTCTGGGGTCAGAGGGAACGGGGTACCGATTTGCCTGACATGCTGGCTTCAGTTCCTAGGTTGTCCCTGGGCCAGGCTGCTGCTTCTCCACTACTTACATCTACCAGATAAAAAGGTCATAGTCAGGATAAAAAAATCTCTACCCCTGGTGTATACAGCATACTGTAGTTGAATAATTGCCTACCACTAGAACAGGCTTAATCAAGCACACATACTGCTCTATCTCTACATCCATCTAACTGATGTCCATTGCCCCTGATGTTCCAGGAGGCCATCTGGAACCAAGGTACCTGGCCTTGGTATTCACCCAAACTCAAATGTTCTACATCTCAATAGGGACCAATGAGTCCACAATTGAAGGCAGGAGCCTATCTGTAGGAAAACTTGGTCATCCTATGAGGCTGAGGCAATTCCCACAACACAGGATCTTTTGCTTCCACAGTGTAAGACAAAAATGGGGGCTAGCTGTACCTACCTCTTTGGTGAACTGGCTTTCAAGCTTTAAAGCCTTTCTGAGGCCCACAAACAAAGCTTTTGGCATTTTGTCAGTGTTTTTCACTGGGAACTCTAGCCTGGTACAAGCTTTACATCATTTGCTTTTTAATGGCTGAGACAGGCTTCTTTAGCTGTTGCTGTTATTTTGTTTTCTCTTTCCCTCTTGGTTGTGTTAGCACTCCATGAAATCAATTTACATTTCAGTCTGTCACTCAATTTTACATAGACTTTTCTATTCTTAAAGATCATGACCCACCATGGGGCTCAGCAAAGTCATTAAAGCTTCATATCCATCCCTAGGTCCCAGAAAAATGAACTTTCTCTTTGCTCTCTGGTGAACATAGTCTCACCTGATCTGGTGAACTGGCATCATACACCAGCTCTCTCACCCCATTCACTCACTATCATTTTCATGTAGTTTTTCCCCTTCAATACTCAATTTTTCCTATGAGTTCCAAGCTTTTGTATTCCAGGAAGGGATATTTTGTACAGGTCTAATCTGTATTCCCTTTTCCTTATGCTTCCCCCATGCCTAGAGACACACAAAATGGTGGGCTGGAAAAATAAAAGCACTTAGTCCTCTTCCAGAGGACTTGAGTTCAGTTCCTATCACCTATGACAATTGTCTCACAGCCACCCGTAACTCCAGCTCCAGGGTATCTAACACCTCTGACCTCTATGGACACTTATATTCATATCCACATATCCACATACAGACACACATACATTAATGTAATTAAAAGTAATGAAAATTTCCTTAAAAGAGAGAGGGGGAAACTACTATAAGGCTGGGTGTAGCTAGAGTTTTCCTGCCTGGCCCACAGTCAGGACAAATCTTTGTCACCCGCCAGTCCCACAGCCGCTCAGACCCAACCAAGTAAACACAGAGACTTATATTGCTTACAAACTGTATGGCCATGGCGGCTTCTTGCTAACTGTTTTTATATCTTAAATATCAATTTCCATAAATCTATACCTTGCCACGTGGCTCGTGGCTTACCGGCATCTTTACATGTTGCTTGTCCTGGTGGTTGCTGGCAGTGACTCCTTCCGCCTTCTTGTTCTTTTTTTTTCTCCTCTCTGTTAGTCCAGCCTATACTTCCTGCCTAGCCACTGGCCAATCAGTGTTTTATTTATTGACTAATGAGAGTAATTTGACATACAGACCATCCCACAGCAGCTGGGATGTTCCTCTTGTAGAGGAACCAGGTTCAGTTCCCATCGTCCACAGGGTGGCTCACAATCATCTGTAACTATAGTTCCAGGGGATCATATTCCTTTTCTAATCTCCACTGGTACCAGACACACACATGGTGCACATACATATATTCAGACAAAAAAAAACTCACATGCATAAAATAATCTAAAAATGGAAGCCAGTACCTCCATCATTTCCTTTTCTTTATCCAATTTACATAAACAAATCAGAGAGTAAGTTGGAGAATGCTACCTGAATGTTCTTTTTTTAAAATCATAATTCCTCCCTTATGTAGACAAGTTCTTTCTGAACAGAGAGCTGAGCCTCAGTTGCATGTCTTATCAACTAGAGCAACTTCTGCAATAGCTTTCTTATAATTCTATTCCATACATGCTGTGCTGGCTAGTCTTAGGTCAACTTCATAAACGAACTAGAGTTATCTGAAAGGAGGGAATTTTAATTGAGAAAATCCCTCCATAAGATCTGGCTATAAGGCATTTTCTTAATTAGTGATTGATAGTGAAGGGGCCCAGCCTATTGTGGGTGGTGCCATCCCTGGGCTAGTGGTTCTGGGTTCTACAAGCATGGAGAGCATGCCAGTAAGCAGCACCCCTCTATGGCCTCTGCATCAGCTCTTAACTCCAGGTTTCTGCCTTGTTTGATTTTCTTTCCTGACTTCCTTCAAAAATGAATAGTGATAGGGAAGTTTAAGCCAAGTAAATCCTTTCCTCCCCAACTTGCTTTTTGGCCATCATGTTTCATTGCAGCAATAGAAAACCTAACTAAGACATATGCTATTTTCAAGGATTGCAGCATGTTCTCTGGTCCGCAAGTCATCATTGAATTATACCTGCATTCTCTTTGTGTGTTACATCACCTATTAACTGCTTACATACCCTTACAGAAGGATACTACTGCCTCATAATCTCTCTCCCACTTCCATGAAAGAATGTTAGCAGACCTGATCATGTGACAGTATTATGCAGGTAATCAGAGCCACTCTGCTTTCAAAATGATGATAGCCACATCATGCTCAGAGGAAAAAGTCCCACAACACCAAACTATACAAAGAGCTCGTAAAGCTCAATAGTAACAAAATTAAGAGTGGGGTGGTGGTGGCATATACCTTTAATCCCAGTACTCAGGAGGCAGAGGCAGATGGATCTCTGTACATTCAAAGCCAGCCTGGTCTACAGAATGAGTTCTAGGACAGCCAAGACTACACAGAGAAACCCTGTCTTAAAAGAGAGAGAGAGAGAGAGAGAGAGAGAGAGAGAGAGAGAGAGAGAGAGAGAGAGAGAGAGAAAGAAAAAAAATTAACCATCTGGAGGAAAGATATGAACAGCAATCTTAACAAATCTAACAAATAAAATATACCAGTGGCAAATTAACACATAAGAAAATGCTCAATGTCATGTATCATTTGGGAATTGCAAATTAAAACAAAATGAGGTACTAATGCATCTCAGTAAGAATGGCAAAAATCACAAGTATTGACCACAACACCAAACGCAACAGTGCATACTGACTGCTGTTGAAAATATAAAATGATACAGCCACATTAGAAGACATTCCTTATGATACAGTAACTGCAGATGAATATGTCTTTATATTTATCTAGATCAGTTTTCTCAATCTTCTTAATGTTGTGACCCTTTCCTCATATTCTGGTGACTCCCAATCATAAAATTATTTTTGTTGCGATGCTAACTGTAATTTTGCTACTCTTATGAATCATGATGTAAATATCTGATATGCAGATGGTCTTAGGCAACCCCTGTGAAAGGGTCATTTGACCCCCAAAGGGTTCATGACCCACAGGTTGAGACTCATTAATCTAGAATCTTAGACTGTATGCCATCAAGAGTGAACCCAAGAGTAAACTATGGACTATTGATAGCATGTCAATGTGGGTTCATTGGAAGTTTACAAATATATCATTCTGTTATAGAATATCCAAAGTAGAGAGGCTGTCTGGAGTTAGGAGGTAGGAGGTAGGACCAAGGGGTACATGAGTTCAAAGGTAGTCTGAGTTACACAGTGAGACCCCAT
The DNA here is from genome assembly GCF_049852395.1 of Peromyscus maniculatus bairdii. Taxonomy (NCBI): domain Eukaryota; kingdom Metazoa; phylum Chordata; class Mammalia; order Rodentia; family Cricetidae; genus Peromyscus; species Peromyscus maniculatus. The sequence continues at coordinate 127,201,505 of NC_134875.1, read as the reverse complement.
CTCAAAAAAAGAAAAGAAAATCAAAAATTAAAATTTGTTTTGAAAAAGTCTATATATAGTAGCTGGAAAGACAGCTCAAAAGTTTTGCAGAGGACCCAATTCATTTCCTAGCACCCTGTTCAGGAAACTCACAACCACCCGCAACTCCCACTTACTGGTCCTTCCCTCTTACTTCTAGAATCATCTGCCACAAGGAGCCCTTATGCCCAGGCTCTTGCCTCAGCCCTGATTCTGGAAAAACCTTTTATTTTTATTTTTCAATTTTGTTGTGATCTTAAATCTTCTCTACAAAGTAATTTTTTAAAGAAACATAATGACTATAGACAGAAATCTGAGAAAGTAATATCTCATATTTATGTATAAATCATCAACAAAGTATTTTAAAAATGATCTTTATCTTTCATGAATTTTGTAGGTTTTGAACATAACTACACTATCCTATTATGTATATTATAATAAACCTGAAATAAAATTATTAATAATTTTTATTTATGTCTATGTCACCCTTTTAGACTTTCTTTATGTTATATAGTCTATATTATTAAGCAGTCATGTAAACTGAAATATCAGAGGAGTAGAACAAGCCATAGCCAACTTTACCTTACCAACTCCTCAGCCACCAGAGAGAGTTACTTCCTGTATACTCATACCTATATACCTTTCTGTGCCCTGCCATCTTACTTCCTCTCTCCACCCAGCTATATCACTTCCTCTTTCCACCCAGTTCTATCACTTCCTGTCTGTCTGTACAGACCTCCAGACCTCTATGACTAACTAGCACTGGAATTAAAGGCATGTGCCACCATTCCTGTCTCTGTTCCCAGTGTGGCCTTGAACTCACAGAGATCCAGATGAATCTCTGCCTCCCGAGTGATAGGATTAAAGATGTGTGCTAATTTAGAAGTAAATAAATATACATGCATTTGGCATGGACTCAAGATTCTTTGAGAAAGGTTCAAGTTCTACCAGAAGCAGAGCTGAGGCAAGAAACTGGGTGTAAGGATTTCTTTCGGCAGATGATTCTAGAGAGTGAAGGACCAGTGAGTGTGAGAAGGAAAACAGAAAAGCCAATGCATTGTTGAGTTGTTTACCACCATGAGCAACTAAAAAGTGCCTGCTCTTACTAAAGATGCTCTGATGGACAATCAAAAATACCTCATGAGTATATCTTGAAATTATGAGAACTATTGGTGTCAAATGGAAGGTGAAAATGTTACCTCTACCATTGCCCCCACATCCAGTCTGCCCTGTGTGGAAGAAGTTCCAGAAAGCAGGTGAAAGCTGCTTGTCCTCTGAACAGGGACTTTCTTAGTGCACATGGAAAATTTCTATTGCAATGGATGTGATACAAAGCATTAAAGGTGTTTACTATGAAAAGTCTGTTTAAACAGACATTTGGAGATGACTAGTTTGTAGCATAAATGAAATCTGAAGTTTCTCTACCTGTTAATGGCAGTATATTCATGCAAATATCAAGTATAGGATCACACTAATAATTGCATGCTTTTTATTCATATTTATCCTTCTATTCTCTAGTGGCTTTGGGGTGTTTTCACAACAAACTGAACTAGGTAAAGATCTCATATCCTTTTCTTCCTGGATGAGCAAGTGATTTGACTCTTTTCAGTCTCAGTCATCTGTATATTGTGGATAATAATGATCTCGTGGTCTAAAGATTAAAATGAAAACTGGATGTGGAGGCACACGACTGTCATCCTAGAATTTGGGAAGTAGAAGCAGTAGGGTCAGAAGTTCAAGGCCAGCCTCAGTTGGTATCTAAATAAAGTCAACATATTGTACTGAGTAATTTGCCTTTTAACATTTTCAAGTTTGAAGTTCCTCATGTGTTTTTTCCTTTCAGTTTTCAAATATATGTGACTGTTTATTCTGGAAAATCCCTGCGCTCTGGATTTTGCTGTTTGTTCCTCCATGGTGTCCTTTAAGATGTGCTCTTCTTATTTTGTATGATGGATAGCAGGTCTTAAGGGTTTTTTTTTTGACAAGACTTTCATAAGTGGAAATGTGAATAATGCAATATCTGTTGTCTCTTTGTGATGTCAATAGACAATGATGATCAAACCTTAGATCCATTCATTGATTATCTGAGACTCACGCTCTGGACCACTCATAAAAATGCAACATAAGTGCTCATCTTATGTTGCTTATAAGTTGACTCTTTTAGATACTCATTTTACAGATTGGGAATCCACTAAAGGGTGAGTTAAAGCAGGACATTTTTCCTTATCCCAATAGCCTTTTGTTCATGACATTTCAATCTGTTCGAATTCATTGGAACATCCTCCAACTCCAAATTCAAACCAAATTTAGCTTGTTGTACACAAACATTCCCTTGGGATCTGGAACAAATCATTAAAAGTTAAGTATGTAGCATGTTTTCTAGACTATTTATATACATTACTGACAAGGTAGCATAAAATGTTGTCGCTTTCCCACCCATTTCATAGCTTTCTAACAGAGCTATTGTTGAGGGGCAAGAGCTTCACTGTTGGATAAGTCCTTATTTCATGTCTTGATTGATAATCTAACAGTAAATTAAACTAAATATGAGTGTGTGGTCACTGAACTGAAAATAAAGGCAGGTTACACAAAATGAAGACAGTAGTAGAGACATGTTGTAGTATTGTGGGCAAACTCATTGCACAATGATCTGGTACCAAAAGCATAAGCCAGAGGAACATGTAGAAAAATAGAAAAAATAACTGGCCCATTACATGGAATAATATCTGGGCTATGGAAGCTATGTGTATAAATATCATATAACAAAAAAAACTGAGAAGAGATGGTTCTATAAATGAAAGAACTATACATGTCTCATGCCATTATTTTAAAATATAAGAATAAAAGGAGAGCAAGATAAACTAAATTCTAAGAAAATAGATACAAGAAAGTAAGCTTCAAAGCTTTGTTAAGAATTAACAGAATTTCCACTGTAAAATTTCTCATAGACAATGTGTGAGTAACTGCTGTTGACTTTAAAGAGTGTTTGATTAGTTTTGTTGTTTTTTTTCTGTTGTTTTATAAAAATATTCTTTAGTTACCTGGAAAAATCCCATGTACCCTAAACCACAGATTTGTAAGAGGTACAGGCTTGGAACTCACACCCAGAGAAGGAGTAGGAACTGAGTGGTCACCAAACAGGGGTATTTCAGAGATGACAAGCATTTACAAACTCCATTAATCCTGGCAATTTAGTGAACTGCAATTAGAATCTCCATTTTGTTGATGAGGAAACTGAAATTCAAAGAAGTTAAATGGCTTACCCAAGGTCCTTTGGCTAGTAAGTGGCAGAGTCTGCTTTTAAACCATGTCTGCCATCCAAGCACTGATATTATTATACTCATGTAATTTTGGAAATAGCTAAGGGTATGGCATTTACAGAGCAATTTCCTCTAAAAGGCCGTCAAAAGCCACCATAGATCTTGCTCAAAGCTCAGAAAATAAGCCAAGTGCTCTTAGCAGCTATATTCTACCGCCTATGGCAGATAGTATAAGCATTATATTTGAATGATGGCTTTGCAGTTCAGTTTCAGATCTATTCACTTTCCATTTGTGACCTAGGAAACACAATAATAAGTCTACTTAATATTTTCCACAAAACATTTTAGATATGATAGAAACCAAATACAAAGCTGCTATAGAAGATGAGGACCATGGCATTAAAATCTCCCAATAAAACCAGGGGTAAAGCTAGAAATCAGGCAGAAAGAGATTAGAAAAGATAGTTATACAGACTCAATACAGCAAAATTGATGCAATAAACTGAAAGACGGCATGATTGTCTTGCACATGACTTAAGTATTTGTAAACTCTCTCATAGGTTAGCCAGGTAGCTCTGTCATTTAGTGAAGGTCCAAGGGAGACCATATGTTTGAATGAGAAATGGTCCCCAAAGGCACATCTGTTTGAATATTTGGACCCCAGTTAATGGAGCTGTTTGTGGAGGTCATGGAACCTTTAGATAATGTAGCCTTGGTGGAGGAAGTACATCACTAAGGGTGGGCTTTGAAGGTTTTTAGCCTCACCCAGTTCCTGTTCACTCTTTATCCTGTGTGTGGATGAAAACATGATTAGCCAGCTTCCTGCTCCTGCTGCCATGCTGTGCCTTTCCTAGTTTAGTGGATTTTATCCCTCTGAAACCATAGGCCAAAATAAACCCTTTCTTCCTTAAGTTGCTTTTAGGCTATGGTATTTTATTGTAGCATCAGAGAAGTAACTAATATACCATAGAATCGGGAATATTTTCCAGTGTTTAGAAGAATCCTTTCGCTGTACATTGTGCCCTTCTGAATCTATCATTTAAAATTTCAGAAAGGTATCTTTTCTGTTCTCCATCATGGGGCAGAGTCAGGGGAAAAATGGAGATCTCATGAAGGAACTCATTTGTACTCTCTGCCTCAATATCTATATGGGGAAAAATGGAGACAGACTAACCTAGGTAGGCAAGGTTTAGGAGCAGCTCACAGTGAAGATGTATTACATTTTCCAAAGCTATATACACTGTCAGGTCCTTTGGCATCAGGAGAAAAGAAAAGATTGCCATTCACAGTATAGTCCTTTGGATCAAGGCTGAAGAAATCCTGGAGAAAGATCCTGAAGGGCAGGATGATGAGTTATGAAAATAAAAACTCAGATACTGGAAATTTTGGTTTTGGAGTCCAGGAACACATTGATCTTGGCAACAAATATGCCCTGAGCATCAGTTTCTACAGGCTGAACTTCTATATGATATGTCAAGTTTTAGCATTGCTGGGAAGAAGCACAAGACAGGCTACATTGGGGCCAAACACAGATTCAGCAGACAGGAGAGCCATGTACTGGGTCCAGCAACAGTATAATGGTATCATCAGGAGAGCCATGTACTGGGTCCAGCAACAGTATAATGGTATCATCTTCCTGTCAAAGAAATTCTGTCCAAAAGGCCAATAAAGTTCTCTCAAAGAAGTATAAAAAAAATTTCCAAAAGCCTACATAAAGTAATACATGGATGACCGAATAGTTTTACTATAATATCTATGAAGGAATATGGACAAAATTGGGGGTGTGCCTTTAATCCCACCACTTAGGAGGCAGAGGCAGGTAGATTCCTTTGAATTCAAGGTCAGACTGGTCTATGTGGTGAGTTTCCTGCCAGCCAGGGCTACATACTGATACCCTGTCTCAAAGACGACGACAACAACAAAGCACTATTTCCAGACCCACAGCCCTTAAAGTACTCAGTTAAGCTGCCTATTTCCTCTCTTCCCTTCCTCCAACTTGCTCCCCTCTGCAAATTCTCTTTGTGTACCAGGCACCTTTCCTGAAAGTTGCTTTCCCCCTTTCCACCACTTATCTCAACCCAGGCCAATTTGCAAACCCAGTTGCCTAGTTCCAGACCTGTGACTTGAGTCTTCTTCATTTGTGAATTCATTTTGCCTGGCCTATCTCTAGACTTGTCGCATGGAATCCATATTTCCCTGGGTCACTTTTACCTGGCCTAGTGCAAGTCTCACATCTCCTGCACTGGCCCAATCTAAGGAAGGCCAGATCATCAGACAGACAACAAAGTCCACAAGCACAGGTCAAACCACAAAAACAAAAACATGAGTGGCCAAAACAACATCTCTCTAATCAAACCCACTAGTCTTATAGATGCATTTTCTAGTAAGAACATATCTTTAAAATAAAAAACAAAACATTATCAAAGAATAAAGGAATTTAAAATATATACAAATAAACACTTCATTGAACCCAAAGGTGATAACAATAAATGCTAAGTGATGTCCAAGAATATACAAATGCATGCCTGAATGCAATACCAAAGATAATTCAGGATTAAAAACCTGATTTCAATGAACATAGAGGAACACTGAAAAAAACACAAGCTGAAATGAAGATGGATTTGGAAAACTCCATATCCCACTTACAAGTAGAATAAATCAAGCAGAAGATAAAAGAGCAAGATTTGAAGATAAAGTAGAGAATCTAGATGAAAGAGAAAACAAAAATATTGAAGAGCACAGCATAGGGACATCCAAGACATATGGGACACCATAAAGAGACCAAACCTTTGAACAGTAAGCATAGAAAAGGAAGAAGAACATTAAGTCAATGGCAAGAAACAGTTCTTTAATAATATTATAGAGAAAATATCCCCAGACTAAGGAAAGATCCATACAAATACAGAAAGGGAAACAGAAAAGAAAATACCCACAGCATATCATAGTTAAAAGACTAAGTATATAGAACAATGAAAGTGTGTTGGAAGTTCCAAGATAAAAATCACAAATCACAATGCTTCTAACTGAAGAGAGTATAAGCACAATAGAGAGATTCTAGAAAGAAAATAAATGAAGGTACAATGTAAGGAAAAACAAACCACAACTAAGAACACAAGCCATCACAAAACATCCAAATGACAGCAATCTACAGAAACTTCTCAGTAAGTTTAAATTTGTTTTGTTTTGTTTTATTTTTCAAGATAGCTCTGTATAGCTTTAGAGCCTGTCCTGGAACTCACTCTGTAGACCAGGCTGGCCTCAAACTGAGAGATCTGCCTGTCTTTGCCTCCCAAGTGCTGGGATTAAAGGGGTGCACCACCAAACGCAGATATAAGTTTAGATATTAACAGCCTCAACTCTCCAATCAAAAGACATGAACTATATGAACATATGAAGAAATAAAATCCATGTATCTGTTGTGTACAAGTAACACATTTTAGCTTTAAATCTAGGTACCACCTTAAAGTGAAAAGATGGAAAAAAGTATTCCAAGCAAATGGGATAAAAAATCCAGCAGGTATTGCCATCTAAATATCTGACAAAATAGCTTCAAATTAAAACTAATTAGAAGAGACAAAGAAGGATACTTTATTCTAATCAAGGGATCAATCAATGAGGAAGATACCACAATACTAAACATATATACACAAAATTCTGGTGCACCTAATTTCATCAAAAGAATACTAATGGAATTAGATATACAGATTAACACAAACCCAATATTTGTTGATTTCAAAAAGTCCTCTGAACAAAAAGTAAAAAGAGAAACTTCTGAATTATGTGACACATTTCACCAAATGGACCTAACAGACATCTTCAGAATATTCCATCCAAATACCAAAGAATTTGCATTCTACTCAGCAGCACATGGAAGCTCTAAAATAGACCATATGCTGGGACACAAAGCAAACCTTAACAAATAGAGAAAAATTGAGACAATCTTATGTTCCTATCTGAGCATTATTCAATAAAACTTAAAATTGACAGAAACAAAATTCTAGTAAGTGTATACATGCATGGATATTAAACAACTCATTACTGAATGGTGAATGTGTCAAAGAAGAAATCAAGAAAGAAATCAAAATATTACTGGAACTAGATACAAATGAAAACACAACAAAACCTCTGGGGCACATTAAAAGCAGTTCTAAGAGGGAAGTTTATAGCCCTATGGGCCTACATTTAAAAAAAAACAGAAAATACAAATAAATGACTTAATGATGCAACTCAAGACTTTGGAAAAACAAGAATAAACCAAATCCAAACCACAGCAGAAACTAATGAAATAGAAACAATGAAAACAATACAAGAAACCAAGGAATATCAGATCTGGTTCTTTGAGAAGATAAACACAATTGGAAGACCCTTGGCCCAACTAACCAAAAGAAAATCAGAGTACCCAAATCAACAGAGTCAGAAGTAAACAAGGTAATGTTACAACAGACACCAAATAAATTCAGAATAGTATAAGGGACTATTTTTTTTAACATACTTCATTAAGTTGGAAAATCTAAAAGAAATGGATGATTTTCTAGATTTAGCTAAATCTCCAAAATTAAAAAATAAACAACTCAATATACTAAACAGACCCATAACAGGTGGGGAGATTGTAACAATAATAAAAAGCCTTCCATCTTAAAATAAAAAAAAAGAGTCAGGGCCGGATAGACTCACAGCAGAATTCTGCCAGACTTTCAAAGATCTGCAGTCAATTCTCCTTAAACTATAAAAAAGAAAAAGAAAATAGAAACCAAAGTAGCACTCCCAAACTCTTTCTACAAAACCAGTATCATTCTAATGCTAAATTCAAATGAAGAGATAACAAAAAAGAATACTTTTTATTTAAAAGAATATAATAGTCTTTTAAAAACAATTAAAATTTTATCAAAGTTTCAGAGTACAAAATCAACTTACAAAATTCAGTAGCCTTTCTATAAGCCAACAACAAACACACTGAAAAAGAGGTCATCAACAAACTCTCATTTACAATAGCACCAACGACAACAAAATATCTTGAAATGAACTTTCTTAAAATGATGAAGGAGGTGAAAGATCTCTATGGTAAAAATGTCAAATATTTGAATAAAGAGACTGAGAAAGACACAAGAAAATGGAAAGACCTCTCATGCTCATAGATCAGTATAATTAATAATATGGAAATAACTACCCTACCAAATGCTATTTACAGATTCAATGCAATTCCAATCAAAATATCTACAATATTCAAGTAAACAAGAAAAAAATTCTTAAAATTTGTAAGGAACCAGAAAAGATCCCAGATAGCTAAATCAATCACAAGCAAGTGAATAATACTGAGATAGTGTTATTACAGACTTCAAGATATATTATATAAAGCTGAGATTATAAAAAAAATACTATGGTCTGGACACAAAAACAGATATGTAAACCAATTAAACAAAATTGAAAACTCAAACTTGTAACTATAGCCATCTGATATTTGACAATGATGCTAAAAATCATACACTAGAGAAAAGACAGCATTTTCAACAAAGGGTGCTAAGAAAACTGCATCCCACATGCAAAAGAATGAAGTTAGGCCTATATCTACCATCATGAACAAACAATACTTAGATTCAAGAGGATCAAGGACCTCAATTTGAAATCTGAAACATTAAAACTACCAAAGAAAAGTGCCCTACAAGATATAGATGCAGGAAAAAAAATTGGAATAGGACTTTATTTGCCCAGGAAATAAGGTCAACAATTAATTGGGGAAAATCTTTGTCACCTATAAATCTAACAGAGACTTAATTTCCCTTAGTTGCTTATCAGGGGCTCAGAGTGGGCCCCTATTGCTGAAAATACCACACACTTAGGACCCAGGATTTGGATTACTCAAGCTGCCTCTGGCCTGAAAGCCTCTTTCCTATGGTTTAGCTTTGATGGTTCCAGAAAATACTGTGTAAGCTGCCAAGGAAGGGAAGCAATTAAACAGCTACAACACCCATGAACCACGACAATTATAATTATGGCAAGATATTCATAAAGATGTAATAAGTGGCATGTGTATATAGCAACCAATAGCTGTCTACTTGGATTTTACATCCACTAAACAGGAGGAAAATCATGCCTGGGACTGGAATCCTAGTCAACATCTCAATTTCTTACTATATTCTAAATGTTATTCTCACAGGTAAATGTAGCTACCACCTCCTCATCCAAGAAACCTCTCCTTATTACAAATAGAAACCACCACAGGAAACCACAACTATGCACAATACGAAGATGAACAGATCCAGCTCCAATGGATGCATCCATGTCACAGTCCCTGCATGTGTGGCTTCAGGAATTCTCTCAGAAGAGGGTGTAGAAACATTGTAAGAGCCAGAATATCAGGAAGACTGCTGTGAAAATCTCTCCTAGAAATGGCTACATAAAGAAGACTGGAACAATGGCTGGATCAATGGACATGTTAAGGTGGAAAGGGGAAGGTTTTTGTGGGGTCTACCCCTAAACAAAGAACTATAGGAAACTATTGGTGGCTGGGAGAAGGATAATTGGCCTCTCCCAAGATAAGTCCTTTGATTGTTATCCAAGGCAGAGCCATCATCCTTGAAACCATACACACTCAACAACAAAACTGGACTCAGTGGGTTGTATTTATGTATATCTGTCTGCATGCGTGTGCGCGCGTGCGCGCGTGCACTCCCCCCCACACACACACACTATATGTATGTATGTATGTATGTATGTATGTATGTATGTATATAATTTTAATAAAACAAAAACATTTAAAATAAACACTCAACAATATGAAAGTAGGAGCTTTAAAACAGTTAAGAACAATGCCGGGCGGTGGTGGCGCACGCCTTTAATCCCAGCACTTGGGAGGCAGAGCCAGGCGGATCTCTGTGAGTTCGAGGCCAGCCTGGGCTACCAAGTGAGTCCCAGGAAAGGCGCAAAGCTACACAGAGAAACCCTGTCTCGAAAAACCAAAAAAAAAAAAAAAAAAAAAAAACAGTTAAGAACAAAACTAGGAGTAATTTAGTAATGGTTCTTAGAAAACTTTAAAGTTTAATTTTATAAAAGATGAATTGTAAAAATCTGTCAAGCCTTTCCCTAATATTAATCCATTCTAATGAAATAATTAGCTTTGACAAGCAAAGTTTTTCTTCTACTCAACTCAAATTCTAGATTTTTCTTTTTTCTTTCTTTCTGGAGTGGTATAAGAGAGCAACTCTTTTGCATAACTAATTGTATAACTATTTTAATTATTTGGTATTTCAATTTCATGTTAAATATTCAAAGTAAAACCGAATGAAACAAACTGGCAGCTAGGCTATCATGAGAAAAATTCTTGTAGGAGTTCAAAGTAATCATATAGAACATATTTATACCATAAAAGGAAGTCCCATGAGGAAAAAAATTATAACATAGAAACAGCATTACAGTCAAATTGTTCTTTCCAGATGTGCAATTGGAATTTTATTCTTTTGGCTGAAGTTGCACATTGAAGCAACCAGAACTCAAGAGTGAGGAACTGGAACAAAATAGTTTCACAGAACACTTTACAGTTTACAAGTCACTTTGCACTCTACCATTTGATCAGCCTGTGAACTCAGAGGGACATGGTGAGGAAACTGGTTGTCTGAAGGATGAAGGATCTCTCTTCTCAGAAATTTTAGCAAACTGATTGGGATATTATTAATAGGACTTTTAAAATGTCCTCTATGTTAGTTAGCTAGTTAGGGTTCTTTAGAGAAACAAAACCAATAGTGTGTGAGGGGGCATTGGATGACGAGGAATTGGTTCATTGGGTTATGGAAGCTGAAAAGTTCCATGATCTGCCAGCTACAAGCAGGAGACCCAGAAAAGCCCATGGTATAGTTCTAGTCTAAGTCCAAAGGCCTAAAAACCAGGGGAGCTCGTGGTCTCAGTCCAATAAGGGAGCTGGAGAAGGCTGTAGACCCAGCTTAAGCAGCAAGGCAGAGAGCAACTTCTCTCTCCCTTGACCTTTGTGTTATTTGGGGACCCTCAACAGATGGACCAAAATGCATATTGGGGACAATATTCTGCTTTGGTCAATGTCATCTAGAAACACCTTCAGAGGTATACTCCGAAATTATGCTTAACCAAGTATTTGAATACCTGATGATCCAGTGACTTTGACCCACAAAATTAACCATTCCTTCCCTGAATCAGACCCAAAGGGGGAAGTTTTCATTTTTTTCTGGTCCCCAGAAGTGGGTTCCACCTTTATTCTGTCTTAGACTCTACTTTGGTGGTTACTTTAAGACACACTCACTCTCCCTTTGGATGAAAAACTCATGCCCAGAAGCCAGGGCAGAGAAGCCAGCAGGGCTAATGAAAGATAATCTTCAAATGCAGAGAATGATACCACAGAATCCACTGAGAAACACATAATTTCAAATGCTTGCTGCAATCCACCCTGAAGGGGAGTTAAAGACAACTTTTGAGTCTAAATGACATAAATTCTAATATGAGCCCTTCTCATATGGTCAAGGCAAGTTAGACAGCATTCCTATCTCCCATTCACTACATGTAACATGAAAGTTAAAATATCTCTTCAGGTACTACCGATCCTTATGACAACATAGAAGCCTCTCACAATCATTGTGAACGAAAGAAGCTGGACACAAAGTAGTATCACACCATATGTATGATTCCATTTACATGTACCTGCAGCCCAGCTAGAATGAATCTATGAGAGAAGAAGTCAGAATAATAGTAGCCTCTGGAGTGTCAGAAACAGACTGAAAGGAAGCACAAGGAGTGATGAAAATGTTCAGACTCATAGAATTGGACCCTTGATATATGGCATTGTATTGGACAATACATCTTAACAGTTTCAAAGATGTGTCTTTCTGTTTTTTGTGAATAATAATTGAGATAATATGTGTATCTAGTGGAGAAACAACATAGAGAAGGTACTCAAGACGTGATGACCAAACATCTTTCTTAAAAGTGACCAACTTCAAGCCATGCATGGTGGCACAGACAGGCTATCCCAGCACTTGAGAGGCAGAGGCAAGATTGTAAATGACAGGCCATTCTGGGATATACAATGAGTTGTTATGGTTTGAATCAGAAAACGCCTCCCACAGGAGGAGAGAAGGATTGATGGGTAAAAGTAGGTCACTAGGGATGAGCCTTTGAAGGCTGTAACTGTTCCTGGTTCCTGTTCCTGGTCTATCAAGGTGTGAAATAACTCTGCTACATGCTCCTACAGCCACATACTGAGATGCCTCACAATATCACTCTGCCATGATTGGCCTATACTCTCTGAAACCATAAGCAAAAATGAATCATACCTCCCTTAAGTTACTTCTGTCAGGTAATTTGTTATAATGATGAGAAAAGAAACTAAAAGACCAAACAAGAACCAAGTATCTGGAACAATGACAACCAAACAGAAGAATTAATAACAGAAATAATTGAATTCAGAAATCTTAATGACTTTGAATTATTCAGAAACCCAAGAGGAATCTAGAACAGGGACAGATGACACAAACCATCCAATCCCACTTCAATAGTTTACTTCTGGGCTCTCACCAGTGTAGAGAACCTTTGGCATCACCCAACAGGCAGGTAGTCAATAGCAGGGAAGAACCCCCTGGTACACAGATCTGAGGAGGCCTGCAGATAAGATAGCTAAGGTACTAAGGAGGCCTAGTCAGGGATTGCCACTCTAGAGGAAATGGGCCCTGGGCTACAGACCCAGAGAGTAGCTGAAATGGGGAGTAAGAGTTGTCGGGCAAAACAAGGACCTGACTTCTGGAACTCTCAATGCAAGGCATGAGAAGGAGCTAGAGGCCAGTTGCTGATATAAGGTAAGATGAAAATGAAGGTCTGCCTCAGTATGTAGTTGTAGTATTGATTTATCCCAAAGCCTTGGAATAAATAAATCCTGGGTGAATCCAGCTGTTTCTGTCATCACACAAGTCTAGAATTGTCCTCGATTGGACACTGGAGCACTTCTTAAAGGCAAACACAAGGATCCCCAGGGATCTGGCTAAAATGAAGATTTTGGCACAGCAGATCTCAGATGAAGCCCAAAATTCTGCATCTCAAACATTCTCAGGTAATGACTCTGCTTTTTTGGCCCATGGATCACATTGGAGCTCACAAACACCCTCTAAATGATGCACTTTCTAGTAGTAGCCAGGTGACTTGGAGGGTCCTTTGTATCTCTTTAAATGTGTATATTCTCTAACTTAGCTTACATGGAGACAGGGGGATAAACAACCCCTCTCAATGTTAAAACCATGAAAGTCAATATTCTATGAGGCATTCTAAGGATCTCACTTCTATTTATTCTGATTTTAAAACACTGCTATAGATGGTGTTGTGAGGAGATTTATAGTTTTTAATCTTCTCATATAGCACAACTGCTAAATACAGTATAATATATGTGACAGGAATTAGTCCAGAATTTATTTAAGACTTTTCCTCCTCAGTTCATATGTCAAAAAATTGCCATTTCCAATTATTTATTAGGAGTGTGATGTTTTTCAAGGTAGATGCATTACTCCTGTTATCTGCTTTCAATTAGCTGAGAATTTACTATTCTTAACCAAATGTCCATTCATCAGCAAATTCCACATTCCTGGCAGTCTGATTACCTTCCCAGGGCTCTTCCTTTATACTTAAAATAAATGAGGCTGTCCATGTTTCGTGTTTGTTTGCTTATGGAAGGAAACACAATAGGTTTAGGTGGAGAAGAAAAGAAAGTAGTAGTAGTGGGAAGAGGAAAGGGATGAGGAGGAGAAGGAAAATTGGAGGAGGAGGGGTAGAATTGGAGGAGGAAGAAGAGGAGGCTAAAAGAAGAAAAAGCCCCAAACAACAAAAACTAAGATGGAAATAAATACCTGACCATACACAAAAAGCTACTTCCCACTAGAGCATATTCAGCCACATTGAAAATCCAGCACTCAGGAAATGTAGCTCCATCAGCAAGAGGTTGGAAGACTTGAACTTGACCCTTTATGCCTTGCTGTGGGGCCTGTGGGAGAAGTATAAGCTTTGGAAGCAATGGAGCCTAGATCTCAATTCCACAGCCACTGAAAATCAGAATGTCTTAGGCAAATTATCCAACCTCCATTTTAAACCCTCTTATGTTTCTCCCTCTGGAAAATCATAACAGCAATGACTAAGTTGCATATTTGCCATGGATTTAAGTGAGACTGTTTATGTAACAATGACATCAACGAAAATAACCCTGCCCTTGAGTTTCAAATAGCATCTGTTCAAATGTTACCCAATGTGCGCAGAAGATCTCACATCCACTCCAGCCATGCTGGAGCCTTGTGTAAGTAGGAAGAGAAGGATAAGATAGTGGATGAATTCTTCTCAGTCCTGTTCTACTCCCTGCTGTGTGACATAGAGCATCTCTATTCCTCCCTCTGTATTTACTCATATCTAAATATCAACTGACAGTGGTACCACATACTTAGGAAGCTTAAGCAGGAGTATCACCTTAGTTTGAGAGTTCAAGCCCAGTCTTGACAACGTAGTGAGAACCCCCTCCAACATACACCCCTATCCATAAAAGAAGAATCAGTCCAGTTGCACCAAGTCATATGCAGTGGCTGAATTAATTACCAACAGTGTGAGGAGAAAGGAAGTTTGCCTTACAGCAGCTCACTAGAACTGAGTCAAATATGTGATGTAGCCCCCTTCTGCCTTTGCTCTGTTTGTTGTGCTGTCTCCCTTTGTCTTGAATGTGTGTGGGGGGGCAGGGCAATAAAACAAGCCTTTACTTTGCCTTATTCAGATTAGTTTATTGCTCTCTTGGATCTGACCTCTCTTTAGGAACCCACTTTAAATTTGGATCTTGATAGCCCAATAGCTCTTCAATGTGTTCAGCTATGGAACCTCTTCTCTACTCCTGGGACCCAGATACTTCATTAGAGTTCACATCAGTGAGATATACATGGTGCCAGGTTCTCTATATAACATAGATGAGCTATGCATGAACGGAGTATCTACTTTAATAGTTGCTGAATTTTACTCTGAGGCCTAGCTTGGAGCAAGGGAAGTGGTGAGATGTATGAAATGTGCCTTTTACCCACTTCTCTTATTTTTCTCTCCTGTGTTCCATTCTTCAATATTTTTGATATATTTTCTTGAGAGAATATTTCCAACTTTATCTTTCCTCCCCAACCTTTGTACACTGAAGATAGAAGCCAGGGCCTTTCAGATAGTAAGCAAACACTCTGCTATTGAACTACATCACAACATGCCAGCAACATTTCTAAGCACTCTATTTTGTGCTCCAATGGCTTGTAATTCTCTGGGTAAGCCGTGCCCATGTTTCATGAAGTCAGTGCCTTCTCTTAAAAGTAGTCATACTTTGGAATTTTTTTTTGTTGCCCTTATAATAGTTGTGACTCCCAAATATTCTGCTCCCTCCAGTTGTCTGGATTCTGTGGGTTCACTTGTTTGCTCTCTGCCTCATATGTGCTGATTTTCTCTAAATGTCTACTAATTGCTGGCCATCTATTTTACAAAAGTGGAGACAAAGCTGATTAGAAGTGCTGGGTAAAATGTAAACACTTGTCAACTGGTGACTGTTGTTGCAGGGAAACCCAGTAAAACCAAGGTGTTTCATTAGAGGGAATGCGGTGAAGATAACGCTGATCTAAAACACTGTGGGCTGTGGATGAAGCTCAGTACTAGAGCACTTGCTTAGTATGTTGGTTAGTTTTGTGTCAACTTGACACAAGCTAGCTGCATTTGGGAAGAGAAGACCTCAACTAAGAAAATGCCTCCATCAGATTGGTAGGTAGATAAGTCTCTGGGGGATTTTCTTGATTAATGATTGATGTGGGAGTGTCTATTCCACTGTGGGCATTACCACTCCTTACCAGGTGGTCCTAGATGGTATATATAAGAAAACAAGCTTAAAGAGAACAGAGGAGCAAGCCAGTATGCAGTGTTCCTGCATGGCCTGTGCTTCAGTTCCTTTCTTCAGGTTCCAAGTTCCTGCTCTGACTTCCCTTCACAATGGACTATATAGTGTAAGCTGAAATAAACCCTTTCTTGCTCAGCTTGTTGTTGGTCACAGTGTTTATCACAGCAATAGAACACTCTAACTAAGATACCTTAAATACACAAGGCCCTGGCTTTATCCCAGGACTACAAAAAATTAATAATTGTAATAATTACAATAATGATATAATGCATCTAACCTCTTAATTAAGAAAAAGGTTGGAAGGGTGTAGCTCAGTGAGAACACAGAGGAAAAGGAAGCATGAGCAAAAACAGGAGGAGGAAGAGGATGAGGAGGTGGAGGAAGAAGCAGAGGAAGAGGAGAAGTGGGAGGAGGGACTTTTTTCTTTAGTATCACTCAGACCCAGTTTTTCATGGCAAGAATCCTCTGAGATTCTCCCCAAGAGCACAGCAAAGGGCAGGGTGATACTTGGAAGGCTGTTAAGACAAAAAGCAAGGTTCTCACAATGTAGCATGAAGTCTTCCATTCCTCAGCCTCTTTTGGGTTCTCAAAGTCCAACTCACATAGAAATTACTCACTGTGCCCAAAGGGCTTATTAAACACAGATAGCTAGTTCTCACGCCCAGAGTTCTGGCTCACCTGAGAAAATAAAATATTTTTCCATCCCCCACTTGTCAAAATCATTGCCCAATTGAAAGCAGTCTTTGGCTATAAAACACTGAAAAAATAAAGAAAATAAAAAAGAAAGGGAAAAATCTCTATCAACTATAAAAGAAAATGGATGTCCAGGGATAAAAAAATCATTCTTCTTAATTAACATATTTCCATTTATTAACTGTCATTACCTCTGGAATGAAACCCACTGAGGCAGGCTGGGGATAGTTTATATCCACAGTTAGCTGGAAATAGGACTGAGTAATGTGTAACTTTGGGTCCTAGAAGACCAAGGTGACTTCTCTTTAGTTTTGAGAACTGTTCACTCTTTAATGACCCTGTTGAGATGTGTGTCATGCACTTCAGCTGCCCAGCTCTAAAAAGCTCAAGAGGTCATATATGTAGCCGGAAATGTCTTGGTCCTGCCTAGCCCTGTGGTCCAGACGACTCTCTCCCACCCAAGCTCTCGCAGCCTCTTATAAAATAATCACTCATAGGCTTGTATTAATTATAAATTGTATGGCATAATGGCTAAGGCTTCTCTCTAGCTAGCTCTTCCAAGTTAACTCAGCCCATTTCTATCCATCTGTATGTTGCCACAAGGCTGTGGCTTTACTGGTCTGCTGGCATCTTGTTGCTCCTTGGGCAGCAGCTAGTGTCTCTCTCAACTCTGCCCCTCTTCTCTCTGTATCTCTGCTTGGATTTTCCACCTGGCTGTAAACTTTCTTGGCATAGGCCAAAACAGCTTTATTTATTATCCAATGAGGGCCACACATATTCACAGCATACAGAAAGACATCCCACAGCACATATATACATGCTTCAGTTAAAAAGCCCAGCTAACACCCAGATATCATGGAGCCATCTTGATGGTGACCTATATGTACCAGACTCCCTGCAGTATATGTACTCAAAGTAGTACTACCCAGAGATGTATATTTATGTGAATGCATGTATTGATGTAGTTCATGACTCTTTAAGGGGATCCTCAAGGCCAGAGACATGCTACTTTCTTACTTGCCTATACTCAGCCTAAAACAATGCTGTGTATATAGTATAAATTCAATGGATTCCCAGTTTTCACTGATGAAAAAACCATGCTAAGCAAAGCCTCTTGTTTACTTTCTTGGTAAATCAATCATTTGTTTTCTCAGAACAAATCTTCCATGACACAAGGCTCAGTGGTCACACTTTTAGGCTTTGCATGTGGCTTGCCTGAAAGTTAAACCTCAACTTGGTTTTCTTCTGCCTGTATCATCTAGCTGTGTTTTTGTGCCTTAGTTTCCTCATCTGTGAATTGCATAGAATTGTATCAACCGTTCAAAGTTTCTGGGAGCTTTAGATACCTGTCAGTGCTTAGAACAGACACCATTTAACATTTAATAAGCATTCAGTGGCTGATTGATATTTCATCTTTGTGCTGTTATTATTCAATTATTATTACAAGGCAATGCCTCCAAGAACCAAATTGTAAGTACCCCCTTCTCATAAAAGCAGCCTCCAAAGGATTCTTCTGGCTCTGGGCCAGCTGTTGTCCCCAGTTGACCATTTTATTTGTTGGCCTTAGAGATTAAGGGGGCCTATTGAATTTGTCACTCTCCACACATCTGCATGTAGCATGCAGTGGCATTGGAGACTTATAAAAGCAAAGTTCCTTTTTAACACAATGAATCTTGGGTGCCTAAGAATTATCAGGGAAAACTGATTAAAATGTGCATTCTATGATTCTGCTCAAGTCAGTCTGGAATAGGGCCCAGAAATGTGCTCTTTTAATAAGTCTCCCCAGGTTACTCCAATGCAGGAGTCCTTGAAAATTCTGCTACAGCAGATGGTCTCCTTAAAGCAAGAGCCACCCAAGCCTTAACGTTACCAATTACTCAAGTAAATGGATTTTCCCTAAAGCCTTTAGCACAGAATATCCAAAAAGTGAAGAACTGCAGCATAAGCAGGATAAATGTATATTGATGCAATCTCTTAATTCTCGTTCAAATAGTATGCTCATTACATTTTTCTTCAAACACCAGAAATCTTCTAAAATAAAGTACTATGAAATTTAAGCAATGGATCCAATAGCTAATCTATGAAAGGCCATATACTCTAAGTATATGTCAAAAGCTATGTTGTAAGAGAAATAGTGAACTTATAAACAAATGTTTACAAATTTGCTTATGATATAAATTAAACGATAAATAAATATAGAAACTCTAAAAGCTGAGATCTTGGTAGAATCACTCACTATTAAGACATATCAGGGCCCACACCATGTTTTTCTCCCTCCCTCCCTTCTTTCCTCCCTTAATTTCTTTATTTTTCCACCTCAAATCATTTTCTCGGTGCCTACTACACTCAAGCGCTCGCTCTCTCTCTCTCTCTCTCTCTCTCTCTCTCTGTCTCTCTCTCTCTCTCTCTCTCTCTGTCTCTCTCTCTCTCTCTCTCTCTGTGTGTGTGTGTGTGTGTGTGTGTGTGTGTGTGTGTGTGTGTGTGATGTGTATATTCCTGTTCATAAGGATCATTCTCCTTGGGAGTAAACATTAAATTATTAAAATTTTATTCTAAGCCAGCATCTGAGATGAGTGATTCAGAAAGCATGTATTACAAAATTCTGGGGTGCAGGTGTCAAGCTACCTAGGATATTTCATACAGATAGGTTGCTTTTGAGGGTTTTCATAGTACTGTGTGAAAATATTCTTTGACATTCTTTCCATCTAGGACATAATCACATATTAGCCTATGCTGGTTAGCTGATTTTTGTCTACTTGACATGAGGTAGAGTTGTCTGAAAGGAGAGAGCCTCCATTGACGCTTTCCTGTAGGCAAGTCTATGGGGCATCTTCTTGACGAATTATTGATGTGAGGGTGGGCCAGTCATACTGGATAGTATAAGAGAGCAGGCTGAGGAAGCCACAAGGAGCAAGCTAGTAAGCAGCACCCCTCCATGGCCTCTGCATCAGCTACTGCCTCCAGGTTCCTGCCCTGAGTTCCTGCCTTGGCTTCCCCTGATGATGGACTGTCCAATTAAACCCTTTCCTCCCCAGGTTGTTTTTGGTCATGGTGTTTTATCACAGTAATAGGAACCCTAACAAAGATAGGGACCTATTGAGGATGTTTTTTAAAACTTTGCAAATTTCAAATGAGAAAGGTCTTTTGATTCAAGGTGATTTTATTTAATTCTGCACCCTATGGGACTTGGACCCAAATCAGAGATGCCCCAGTTTCTGATACAGGCTGGATACTGTTATAGGTGGAAGGGCAGATGTTTGTATTTAATTTCTACAAGTTCTTTTCATAAAAATTACTCCTTCTGGGTAGTGAAATGGGGGAAAATGGAAACTTTGGCCTTCAGAGGGCAGAAGAGAGGAGAAACTGTATTGTACAAATTCTAACTCAACATCCAATTCAAGGGAGCCTGCTGGAACAGCAATTTGGGATTTTAAAGACCCCATTCTTTTTTTGTTTTTGTTTTTGTTTTGTTTTTGTTTTTTTGTTTTTTGATATTGCTTTTTTTTATTTTACAACACCATTCAGTTCAACATAATAGCCACAGATTCCCCTGTTCTCCCCCTCTCGCCCCCCTCCCCCTCCTTAAAGACCCCATTCTTATTAGGAATTTGGCTACAGCAGGATTTCTCAATGTTTATACCATCACCAGCTTGGACTTAAGGTTATTTGATAGAGAACAAAAAATTTGATAGAGAGCAAGAAAAGAAGTTTAGAAAAAGGAAAAAAAAACTATTCCCAAGTGGAAAGAGGGAATGTTCCAATGTCATTCTGCTGCTGTGATAAAACACTCTGACCAAAAGCAACATGGGGAGGAAAGGGTTCATTTCATCTTACACTCAGCAGTCACACAGTCCACCATGAAGAGAAGTCAGGGCAGGACCTCAAGTGGAAACCATGGAGGACACTGCTTACTGAATCACACTCAGCGCATGCTCAGCTACCTTTCTTATATAACACAATCCCAACTACCCAATGATGGTGCTACCCTCAGTAGGCTGGGCCCTGAACTATCACATTAATTATGACTGTCTCTCACAGACATGACTGCAGTCCACTCTGATATAGGCATTACTTTAACTGAGGTTCCCTCTTCCCAGATTACGTGAGGTTATAAGGGTTTGATCTCAAATTTGCCTCTCAATTCTGATCCTGCTAGAGAGCTCCATTCAGATTTAAATATTGATGCCATATTAACCTAGTAATCACTCCAGCCTGCATCCACTTGCCATTATCAGCTTGAAGCTCTCTTCTATCCCATGAACCCAGTACCTTACTGCAGATCATCACACTTCAATCTTTCAAGTCAGATACTTACATTTCTCAGAACTATTTGTCATTAACTAATAAGATGTGGTGGGACCTTTAAATAATGAAGCCTGTTGTGAATATTGATCACTCTGTGTGCTGTGAATGTGTTGCTCTGATTTGGTTGATAAATAAAATGCTGATTGGCCAGTAGCCAGACAGGAAGTATAGTATAGGTAGGACAAGCAGAGAGGAAAATGCTGGAAACAGGAAGGCTGAGTGAGGAGACACTGCCAGCCGCCGCCATGAGAAGCAAGATGTAAAGGCAGAACTGGGAAAATGTACCAAGCCACGTGGCTAAACATAACAAGAATTATGGGTTAGTTTAAATGTAAGAGCTAGTCAGTATTAGGCCTGAGCTAATGGCCAAACAGTTTTAATTAATATAAGCCTCTGTGTGTGTACTTGGATCCAAGCAGCCACAGGGCTGAGGGAGCCAGGCAGGAATAGGATAACTCCAACTACAGAAGCCTGGTTGGAGGCTGTTGGATTATTAAGAAATACCCTTGGAAGAGATTAATCCAGTTCTTGTGAGACCTCAGTCTTCTCAGCTTTCTGCCTCACCTTGTTAACACACACACACACACACACACACACACACACACGCACGCACGCACGCACGCACGCACACACACGCGCGCACACACACACGCACGCACGCACGCACACACACACATTATTGTGATGCCATCTGCTATGAGTTTCTCGCCAGAGTTGATCTATAACTTTGAATCTCTAGGTCTGTGAGTTAAACATCTTTTCTTTCTAAATCATCCAGACTCAGGTATTTTGTTATAGTAATGGAAAACAGAATTATAGAGAAGATTTTTTGCAATCCTTGTATCTGACAGTAAAGGTGATGTATGTGAAATGTGTCTCTAAGGTATGTGTTCAAGATAAAGCACTGAGAAGTAAAGCCAAGGAGAAAAGCCTACACTAGTTCAGCTTTGCTCACTAAAATTTCCTTGGACTAGTTCTGGGATGGCAGCTTGCCAAGATAAGGAGTGTCTAGGCTACCACTTCCTTAACTACAATTCCCTTGAATAAATTGCAACAACCACAACCTACAAGAATTTTTGGTCCAGTCAATATTTAGCTCTACACCCAACAGAAATAATCTGCTTATATTATCAAAAGGTAAGAGGTAGAATATTCACACAAGTACTTCCTATAATAGGCAAAACTAGGAATTAGCCAAATGCCAACAACAGCAGAATGGATAAATAAATCATAATAGATTCTCACAAAGGAATTCGGTCATGAGAATGATCGTACAACATCTCCATAAATTTCACAGATACTGAATCAAGCAAACAGAAACCAGATTCAAAACTGAATTAACATAATCTTCCAAATAGGCAAAACATATTGATATACTTGTATATCAGAGCAGAAGTAAGCCTAGGGGATAAGGACAAAGACTGGGGAGCAAAAGGGGACTTCTGGGATGTTGCAGGTCTTATATTGCTTCTTTTAAAAGGGTTTAATGTTTATTATTTATTTATTTATTTATTTGTGTGTGTGTGTGTGTGTGTGTGTGTGTGTATAGGAGGGCATGCCATGTGCATGTGGGTTCCCACAGAGGCCAGAAGAGGGCATTGGATCCTCCTGGAGCTGGCATTACAGTTTGTTGTGTGTTGCCTGACCTGGGTACCAGAAACTTAACTTGGATCTCCACAAGAACAGTATTCATTTTTAACCTCTGAGCCATCTCTACAACCCCCACGCTTTACTCCTTGATCTGGTTACTGTTTCTATGTATGTATTCTGTTTAAGAAAGCTGATTGAAATATACATTGATAAATTGTGTAATCTGTACATGGATAAAATATTTCAACCTTGCCGGGCGGTGGTGGCGCACGCCTTTAATCCCAGCACTCGGGAGGCAGAGCCAGGCGGATCTCTGTGAGTTCGAGGCCAGCCTGGGCTACCAAGTGAGTTCCAGGAAAGGCGCAAAGCTACACAGGGAAACCCTGTCTCGAAAAACCAAAAAAAAAAAAAAAAAATATTTCAACCTTAAAAAATGACCTTCTCTTTTTCATCTACTACATACTCACTCCTAAGTTAAGAGATTTGCTGCCCATGTTCCATCACTGTAACTCCCAGCAACACAAAATGAAAGCAACCAGATCAGAATGAAGGGGCTTGCTGTCCCAGGGACTAGGACAATTTCATTAACTCCTGACATTTTGATGCTGCAAAGTCTAACTCTGAACTAGGCAGAGAGCTGTTTTTCCCTTTATTTTTTTAATCTAGATTCTCCTCCTCCCAATCAACAATGTTCCTGCAATGACAGAGTCAAGCCAAGGTTCAGTGATGATGGAATCTGCTGGTATAGCCTGTTGGCATCCACCACCCCAGAATGTCTCACTGTGGGTTGCACATCATCTCTGTCAAGGGCTTCTGCTCATGATAGTAGCCTGTGTGGCTTTCCCACAGTTGATCCCATGGTATTCCTCCCAACATCTGGGTAATATTCTGGATCACACACAAATGTGAGCGGCGTGTTTATTTTACTAGTGTAGTACACCTGCAGCTTAACTAGTAGAAAACAATCCAATGTGATGACTGCAAATGGAGACCTGAGTGAGGAGCTATAAACCCTGGAGGCTCGTCTTTCAGCAAAAATGATTCATGACTTTCAAATTCAATCAATCTGAACATGATGGAAAAAAGAGAGACATCATTATAGACAGATAATGGTTTGAAATCTCAGCCTGTGATGATTGGAGAAGCAGATGTAAGGCAAGATGATTTTTATATGTTTCGATAGCCCCTGCAGGGTGGGAGATTAAATAAGCAAAAGGTCTGATTGGTAACCACATTTGGGCCACTGAGCAATTGCAGAAATGTAGAAGCAATCACACGGCCTGTGCTTGCCAGAGGAAAGAAACAGGGTTAAGCTGCTGAAGGCAATCTGTTTTGTCACATTGCTTTATTCACACAGATATTGTAAAGCCCAGTTATATAAAGTTATATAATTCACCTAATGCGCTGCCCATTTTGGATGCCCACTGCCTGCTCCTCAATGTACCAATTGTTCAGCCAATCATTTCCACATTTAAAACACCCTCCGAAGAATATTTATGTGTGAAGTTCTGGGAATGGAAAAGAAAAGACACTATCTCTGTCTTCAAGAGTTAACTATCCAGTTGTCCTGGTTTGTATTGCTACAGGACAAACTGCCTCATATCTTATCATCTCAGTACAACAAGAAGTATAGCTGTCTTAGATAGTTCAAGCTGCTATAACAAGTAACACGGCTGTGAGAGAGCAATTGCAAGGCCCTCAGTTACATGCCAGCACTGGAGGAAACATCACACACACACACACACACACACACACACACACACACACACACACACACACACACACACACACACTCGGAGAATAGACTGAGTCGCTTAAATTAAAACACATTTACTTGTTAAAATTCCAAGGCATTGTGCTAGGCATTATAGCACATACCTGTAATGTAAGCACCCTTACATTAATGTAATGCAATAATGTAAGATCTCAAGTTCAAGTAAAGCCTGGACTACAAAGTGAAACTGTCTCAAAAAAAAAGAAAGAAAAAAGAAAAGAAAAGAAAAAAATCTGAAGCTAAGCTATTGATGAGTAGGGTGTGAGCAAACGTGGTCATGATGAGGTCTCTCTTCTTGGCTTGTAGATGGCAGTGTTCTCATTGAGTCCTCACATGGCCTCTTGATCTCCACCTCGTAAAGGCACAAATCCTATTATGAGGTTCCCACCCTCATGACCTCATCTAAACCTAATCACTTCCCAAAGTCTCCACCTCAAAATATCATCATAATGGGGGATAGGACTTCATTATGAATTTTGAGGGAACGCAAACATTCAATCCACAACAGTGACCAACTCTGTGAGTCAGTTTGTGCTACCATAACAAACACCACAGACTAGTTGGCTAAATAACAGAAATTGATTTTCCCATAGTTCCAGGAACTGGAAGTCCATGATCCAGTCATCAGCAGGACTGGTTTCTTCTGAACCTCTTTTCTTGGTTTAAAGATGGTCACTGTCTTGCTCTGTGTTCACATAGTTGCCCCCCTATCTATATATAGCCTGTACTCAAATCTCTTCTTTAAAGGAAGGACTTTGGTGATGCTTGATCAGGGTTCACCCTACAAACTCCCTTGTAGCTTAATTCCCTCTTTAGAGTCCCTACCTACAAAAAGAAATTAAATTTTGAGGGACTTTGGGTCAGGATTTTAGTAAGTGGATACAGGGCACAATCTCCAACAATTCCACAGCCCTAGTTTGCCTAAAACTGAAGAGATTCCAGAGATATAGATCTTTGGTGTTAAAATAGGGGGGAAAACCTAGATAAATCAGGACAAATTTATCCCCATACAAACATTTATTGTGCTCAAAAATCTCTGATCTGGTCGGGGCATAGAGGAGGCAGCTAACAATCTCTACTCACTATCAATTGGGGCAACTTGAAGGCTGGGGCTAGAGTCAGCCAGGACCCACTTATTTACTCACAGGTCTGGGGACTGGTTCTGACAAGACTCAAGCAGCTGAGTAAAAAGCTGAAGCATCTTACATAAATCTTTAGTTCTACATCGTTGGTCTCTCCATGTGGCCTCTGTAGCATGGTGATTTCCTGGTAGTCAGATTTTATACATGGAGATTGCAGGATGCTAAGGGAGCAAGAGCCTGGTCTTGCTGTGTCATCATTATGACTCAGCCATAATGTATCCTTTCTTGCATGCCTTGTAAATAGGCAGTCACCACAGTCTTCCTAGGTTCAAGGTGAACATCACTTGGAGAGTTGAAAAGAAGTCATGGATACCAAAATGTTGTTATGGTTATACTTTAAAGTTATAATTATGGTATGAAAGTACATAATACGAAAAGTATCTTCTTCGTTATTTTAAGTTTATGGTTCAGTAGGAGTAGATACATTCATACAGCTGCACAATCTAGCCCTTGAACTTGCAAAACTGAAACCGTTTCTATTACATATTTCTCCTCCATTCTCCCTAGCTCCAGCCCCAAGCAATCACCATCCTTTCTGTCTCTATGCATGCGACTACTTTAGGTTTTCACACAGCTGGAACTATGCAGTATTTATCTTTTTATGACTAGCTATTTTCTCTGAGCAGAATGTTCTAATGTCCATTCATGTCACATGTGTTAAACTGAGGGATAAAACTTTTGTGGAAGCCTTTTGGATACAATTCATTATAGTAGAGAACAACCTACTTAGGACGAAGATGTAAGTACTGCCAGCAGAACACTGCAGGGATGCTTCAAGGGCTCACTTCTTGGAGGAGGTGACAAGTTATTATGATCAGGTATTATGAACTATATCTCCCAGGCATAACAAATAGTTAGCATAAATGACTTTATAAGCAAGAATGAGCAAGGCATTGGTCATTGCTGCTGGAATGTACACACATGCAACACACACTGAGATAGCATCTTTCTGTACAACTGAGGCTAGCTTCAAACTCATATCCTCTTTTCACTGTCTCCTAAGTACTGAGATTAGTGGCATATAACACAATGTGAGGCTACACTGGATTTTGGAGTTATAGGAGACACCACTTAGTTAAAGATTCTTCTCCTTCCTTCACCTGAGACTGTCTTAAATGCAGTTCCTCCGTGACTTCTTGGTAGTCAGCTTTCTGCCAGGGTGACAAAATAACTAAGAAAGTCAACTGAAATAGGGAAAGGTTGGTTTGGGTTTATGGTTTTGGTCTGTGATCACTAGGCCCCACTACTATGCACCTGAGGTGAGGTTGATCATGGCCATGGGAAAATTAATCAGAGGCGGCTGCTCACCTCATGGCCATGAGGAAGCAGGAAGAGAAAGAAGGGACTGAGCAAAACATATACCTTTCCAGCCTACAATTCCTGTGAATTATTTTTTCCAGCTAGGTCCCATCACCTAATGTTCACTACTTCTTGATAATTCTACTACATTATGAATCCATCAAGGATTAATATCAACTTCCTCATGATCCAACCAGTTCTACAAAGTCCATCAGTATTAATACATGAATTTTCAGGGATTGTTTTAGATCTAAACTAAAACATTAGCCACTAACTAGAGCAGTTTCACTTGATGCTAAAGAAGGACATTGGTTCAAGGCCCACCCCTTGTCTACTTCCTTCGTCCCTCACTCTAACTTCCTGAGAGTGAACACTGAACTGTCTTTATTTTTTTATTTTATTTTATTTTTTTTTTGGTTTTTCGAGACAGGGTTTCTCTGTGTAGCTTTGCGCCTTTCCTGGAGCTCACTTGGTAGCCCAGGCTGGCCTCGAACTCACAGAGATCCGCCTGCCTCTGCCTCCCGAGTGCTGGGATTAAAGGCGTGCACCACCACCGCCCGGCGACAGTAGTCTTTAACTCAGATCTGTTCTCTAGGGGGAAATCTGGAGCTTAAGTAAGACACATTTAGAACTCCCCTTCAAGTTTCCCTGGCTTCTGGTAGTTGATTACATAGAGCCAAGTGTGGAAATTGGGATAGGCACAGGAAGAGATCCTTGTAGTTGTCCATATCAGAGATGACAGAGGATGAGAGGATGGTAGTGGAGAAGGAGTAGATAGAATAATATGTATTGGAGGCAGGGGTTACAAGAATAGCTAATTGATTTGGATGTGCCTCAAGAAAGAAATCAAGACTAACTCCCAATGGTGGTGTGTTTGCTTAAGTAGGAGGATTCTGGAATAAGAGAAAGTGTGGTTCTTAGACTGAGGTTGATTGAGGTGACATGAAAATGAGGAGGACTGAAACTGACCTCAACAGAAACAAATAGCACTTCATTGCTTCCCGTGGGAATGAAGGTTGTTCACTGTGGGGATGAAAGAACCAGGGTTTTATAAGAGACGAGAGTAGGGGTGAAGGAAGGAACTTTTGCAGTTTTTTCTGAGAATGGATGGTTCAATAGACACCTGGCATTATTCCAGGATGGAAAGTTCAGCTTGGCTTGAGGTTGTTTTTTTGTTTTGTTGTTGTTGTTGTTGTTTTATATCAGGAGGGGCAGATGTTGTTCTCCAGGAAGGAGAGATTCCTTAGGTTAGGAGGTCACAACATCCTTCAATGGCACTCTTCGTATGTTCATTAAATGTTTTCTGTAGCATCTACTACATGCTAGAAAAGAGATCCAAAATATATTACTGGGCATACCAATTATTTTAAGCTAAAGATATTTCATCAGCTGCAGGAAGAGGCCTTTTCTCTGAACTCCACTTATGTTTCTAAAAGTAAACTCTTCCTGGAACTATTCAACTATTACAACTCCTTTCCCCTAGAGTTTTCCAACCTGGAAATATGGGCTCATCACCAAAGAGAGGTCATCATTAGTTAGGAAAAGAAATAACCTACATGGAGGCTGAAGAGATGGCTCAGAGGTCAGATTACTTACTGCTCTTGCTCCAAGTCAGGTTCCCAGCACCTGTGACAGAACTGACTGAAACTCCTACTCCAGATAATCCAA
Source organism: Peromyscus maniculatus bairdii (assembly GCF_049852395.1). Classification (NCBI taxonomy): domain Eukaryota; kingdom Metazoa; phylum Chordata; class Mammalia; order Rodentia; family Cricetidae; genus Peromyscus; species Peromyscus maniculatus. Next base: position 127,172,861 of record NC_134875.1, on the reverse strand, counting down.
CACCTGCTTCTGGACTCTGAACGCTGCACACATGTGCTTAAGTGTGCATGCATTTACATGTGCTTGTGTGAGCCTGTGATCATGCACACACACAAACATACACTAATAAATGTTTACAAAAAAGAAATAGCCTAGAAGTTATCATAAAACTATCCCATATCCCACCTATTCTTGTAACAGTTCATTTATTTTTCCTAAAGTCATTTGTTCTCCCAGAAGTACCTTCTGCTCCTCTGCATCCCTTAGTAAGATGGTATATCCTCAAATTCTAACGCCTCTTTGAGTGATATTTATTTGGGAACTGCCAGGATGAATGCATGCTGTTAAATCTGTTTTCTACTCTTGTTAATCTTCATTTTGTTTTGCCCTTTTAATTTTCAGTCCCCTTCATATTAAACCTAAGAGGACAGAGGGTAAGACTTTCCTCTCCACCATTAATCAGCTTCTTAGGCACTTTGGAAATAAAGCTGAGAGACTTTATCCCTGTTTAAAAACTAAAAAATAATTCAAAATGAGCCCAAATTGACAATACTGTGCAGCTGCATACACCGGTGTACAGGGGCCAGTGAAAATACCACGAGGAACATTGACTGTCATATGTGGGGAGAATGGACTCGGAAAGAGTAGAAAAGCTTAACTGAAATTGTGAAGAATGGAAGAAAAAGAGCAAGAGAAAGGTGATTCAGGTACCCAATGTAAACATGCAGGAATGTGAGAAGGCTGGGCCCTTACTATTAGGAACATCTGTGCTAAAGGTCAAGCGCAAGGAGAACAATGAGAGCAGAATCTTGAGGCAAGAGATACCAGCCAAGTGCAGAGCTCTCTGGGCATGTTAAGGCATTTACACTTTGGCATGATAGCCAAGGGGATGGTTTCCAAAGCCATGCACACACATACCTTTTTTTTTTTTTTTTGGTTGTTTTTTTGTTTTTGTTTTTTGTTTTGTTTTGTTTTTGAGATGGGGTCTTACTACGTAGCTCAGGCTGTTGGCCTTGTACTTGTGATCCTCCTGCGTCTGCCTCCTTATGCACTGGGATTACAGGTATGCAGAGTCATGCCTGGATTTCACTCAAGATGTTTGCTAAGCCTGGTTTAGACTCCCCCACCACATACTCACATCTTTTATGTTTGTGTGTCAAGTTGACCTAAGACAGCCAGCACACCCAGGAATCTCGTACTGAGAGAAGGAAAGAGATTTCAGTTCTAACAACTTGTCAGACCACCTAATAGGGTGAGACCCAAGCCCAGACAAGGAGGGGTTCGTGGTAGGTGGGACCACATCTTGACCCTTGCTTAAATGTGCACATCCTTGGCCCTCTATTCTTCAGTCTCACTTCAGGACCCCAAAGACAGACTTGGCTGAGTTGCTGGATCTCCTTGTCCCTCTTCCCAACGTGGCCACATTGAATAAATCACCTCTTCTTTCTGCTTTCCACCACTAATTTAGCCCTTTTAATTGCTTTATTAAGAACGTATGGATAAGCCTAGCTTGGGACACAGGCTGTGACATCCAGAGTTCCAAGTTCCATAACAGAGTCATCAAGAGTAGCTTAGAGAAGTGTCTCTGTTCAGCCCTGAATCTGGGATCTAGGATCTACTTTGCCTTTTAAGTCCAAGCATTTTCAAGCTAGAGGTGCTGGCAGTTGCCCCTCTGGACCTACCAGAGGAAGACCACCAGTGTTTTTAGCACAGCACAAGAAACGTCCTTCACTGAAAGGCTGGTATGTTCTGCCAGTGCAGACCCTGGCTGACTCCCAACTAATGGCTGGAGGGGGAAGGTGAAAGTTTCCATGAGCTCGTTTGCTGCTCTTACTCCCTCTTGCACATGTGGGATTTATTCTTTGCAGGTTTAAAAGTTACATTGACAATAAACTCCAACAACCAAAGCCTTCCACCAAACAATCCATAAGAAAGATAAAAGCACCTGCATGGGCAGGCAGGGGACGGGGAGGTACTATAGCCAATTCTAAATTGCTCAATGTTTGGAACTTCCTGAGTGGAATTCTCAAGCACTTGCCCAACAATTTAAAGAGCTCGTCTGTTCGGGGTTGATGAGAACTGTCCATAAATGGGGTCACCTTGTTTCAATCAAACTAAACCCTAAAAGACAAAAATAAATGAAATAAAACCAATTTAGAGCATGGAGCTTATTTTTATGCAGATGGTGAGGTGATGTGTAGTTACCTATATATATATATATATTCACAGACATACACACAGTTTCCCATTTAGTCCATTATGGAATTCTAGCCTATGAGTATGACCCTCAGAAAGAATAACAAAGTGACTGAGAGACTTTTATGGTAATCTCTATAGTGGGATTGACCTCATAAAATACTTCAAGTTGTATACATGCATGTACACAGATTCCCAACTTACGTAATTCTATGGGAATTCACAGAGTTATATTCGTTGAGAATTTGGCTTAAGTTTCTCTTAGAGAAATTCCCATCGCCTAGAATGAGAGAAGTCTCCACACACATTGCCATGGAGCTTCATGGGCTGAGAATCTGGCCCTTAGAGCACATAGTAATGTCCATCCAAACAATGGCTTTTGTTGTTGTTGTTGTTTGTTTGTTTGTTTAAATCTGGCTTTGTTTTTTAGCACACAGTGGAATGAGCAAATGCCTCTGGCTTCTGGAGCTCTGTGAATCAGTGTGACATATATGGAAAGGCCTAGGCTCTCTGTCCATCCCAGAGGAGCACAATCCCTGCTTACCTCAGCCTCCTTGCCAGGAAATGGATGGGACTTTTATCTGCATCTCCCTTGTCTCTGGAGTATTCACTGTTGTTTGTAAATGGGATGCCCAGAAAGCAGGCCTTAAGAGCTATAACTGGGGCATTGCTTGCCAGGGAAAAGCACTTATTTGCTAGATTTGTAAGTGCCAACACTACTAATTGAATTTGTTCCAAAACATGCATTTAAAAAAATGTTGCTCTGTTCCATTCATTATTTATAGAATATCACCTAAGGGCAGTGCATGCTACAAGCCAAAAATCTCATCCTGCATCTTATCAGAAACCCATTGCAGGGAAAGAGAGACAGGAGAGGGAGGAAGAGAACAAAATGAGACTTCTGGAAAATGCTGAAGGAGCTTGGCTAGAGTGTTTTGTCTGTACCTACGATGCCCATAGGGTAATCTCCAAATGAAAGGGGTCTGGAGAGAGTTGCTCTGCTCTTCTGCCACTCAGAACAAAGAAGGTGGTGGGCATCTGTTAGAGCATGAGACTCAAAAGATAGGCTCATGTCCTAATCCCCAGAATATATAAATATGACTTTATTTTGAGAAAAAGTCTTTGAGGGAAGGTACAATTAAGTTAGAGATGAAATCATTAGAGCATTCTGGATTATCTGTGTATATCCTAAATCCAACAGCAGATGCCCTTATACGACACAGAGGAGGAAAACACAGACAGAGAGAAAGTCATTCGACAAAAGGAGACATTAGAGTGACTTGACCACAAACCAAGGATATCTGGAAGCATTCAAGGCTGGTGAAAGCAAAGGATTCTCTCCTCTAGCTTCAGAGGGTATGGTCCTGTGACACCTCCATTTCACACTTTGGGCTTCCAGAACTATTGCAGAATTTCTTTTATTTTAAGCGACTAATCTTGTGACCTTCATTATAACAGCTCTAGAAGACTACTAAGAGTACTTAGGTGAAGGAAAGCTAAGCAGGAAAAATGACAATAGAAAGGTCCAGGCAGGTCTTTTGCCTGCTTCCTTGGGAGAGGGCAAGAAGACCTCCAAGAGTTGGGTGGAGGAAGCCAGTGATTGGCTTCCAGTAGCTGAAACAGACTTCAGACAACACTTCCCATAGCCTGGCAAGTCCTTTCTGAAATAGGCACTAGGAGGCAGATCTCCATGTCTGGTTTGGACCAAGTTAATAGGACTGGCCATCTGACATTTGATTATGTTTCAGAAGCATAAAAATGACTGGCTTCTGACAGATACGGTAGCATACACCTTTTATCCCAACAGAAGCAGAGGCAGGAGGATTTCTGTGCATTCAAGGCCAGCCTGGTCTACATAGTGAATTCCAGGACAGCCAAGGCTAAACAGAGAGACGGTCTCTCGAAAAAACAAACAATAACAACAATAAAAAGATGACTAGCTTCCTTGTGGGTTGGCAGATAAAGAGGGAGATGAAAGATGACCGGGGACTGTGGCCTGAGCAACTGCAACCTGTCCACAGATATGCAAAAGGCTGGAGATGGGGCAGGTTTGGGGACAAAGCTCAGGACTTTGCTTTGTAGGGAGTTAGGTTTAAGATTCTCATTAAACAGCCAAAGGCAGTTATCAGGCTATCAGCCCAAAATCTATCTCAAGGGGAGATGTCTGATGTGGAAATGGTAATCCAGAGGAATTTTTAAATTTATTGATAGACTTACAACAAAAATCTTCTTTTGTTACACAGTTCTATCACTTTTCAAAGTTTTTCCTCACGCTCCCTTAGTAACCAAACCTTCTCCCAAACCCAGGCCCTTGGCAATCCTGTTCAAAATGTCCCAGAAACAAGTATGGGACATACTTCACTGACATAAGTGCTTGCCTTGAGTAGTGTGCACACAGCCATGGTACTGAAACTCAACACACACACACACACACACACACACACACACACACACACACACACACACACACTAACCTGTTGAGAAATAAAATAATACATCCCATAGCATTTCAAATCTAACTTTTCACTCAGCACAACACATTTGAGATGTCGTCGTGTTGCATTTACTAGTATTTATTTTACTAGTTTTTTATTTGACTGATATTCCACTATGTGGAAGGACCAGATTTGGTTCATCCATACACCCTTGAAGGACATGTGTGTAGTCTCCACATACTAGTACTTACAATAAAACTGGTGTCAATATCATGTGCAACTTTCTGTGTGGACAAGTGTTTTCAGTTTGTATGGGTGTGTAGCCAGGAGTAGGATTGCTGGCTTAAATGATGAGTGTATACTTAAATCTCTCAGATATTCTTAAGCTCTTTTCCCAAGTAGCAGCATCATTTTGCATCTCTAACAGCAATACTTACTGTTCTTCTAGATATGTAGTGACTAACAATGTCCATTGTCTTATGATGTGCATATTTTCTTTCCAAAGATATTCTTTGGTGACATTTCCATTCAAGTCTTTGTCCATTTTTAATTGGGTTATTTGCTCTTATATGGTTTATGGTGGAAAATCTTCATGGCCTGCTTGAAAGTTTTTTGTCAGTTCTGTGATTTGTAAATACATTTTCCAAGCCTGCACTTTGTCTTTTTATTCTTTTAAAAGTATTTTTGGCAGAGCAAAAGTTTTAAATTTTTATGAGGCCCAGTTTATCTTTTTTTTAATTCTTTATAGATAATGCTTTTGGTATCATAGCCAAGAACTCATTGCCTAATTCAAGGTCACAAAGATCTTTATTTTCTTTTGAAAGTCATATTCACTGAAGTTTTACATTTAGGTCTATGAACCATCATGAGTTAAGTTTTCTGTAAGGTGAAGTATAGCTGAGCCACTTCTTGCCTTTATCTGTAACAAAATACTGTAAACCAGATTTCTTACAAACAACAGCAATATATTCCTCAAGCCTGTCAACTTGACACTGATCAATTTATTGCCTAGTGAGTTCTGTGTCTCCAGTCTCTCTAAACCTTCCTATGGAGGAAGGGACAAGGTAGCTCTTAGAGGGTCTTTTTCATAAGAACACTTATAACCACCTCCCCAATGCTCAGGATTCCTGATACTATCTCTGTGGGGATTATGATAGTTTCCTGCTAAGAGACTACTTCCCAGCTTCCTTTGCAATTTTTAGAAGTCTTTTCCACCCCTTTAAGGGGCCACATCCCATCTTCTCCTGTAGACAATTTGGCTATCTGCACATGGGAGACAAAATGCTTCTTCACCATGAATAAACATTGTCCAGCCTAAGGTTAAGCCAAGCCTCTCTTTCTTGCCAACTTTCTACTCTCTATAGTTGCCTTTAAATAATCTAACATATGGTACTGAAGACTGGGGATGGGAAATCTGAGCCTATTAGCAGCTCAAGCCTACTCAAGGACAAATGACCATGGCTCTCATATGATTCTTAGCCTAGGGTGAGAGGGCCAAGCAGGAACACTGGCTTCTCTCAGGCAGATTTTTCTTTTCACTCTCTGTCTCCACTCTTTCTCTACTATCTTACTATCTCACCTGACACAATCTGACCTTATAGATAGGAGGCCATACTGCATTCAACCAAAATACCCATACAACACAGTAAACTGCTGGGACAAGGTAATCCATTGGACCTAACTCAGAGGTGCCCTAGTTAGGTCTGGAAGCTCACTGGAACTTTTTTCTACCTGTCTTCAGACCCATTTGGTTAAAAGCACTTGAGGCTTTCCACTGGTTGAAAAGTTTGGCTGAGATTCCAGGAATTCTCCACTGGCCTACCACTTGATCAGCCAAAAGCCCTGAGAACCTTCCACTGGCCCTGTGGTTTCTTAACCCTGGAATTGTATAGGTTGGGGATGCCACTTTCCAGGTACATTTGGTCATTTCAAGACTTAGAGGATGCTCTAAGCTGCTGGATATTGACCTCTGTTTTTACCTTGATCCTGGACCCCATCATGGGTTCCAAATTCTCCATTCCAAAGACACACCCTCAAAGCTCCGTTTGGGAGTCCTCATGCCAAGTTTACTTGTTCAGCTCTTGGTCCAAACCATGCTTCAATATACATTAGACAAATGGCCACTGATTGCTTAAATTCACATCTTTCAATTTCTAATACCTAAAGTGATTTAGGTAACTCCATCAGACAGAATGCCTCACTCCCAGATACCTCACAGTTTGAATCTTTCTCAAGGCCCTGGCTTACAACCAAGTTACAATGCCCACTGCCATTTCTTCTGGGCCTCCAAATGTGTATCTATTCCTGAGATATCATATAACTCTTTTGCCTTATGCTTTTGATCTATTTGTGGTCCTATCTCCCAAACCCTGGAAAATCTTGGATATGGATACTATTGAAAAATTGTTTCCTGCTGTTCTACTTTACTGAGAAGACAGCTCTGGAATTAGATTTTGGCCCATCTGCTCCAGAGACACGGATGTTTCTTTTAAAGTTTTGTCCAAAATCTCTGTCCTGGTCATGCAGGCCACCTGATTCAGTGACAGGGAGGAGAACAAAACAGAACAACATTGAAAAAGACACTTTGTGCTTGAAAACAACTAAGGAGTAAACTGTTTCCCATAGAGGTTACAAATGGTAGGGTGTCTAACTCCCTTGGATGGAGCACCATCCCACCGGAGTAAGTTGAATATAGTCTCATTACAGGACAAGGATGCATGGGAATAAGACCTGCCAGAAATCGACTACTTCTGCCTCTGGTTACATGTGTTTCCCAGCTCCTGCTGCATAGGTCTGACCAGCTCTGATTGTATAGGCCTGACCAGCTTCAGCCATGTAGGCCAAACCACTGAACAAGACAAAACAACCCTCCTGTTTATCTAAAGATAAATTACTCCGCATGTCTCACTTAACAGGGGGATATATTTTGTTGCCCAGTGGAGTACCTCAGATTCTGTACCCACATCCTAAATATCTGAAACAACAGAGAGGCAAATAGCATTACTCTGCCCTCAGTGTCTCCTGTGGTGACTTAAGAGGATGGTGTGAACAGGCAAACCTTGTAACTAAGCCTTCACCCAACTGGTATGGGACCTGCATGCTAGTTCAGTTGGCCATGACCTTTACCCTGGCATTCAATTTTCTTAGTAAAAGCTAATTCCAGGGTCTAACTACCCATGTTCCCTCATTAAAGGAGGATGCCAGACACTCATCTTCAAACTCACAGCTTTGGAAAGTTGTCCAGAATATCCAAGTGGTATCATTGACAGTTCATTTTATATCTGTAGAGTCCACAGCTGATTTTTTTATCCACAGAGTCAGTGAATGATTCTATTAATCGATATCCCAAGCACTCAGATTCTTTAGGAGAAGATGACTTAAATGAAGGAGGTTCTCTCCAACCTGGACTCACTTGTGGTGCTTTGAGAAAATAATCTAGTCTCTATGCAGACTGAGAGCTCCAGGGCCAATGCCTTTGCTCTCACCTTGAAGCCTACAAGGAGTATAAGGGTTTTCTCTGCCAGTGGTGCTTGTGAGAAACATCCTAAGAAATTCCAGAAGCCAAAGTTCATTTAATTTGGCTATCTTGCCTTACAAATTATGCCTCTAAACAACCATTTATTTTTATAAAATGATGTTAAAAACATGCTTACTGCTGTCAGAATGTGGTAACCTAGAGATTTGTCCATCAGCAGGAGGAGTAAAGAGCTGGCTTAGCCTTCTTTGTCAAATCAGTCCATGTTACAGTATTTATTACAGATTTGACATGACTGGCTGCTTTCGTCTTTCATCTTTTAGTTAAGTATATGGAATGAAAATGTTTTAGAGAATTTTTAAAAGGTTCTGTTAATGGGGTTAATTTTAGAAAACTTATATAATGAGTCATTTACTCTTGACAAGGCAGTCATTGTTTCTGGGACTATACGTTTTTAATTGGAAATTGAAAAATCATTTCTTTTGGGGGAATACAACTTAGAACTAAATTGTCTCTCCACACAGCCTGATATTTACTGGAATATATGTATAATAATTTGATGTTAACAAAAATATGTATTGTCATGTTTTCAAATACAAAACATGCTAATTTAAGGTAATAGGCCCAATATTTAAAAATTTACTTGATCAAATTATTTCTAATCAAAAATTAATTTTACTTAAAATATTCTGGTTTTGTTCATTAAATAATATCTGGTATTATTAATATTTTAATAAAATATACAAATTTGGCTTATCATATGTGGAAACAAGGAATACCACTTAGACACTTTCTGTTCAGATTTGTTCCTTGGATGCTGACTTTAACTGACTTCTTTTTCAAAGCTTCCAGGTACTTGTCCCTTATGCAAGAGGCTGATGTAAACAAACAGCTAATTACAATCACCTTATCCTTCTATAGAGCTCTGGTACATGGTCCAGCCAGTTGTACAATTGCACTTACTTCATGTTAATCTTGATGTAAGATTTTTTTCCTGTGATGTTCCCCACAAAGTTGTACAGTTATTACCTCCTGACTTATGTTTTGGAACTTTGCCAACTGTCAAGTTTTCTCATGGCCCTTTGGATGGACCCTCTTCTGAGGCATTCTAATTGCTGCTCCCTTCATTACCCTTCTGTCAGCCTTGAAGCAGTTACCAAGAGATCAGCCCCCCCAAACCCCTAAAATCAGTTCGGGTTACCTCTAAAAGGGGACTAATGGGCCAGGCGCCATCAACTCACCACTTTTCTTGCCACTCTGGATGTTGTTTTTAGGACTCAGAACTGAAACAGCTGGACTGAAGACCTCTTTGCATCAATTATCCCCTCTGTCTCACCAGCTCTTAAACACCTTAAAGAAATCTCAGATTAGCTTAACATCTTCACCAACTTGACTTCTTGACTGCTGCAGTACTCCACAATTAAAAAGGATTAGATCTGACTATTGCTAAGGATGGGTTTTGAGCACAAACAATACTGCTTCCATGCCAACAAATCCTAACTGGTTTGACATGCTGCTTAGAGATAGGGTCCGACAAAAATTCAACCACAAGCTTCCTCCTACGGATGGGCTTCTGGTTCCCTCCTACTCTGTATCCTTTCCTTGGATCACTCCTTCCTCCTTATTACCCTCAGACTTATGTTTTACCCCATCTTTTAAGTGTTTTACTTATGGAACTTCACCCTAAACCCAAACAAAAATGTTCTACACAAGCTTTCCCAACAACTTTCACCTTATAACAGCTCCATTTGCTCATGATACATCTGGAAAAAGACCCTTTAGATGCTGTGAAAAAAACTCTGGTAAAACTAACCTTCATCCCTTTCACAACAGGCCTTCTTTTGATGCTCTTCTGCTGCTTCCGCTAGCTCATTCTGGTGCAACAGTCCTGGCAATGAGACTAGTCAATGTCACCCTGAGTCAGCTTGCTGCCCACTTCCTCCCACCAGCCCACTCTGTCTCTCCTTCCTCTGCTCCTCCCTTACCCCAACCTTCACAGAAAATCTCTCAGCTCTACTCTATAACCAAATCATCTGCCTACAGCCCTCTAATAATTATTGTCCAAATCTCTTCAGGAATACAAAATGGCAATCAAGTTTAGACTCTCACTCTGCTACATGACCAGAGGACTCCCTCTTCAATGGGCCCAAACTATCCCCTCTGATGAAGACCATCCTCATCACAAAATAACTATAACACCTCCACCCTGCATTTTTATATCCTTGCAGAGTTAGTAATGACAGTTTCCTGCTGAAAGACTATACTTCCCAGCTTCCTTTGCAGGCTACAGAAGTAATTTCCACCCCTAAAAGGCATTTTGGCCGTCCACACATGTGGATGACAAAATGTTCCCTCCCTGGGACTAAACATGGTTCTGCCTAAGGTCAGACCAAGCCTCTCTTTCCATCTTATGTCTCTCTACAGCTGCCTTTAAATAATCTAACATATGGTGCAGAAGACCCAGAATGGGAAATCTGAGTTCATTTGCATGACATTTGAACTTTGAACCTCCAGAACTGGGAACTGAATAAACCTCTATATAAGTAGTCGGACAAGTATTACATTATAGTCACAAAAACTGACTAATGAAGATGGTTTTGATTGAGTTAATAAATCACCACATCCTTCCTGCCTGTACTTACTCTTCAAAATAAGGAATCAGAGTACTGGATAGATAGGTGTCTTAATTAGAGTTCCTGTTGCCATGATAAAGACCATAACCAAAAGCAATTTTGGAAAGGAATGATTTATTTTATCTTATACATCCAGGTAACAATCTGTCACTGAAGGGAGTCAAGGCAGGAACTGAAGCAGAAGCCATAGGGGAAAATGCTGCTTATTGGCGTGGAAGAGGAACAGATGCTAGGGATACAGAAGAAAATGATGTCATTCAGTAGTCATTGTTCTAAGGGCAGGCCATGATTCTATTAAATTCTTTATTTTTTTTTTTCAAGTAATCCAAGGAAATAACCTATCAGTCAAGGTTCTTTCCTCTTTCAACTAGTCTTCCTATATCATAGGTGGTCTGGTGAATGGTCAAACGCAAAAAGAGAATTTAACAGCATTCAGGATCAGCAAGATGGCTCAGCAGCTACAGGCACTTTCTGTCAAGCTTGATGACCTGAATTCACTCTCCAGAACACACATAGTGGATGGAGAAAACTAACTTCTGCAAGTTGTCCTCTGACCTTCACACACATGCCATGGTACACACACACACACACACACACACACACACACACACACACCATATACTTTAAAAAATTTAGAAAGAAATGGGCTTTTTTGCTTGTTCTTTCTCTCTCTTGAAGATAACTATAGTCCATATTAAGTTGCTCCCCCCCCAACACACCAGGTCTGTTTCTTCAGGCTATCAGTGGGTAAGTCACCAGCTTCCTTATGTCCCAATCACATTTTCTGACCCATAGTAATGATTTTTAAAAATTCTTCAGGGAGAAATTGGCCTTATTTTTTTTAGAGAAAAACTAATTTATAGTAAATCAATTTTATGCTTTGTTTCTGTTCTACATCAGCCTCACCTCTGGACAGAACCAAGCTTGGGTCTACTGGGTTATTACTGTGATTTATCATGAGCTGATTCTCTGGTCTATGGTTCTCTAACTGAAATAGAATGAGAACAATCAAACCCTCCATTCCATTCAGTGGCTGCTACTTCATGCTGGTACAGAGACTGGGTGGCCCAGATGATTGTTTTGTGAGATGTGATACCCACAGCTACCTAGATGTCACAATACCCCTCTCCAAGGGGGCTTCCATTCTAATCTTTTATTGCTTCTCTTCAGCTGTGCCATGTGTGGTACAATGGTGGTGTCTGGGAGCACAGGGGTTGCTGGCATAAATCAGAATCACTAGTGCATGGTGCACACTCATCCTTCTCTGTTAATTTACTGTGGTCTAATTTTTAGCATTCACATAAAGAGACACTACATTTATGTTTCCTGCGTGAGGAAAGACAAGATTGGACATTTAACTCTCTTAGGAAAAAACGTCCTAAGGAAACTGAAGTCCACAATGGCAGTGAGAGAAGAGGGAATGGAAGTGGGGAGGGGAGCTTTGAAGTGAACAGCTCTCCCAGGTATGGCTTGCCTAGAGATTGCATAAATATCTGGAGAAAAACAGTACCCATCTACGTCCTTGGACATACTCATCTTGATTTTGTGACTTCACATCATTTTCAGTGTCTTAAGTCTTGGACTTAGTATTTCTGTCTCAAAGTGGCTATACAGTTTTGATCAGAAATCTGCAGAGCATAAGACTTGTCTTTTATTTTAGCCACCTCTAGTGAGTTACTAATCTCCTTCAAGTCTTTCTCAGCAACTTCTGTGCCACCACCGCCCCACCATGGGGACAAACCTTTCTGATACACTGTTTCATTCAATAACTGTTTTCCTAATGCCTTCTATATTTAACCTTGTTACACTGGAAACTAGGAAGAAGTTGACACTTCCTTAGTTTCTAGAGGGGAAAGATTTGGATACATGGATAATGGACAACCAGCCTGTAGATATGTTAGCTTTTCTCTTCATTAGCACATATTCTCAACTGTGAACTTGCACTTTCTATGAAGGAGAAGCCAAGTATTTATGTGAAGTATTCATGCAAATCAGCTTTAAATGAATCTGCAGGGCCCGGGGAATAGCTCAGCTGGTAAAGGTGTTTGCCGACAAGCCCGAGGAACTGAGTTCAATCCCCAGAACCGACATGGTGAAAGGAACCTTCTCCTGCAAGTTGTTCTCGGACCTCCATACTTATCCCCAACTGCCATAGTACATGAGTGTGCATGTATACACATACAAAATAAATGAATGAACGAATTAATGTAAATTCAAAACATGAACCTATCACACCTCTTTAACACCTAAACCCATTTGCCCTATTTGTCATTTTCTCCATTTTGTCATTTTGTCGCTGTGATCAAAACACCTGATAGAAATAACTTAGAGGAGAAAAGGGTTTCAGAGGATACAGCCCGTGACAGCAGAGAGTACATGGCAGCAGGAGCAGCCCATCTGTAGCAGCTATAGCAGGCAGTGGTAGCTTGTTCACATCGTGGCAGCAGGAAGCAGAATATATAATGTGGGACTACGAGCAGGGATGGAATATAACTCTCAAGGCCTGACCCCAGTGACCTCCCTCTACTCCACAGTGCCCACATCCCAAAGGTTCCACAATTCCCAAAACAGCACTACTAGTTGGGGACCAAGCAACCAAATAAATGAGCCTGTGGGGGGACATTTCACATTCAAACTTCCCTGGCCTGGAACATTGTGGCAAATAAAATTATTGAGTGTTCTGGTTGCTGCTTCTATAAGGGACAAGTCTGTAGGCAGTGTTCCTTCATCATCATCTCTGCTTCAATTCCTGCTTCTGGGTTCCTGCCTTGAGTTCTTACCCTGACTTCCCTTCATGATAGAGTGTGACCTGAGAACTATAAGATGAAATAAACCCTTTCCTTGCCAAGTTGCTTTTGGTCACAGTGTTTAATCACAGCCATAGAAACCTAAGACACAGAGAAAAGAAAAATAATGTGGCTGGTTTATTAGGAATTAATATGCCTCTTTGGGGACCAGTTTTCTGACAAGTTGTATCATTTGTAGGAATAGTTGGAAGTGTGTACACTACAGCCGTTCATTTTCTCAGGTGCTGTGATTCCCCATGAGAAAGTCTTCATCCACCATTAGTCTCATCCCTGATGGCCTATATTAATTTATAACTGAAGGGAATTGCAAAAATGCACCATGTTTCACAGAGTCAAGGCAAGCTGGAACAACCCTTTTAAAGTCCTAATAAATTAAGCTGTAAAGAATGCCAGTATTTATCTTCCATCAATTTTATAGTTATTGCTGCTATTTTTCTTATGCTGAGTTAATTAAGATACATCTTTAGGGAATTAAAGTCTGTTGGCAAAGAGCAGAATGTTTTTAAGTGGCTTTGGTTGATTTCTGTGAATCAAGTAGGTGCTGTACATTGACCAGATGGTAGAAAGAAGCAGAGAATCTGGCTTGGGGGTTTCACTGGAGTTTCACCACACACCAGTGACTTGGGTGCTACTGTCTCCCTCTGAGCCTCAGATCTGGGGAAAGAAGTCACAAGAGTCAATATCTGTTTGTTTCAGGGCTTTTGTTTGTTTGTTTGTTTGTTTGTTTTCCCACCATCCTCTTGTTGATAACTAAACCATCAAGCAAGCCATGCAATCATTAAAGCCTGTGTCAGCTTTTAACAGCTGAACTGGTAGGCTGCTCAGTAACCACATTAATCATTCCACAGCTGGTTGCTATGGCAACCAGATACATCGCTGCTGAAGCCAAGAACTCAGTGGAGAGAAATGGATGTGTCCAGGGGCCCCTGTGCTGTGGGAGCTTTGACGATATTGGATTTGCCCTGTGGATTTGTTCTCTCCGGCCCAGTGCTGACATTGGCCCCATTAGTCTTTCTATCTGACATGAGATTTGTGTGCTTATTCATTTTATGACAGTTTACTATTTAATCTACAAAGAAACCCTGGTTGCCTTGAAAAGTCTCTTGGTGTAGCCAACCATAGCCTATTCTTCAAAGTATACTAATGATTTCTTTGTTTATGAAAAATTTCCATATGCCTAGTGAATGCTTGTGCACATACACCTATCTTATTTTCATATTAATTTTGTATGACACAGCTCAAGCAATCCCTCAGTCCAGCTGGGTAAGAAGGACACACAGTGCCTTTTCAAGGCTTTGCGGTCACAGAACATTTGTCCTCTTTAGTTCCTCTTGAAAAGACCTACTTTGTTTTTCCTGGTCAAAGATAACTAATACAGCAATCACTCCAGCCAGGCTCTCCTTCCACAGGCCACATTCCACCAGGCAGAACACTGGCTGCCACCACTCACAGGAAATCACCAGACAGTGGAGCCGTCTTTGCCAGTCTCCAGTAGTTCCGCTCTACTCTAGTGCCCAGTGATTGGTTATGGCTTTATGCCGTTCCTGGCTCAGGGAAAGTCTTCTCCTCCTCTGCCAGGTTTCCTTCAGACTTCCTACAGCCCCATCCTGGTTTCAAGTCTGGCTCAGAAATCAGCGCACAAAACTACCTTTGCAATTGCTCCTTTTGGCCTAGAGAATGTGGTCCAGTTTTCTGCACAGGCCTCAAAGACTTTCTTGTTCCTAGAGTTCATTGTCAACCATGTCTCTCTCACCCACCCCAGCCCTGGGGACTATTGGGAGACTTCAGTTTCCCACAGGCCCACAGGCAGGCCCTTAGAGTCTAGATGCTAATGGAAGAGGTTGTGAAGAATAATTATGGGATCCCAAAACTGGTGACAGAAAGTAGACCCTGGACAAGCTGTGTTTGAACACAAAAAAGAAAAGCTTCTCAACCACAACAACAACAATACATGATGTGGATTAAGTCTGAAATTAAGACAATGTAATTTGAGATTTTAGGACACTTAGCCATCACCCTCTATCTTCCCCAAACCTACCCCTCCCTGTCCACATACATACCTTTCCTTTTCTCAGGAAATATTTCTGTTAAAGGTCTTTTATTGCTTACTTTATGGATATTTCATTCTGAGATTTATAATACATTTTGGGCTTCATGAACATGAGCCATGGGATCTTGATTTCTGAAGAGAGAGAGTATCTGCTGTTTAGTCAAAAGGAGACATCAGAATTCACTAAACTGGAGCATTACTCCAATTCCCCCAGGGACTCTGAGAGGGGGACAATGTCTTCAAAACCATGTGGTCAGTGCTTGAATCTCATATGAACAATTACCTCCTCCTTACTCCATTGTTCCTCCTCTCTGGCCATTCAATTACAGCTCTCACGTGCTTTATGATGGCAAAGCACACATCAGGGTACAGTATTTATTAAGCACAGTGCATGATGAGCATGGTCCAAGACAAAAAGAAATGGGAGACAGTAATCCAACACAATTGCTCAGGTTCTTACAGTCTTTCACCAGGGCTCTTACTATATAGCCTGGTAAATATTCTCTAGGTAGCTGGTTTCCTCTACTTTTGAGGCATTGGAATTCCTTGGGGACCTTGTTAAAACACAGGGTTTCAGGTCTCATTCCCAAATTGTCCCGTTTAGTAAGCCTGAGGGAAAAGTTGTCCTTCTTGCAGGAATGAGGACTGTAGGGGATCTCCCACCAACTTATGCTAGCCACTTGCTGAAAATTACTCCATTCATTAACTCAACATCACTTCCACTATGCCCTGTGTTTAAACGTACCTCACTCTAGTGGCCAAGAAAAGCCCCCAGGAAAAGTGCCAGGCACTAGAAATAAGAAGTTATCAGGTCTAGGTATGTGGGAATGCTGAGAGTTGATGATTCTTTGATGAGATACCAGCAACTTCTGCTCCACCAGTCTAACTCTTACACTTCACACTCAGCTTTTATTCACAGATGCTCCTCCAAACAGGCAGGCTCCAAGCTAGCTTCACCTATTCTGGCTCTGGAAGATAGCTTTGGATTCAGCTGAGCCGACTCTTTGAGACTGAGAGGAGTATCATCCTGAGTAGACAGATGAAATGAAATAATTTTGGAGAGAGGCAGTGGGTAGAAACAGAGATCCTCAAGAGGACCACAGGTCTTAGAGGAAGGTGGTGCTACTGGATGCATTGTGGTCTTGGGTGCTGACAGAACAGCCAGCTTCTCCAAATAGTCTTTGGAGATTATCAGCTGGAGAGAAACTTTTATTTCCTTTGCCTTGTGACCTAATCAGTGGCAACCACCTGGCCTGCAGTGGCTTGGGAAAGTAACTGAATACAGGAGAAAGCAGTGAGATGAGAGCAACCCATTACTCAAATGAGATGTCTCAAGGAGTAGTAGGCTGAGCTGGTTTCTAAATATCATTAAGTGATAAAAATGTCCATCAAAACAAACTATCTGACATTCCAGAACTCTGCATCCAAAATTGATATGCTAATTTCAAATGTTAATTTTAAAAACTTTTTTTAAAATTCCATACATGAATATCATATTTATATCATTTGTTCCCCTTCTCCCTTCCCCCTCCTATGCTTCCTACCCCCACTAAATTCATGACTTCCTTAAACCTACTGGCTGCAGCCACTGTGGCAGGACCCTGGTACTTAGGGCGGGTGCTACCCCTTCCAAATGCTGATAGAACCCTTTTGCTTCTGGCCTCAGAAACAGATAGCACAAAGCTCCTGAACCAGAAAATTACAGGCATGCTTACGATTTTGCTACTGGAAGTTCCAGAATCATAGTTTGTTCAAAGTGACTTAAAGTAGCAAATGTGTGTGACGTTGGTTGTGTGGGTGGACAAGAAACACAAAAATAGGAAAACTGAAAATTCCTGTTTAATGTTATATGGTAACATAGCATTCACTATATCAAAAAATAAAGTATCTTTTCTTAAAAACATATGACATTTTTCCTCAGGAATTTCTGAGCAAAATAATTTTAGGCTCATAAAATGTAGCTGGTTCATATTCTTTTTCTTAAAATTGCCTTATTCTTTTTATTCATGGTTGAAGTGATATATGCATGAACTTTGCAAGGCATAAGAAAATATAATTTACTTGACATTATTTGGGGAGAGAAAACTAAAATATATTAAACAAGCCTCAACTACATTATTTAGAAAGAAGAAAATTGGAGACACTAATTGCCCACGATGACTATTTATACAATGTACCACTAAAGTGAAGGGATGCTGGCTATTCTTGAAATTTGATCCCAAAGGCAACAGTGGAACCAGTAAGGACACATAATCCTGGAGGTGACATATGCCCACCATCCTGATGTTGCTTCCTAAACATCCAGAACTCAACTGGATAAAGACTTGTGCCCTACAGGCTTTTCTCCACATCAACTAGAACATATCTGTCCTGTGCGGGTTTTGTTTTTCTTTGTTTGGGGAAATGTGTGTCATGGATGGGAACATGTACAAGTATCTTGCTGGAGATTTACACATGCTATATTGTTCTGTGTCTTAATCATCAAGTTTGTTTTATGATGACAAATGGGCTTGCATGAAATTAAAAGCTTTTGTCCAGCAAAGCAAACAAAAGAGTAAATAGACAGCTTATAGAACAGGAGAGAAATCTTTTCCAACTATACATCTCACAGAAGATTAATATCTAGAATATACAAAGAACTCAAAAAATTAAATACCCAATAAAAAGCAAACAATTCAATCAACAAATGGGCTAATGGAATGAACACAAAATTCTCAAAAGTTTAAATACAAATAGCCCATAAATATGAAAAACTGTTCAACTCCTTAGCCATCATGGAAACATAAATTAAAACTATACTTTGCATCTCACCTCAGTCAAAATAGCTATCATTAAGAAAAATAATAAATGTTAATTGAGGGTGCAGGATAAAGGAACCCTTATAATACTGCTGGCGAGAATGTAAAATAGTCATGTAATGCTGGTTCATCAAAAAATTAAACATGAAATGACCAGCTATACTACCTCTGGGTATATACCAAGGGATTATAAGTCAAAATATTGTAGAGATACTTTCACACTCTTATTTATTGCTAAACTATTCTGAATAGCAAAGTTATGGAATCATCTTAGGTGTTCTTAAACAGATGAATGAATTTTTTAAAAAATGAAGTATATGTTCACAATGAAATGCATAGTTTGCTAGAAAATGGATACAACTGGAATCATCACTTTAAACACAATGAACCAGGCTCAGAAAAACAAATATTACATGTTTCCTCTCTTTTGTGGATTCTATTATTGTAAAACCATATATATGCACACAGAGGGAGCAAGAGGAAGACTGGGTAAGGAAGGAGACTAGTGGAGACCATCTGAAGATGGGAAGAGGTCAAAGGAGGAAAAGAAGGGCATGAGAATACTTCAAAATACATTTCATAGTTGAAAGAAATTGTCTTTATGAAACCGACAATGTACAATTAATATACTCTGATACAAATTTTGCTATGTAATTAGCTGCCCGCCATAGCCATGTTGGAGTCAAGTACTAGTGGCAAGAAGACAATTTCCCAAGTTAATTTGGGGATCTTATAAGAAGTTGTGATGGGACAACAGGCTCAGTTGCCAAATCATTCTGTTCATAGTTTTGTTTTTCTGTCAGCTTAGCAACTGTGCAAGAATCTACTGATATTGTAATTATTGTCTGCCACTCCACAGCCCTCAGTCAGTGCCCTACTGGCCACTCAGGCTGCAGCCTGCTAGGGCTTCCACCAGGTTTAAATTAAGTTTCTAACGTTCTATTTATCAATAAGACTCAGAAGTCAAAGGCTGGGGTGAAAACATGCTAACTCAGAAAGGCTGAGTAGCAACTAGCTGACCTCACTTTTTGGCCAGAGACACAGCAAGAGCCATGTATCTTCCGTCATCCCAGAAGCAAGAAGAAGCTCAAACTCTAGTCCCTGCCTTTTCCTTCCTATGTGTCTTCTCTATCCAAATTGCTTCATCTCTACAGCCGATTCCAGTCAGCTAGTCACTGGCTCTTCCCCTGATTCAAGGTATAACTTTATTATTGGGCAGTCTTGGGAGTGTCAGAGTGTGATCAAAATATCCCACAACACGTGGTATTTAATAATTAAGGAACTGCTATTATAGAAAAGACAAATATCTATGCCCATATTCTTCTAAATACATTGAGTTGCTTTGGTTTCTTAGAAAAGAAAAAACAAGTCTAAGAAAGTTCCATTAAATGAGATTTTTTAAAAATAATTTTTAGCTAGTGGAAGGCAAATTTCACTTTCCATTTCTCAAATCATCTCTTTACATGATGTACTTGGAATGACACTGGTCTTTCCCTAAGCTTTAAGATACCACTGTTTTTACTCACTGCAAGGGAACATGAACTGTCATCAGGAGTAAAAAATGGACCAGCACAACCCATGCAAGGAACACTATATACTATGAGTCAATAATGTAGAAGGTTTACCTGAAGTTTCCCAAAACAGTCCTGAGCCTACTCTCAAGTGACCTTTACATAAATAACACCATCCCTTTCACTCATACAGAACTACAGAGCACCAGGCAGAATACAAAGGGGCTTCTTAACAACTTGTAAGATGGCTATTGTCATTCTGTGTTTCTTCAAGAGAACCATAAAAAAGAAAATTAAGTTAAAAAGTGAAAAGTGAAAGGAACCCAAATTGGCTTCAAGACCTACATGATTTCCTCAACAATGATTGGTTCTCTACATGGGATTCTCAAACCAGCAGCCTCAGCATAAGCTGGGAACTTTCTAAAAATGCATTCCTGAGCCTCATTTCCAACTAATCAGATGAAAAGTTCAAAATAGCTCCATTAGAGAGGACTGTTTTAATAATAAGCTCTCCTGATAATGCCAATATTTCTTAAACTTCAAGGCCTCCTGTCTCTTAGCACTTTGCAGCACATATCCACAACCATATCCAGAGATGAGCTGGCTTTTAATTTTCCAAGTCCAGGGACAGGTTTATGCCTCTGGAACCACTGTTGCCAGATGAGCTTTCCTCTCTGAGTAGACATAGCTATCATCCACATAATCCTTTTACTGTTTATCACTCATGTCTTATGACAGTGCTTCCACTGGAGCCTGAAACTCTTAGACCTTAGCAATGATCGGATTTTTTACCTTTGTCTCCCACTGAAAAGTACCTGGTAAGAGTATTAATAATAGTTTCCACAGTGGATGATTATATATGAAGTTCTAACCATTGCTTTTTATGCCACAGGAACATTGGGATAATCTTACATTCAGAGAGCACCCATTATGTGACATGTTGACATATAAGAAAGTGCCCCCCTCAAGGGGAGTGTTTCTAAAAGTCTGATGTGCACACAACTTATCTGAAGATCTTGCTAAATGTCAATCTCATTTAGGTCTGGGGTGGAACCTGAGACTCTAAACAAACTCCTAGCAGATGTGAATGCTACTAGCCTAGCTATTTATACTGTAAGTGTTATAGTTAAGGGTACCAAAATCTAAGGATCTGAAAACTACGACACTAGAAGAATATCCTGAAGTGGGAACCTATGTGACTGTTTTCAAATACTTGAAGGCAAGAAACCATTCATACTGAGCTATTTAGACAGCAATGGGTGAGACTTAGTACTTTGACAAGACTAACTAGTGAAGAACTTTCAAATAATCAAATATATAATATTCAAATAATACAGCAAATGGGTCACTTCGAAATGTTGGTGCACTGGCTCCTGTTCCCATTCCTGGAAGTCTTTATTCAGATGAGGATGCAGTGGAAAGGGCACCTTGGGAGGAAATCCTGAATGAGACTGATAGATGAGATAGTATCAGAAGCCAAAGCAACATCAATATTAAATACAGAGTTGAGGGTATGGCTCAGTGGTACAGTATATGCATGAGGCCCTGTGTTCCCTTTTCAGCACCTTAAAGATGGAAAACAATAGATTTTTCCAAAATATTAGCAACTCATATGTTAATGTGTATTGGCATATATTCTATATTTTTATAGTTCATGTCTTTATATTATTGCAAGCATGATTCTCCACCTCATGTGAAAAGACGTTTATTTTGTAAGTCTTAGATATGACTCATTAATTTAATTGGAAAATTCTAGTGATTGATTTCTCTTATTCAAAAACTGTGACTTTCTTTTTCCAAATTTTGGGCTTTGTTCACACAATTTTTTTTTTTTTTTTTTTTTTTTTTTTTTTTTTTTTTTTGGTTTTTCGAGACAGGGTTTCTCTGTGTAGCTTTGCGCCTCTCTTGGGACTCACTTGGTAGTCCAGGCTGGCCTCGAACTCACAGAGATCCACCTGGCTCTGCCTCCCAAGTGCTGGGATTAAAGGCGTGGGCCACCACCGCCCGGCTTGTTCATACAATTTTATAAATAATTCTAAGGCTATAAATTTGCTCAAAATAAATGTATGAAATACAAATAAATTTGTATGGGATTTTGTTTTGATTTTGAGACACAGTCTCACTAAGTAGCCCAACTGGACTAAAATTCCTGGGTGTCAGTGATTTCATTCTAGCCTCTGCCTCCTAAGTATCTAGTACTATAGGCATATATCACTGTGAAGGTCTATCTTTTTAAAGCTTGTTGAGGTGAAATCAGAACATAGCAAATGCCATTAGTGCACATTCTGTAAATATAGATAATTGTGCATTCTTTGGAACTTCATGTAAATGGAATCATATAAATTATATGCATTTATTTCTAGATTTTGTTTTCACTCAACACATTTCTTTGAGATTCACCCACACTAAATGTGGCAATAGCACTTTGTTTCTGGATTAACTACAACTTTTCATTTACTTATATTAATAAATGGAAATTTGAGATGCTTCTGAATTTTGGCTATTATAAATAAAGCTGCTTTGATAATAGTATGCAGACCTCTGAGTGAAAATATGCTTTTTCATTTCTCTTCAGTAAATAAATACCTTACAATATTATGGCTGTGAGGATATATGTTGAATTCCCTTCACTCCCCTATTTTGGAGACAGGGTTTCACTATGTAAACCAGCCTGGCCTTGAACCTTTACATCAGCTTCCTGAGTGCAAGAATCCCAAGCACACATCACTCTGTATATCACAGGTTGACAGTTTTTTTTTTTTTTTTTTTTTTTTGTGTGTGTGTGTGTGTGTGTGTGTGTGTTTACCTGTTCTGTTCCCTGCAGTCATGTTGGCCCGCTCACAACTGCCTGAAACTCCAGTTCCAGGGGATTCTCTGACATCTGCAGGCACCTGCACTCATATGCACAAACCCACAGAGACACACAAATATACAACAGAATTAAAAATAAAGTGAAATCTAGGGGAAAAGAAAATGTGCTTTTTTTTTTTTTTTTTTGGTTTTTCGAGACAGGGTTTCTCTGCGTAGCTTTGTGCCTTTCCTGGAGCTCACTTGGTAGCCCAGCCTGGCCTCGAACTCACAGAGATCTGCCTGGCTCTGCCTCCCGAGTTCTGGGATTAAAGGCGTGGGCCACCACCGCCCGGCCGAAAATGTGCTTTTAAAGAAACCACTGAATTATTTTCCAAGGTTGTTGCCCCAACCTACAGGCCTATCAGCAATGTTCAGCATCCTTGCCAAAACTGAATGAGATGGAATTCTAGGTATTCACTAAGTATCTATAGGTGTTGATCTAATTTTTAGTTTCCCCCAAACTACTCATGTTAAATATCTTTTCCTAGACAAATCTGCAATCTGTATACCGTACAGTTCAACGGTGAACAGAATTGGTGGGTACCTCCCAGTCCTTTCATGATCTTATAAAGAAAATAGCCTTTCACTTGATGAAGTTAGCTGTAAGGTTTTGACTTTTTTCCCCAGAAATGCCTTCTTATTCTAAGGGAAGAGTTTCCTTGCACACCTTCTTTGCTAAAACTTTTTAAAATCCAAACTTTTGGATTTTTGCCAAGTTATTTTATTAAAAACACTATACAGCTATCTTTTTTTTTTAGTCTACTAGTAACCAGGACTGATTTTTGAATATCAAACTAAGTTTACACACCTGAGGTAATTCTATTTGGTCATAATACAGCATCGTTTTTAATGATAATGGGTTTTTCTAAAATTTTGTAAAGCAAGTTTTCATCTGTGCTTATGAGGGCTTTTATTTTGTGATTGCTTTTCCTCTAGTTATTTTTTCCCACCATTTTGTATCAGTGATTCTCAAATCACAGAATGAATTAGGAAGCACACTTTACTTTTCTGGAAGAGTTTCTATAGGACTACTGTGAGGAGAGAGAGAGAGAGAGAGAGAGAGAGAGAGAGAGAGAGAGAGAGAGAGAGAGAGAGAGAGAGAGAGAGAGAGAGAGAGGAAAGGCTATGACTGCTTCCGGGTGTGGTGGAGGAGAAAGTTTATTATAGAATGTAGGAGAGCATAGTCAGAGGCAGAGACATCTGAGAGAGTCCAGAGTGGACATGACCAGACTGAGCTGGGCCATGTGAGGAGAGGAGAGAGGGCAGGGGAAGGGAGAGGGGACAGAGGGGAACCAGGTGCAACAACCAGAAGGCCCAAAAGTGAAGGAATAACCAAAATGGCTGGACTATACAGGAAAGAGCAGCTGGGGTAAGGCAGCCCAGCCTTTGGGCTGGAGAAGTCTAGGGGAGGGACTGGGTATGCCAGCCAGAAGGGCCCTGTAACATGTAGAGACTGAGGGATACAGAGAGAATCTAGAGGACTGTGTCTGCTTTGATAAGTTAAATAGGTACCTCAGCCTTTTGTCCCAGGATTTGAGATCTAACACACTATTACTTTGTTGAATGATTGGTACTTCTTTGGGGAAACTAATTTTCTTTTGATTGAAAGGCTAACCTAGAATCAGTTAGTCAATTTCTACAAAAATGTAGTCACACTGTGACTAGGATTATACAGCCACTGGAAGAGAATTGCTGTTGAAGAATGCTTTATTTGTTTCTCTATTTAAAGTCTTTATCTTGCCTTCTTTTAAAAATATTTATTTTTAAAATTTTTAATTATATTTATTTATTGTGTATGTTTGCGTGCACACACATGTGTGAGCAAGCTTGTGTCATGGCATGCATGAAGAGTTCAGAAGATAACTTGTGGAAATAAGTTCTCTCTTCTACCAAGTGGGTCCTAGGAATTGAATTCAGGTTCTTGGGTTGATTGTTAAGCATCTTTACTCACTGAACCATCTTGCTTTCCCTTTAAATGATTTACTTGCATATAATTGTAGACTGACATTCCATTATAAGAACTATTACAAAGAGGAGTAATGGATGGGGGTGGGGTACATGGAGGAGGAGAGGGAGAAGAGGCTGTGGTCAGGATCTATTGTATGAGAGAAGAAAAAAAGAAAAAAGAAATCTTTTGTATCCTTTACTCAGTCCTCCCAATGGTAAGTAACACTTTAAAAAATGCAATACTGTATCACAACTAGAACATTTACAGTGAAGACACCAGACATTTTCATGAGCACAAGTACTGATGCTTTGTAACCATACCCACTTGCCTTCCTCTCATTCTCCACACTGCCTCTGTAACCTCTGACAACCACTGATATGCTGTTGATTTCTATTATTATATCATTTCAAGAATGTTATGTAAGTGGAATAATGCAGTGGGTAACCTTGTGGGGCTGTGTTTTTCCCCACAGCTTAATTTTCTGCAGCTCATCCAAGTTGTCAGATAATATAAGTGAGTCAATTCCTTCTACTGATGAATAATATTAGGTGCCACAGCTTAATGATTAACCTACTTCAGGACAGCAGGGTTGTTTGAGCTATTCTAAATAAAGCAGCTAGAAGCATTTCTGTATAGCTTTCATGCCCTGGAAGGAAATGGTGGGGAAACTATCTCTCAGTTATTCTCTATAGGGCCCATTTATCTTTCTGAAACATTATTTGTTTCTCAGTAAATAACCTTCCTCTCTCCCTTTTAATAAATGCTGTTTACTCAGACATGCTCTGTTCCTCCTTATTTTTTATAAAGGTGGGATATCACTCCAAATTCTAATTGTCTCCTTCAGTCTTATTTTCCTGTGAACTCCTGTGTGTGTGCATAATTAGAGCTATTGTTTTCTCCTGTGAACCTGTCCCTTTGGGTTTAATTTTCAGGGCCCCAATAACTAAGAATAAAAGGATAGAAGAAAACATTTCCTCTCAACAACAGCTAATAATATAAAGAAGATAAAATGGAATTTGACCAATCCTACAAAAAGGAATGAAAATAGAAAAGGAGGAACAAAAATATGGATAAATAAAAAGTAAATAGCATCACAGTAAGTTTTAAATTAACCATATTAATAATTGCACTAAACAAGAATGGTATAAATCTAACAATTAAAAGGCAGTAATCAAGGGGCTGGAGAGAAAGTTCAATAGTTAAGAGCACTGACTAATCTTCCAGAGGACCCAGGTTCAATTCCCAACACCAACATGGCAGCTCACAAACATCCAAAACTCCAGTTCCAGGGAATCCAATGCCTTCTTTTGGCCTGTGCAGGGAGTAGGCATGCACATGATGTACATGCATATATGCAGGTAAAGCAACCATACACATAAAATAATAATTATTTTTAAAAATAATATAAAATATTTTAAAGGCAGTGATTATCAAATGGATTAAAAACCAATACTAAGCTACATGTGGCCTATAAGTAAAGTACTTCAAATATGCAATATTCTACTATACTCATAGATTAGCATCTTGCTCAGCACATCATCAGAGAAGTTTCTTCCCACAATAGATCGGAATAAATACAGAGACTCACAGCTGGGCAATGTGCAGAGAGTGAGAGGCCTTGAAACACTCAGTCCTAAATGGGATGTCTCCATCAATTCCTCCCTTCAGGAATTAGGGAACTGCTGAAGAAGAAGCAAATTATTAAGAGCCAAAGGGGATGGAGGACACCAAAGAAACAAGGTCTTCTAAATACAGTAAGAACAATGTGTATATGAATTCACAGAGACTGTAGCAGCATGCACAGGGACTGCACTGGTCTAGGCCAGATGGGATCCTAGAGCTGAGAAGGGAAGGGGACACAAGCCCAAATCCCTAACCCAGAAGGTAATTCCAATTAGCAATTGTTGGCCAGGGCCCATGCCCAGCAGTAGATGGTCAACACAAAATGAACTCAATGGCATTTTTGGAGGTTCTTCGTCTCATTATGCTTTGTCAGCACTTAAAAAAAAATACTTACTGGTCTCTTTTAGAGTTTCTATTGCTGTGAAAAGACACCATGACCATGGCAACTCTCATAAAGGAAAACATTTAATTGAGGTAATGGCTTACACTTTCAGAGGTTTAGTCCATTATTATCATGGTGGGAAACAAGGCAGCATGCAGGCAGACATGGTGCTGGAGAGGCAGCTGAGAGTTCTTACATCTTGATCCACAGGCAACAGGAAATGAACTGTGTCCCACACTGGGCATAGCTTAACTATATGAAACCTCAAAGCTTGCCCCCACAGTGACACATTTCCTCCAATAAGGTCACACCTACTCCAACAAAGCCACACCTCTTAATAGTGCCACTCCCTATAAGGGCAAGCAATCAAACACATGAGTCAGTCTATGGGGGCCGTTCCTGTTCAAACTATGACATGGACATTTGCATATACATTGTGCTTTCTAGATTTGTGTTTTCATGGGAATTTTGCGTATGTGAATGGGTGTGTTTCTGCATCTATATGTGTTTCTTTAGCTTCTCTCTGGCTCTTTTTGTTTGTTTGTTCATTTATTTTGTCCTATTCTCATTTATTTGTTTTTATTTTATCTAATTTTATTATTATTTTTAGATATCTTTTGTAGCCTAATGAGAGAGAAAGAATACGTGTGGATTTGGGTGGTTGAGGAAATGGGAGGGTCTGGGAGGACTTAGGGATATATATATATATATATATATATATATATATATATGTCTTATAATCAGACATAATCAGAATATAGTGTATGAAAAGAAATCTATTTTCAACAACAACAAAAAAAATAAATTTGAAAACAAATGGGGATGAAAAGGACAGAGTTAGTATAGGTATTCAGTTGGTGAAGTACTTGCTTATCATGTAAGAAGTTCTATGTTAAATTTCTACCACAAGAGAGGAAAAAATGTATACTAAGATGTGGAATATTATTTTAAGATATGTTACATTAGTTTATGCTGTGGAAAATTTGTTTAATGATGCAAAGATGTGTTGCATTCTTTCATATTGCATTTGCTTAACTCTGTGAAGCTGTGTTACTATATCTGTCTAAAACATCTGATGGTTTAGTAACGAGATAAACGGCCAATAGCCAGGCAGGAGAAAGGATAGGAAGGGCTGGCAAACAGAGAATAAATAGAAGGTGGAATCTGGGAGGAAAAGAAGAAGGAACAAGAGACGAAGGAAGAAGACACTAGGGGCCAGCCACCCAGCCACTCAGCCAGCCATGGAGTGAGAGTGAAAGTAAGGTATACAGAAGTAAGAAAAGGAAAAGGCCCAGAGGCAAAAGGTAGATATGATAATTTAAAATTAACAAAAGCTGGCTAGCAACAAGCCAAGCTAAGGATAGGCATTTGTAAGTAAGAATAAGTCTCCATGTATAATTTATTTAGGAGCTGGGTGGTAGGCCCCCAAAAGGGCAAAAACAACCAACTACAGTGGAGCAAGAGGAACATTCCTCCACTGCTGGTGGGAGTTCAAACTTGTATAGCCACTTTGTAAATCAACAAGCCTGTTTCTCAGAAACCTGGAAATTGATCTAACCCAAGATATACCTATACCACTCCTGGTTGTATACTCAAAGGATGCTCCAACCTATCACAAGGATACTTGCTCAACTTTATTCATAGCAGCTGTATTCATAATAGCCAGACACTGGAAACAACCTATATGTTCCTCAACAAAAGAATTGTTAAAGAAAATGTGGTATATATACACAATGGAGTATTACTCAACTGTTTTAAAAAATGACTGTAACCAGATAGTTTTATCCTATCTGCCAGTTCCCAAATAACCATTCAGAGGCTTAGTATTATTTATAAATGTTTGGCCATTAACTCAGGCTTGTTTCTATCTAGCTCTTTCATTTACATTGACTCAGTTCTATTAATCTATTTATTGCCACATGGTCCATGGCTTACCTGTTCTCTGGCATTTTTTTCCTTGGGTGGCTGGCTGGCATCTCCTAACTCTGCCCTTCTTCATCCCAGTCTTCAGCTTGATTTTTTGCCTAACTTTATCCTGCATGGCTACTGGCAAAACAGCTTTATTTATCAACCAATGAGAGCAATACATTCACAGCATACAGAAAGACCATCCCACAGCAAATGATGTCATGAAAATTGCAGGCAAATGGATGGAACTAGAAAAAAAAATCATCCTGAGTGAGGTAACACAGATCCAGAAAGGCAAACATGGTATGTTCTCACTTATAAATGGACATTAACTATTAGATAAAGGACAGTCATACTACAATTCACAGACCCAGTGAGGCTAAGTAACAAGGAGGGCTTAAGGGGAGAGGGCATTCTCTCTTTCTC
Organism: Peromyscus maniculatus bairdii; assembly: GCF_049852395.1. Classification (NCBI taxonomy): domain Eukaryota; kingdom Metazoa; phylum Chordata; class Mammalia; order Rodentia; family Cricetidae; genus Peromyscus; species Peromyscus maniculatus. Next base: position 127,143,840 of record NC_134875.1, on the reverse strand, counting down.
TTTGAAGCAGAAATAGAACAGATACTGAAGATAGACTAGGGGCAGGTGCAGATGGGAACAGGAAGGATTCTGGAGGTGGATGAGGAGAGTATTGGGAGAGGAGGGAGAGAGCACTGGGAGACGTGACCAGAACTGGGGAACACTTTGGGGGTAAGGGAGAAACTGAATGCAATGGAAACTCCCAGGAATCCACAAGGGTGACCCTAGCAAACACTCGTAGTAATGGGGGATACAGAACTTGAACTGATCATCTTATGTAACCAAACCAGTGTTCAGAATTGTCATCAGAGAGATTTCATGTAGCCACTGATGGGAACTGGTGCAGAGAACCACAGCAAATCATTAGGTGGAGTTTAGGGAATCCTGCAGAAGAGAGTGGGGGAAGAACTATGAGAGCCAGAGAGGTCAAGACACCACAAGAAAACAGCATACAGAAACACCTAACCAGGGCTCATAGGGGCTCACAGAGACTGAACTGACAATCAGGGAGCCTGTATGGGGTCTGACCTACATCCTCTGCATATATGTTATGGTTGTGTAGCTTGATGTTCCTATGGTACTACTAACAGTGGGAGCACGAGCTGTCTCTGACTCTATGGCCTTCTTTTGGGATCCTTTTCCTCCTACTGGGTTGCCTTGTCCAGTCTTGATATGCCTAGTCTTATTGTAAATTGTTATGCCATGTGTGGTTGATATCCCTGGGAGGCCTGCCCTTTTATGAAGAGAAAGGAGGTGGAATGGAGGGATGGAGGGGGGTAAGAGGAGAGAAGGGCGAAGAAACTGCAGTCAGGATATAATATATGAGAGAAAAATAAAAAATTAAATATAAGCCCCCCAAAACAAAATGCATTTATATCATGAAGAGATGTGCCAATATCATTAATCATTAGGAAACTACAAATCGAAACACAAATGAAATTCAGTCCACACCCACCAACACTCTTACAAAAAAATGTTGTCCAGAAGGTGGAGACACTGAAACCCTAATATATTGCTAGTGGGAAAATGCCTCAACCATTCAACCACCGTGAAAAATGTTTTAGCAGTTCTTCAAAAAGTTGAATGTAGAATAATCATTTGTTCTGATGATTTCACTACTAAGGTATATACTCAAAATATGGAAAACTAATACTGAAGAAAATACACATGAAACACATTAATGGCATTATTTTTTACAATATGCAACTTGTATTAGTCAGGGTGCTTTAGACTCTAGAACTTATAGAATGAATCTCTCTCATGTTTTATATGTATATTATTTATTATTATTTGATATTTTAATCACATTTTATTTTATAATTTGTATTTTATTAATTTATAATTTATAATGAACACAATATAATTGTGTTTATTAATTATTAATAATACTATATTGATAATAATTATTTGTATATTATATAATATACATTATATATATGAATGGGCTTTATTAGAATGACTTACAGGCTGTGGCCCAACTATTCCAACAATGGCTGGGAATTAATGAAAAGTCCAAGAATCCAGACAACAGTTGCTCATTCCACAAGGCTGGATGTCTCATCTCATCTTCAGTCTAGGCTGGAATCCCAAAGAAGTAGGCTCTAAAGCCAGTGAAGAAATGGATCTGATGACAAGACGAGGGTAAAAAATAAGCAAAAGCTTCTTCCTTCCATGTTCTTATATAGGCCTCTAACAAGAAGGTATGGCCCATACTAGATCTGGGTTAAAGATCTAGAATAAAGGTGTGTCTTCCCACCTCAAAGATCCAGATTAGAAGTGAATCTTCCTACTTCAAATTAAGCAGAAACCCCTCACAGGTGTGCCTTCCATTTGAGGGTTTTGGTTAACCCAAGATGTAGTCAAGTTGACAACCAAGAATAGTCATCACAAGCCTACCTTTTGTCAACTTGACATACAATCATATCTTCTTAAGTTGTGATTAATTTCCATATGAAAACAATAACCAGGTCATAATTATGCCTAACATTATATAACTATCTTTTGTACAGTCACAAATACATTATTAATTTAGGATAGGTGGCAGTGTCCCTTGGGGGATCAGCATCATTTTAGTATCTCAAACTTAAATATGATAACAACGGATATTATCTTAATTGATGTTACAACATATGATAAAGAAATGAAAGAAAACACAAATATCTGCACAAATGCATTCTTAACAAAATATGACAAACACTCATATCAATTATAATCCTCATTTTTGTAACTGCTCTCATGGTCTTAGTTGGTATTTAGAACTACCTTCTTCTACTACCCATTCTGTATTTCCTCCATGCTGTGCAAGAACCTCAGCAGATCTTGGCTCAAAATACAACAGAAGTACTCATGTCAACTTAACCCTCATTTCTGCAACTGGTCACATGGCCTTAGCTGGCATTTGTAACTACCTTCTTCTACTACCCATTCTGTATTTCCTCCACCCTTGGTAAGAACCTCAGCAGGTCTTGGCTCTTCCTGGAGGAGTGACCCATATCTTCATTCCTGAGGGGTCTGTGCCCTTTGTCATCCTGCCTGGATTAGGCTGTTGTAGTTTCTCACTGACTTTAATCACAGGACATGGTAGCACCAAGAGACAACCTAACGGATCTCTTGCACTCCAGACATAAACTTTTTTACCTCCATTGTGGAGAGGCAATCCAATTTCTGCATCATAATTTGGATCAATTACCCCTCCTGACACTGTTATTCCTTTCTTAACCTGTTGACTTAAGGGCATCAGAAGCCCAAAGTGACCAGGGGGAAGTTGGCTTCCAATTCAATGGAATGTTTGTTATGGCTCCTGGCAGGAATGCTCCTCCTTCTGGAACCAAAACTTCTAGACCAGCAGAACTTATGGTCACAGGATCAGGAAGCAAAAAAATTCTTAGTAGGTCACTAGTGGTGATAGAGAGTGGAACTATTTCCTTTTCCACCCTTGGATTCCTGAAATATGGGTCCTAAATATGAATTCTGGCTATGGGAGAATCTGTACCATACATTAGATGCTGATTCAAAGCATACACCACCTTATGGAGAGCCCTGCCCTAGTCTAAGACAAGTTGGTAGAAGGATAGTAGAGCATTGCTGTGAGAAACTTGACAACGTTGTTTTGGGGAGGATTGTGGAAGGACTTTGGAATTTTGGGTGAGAAAAGCCATTGGGTGTTCAAAGCTTGGTGAGCTATTCTTTTAAGCTTGGAAAATAAGAATGTTAAGAGCAGTGCAGATAATGGAGGCCTGGCTAGTGAAATTTCAGAGGGAAGTTTAAAGACTCTATCAGGGATATTTGCTATTTTGATTTGAGAATCTGCGATTCTGGTTAGATGGGGCTGAAGAATCAACTGTGATAAACAAGAACTACAAAAATGAAAACTTGGCTTTGTTGTGATACTCAATGCTGGTTAGCTGGAGCTGAGAAATTATCAGTGATTAAGAAGATGATATCAGCATCACTGAGGTGAAATCTTCTCGGAAGTGTTTCCTTAGAGTCAGCACATAGAAGCTGTGTTCCAGAGGCAGTCAAGGCTGTACCTCATGCTAGCAGCTGAACTAGGTAGTGTAAGAGTCACCCAGTTGGTACTGGTTTTAAAGGCATGAAGGGGTCATGAAGAACAGCTGAGGCTTGGCACTATGAGAGGCCAGGATAGGTCACTGGTAAAGGCACAGCCTCAGTGACAGTTGAAGGCCCAGGACTGAAGGGGTCAGGAAGAAAAGTTGAAGCTTGGCACCATGAAGAAAGCCTGGGAGAGGCTATTGGTGAAAGTGCATCCCAGTTGCTGCAGAAGACCCCAGCATTTTGGAGATGCCAGTACCATGGAATGACCACCAAGAAGAGCAGCAGCAGTGGAGTGACGTCAGCGGAGCCTAGAAGACAGCTGTGTGTGCTACAGAGGGTGGAGCTGGAAAAGTGACCCAAGCCCTGGGAGGAGCCCAGAAGATCATGAGTGAATCCCAGATAATTGAAAATTGAATTATTTACACTTTTGAAGTTTGGTTTTACTTTGATTCGATTGCCACTGTGCCTTGGTTCTTCCCTTTCGAAGTAAGAGGTTTAATTTATCTTTTTTTTTTATTTTATAGGAGCCCATAGTTGAGAGACTTTAAACTTTTAAAGAGATTTTTGAGTTTTAAAGACTGTATTTTAAAAGAAAATTTGGATATATATATTTCACATATAAGTATATAAGTATATATATATATATATATATATATATATATATATATATATAGAGAGAGAGAGAGAGAGAGAGAGAGAGAGAGAGACTTTGAACTTTTAAGTTCTTGAATTAAAAGATTGGGATGTTTAAAATTTGGAATATGTTGTATTGTGATGTTTCTATTAATGTGGGATCTTGGGGATGAATAAAAATATATTGTGGCTTAATAATGATGTGTTTGTGTGTCAAGTTGGCAAGGGGTCAGTTGTGCTGGCTAATTTTATGTCAAGTTAACACAAGCTAGAGTCACTGGAGAGGAGGAAGCCTTAATTGAGAAAATGCCTCCATAATATTGGGATGTAGACAAGCCTGTTGGGCATATTCTTAATTAGTGATTAATGTGGGAGGGCTATGCCCATTGTGGGTGGGGCCATGCCCATGCTGGTGGTCCTGGGTTCTATAAGAAAGAAGGTTGAGCAGCCAGTAAGTAGCACCCCTCCATGGCTACTGCATCAGCTCCTGCCTCCAGGTTCCTCCCTGTTTGAGTTCCTGTGCTGGCTTTCTTCAGTGGTGGACTACAATGTAGAAATGTAAGCCAAATAAACCCTTTTCTCTCCAGCTTTCTTTTGGTCATGGTGTTCCATCGGAGCAATAGTAACCCTAACTAAGACACAACCCAAATGTCTATCAATGCATGAATGAATAAACAAATTGTGAAATTGTGGAATAGCCAATAAGGAAAATAATATACAGTCATAAAGTGAAATAACACTATCACAAAATAGGAATAAAGTGTCAATATATGCTGTAACAGGGATAGCATCAAAAACATTGGCAAGGGTGTAGATCAGTGGTAGTTTTCATTTCTGTCTCTATCACTATTTAAAACAACAAAAACAAAACCAAGTTATGATAACTGAAAGAAGCTAGAATGAAAGGTCCTAGTCTAATCTTATTTATACCAACTATTTAAATTAGATGAATTAGTAGAGGCAAAAATAAGATTGGTAGTAGGCAGAGGCTAGATGAAGAGGTTATCACTTAGCTTAATGGATATGAGATTTATGGTTTTGTTTTTTGTTTGTTTGAGACAGGTTCTCATTATGTAGCCCTCGGTGTCCTGGATCTCAATATGTACCCCAGGCTAGCCTCAAATTCACAGATAGCTGCCTACCACTGTCTCCCAAGTTCTTGGATTAAAATGATTGAGCTACAATGACTGGCAGCATTTCTATTTTGAGGCAATAAAGATGTTTTGAAACTAGAGGCAGTGGTTGTGTGACATTCCAGTGGATTTTGCAATTTAAAATGGCATTTTTATATTATGTGAATCTCATCTTAATAAAACACTCTAAAAATCACTGTAATTTACTATATTATTTCAATAAAAATAAAAACCATACAATAACAACAAAGGAAGCAAAAATTTGTATCCCATATGTGCAATACCTATATACTAAAGTCTATAAAACACTACCAAGATAAAGAAGCCTTAGGTAAATGAGATGCTATACTGTATTCATAGGTCAGAAGACTCAGAGTTTTGAAAATATTGATCTTCTCCAAGTTGATCTATTGATTCCTGCAATTCTAAACTAAATCCTACCAAGATCTTTAAATTGAGAAATTGATACCAACATTCAGATGGAAACACAAATGGGGCCTACAAGAGTCAAAACTATTTTTCAAAGAACCAAGTTACAAAGAAGAATAAAGTTAAAGAATTAACAATAGTGTTGTCCAGATTTATTACAAAGCTACATTAAATAAGACAGTCTGGTACTACTGTAAAAATAGATGTATTATTCAGTGGAATAGAATAGAAAGTCCAGAACAGACACATGCAAATACTGACAACTGATTCCAGCAAAGGTACTTCACTGAAGGACATTTTCTTTTTAACAAATGGTACCATGACAATTAAATTTGAATATACAAAAGAGCAATTAAAAATATTAGAAGAAATAGGGTGTTATGTGGCAGACTTTTCCTGGGATCATCCTACCAAAGTATGGATGCACCAAAGTCTACCTTGGTGAACCATTGAGTTTTGTTGGTGTTTGTGGTGGTTTGAATAAGAATGGCCCCTATAGGCTCATATATATGAATGCTTAGTCTTCTTGGAGTGGCACTATTTGAGAAGGATTAGAGGATTAGGAGTTTGTGACCTTATTGTAGTAGGTGTGGCCTTTTTGGAGGAAGTGTGTCACTGAGGGTGGGCTTTAAGGTTTCAAAAGCCCCTGAGTCTCTCAATCTCTCTCTCTCTTCCTCTTCCTATCTGTGCTTTCTCTGTCCCCCTCCTTCCTTTCCTCCCTATCCCCTTAGGATCATACCTATGAATCTATCATAATTTTCTCTCTAAACTAACCCTATTCGGTATGCAAATTTCATTCTTTGAATTTCAACACAAGAAAGAGAAAGGGAGTTTTGTTGGCAGTTTCTTGAGAAAGGCTCTGTTATTCTCAAAGACACCCCAATATTCTTGTATCAAAAATGCAGAGGAAGTGGAACTTCATATAACACTTTAAATATGCAAGTATGTGCAATTCCTTGTATTTCAATGACTAATTTTTTTTTTTTTAAAAAAAAATGATTTGGTACCATTGTTTTCCAGCAATATGCTCTGTGAGTGACCTTAGTTCACAATTATCACCCACAGTTTTGTGAATGAAAGTTTCTGGAAGTCCAGGTATGTGGTGGAACACACCTTTAATCCCAGCACTTGGGAGACAGGCAGACTGGAACCCCGGGAACATAGCAGTGGTCTCACTACTACAGAAAAATGACTTTTTCTGCCCCAGCTGTCATCAACTGCCAATATCTCTGTGTGAGTTCCAGACCAGCCAGAGCTAAGTAGTGAGGCTGTGTCTTAAAAAAAAAAGTTAGTTCCAAGGTCCCCCATTAATTCTCCCTCCCAACCTTCATATCTTGTAATAACTATTCATTTTGACTCACCAAGTCAAATTAGTGTTGACCATGTGCATATTGGCATGGGGTCATTTACTGGAACATGGGGGACATACCAGTGGCCTCATTCCCTAAGAAAAATGACTTTTCCTCCCCCATCAGTCATCAACTGCCAATACTTCCTTGGTAGGGATGAGGCCTTAGTAGCTTGCTTCCCTTCAATGTTCAGATTTTTAACTCTCTTGATCATGTACAGGTCTTTCTTATGTAGGTAACCGCAGTTGCTATGACTTCATATGTGCAACAGCTGCCATGTCACATCCAGAAGACAGCAGGTCACAACACTTCTTTCTTCCTGTGGTTCTTCCATCCCTTTTGTTCCCTCATCTATGTTGCCTGAGCCTGGAGAGAGTGTTGAAATCAATGTGCTATCTATGGCTGATCTCTCACAATCACTTCTTCTCAGCACTTCAGATAGTGATATATTTCTGGGTTAACTCGAACCATCGCAATAAGAAGCTTCTCTGGCCAAGGCTGGGGGTAGGTAGCACAAACCTACAGCTAGAAACAAATATTTAGAAGGCAGTTTGTCAACATGACCATTCACCAAAACAACATCAAAAGTTTCTCCCCGGAGGCCTTTGATTTCCCTATTCCTGGGTTTTGACCATGTTTACAGTACTAGGCATAAATTCCCTCCTGAGGTACAGGCCTTAAATCCAGTGAAGAAAACAGCTGGTCACCCCATATACAGTCTTGCACCAGTGGGCACATCTTGCCTAATAGGCCAGTATTGCATACAGGGTCCAGTGCTGGATTAGACCATTGATGCCTTTCTCCCCAGCAACCTGCATAGCACCTTCCAGCATTATAAAGCTACCCAGCCACGAGAGTTCTCTGGTCAATTCAAGATTTCCTTTTTAATGTTCTGAAACCAAAGTGTGTGGTGTCTTTAGCAATAATAGGCTTACCATATAGTTATGGTAGTTAACCAAGGGCAATGGAAAAAACCTGTATTATCTAAGGCCTGTCTACCCAAAACGTGGCCTCAGAGATGAGATTTTTATTTAAGATGAGAGCTGTGCTTCTTATATCAACTCTCTGATAACTCAAATAATGCATTCCCATACCATACTATTTTGTAAAAAGAAAAGAAAATCAAACCTGTTTACCTAGTTACCTTATCAAAAGTGTCATTTTTCCTGTTCTCCAAGTTACCCAGACTTAATATGCTTAAAATAGAATCTCTGTTTTTGTTGTGTTTTTGGCTTTTCAAGACAGAATTTTATTTCATATCCCAAGCTGGACTTCAACTCACTGGTGTGGAAATTATTGTGTATGTCAGCACATCTGGTTTCAAACAAAATTCCTTATTTCTTTATAAACTCTTTTGTGGGCACATGTGTGTGCATGCATGGGCATATGTGGAAGTCAGAGGACAACTTTCAAGAGTTGCTTCTCTCCTTCTACCATGTAGGTTCCAGGGATCAAACTTGGGGCACTGGGGCTTGGTGGCAAGTGCCTTTATGCACTGAACCATCTTGCCAGTCCCAGGCAAAATTCTTGATTTCTTTCAATCCAATTTTTTCTCTGATGTAACCCAGTTCACTGAACAGCAACACCATCTACCCAGCTGTCAAAACACCTCAATCATAACTGTGATTTCACCTCTTTCATCTCCAACATCCCAAATGTGCCATAAATTTCTCCAGTTCTCAATGATCTTACCATCATTGATCCAAGCCATCCATCAAGTCTCCAGCAATAGTCAACTAATCAAGGCTTTTCACCTCCCAAACTCAGTCCTACAAGTTCACACACACAGAATAGCTAACAGTTTTCAAATCCAGGGATGATTTTTTCAGGCTGGAGATTCAAATCTTCCAGTAACATGTCATCCTTCAGGATGAAGGTCAAATTCCGTAAGGTGAGTCACACATACAAGGTGGTCCTCATTCTACTCCAGACTCCCCTTCTACAACTGTTTCTTGCTGCCTCTCTCCTTCCCCCTGCAGGGTCTGGTCATAGCTAAAACTGGTGATATTTTCAGCTCCTGTTCCCTATTCCATGGGTGGCCTCACAGTAATAATGAAGAGCCAGAGTGGTATGGGAGAAAAAGAAAAAGCCTGCAAAAGTAATTTCTATCAAGTCCCTATGGCAGTCAGTTGTTCTTGTACAGGCAATGTAGGAAAAAGGAAACACAAAGATGACTTTGGTAGACTGATTGTAAAGGAGAATGCATTTTTTGTGTTTTTACCACGCCATGGGCTCCTCTGGATTTTAATATTATAGTGGGGTCAAAACAAGAATTTCCTCTATTGTTGGCTTTACACAGATGCAAAGCGGTGCTCAGGAAGCTGGGAGATTGATGAATAGTTGGTTTGATGTATTTGATCCATTCAGCACTTTGAGTTAAATGTGCATACTCTGTTCAGAATAGACAATAGGGAGGGGCGGTTCCCCTTTCCCTCTCTAACTTGCATAACATCAGGCCTCACTGCTTTAACTAATGAGTGTTTAGAAGTCAAAGCTCCTACTGATTCCAGGGAGCCATTAATTCTTCACTTGCAGAGCCACTGTGGAGTTTTTCATAGGCCACATTTCTTAGCTATTATCATTTAGTTCTGAGCAGCAGAGCTGACCCCTGGGTTCCTGTGTGTGTCACACACCAGTCATACAATAGGTTCTAAAGTTCCCTTGGAAGGAATTTTACTGAGGACCAGGAAACAGATGCAAAAAATGTAACATGCTGGCTACTCTGTGGCAAAGGTGTCTCGGAATTGTTACTTTGGGGGGACTTAATTGACATGGAGTAAGAATGCATATTTAAACCAACATATAAGCTGGTAGAAGGCAAGCAGAAGCAAGCTGCAAGATTCTCTTAAACTAATTGCACAGTCAGTGCTACCCTTTGTAATAATGATGTTTGCTCCATTATTGCTCCAGGTTGATTATTTGCTCAATAGCCTCATTGATCTTGCCTCAGTAGGCTTTCCAGGTTTTACACATTACATTCTCTTGGGAATTGAAAAGCACTGTGTGTCTGAAGATGCTCAGTCAACTTGAAAAGACTCGTTTTTGAAAAGGTCTTAACCTGCTTTCAGCTTAAAGCAATTCATTCAGTCTTTGGCCAAGCAAACATGAGGGCTGAGATGGATGTATCACTGGGATCTGCAGGTTTTACCATCACTTGGAAGCTGTTCGTCTGAAAGGTCATTTACAGAACAAAGTTGAAGGATATTGAAAATGCAGAGACCTATACTAACAACTAAAGAGAATACACATACCATTAAGACCATGGCATTTTATTATTGGATGGATTCTACATTATTGAATATCATAAATATTTTGTGGGGAACCTGACTAGTTCATTAAGACTCCAGCCACTGAACTCATAACTAAAATATTTACAATGCATGGAAGAAGGGCAAGGTGAAAGAAGAAAGCAGCTGAAAAGGTTAGGAAAGCTGTTCTCATTCGAATTGACATAAATTCAAGTTGGAAAGGCAAGATTTTTTTCTTTTCTATTTTTTTGCATTTTGTTTGTTTTGTTTTTGAAAAACTTGAGGGAGGTCTCATTCATTTTACTCATCAATCATTCCCTGCTATTTAAAGGAAGGAAGGGCAATTTAATTATTCGAAGCTTGTGACTAAGGCATCCTGAAAGCCTAGAAGCTCTACAACTTCAAGAAAATAAATTCAGCAGCATTGTATAAAAATATCAATAACATTATATATGACATTAATTGAATCAAAGGCAATATATAAAAAAAAACAGTTTCAACTAGTATATGTTCAAAAGTGCTCTTCACTTGCTCTCTATTGTCTAAAATCTTAACCATTTTAGTAATTGCTAGGCCAACCAGTAGTGATGGTTATATAATAGGTAAAAAAAAATGACAATGAAAAGGCCAATTAATACTGCAAATTAGTCATCTTCTTACAATAATCATACTTCACACAGTGACTCAGCAAGACATTACTGTGAACTTCAACAGCTTTTAATGATTTGTACAAAGAGGCATGACTTGATTTGGGCTTCCAAATGACTTTATCAATCATTCCCAAGACTCCAAGAATACTAATAAACAATTAGTTCATAGGACAAAAGGTTCGCCTATATTAACCTTCCATTCACCCTGACATCCACAAGTAACACTTGCTTTCCATGACAGGGAAGAAAATGTTAGGAGTTAAAAATAGGTCTATACAAAGGTTGAGAAACTTTAAAAGTAGTACCTTAGAACAATGACATTAGCTAGAGTTTTTCTTTGCCAGAAGGAAAGATGAGAGGTAGAAAGTCCAGTCCTCCTCTCCATTTGCCCTAAAGATTTGAGTCACAGAGTTTATTTGTGTTGAAATTGGTTATCTACTGCTTGAAACCTAAGCAGAATACATCAGCATTTTGGGACCACCTGGGACCAAGGGGAGCTGGGAAATTTCCAACTCGAGTGTAAGACTATTCATTGATATTTACATAATGAGAATAAATGTTTTTCCTAAGATAGCATTTCCCTTTAGTGTCTTCAGACCACCAGCAAGAGAGGGAGGCAAAGAAATTCTATTACATTAATAGTCTTTGTTTTTATGGCTTTGGCATTTATTAACTAGTGGGAGCTGTTTATTGGGTCATAAACTTTACTAATGGGGATATTATCTCTAAATTATAAATCTCCTTCGGTATATGGCTTAGTTATAAAACGAATAATTATTTAAAGTGTCTGTATAGCTGCAATGTATCATGTTTATCGGCATGATTCCTATAATGGCAATTTTATTGTTAATTGTGAGCTTGAACCAGGAACCACCAGGGCAAGAACACAGATCCTTGAAATAGAATGAATAGTCGTCACCCCATGAACTCAGGAACACTATCATTGGTTTACTTCCTTTTCTTCCTGCTTGTCAATTGAATTACATTACAAGCCTGTACAAGGGCTAAATTATCTATACAGTTAAACTCAAGGGAAAGACAATTGAGTGAAGGGTTGAATAGGTAGGTGACAGATGTGTCAGCTTGAAAATTTCTAGGCAAGTGTCATACCTACTAAAAGCTTGCTCTCTGTAAAGTAGAAAAATCTTAAAATGACAAAATAGCTTGGCATTGTTGGTTGCCTTTTTTAAAAAACTGGGACAAAAATCAAGCCATAAAATTTATCGTTTTATGGGCCCACTGTTCTAGTATCTAACTTGTGAATACTAGTTTAATGCAAAGCTCTATGGGGTCAGTTCTAATGGTGCACATGAAATTGTCCTAGATTTATGGAGAGAAGTAGTTTACTGACTAGTTTAGATGAAAAGAAAATGAAAGAGCCATTGTTGTCAAGTAAACTGGACCATATAAGAAGCCAACTCATTTTGGGACAAGGGGATGCTACAAATGTAGAATGAAGGAATAAAGAGATAGGAGGGGACCCTGAAATGTCCTTGACTCCTCTTCTCCTCAAGATGACCCCTGACAGGCACAGTCCCTTTTTGACAGACTCCTACTGCCTCTGAGACAAACAGATTTATCATATCTAGCACCCAGCACTGGGGTCTGGCATGGCCTAGAGAAGACTTCTGGACACTGAAGCTCCATGGTGATAGGCTGTAATCAGATAAATGCTGTATGATAAGAATTCTGCTGTGTGGGGACAAAAATCAGAGCACAGAAATTTAGGAGAGATCCATTGTAATTTTAAGCTACTTAAACCTTTGGGCTGGAGGTTGAGAGGCTAGTAGTATGTATGTGAACCAAACCAAAACAAACCCTTGAAACCTTCCACAATCACATCCCTAAATATTTTAGGCATATTTAGGCATAATACATTTTTGGTCATGCTCTATTATATACACATGCATATATTCCTAAGCTAAGAAGCTGATTTTAGATATAAAAAGGCACTAAAAATATAAACACAGCATATGTTTCAATTTCTCTCTCTCTCACTTGTATGTGTGTGTGTGTATGTGTTGGCAGAGAGAAGGTTTTTTTTCCCCATAACTTCACTAACTTCAGAAAATAAACACACTCACTCTAGAGAGGTTTAAGAATTATTTTTGATGAGGTGTGTTGCTACAAAAGTTAATTATGTAAGTAATAAACATGTGTCAAAAGGATTTCAAAAATGTTTAACAGAATCATAACTTATTGGTCTGACATAATTTGATTTTATATTGTCATGCACAGCTGTCAAAAATCATTTTCTTTTTGCATTGAAACGAATCAAATTATATTAGATGGAAATTATTGTAAGAGTCTTTGGTATTCATAAATAATGCATACAACAAAAATTGTCAACATTGTTTTAAATGGTATTTTTAATAGTGCCGGTACATCAGCAGTGTAACAGGCTGTTTGTTCTGAAGAACTACAGCGACAAAAGAAGATTAAATGTGGTTTATGGATTTCCATTTAATACAAACCTTGTTTCTTTTTTGTTTTTAATGAAATTATATCTATTAAAATAAACATGGCAAAATGAGAGCAGTAAATCAAAGAGAGTCAATCGAAACTTTCACAGTCCGTTCTCCTCTAAGCCATACACTTCCTTCAAAAAGTCTAAGTATCTAATGTATTTTGCAGGAATCGGTGATGGCATTCCCATCCAAACATCTTCACATTTCTGGGAAGAAAACAAAGAGGGACACGATTAGAGCCACATTTCAAAGTTCAGTTTTGAAATTTCAGTGCTAGATTGTTTTTGTTTTGTTGGTTTTGAGTCTTCCAATAAACTTTCGGTGAAGTCATTTCAGGGCTGTAGAGATGGATGGTGCAGTGGGCAAGAACACTTATACTGTTCTTGCAGAGCACCCATGTTTGGTTCCCAGCATACATACATGATAGCTTACAACTGCCTGTAACTCTAGCTCCAGAGGACCCAACACTTTCTGACCTTCATGGGCCCATGCGTACATATGGTACACATACTTACCCTAGATACACACACACACACACACACACACACACACACACACACACACACACACACACAGTATTCATTTAAAATAAAAGAGTGAGTAGAGATTTGTACATTCTACTTAGGTATCAGAAGGACTTTGAGGAAGAACATATTCTTATTCTTAATTGTTTCCTTCCTGTATTAGAGTTTTATGTTCCCAATCTTTACCATGTAACTGTAGCCCCTTCCATGGAGAAAGAAGAGGAAGAAAGGATGGATGAGTGAAGGAGGAAGGGAAAGGAAAGGAAGAGAAGAAGAGGGGGGAGAGAAAGAGTAAATAGGAAAAGGAGTATTGTCCTATCCCTCTAAGAGGAACTTGACCACACGAATGGTGATGGCTTATGCATGGAAAATAGATGTGCTGCTTCTAGAATGACAAAAATGGAGAAGATCCAGCTCAATTTACAGCCATGAGCAAGGCCCAGCTGGCTGCCCTACAGACCCACAGACAAGAAAAATCACCTTGTCTTGTGAAACACTGAAATTCTGGGAGCTAGGCAGCACTAATACAGTGGCAGTTCCTCTCACACAGTATCGAAAAATCAAGTTTTTATAGCCAAGATGGTATTTCTATCAGCTACTTGGTTACTGTTTCTTCAAAACCATTAACAGTAGTAGGTTGCTCACGGTAAGCTTAGGCCTAAGCTATCGTATATATACTCGATTGCTACAAAATACTGCTTTGTGTCAATAATGTACTGCATAAATGACAGGGGTCCCATAAAATTATGATGGCAGCCAGGATTGGTGCTACATACTTCTAACCTCAGTGCCTAGGAGGCTTAGGCAGATAGATTGTGATTCTGAGATCAGCTAGTGCTACAGAGTGAGTTTCAGGCTAGCCTGAGCTATCTATAGTGAAATATAAACAACAACAAAAACAAACAAATAAACAAAAACCCTTCTAAAACCTACACTCTCCTCAAATAAATCTAACAAAACAAGCAACAAGCCCTGAAGGATCATGACAAAGCTGATAAATTCTTACAGTTTAGTGCTAGTGTAGCACAAGACATAATTCACATGTGTACAGTAAGCAAATCAGACCCCTCTGCCAGTCAGATAAAAGTACAACACAACTGCCTATCAATAAACGAGTTCTTGCTTGACTTGAAAAAAAAGTACAACACAATTATAATTCACTTTTAAAAGATTTATTGAATTTATTTGTGAGTCACATACACATAGCAGAATACCTACAAATCCAAGACTTGAAACTTGAAATGGTGGGAAAAGGAAGAGGGCAATGTTAGGCTTGAACTTAACCCTCTTAACCCTCTACACCTGCAAATATAAATAGATAAGTCGAAAATGATGAAGTCATACTGGTATAAGTTAAGCCCCAAATCCAGTATGACTGGTGCCCTTATACAAGGATGGTCATGGGAAAACTGACCTGTTGGAGACGAAGGCATGACAAAGGATGGTGTTACACAACTGTAAACCAAGAAACACCAAAAATGGATGGCAAACTGCCAAGAGCCAGGAGGACCTGTGGAAGGAGTCTGGTGAAGGCTTCAGAGGACCTGAAGCCTTGCCGGCACATTGATTTTATACTATTGGTGTCCATGATTAGGGGATTATACACTCCATTGTGTGGAACCACCTAGTTTGTGGTACCTTGGGTACTTTGTTAGGTCAGCCCTGACAAACTAATGCAGGCAGAGGGGCTTTAAGAATTCTAAATTTAATATCTGACAATCTCAAATGACCACAACCCAGGTGGCTTTAAACAATAGGAATGGATTCACACACAGTTTAGGAGTCCAGGAGTCCATAATCAAACTGTCAGCAGCACTGACTCATGTAACCATCTGACTGCTTCAGCTTCAAGCGATGCCACTGTTCTTTCAGTCCTTGCCTCTGCGTGGTGTTCTCTGTGTGTCTCTGAGTCTTCACATAACCATCTTCTTAGGATAGCAATCACTGAGTTTGGGATCTAATCCAATCTTCTATTGCCTCATTTTACCTCATGCAAATACCCTATTTCCAAATCAGGTCATATTCCAAGATTCTGGATAGACATCATTTTGAGGATTAGTAATTGTCAAGTCCATGTAATGTCAATAAGCAAAATAAGTAAAGTAGGATAGAAGGGATTTTTTTTTAGTTATTTTAAGTGAATAACTTAATAACAAAATTGAACTTTATTTCATGTGCTCATGGGACATCAAGATAGAGTCTATGCTCAGCCCTAAAGGGGACACCGATATCACACCCCTTCCTCTTATTGTTGAGAGATCATTGAAGAAGAGGGGATGGAAAGCCTGTAAGAATCAGAGGCAAATTTGACTTAATGATTTAAAAGAAGACACATAGTTGAATGGACAGGGAAGAGAGGTAGATCTGGGAGGAGCTGGGGAAAGGATGAATATGATGAAAATACATCTACAATTCTACAAAATTCTCAAAGACATAATAAAAAATGCACACCAAAAGGAGAGGTCCTTGTAAATCCTGGGAAAATGGTTCCATGTAGCACAGAGTTAGAGTTGAGAACAATGTGAAAGTTCCAGTGTCACTGGAATGTGGGTGATCTATCAAGCTATACCAATCAATACTAATAATACTAATATAGAATCAGAAGAGCATCAAGTACTTGCATCTTTAACTAGGATAAAAATCTGAATCTAAAAGATGAGTTATGAAAGTGAATTGCTTGCAGTTTTTGCAGGGTTGTGTCTCATACATACTTAGTATTAGAGTAGTACCAGGAAATGTATTACATATTTATTACATGATAATAACTATTAAGTGTTTTATATGTATTACATTACTTGTCACAGAAAATCCCTAAGAGGTAGGTGTTACTGTGACACATGTTCACAGAAAAGGTAATTGAGGTATAGGATTAAGTAACTCCTCTGCAACCAAATCACCAGTCAGCAGGGGAAGAACTGAACTATCTCTCAGCAATGAAGCTCTACCGGTATGCTTATGTATCATGCTACCTTCAAAACCATGCAATAGATTGGGCCTATTCACAAGCAGCTGGTTCTCACCCTACATAGTGACTTTTGGTCCTACCATTTTCACTAAGAAAAGTTAAGTAGAAAACAATATAGTTCTTAAACAAAACAAAAACAACTTCATTTTAATTCAATATGGGGCTGGGGTTAGGTGCGCAGGAGTGCAGGCACCTTAGGAGGCCAGAGGGCATTGGATCTCCTGGAGCTGCAGTTATAGGAGATGTCAACTGACTTCCATGGGCGCTGGGAATCAACTTGGGTCCTCTGTAAGAGCAGTATATGCATTTAAATTCTGAACTATCTCTCTGGGCCCTAATAATGTGGCTCTCAAAGTGATACTTCTGCCTCAAAAATGCCACCTGTGAGGTAGAGCCCAATCCACCAACTGGCAGTCTGAAGGAAGTTGATGCTTCAGAGAGATAATGGTAACACTGATTCAAAAGGGTCTTCTGTATAGTCCATACCACATGGACTTTAGTGACATGTCATTCCTCATACCAAAAATTAGGAAGTCACTCTAGATATAGTGAACATGGTATTTTAATCAATGAAAGCTGAGCTCAATAAGCCATTCAACTCCAATATTCAATACATTCTCAAAAGTTTCTTAAAATTCAAACCAATGTCTGTTCTTAGGTGGCATTTTAGAATTTAATCTAAGCACAGAGAAATGGTAAAAACATATATATTCAAAATTATTATCCCCTCATGGGATTTTTTTAAAATAACAATTTAATAAAAAAATAAAACACATTATGTCACTCATGTAACTATGATGGGCTTACTACAGGAACACACATAAAACAGGTCAGTATTAATGATCCTCATCTTTTAAATTTTATTTATTTTTATTCTTATGTGCATTGGTGCTTTGCCTGCATGTATGTCTGGTGAGGGTACTGTGTCTGTGTCACTGCCAGATGCCCTGGAAGTGACAATTATGAGCTGCCATGTGGGTGCTAGGGATTAAACCCTGGTCCTCTGGAAGAACAGCTCTTAACTGCTGAACCATCTCTCCAGCCCCCTCTCTCATCTTTATTAGGTACAAAAAGTGACTGTTGTTTATATTGTTTTAGCATGGAATTATGATTTATATGCTACAAATAAAAGAGAAAATGATAAGAATTTATACTGGAATAATAACTCAAAAATTTAGATATGAGAACCAAATTTATTAGCAACAGGATGTCAGGCAAAATGGAACAAGTAAATAGCCAGATTTCAAAGAGGGGTAATTTGAGGCAAAAAGGTAACAGCAGTCCATTTCTTTAAATCTTGACCACTTTGAACCCTAAGACCTCCTGCAGTGCTTTTCAGACTTTTCCCATCATGCTGCATTCTTTGTTTCCGTTCAACACCATTTCCCACCATCATTTCTTTTTGTCCTTTGTTAGCGATCCCTAGGTTCCTGGTTGGAGTGACTTCTACTAAATGCCACAGAGACATATGCAGTGTCCAATGGAGTAGGATCCATCCACTGCCACCCACCAATTTTAGGAAGATTTTTTCAGGTGTCGTTTGAAAATGGACTAAGGGATCAAATTCGGGATGGAAAGAGGGTTGGATGCAGGGATGTTTTCAAATACCCAGGCAACGGGGTTGGGGTTATCAAAGCAGCCGAAGGACAGGCATCTCCTCCTTTATAATTTTGTCTACACTCAGGCACATGGCTGCTCCTGTTTTTTGTTTTGTTTTGTTTTGTTTTGTTTTGTTTTGTTTTGTTTTGTTTTGTTTTGTTTTCCTTGAGGAAGAGGTTTAGGAGTATCTAAGAAACCCCCAAACTAGCACTGACCTATTGTTCTCCTATTGTTCTTCCTAATAAATTTGCAAGCATTCCAAACAAAAAGAAGTTTTATGAAAATCTAGGTATTGAGTTAAAATATTGACTTTATATTCACTCTAAATTAGTCAGTGCAAACTACAGATTGCACAGTAAACTTTTAATGTTGTTTATTGCCCGCAGAGGATGGAACCCTGGCCTTGCACATGTTACAAAAGTGCTCTATACCATGGAGCCACACTCCCAGCCCATGCAAGTGAACTGAACAGGGGAATAACTGTATGCAAGTAGTAATCCTATGACAGAAAGAGGGCTCATCTGCAGACAATGGTGCCTCCCATTCCAGATGAGGACATGTCTGCTTGTGTCTCTGGAAGACAGGATCCTGACAGCACATGTTTAGAATCTTAAGTATGTGTCACAGGCTTTGCCAATGCCCCTTTCTTGCCTCTTACCCCTTCCAAGCTGGCTCCCACCAGCCTGACTTCCAACTGCCAGCATCTCTATTCCTTTGACCCAAGCTTCTTATTGGCTTCGGAGGCTTACTTTGGCTGCCCCTGTGGCAAGCAGCAAGTGCCAGGGAATTATTTCCTTTCCTTTATGTTCAAGAGCTGCCCTCAAGTAATGACTGTCCAAAGGAGACTGACAGAGTAATACTGTAGCTTCCTTGCACTTTAGGCAGGATAATTCTGAGGTATATGTTTCTGTTAGATCCTAGCATTTCCCAGCAGCATTAAGCAATAGCCATCTCTATATGTAACTGGTTTAATAATATACGTTTAAATAATTCCTTCTCTTCCTTTGTCACTCTAATTCCTTCTGGGTATTTAATTCCGTGCCCCTGCCCCAACTACTTAACAGCCAAATCCTTATCTCCACCTCTGCTTCTAAATGCAAAAAGCAGTTTTATGTTTATCAGAGTTAAGAACATGTATATGAGATTCTCCAACACATCTTGGAATAAAGCAACTTCCAGGAAAACAGTGGATGAATCCAGTCTCCAAGGTGATTTACGGATAAAATGAGAGACAACGCTCAAATTTCACAATGAAACTTAATGTAATCTGGAACATTCAATAGTATGTGCCATATAGCATTTTCTGCTAGAAGGAAGAGCTATGGAACACAAAGTGAAACTCGGTGACAGAAAAATCACAAATCTAAAATGGCTGAGAATCACTGTCTCTAAGAGAGCCCTATAACATATTCCAAGCTGGCTGTCACTAGAGCCACTTAGGATGTCAAAGAAGTTAGCAGGAAATTACTTATTCATCAATGGTGAAAACTGTCGCTGCTGAGATCTCTCTCTCTCTCTCTCTCTCTCTCTCTCTCTCTCTCTCTCTCTCTCTCTCTCTCTCTCTCTCTCTCTCTCTCTGTGTCTGACATATATCACAACACCCTGAAATGAGAAATGGAGATGGCAATAGATGAAAACCCAGTAAACAGCAGCTGCCCAGTGGGAAGAGCAAAGCTGTATGTGAGCTAATAGGCCTTGGATGTATTTGCTTTGACATTTTTAAAGGAAATTTAATTGGATTATGTCCTCTTCTTCTATCTTCAAAATGTCTCCTGCAGTAGTGGCCACAAGATGCACGAGGGGAAAAGATTGGGAGCCAATTAAACCCCATGCTTCACTGCAGTGGGGTTATTTGATTCTTCCCAAATGTGAGGCAGAGAGAGTCACGTGTTTTACCATGTTACTCCCCTGCAGTGTCTTAGAAAAGCATAGTTTCCTTTTCCTTTTCAGATATGGGACATATCTACAAATATGTAGACAGTCCAGTACCATACATAATAATTTTTTCCTTTCCTTCTCCCCCTTTTCTCTTTCTTTCTTTTCTTTTGGATTATCTGCCCTCTAATAAGTGCTACACAGCCTTAGAAATAATCACATTAGGTACAAAACCATAAAAGCAATTAAATTTTAGCAAATCAAATGGAAGTTCATTTTGAAAAGAAGATTTTCTAAGTACTTCTTGAGCCAATCAAGAGCATCCTGACAACAAGAGAAAAAGTTCATGTATGAAGTTAGATTCACTAATAGTCCTCTCCCTTTGGGTCTCCTTATAGCCAGTATCTTATAACTGCTTCCCTTTGACTGAGCTGTCATCTATATCTGAGCTGCACATGGGTGTGGCTGCCTTCCAAGCAGTGACACTTTCCTTGAAAATGCATTCAAGGCAAAATGAAGGTTTTAAAGAGACATGGGCTCTTTGCAAAGTTTAGTGATGGGTTTGCTATGCATAACTACTATCTGAGAGCAAGCACAATAGAATTCAAGTAAATGTCACTCAACACTTTATATCATATCATAGCAAATTTCACAAAATATCATTTCCTACTAGGCTATTGTTGGGTGTTAGACAATCAGCATGTTTTTACTAGTTATTTTTAACATAATGAGAACAGATATTAACCCTATATTTCAATTGTTAAATTTTAACACAAGCATTAGAAATGACATTGAAAATGTTATCAAAAAAAGCGAGAAAAACATGCCAGGCATGGTGGTGTACACTTTTAATCCCAGTACTCAGGAGGCAGAGGCTGGCTATGAGTTCTGAGGTCAGCCTAATCTGAATAGGGAAACCCTCTTTAAAGCAAAAAACAACACAACACAAAACAAAACAAAACAAAAACAGTTGGAGCCATCCTCTGACAATATATTCTTTATTTTTGGGAATCTCTAAATCTTCGTTATCTACAAAATAGTAATGATACTTATCTGGCAAGGTTTGGGAGGGGGGACAATAAAATGTCACAGAAGATGCCAAAAGGAGATCCTTAACAAGTGGGATATCCAAAGACATATTCCAAGGTACACCCAATCTCTTACTTCCTACTGTCAAGATCATACATCATCCTGCCATGGGGGCGGGGGTGCTTTGAGTGAACTGCTAATGTTTCCGCTGTTACAATACTTATCAAATGAACCCGTGTCCAACATTTCTCACAAATGTCAAAAGATAAGACACCAATTACACTATGCAGGTAACAAAATTTATACAAGAACTGATTGAGTGTCATTGTATAAAATGTGACTTATGAGATTAATCAGACAGGCTCTAAATTATGAGAGCTAGACTGCTAGTTTCTAACTACTATCTGAGAGCAAGCACAATAGAATAGAAATCGGGGCCTCCAGGCTATGATAGCACTTTGGGCAATATTCTGAGGCCATAGTCAGCCACCACTGAGTGGCTAAGCAGAAGAATAATAATGGGATCAGCACTCCCCTCTCCCAACTGGGCCACAGCCAGCAGTCATGATGGTTGATGATACTCAACTTGCATCTATCCAAGCAGGAACAGCTTCTCACTATAGGAGATTAGAGCGAATCATAGCTCAACTAGCTATAATAAGGTTTGCTTATTTGTTGCTGGGCCCTACTTGTATTAACTGAGGCCACTTGACTATCATGTGCAGAGAGGGCAAATCTGACTCCGGAGGACTGGTCTTGACATCCAATATGACCAAGCTACAGAAGCCATTAGTCTAGAATAAAGCTTTAGATCTGGCTAAGAGGCTTGCTCTCCTAAGCAAAACTCTTTATTCTGGTAACAGACTGGACTGGGTCATCCTCCATTTGCCCCTAAGACCTTACATTCACCTGACTCTGCCCTGGGAGGCAGAGACATAAGGATCACACCACTGAGCTCTTATGCTCTTTGGCTTCAAGGTGGGGTCTGCCAATGAGAGGTGGTGTCAGATGGTGGGAAAGTAAGTTGACAGAGGTCAGCATGGTGATTTCCTCCCCTCATCCTTCCTCTGTCTGTTGGACCATGGTTTGGTGGTGCCTACAGTGGGATAGTGCTTATACCTCTCTTCCTGAAGCTCTAGTTCTAGCTGTCCTCAAGTAACACTGGTTCCTGCATGCTTCTCTACGCCTAGGCATAATGACGCCTTTGCTCTCTTGCTAGTACCAAACTCGCTTGTTTGCTTCCCTTGACCCTATCTACACTTCTGTCAATAGTCCCTATGTTAAATCAACCCAAAGAAGCTTGGGAGCTGGTCACAATGGGTCCTTCTGATTGCTGACTGCTGCTAACTTCTGGATGCCTTGTTGGAATTCCTAGATACCTCATCTGTCCAATCCTATATCTTAGGTACCAGATCATGTACTATTCAGGCTCTAGTTAGCTACAGCTACTAGTCTTGTGTTTGCCCTTTGTCCCCTCTCTTTCCATCCCATGCACTGAAGTTAATCAGGCAAGAATAAAAAAGTGTCCCAAACTCCTATCCAAACCATCATTGTGATGGCTAGTGTTAAGGACTTGATGAAATGTAGGCATGGGCCCCTGGGCATGCCTATGGTGGAAAACTTGATAAATTAAGGAATGAAGACCTACCCACTCTGAGTGATGCCATCCTCTGGCTTGGATCTTAGTTCTGAATAAGTGGAAAGAGGTAGAGCTGGGCAGCAGAGAGGGGGAACAGGTGCAGCAGTATTTGGTCATCACTATGCTTTGGTTTGTGGATGTGATCTGACCAGCTGTTTCAAGCACATGCTGCTTTGTTTCCTCTACAACCCAGAATAAGTCTTTCTAACTGAAATTACTTTTATCAGAGTATTTTGTCACAGTAACAAGAGAGACACCTAAGACATCATATCAATCAACAATGATACCATTTAACAATACAGACATTAAGACCTACTCAGCTTCCATCGCTCGAGAAGACATTTAAAAAAAAAATATGATGTTCTTGCAGGGAAGAAATAATGCTGAGGAAAACACTCAACTTAGGATAAAAACAGCTAGAGTCTGAATGGTGGTCGGTCTGATAACCTCTCAAGAGCTATCCACATCATTCTCTGGAAGTTAGCAAAAGCCAGCTAACTGCCCAGCTCATATACTAGAGGAAGTGAGCAGTTTCTTGACCCCAGGAGTCCACCCAGACCCTATTTCCACACAAGTGCTCAGACTACCATTACTTGATTTAAACCTCATCACTTCAAACTCAACTGGGATACAACCTCCATTTTATTTTATTTTGTTTTATTTTTTTACTTTTTTAAAAAAAATATTCATTTTACATAGCAACCACAGATCCCTCTCTCCTCCTACTACCCCCAGCCTCCCCTGCCCCAATCTACTCCCATCCCCTCCTCCAAAAAGGGTAAGGCCTGCCATGGGGAGTCAGTAAAGGCCTGGGACATTCAGTTGAGGCAGGACCCAGTCCCCCACCCCCTCCTGCATCAAGGGTGAGCAAGGTGTCCTACCATAATGGGCTCTAGAAAGCCAGCTCATACACCAGGAATAGATCCTGATCCCACTGCCAGGGGCCCCTCAAACAGATTAAGCTATACACAACTGCCTCCTGTATGCAGAGGGCCTAGTCCAGTCCCACGCAAGTTCCACAGCTGTCCACAGTCCCCATTTTATAAACAAAAGGAACACCTAACATTTAAGCTCTCACTAATGTTGCAAGCACTCAATGTATATCAACATAATCCTCACAACAACCTTAATGGAAGGAATACTTTTATCTCCTTTTTCTTTGAAATGGAAAAAAAGGTTGAGAAACTTGTACACAGTCACTAAGATGATGGTGGAACAAAAATTTGAACTCAAGTCTATGGCATCATACTTTCTATCCTATCTAAAGCCCTTTAGATCCAGGGCTCAGAAACAGTGCCAGGTGACAGAGCTTGTAAGTGATGACATCGTGGGGGCATAACTAAGGAACCAACACATTTTTGGTCTTCCCATATAGGGTGGTGGTCCTCCTGTGGGGAATGAAATCAATTTAATGACTCAGGAACAACATTCAAACAGGAGAAAAAAGAGATGGGGGAGGGAGAAGAGAAAAGAAAAAAAAGAGGGAAAGGAGAAAAATAAGAAAGGAAAAGATGATCTACCATATGTGGTTAAAATAGTATTCTTCCATGAAACTTTTGTTCCATTATAATGTGCATGCTAAGTTGTTGTGGAAAAAAATGTCTTTCTAACTGGATTATAGCACAAAAGGTGATTGAATTATGTCCCAGCTTAATAATCATCAGGAAAATAAAAATTAAAGGTAACAAGATATCACATTTTCAGAGGCAAAAATGTGTAGAAACAATCTATATGCCTATAAACAGGGAAATGATTGAATAAATTGTTATATATGCACACTATACCTATTAAAGAATGACTTAGGTCTATCCATACTTAACTGGAGTAATTCTCCATGATTAAATAGGAAAAGCATTGCAGATAAATAAATACATGTGGTATGACCACATTTCTGAATCATCAATGATGAAATATCTAACACAGTTGATTGGGTGGCAGACTGGAAGGACAAAGGAAAAAAAGAAGAGTAGACAGTAAGAAAAAGAACAAGAAAACTTGTCAATCAGGAAAAATAGGGACACATACCATTTGGAAGTCCTTAGGAAAAAGAATATTTGCACAACCAAAGTAAGTGGCAAATAATCCAATAAAGTGACAACCGCATCCCTCAGAATCTCAAATAGATATGTTACAGGATACCCTACCCATAACACAGAAATCCATGAATGCCTAAGTCCCTTATACAGAGAGTAGCATGGTATTTACATAGAACCTACACACACACACACACACACACACACACACACACACACACACACACACTTCCACACACTTTCAAGATTTTTAAAAAATGATTTATTTTTATGTGTATGGGTGTTTTGCCTGTGTGTATGCATGTATGTATACCACATGTGGGCCTGGTACCCAGGGATGTCAGCAGAGAACTGGAGTTACAGATGGTTGTGAACTACCAGCTGGATGCTGAGAACCAAACCTAGGTCCACTGCAAGAGCTGCAAGTGAGCTTAACCACTAAACCATCTGTCCAGCTCCCTCCCATACACTTAGATACCTTATCCCTAATCAAATGTAAATGCTATGTAAAACAATTGCATTACACTTAGATAAAACTGGCAAGGGAAAATTATTTGCTAATGTTCAATGTAGACACAATTTTTTTCTTTATTATTTTTTCAGGTGTAATTGGTTGAGGCTACAGATGTAGAATCTGTGGGTATGGGGGATTGACTATTTACAATTGTGGAGTAGATTTAGGAACCCCCATTCCCCCTCCCCCTGAAAAAAAAACAAAGAAACAGGAAATCTTCCAGTTTCTATAGAGTGTTAATAGCAAAGGACCAGTGCAACCCACTGAGTCTGGAGAAGCATGCGAGAACAGTTACTGCAACCAGGAGTGGGCAGTTATATTAACCTCTGAGAAGGTGCTATGCATCTAGAGGATGTGACTGGCAGGGAGGGAGATGATTTCCCCACCTCTCACCCTTCCCTTCATTGCCAGTGCATCCCTCTGGCTATGCAACTGAAGGTGCTTAAGGGCAAGGGGACCAATGGATACAGCCTAGAAAGGTCAGGCCCAGGGATGACTAAGTAGGCTCAGAATAATGGAAGCTGTGAGACAAATGCATGATAGCCAACACAGAATAGGAAAATATTTTATGGAAAGGTAGAATACTGACCACACCCCTCATTGTTCCAGGTTACCAGGGCAAATGACAGTACTGATTTCCTTAGACTGGTTGACTTATTACAGTATCTCCAACAATACTTATATTAAAAAGACAAATTTTCTTTTTATGGGATGTGGCCACAAGTAAAAGACATTAAGGAACAAACTCAGCACCTTGTGATTTCTCAACACATATTCTGCCACTGTGCTATACCCTCAGCCAATGTTTTTCACATTTATTCTTTGCAGTAGAACAGATCTAAATTAAAATTATGGCTTTACCATATACTTGCTGTTTCCAAACTTCCTCATCTCTGAAATAGGAATGAAAGTATCTACCTCCTCAAGTTTCTAGAAGGAATAGACAAGCTAAGAGCTTTTGAGATCTCAGACTAGTAGTTGGTATATAGTAATGGGACAAGAGCTTCCTAGTGGACCTACCTGCCAATGGGACATCAAAGAACTTCACAGTTGGTTTGCCTGTCTCCACCCCTAGCTCCATGAAAGGGGCACACCTGATCATGCTGTTTTCTTACTTATAATTTTTTAATAGTACATCTTAAAATAAGTTTTAAATGTGGCTAGAGGTATAGCTTAGTGTTTGCCTAGTATGATTGAGGACTTGAACTCAATCTCCAGCCCTGGGTTTGATCCCAGGTACCGAAAAAAGTAACAAATAGTTAAGAAAAATTTAGTGAGCCAAGTGTGTGTGGTGGTGCATGACTATAATCCCAGCATGTGGGAGGTGGAAGCAGGAAGATCAGGAGTTCAAGGCCATTCTCAGATACATATTGAGCTTGGGTTGCATGGCAGCCTGATTTTTTTCTTCTTAATTTAATGCTTGTATTGGAAATACTAATTGTCATTATTCAATTACTGTACACATATATCAAATTACCATACCATATTGCATAAATGAGTGCAATTAAAATATTTTTTAAAAACAGAAATAAAAATATTTATTAGTGGCCTCCAGTTGTTCCAGAATAATATTCAAACCTCACCCCCGCCCTTGCAGGCACCTCCAACCTTATCCTTCTCCACTCTTCCCCACAGGCCTTTACTCCAGCCACAGCAATTCCTCCAGTGTCAAGCCGCCCCATGTCCCAGAGCACTCTTAGTAATGTCTTTGCCATACCACCATGTCATATTACTTTCCTACTTTACTAACTCTCACTATTCGTCTCTGAAATATCAAATGAGACCTTCCCAAGACTATGCGTTATTCCTCTTCCTGATTTAGAAGTAGCTATTTTCATTTCACAGTATCCTATGCAAGCTATATGCATCAAGTCAAACCCCAAATCATGAGTGTACTGATTCCACATCAGGAACAGGCTCCTTCAAAGGAAGCAGTTATCCTTGAATGCCAGCACAAAGCCGAGAACATGCTGAGAATGGATCCTTAACCTTCATTTATCTGAAGGTTATGTCTATGAGTGAATGAGGTTTGAAACTTAATTCACCTGATGTCATTCAGATAAGTAAGCAGAAGAGCCAGATTTCAATACCACCTCTGTTGACGACAATGGCCAATACTGCCCCTCAACCAACTGGAAGTTCTAAGGTTTTCCCTGACACTCCAGAGAAGCTGTATGCTTGAGAGGCCTACTGCCAGAGGCACTAGGCAAGCTCAGGCCAGAATGCGCTGGTCAGCAGAGACAGAATAAATCCTTCTTTTCTGGGATTATCAACCACATGACATTTGCTTTATCAAGGGGCTTTCCCATGAAAATAAATTTCTGGAGCATGTTACAAGCTACCACGCACCCACACACTCCTTAAAAACAATTGAGGTGATCTTAGAGAATGAAGATAATTCCACAATGCTGAGGTCCCCATCTGAGCACAGAAACTTTGTTTCTCCTAACCAAGCATTTTTCTATTGAATTTTTCTTTTCAAGTTGGGTCCACCATAAAATGAATCTCCATACACTATTGTTTCACACATGGTAAACCTGCATACAAAGCCACAGATATACTGAGGGTTCCTGGCATAGATACCATCTAAGATTTGCCACTATGGATTAGGATGATATTACCAGAATCCCATGATAAGAGTGTTTATATCTATTTATAACTGTAACCTATTATCCTATTTTCTATATAATTGGATGCAATTGAGGCTAAAAACTATTCAACTGCAAAAGAAAAGTCCTATTCCTCTAGAGCAGATGTTTGCTCAACATGGAAAGTGAATTAGCCTGCAACAGAAATACCCCAAAAGATACTCTTTCCAAAAGCAATGATGTTGCTACATTCCATTGGAAAATAATTTAAAGATATAACATGTTAAAAATACAAGGGAGGTATCCCTAGCTGATTTCTAAAATAAGCATAAAAATTACCTCTTTAAGGTATGGTGGGGATTGCAGTTCAGGTGTTGGATTCATTCTCCAGTTCAGGATAGAAAAAAATAACTCGTAATTTATTTGTTGTTCTTTGTCTTCAAACCTGAAAGCATATAATTTGACTCAATCTGCAGAATTTAGGACCACAATTCCAGCTTATGTTGTACCTTAAAACATATTATCATGTACGCTTCAGTAGCTAATGTTATCATCATTACTTATTAGTTGATTATCTACTTCTGACCCTCGCAGAATAGTTCTTTGAAAGCAGAAATCTCACCTATCTAATTGTTCAGTGGTAGTGGTTGGCAGGAGTTCAATAAACATCCTATGTGCTTACCAAACAAAATTTGGTAGCTAAGACCACCACTGCCTTTTGTTCAGAATATTTGAAGGCCTTTTTATTTTAGTGGTTGATATATGTCAACAAAATAAAATGCTCTTGTTGTTCTTAAATTAGATACCATTTAAATATTTAAGACAAGCCTGGATTAATTTTGTCTACTAGTATATTTTAAAGAAAAGTAAAAGGCATCTTTATTACTATCATGTAGCCATTAAAAGATGTCATTTAGATCCATATTAGAAGTGACAGAATTCATCCTCAACTTTACATAACAGAATTTTGATCACTGAGAGGATAATTTCAACATAATTGTTGTAATGACTCAAATAGTAACTATTTCTTGATGTAATACCTCAAGCCATTTTTCCTGAATTTGGCCATATCCTAACAAATTTTCAGGCAAATTCATCTCCTTATACCAATATTTAGGGAAATTATAAAGGTATCAAAAAATATTATTCCAAGCACCCTGCTCCAGGATTCCAGCCTTAAAATACATGTGCACAATTAGTCAAAAGATGTTTCTCTTTTCTTTCCAAAGTGTTAAGAAAATAATAGCTAGTATTTACAAATTCATAAAAATTCACAGAACCCAAAAGATCATAAGCTGGAGTAATATAGATTTCATCCATCTAAACAGAGTTATCAGAACACAGGAAATGGAATTCTGTAATTCTTTTGTGTACATTTTCTTTGGCCAAGAATTCTGGGATACAACTCCAATATGTTGCCCCCTACCACTGTTTATCCTTTGAATTTTGGCTCACTCATCAGTCCAACTCTTTTAAAGGACAGCCTCTGTTTATGAGCATATTTATAGTCGAAATGTGGGACCATTATGTCTTTTGTTTGTGTATGTTTCTGGGGAACAATGAAAACTCAACTAAAGATGTTTGGTGAAAAGTGTTCCATTAGCAGAAAGTCTTAAAGAATACATTTCTTAATATTCTGAGTGGGACTGGAGGTCAGAGAAGGAGAACATACAGAATCTTTGACTTTTATTCTGAGGAAATATAGGAGCTACTGGAGTATATTCTACAAAAAAAGTTACTTATAGGACCTGCAATATTCTGAATGATCAGGTCCTTCCCAAATTTGTACTCTGAAACTTAAGCATCAAGGTAATGATATTAGGAAGTGAGATGTGTATAGATCATAGGGCAAAGCCTTCCTGAAATCAGTCTATGAGAGCACATCACAGTAGCATGTCTGTAATTTCAGCACTCAAAAGGGAAATAATGGTGATAGAGTTTGGAGTTTGAGGCAGTCTTGGGCTACATAGTAACACCCTGTCTTGAACTACCAGAAATAGATATGAAAATAGGATAGAAGGGAAGAAACCACAGAGAACTTCCTTGCTCCTGCCATGTGTGGGCACAGCATGAAGAAGCCATTCAAAAAGCAGGTGAGGGCTCTCAACCAGACATTCAATGTGTTAGCATTTTTCTTTTCTTTTCTTTTAATTTCTCACCTGCCAGAATTGTAAGAAGTAGTTTTAGTCTATGGTGTATTTTTGTAGCAGCCTAACAAGACTAAAATAGGCCATAACATATATTCAAAGCTTATTCTAATAGTCTAACAGATATGAGTAAAACACTGGGGGCACCATAGAAGTGGCAGGAGTAGTTAGTGATCTCTTTCAAGTAGTCTAGATAAGTATGATGGTAGTTTAGACAAAGGTGGCAACAGTGAGGAACTGTCAATTCTGAATGCATTTCAAAAGTAGGCTTCCTGAAAGACTACACACATGCACATACACACACATAATATTTGAGAGTATAGACACAAACACACACATACACTATAGTGATGGGGAGGTAGGTTTGAAGATTATTTGAAGCCTTCTGATTGAGCAACTGGCTAGACAGGCCTACAAGAGGGAGGCAAGACCCAGAGTTTAGTTTTAAATATGCTGCTTTTAGAGAAGATTTTTTTTAACTTCTTTTATTTATGTGCATGTGTGTATGTATGTGCCTGTGTGACAGTGTAACACATGTATGTGTATCCATGGATGCCAAAAGAGGGTATCAGATTCTCTGGAACTAGAGCTATAAGCAGTTGTGAGCTCCCCAACATGAATGTTGATAAACAAACTCAGGTCCTCTGGAAGAGCAGCAAGTACTCTCAACTGCTGAGCTATGGCTCAGATTAGATACAATACTTTTCAATGAGAAGTGAGAAATAGAGACAATGAGTCTGAAGATCAAAGAGGAGGTCTCTTTGATATGGGAGTCATTTGCTATATAGATGATATTTCAAAGGTACAAGACTGGGAAACCGGATGAAATCATCAATGAAATAATTTCTATTTGTTCTTACAAATGAGAGTGTGATTGTCAGGAAATGCCCACAACATGAATTCCAGAGGACACTTATTCAACCCTAGAGTTTAGAATCATAGTAGTTCACTAATTTTGGAACCAGTCAATATCCTTACCAAATAGATCTAGGGTCACATCCAACTTCACTCCTCACACCCATAATCTACTGAGCAGTCCTGTGAGTTAAAACTGCCTCAGCAGCATATATTACAAATCTACCTAATCTCTGACTATCTCTTTCACTCCTCTTCAATCTAAACCACTTTCACCACTCACTAAAATTATAGCAACTGTTTCTCATCTTGCGCTTATTCCTCCTATCTACTCTTCCATTGCACCCTCCCTCAGAGAACTCACTCGGAAATATAGAGCCATTCTGTTACTTCCTTGCTTGAAATCCTCCAGTGGCTTCCCATTGGATTCAGAATGCAACCTAAGATCTTTAGCCAGGTATACAAGAACCAACTTAATTTGGCCATTGCTGGCATTTCTGATCACAAATGTCACCTGAAAACTCGCTCCCTGTCTGGTATTTTAGGTCTGCTGGCCTTCTGCTTCGCTGATCATGCTAAGATTGCCCCCCAGAAATGCAAGGCATTTGTAACTTCTGCTTTTTTTTTGTCTGTGTAAATTCAGTTCAAATAACTGCTTCCATAGGAAAGTCTTTCTGAAATGTATCTTAGCTGAAGCCCTTTTCCTGAATTTGCATTTACCCTGGATTTGCATTTGCACTCAGAAAAATTTTGAGAAGTTACTATGCGAAGATCTATTAGATTTTTGCATAACTAATTTTGATATTTGTTCATGTTTCCTGTTCATCTCCTAACTGCACCGCTCCTTCCCAGCCCACCTCTTATGTAAGACTCAACACATCTAATTATTTACCTATTTAGAAGGATATTTGTGAAGGGTATTTTTGAATCAAGTGATAATAAGGATCAAATATGCTAATAAATAAAAGTGTACACATCTCAGATACATATGAAAAAATTTGTAAAGAAATGAAAAGCTTCATCTTTCCCAAGTCCCAGAGCCAGGCTTAAAGACAGAGTTAGTTAATGTGGTAAAACACTCCAAGGTTTCCTTTCTAGTTCTTTCTCAGAAGACCTTTGTGTATGTGAGAATACCCCAAAGGGTTGAAGGGGGAAAAACAAACTTTCAATTTAAAGAGATAAGGCTGGCTGAAGCTACTGGGAAGAATATTTTGTTCTTGGGAAGTATTCAGTGAATAAGGCTGGATCAACACAATTTTTTTCTCTCTCTTATATACTAATTCTCCCCTTTTACCTATAAGGAAATAAAAACAGGAATACAAAAGGAATATAGGCAACAATGACAGAGACAGCTGGGGACAAGGGGAGAAGACAATGGAAAAAGGATTTCAAAATGTGCTGCAAGATGAAAAGCAGATCCTGGATTAATATCAGACTTGGAAGAGCAGAGGAATGGAAGCTGAGCACTTTGTGACCATGGGAGGGAGCTCAGCTATTTACTGACCCACAGAAGTCCTAAGAGGCTCGGGGAATAAACACTCTATGTATCAATCAAGCAGAAATAAAGTGTGGTACTGAACCAAGGATTAGTTGAAGGCACAAGTGGTTAAACCACTAAGTAACTTTCTTTATATACTCACTAGTGGGGAAAGGGTTAGCTCCAGAGAAATTAAAGCTAAGGAAGTACCAGTCCTAGGGAGGTAGAGCATTATGGAGGCAGAGGAGAACATTACATCCTCAATTTAAGGATGATCAACTCCTTTCCTGCTCTTCCCCAATTTCTAGAACATCAATGATCAACGCTCCTCCCCTCTCCCAATGCATCCTCTCTCTTACTGCAACAGAAAGAAAAAAAAAAAGAATGTTCTCTCAATACAAGGAATGGTTCTGTTGAAACCTCTAGATTCTAATTTCTAGTTTTTCCCTATTGGAGCTGAAGCTTCAGGAATTAATTTGTGTAGTGAAGCTCATTGTCAACAAGACATTCCCTGTCCCCACCAAACACCCACCATTAAGGACAGAAGTAAAAAGATGACAAGGGAAAACAAAGGCAGCAGAAGCAGAGAAACAGAAACTATTCAGGAAGTAGATAGCAAGATGTGAAATGGGCAAATATATTGTCGTCCTGAAAAGAAAACAGAAGATAAGAAAGGAACATGTGACCTGAAAACATGTTCTTGGAATTAAAAATATGATAGTAATAAGATGACTCCATAGAAGGCATCACAATCCCCGACTTCAAGCTCTACTATAGAGCTACAGTAATAAAAACAGCCTGGTATTGGCATAAAAACCGACATGTGGACCAATGGAATCGAATTGAAGACCCTGACATTAACCCACACACCTATGGACATATAATTTTTGACAAAGAAGCCAAAAGTGTACAATGGAAAAAAGAAAGCATCTTCAACAAATGGTGCTGGCATAACTGGATATCAGCGTGTAGAAGGCTGCAAATAGATCCATATCTGTCACCGTGCACAAAACTTAAGTCCAAGTGGATCAAAGACCTCAACATAAATCCAGCTACTCTGAACCTGCTAGAAGAAAAAGTAGGAAATAGTCTTGAACGCCTTGGCATAGGAGATCACTTCCTAAATATAACACCAGTAGCGCAGACACTGAGACAAACAATCAATCAATGGGACCTCTTGAAACTGAGAAGCTTTTGTAGAGCAAAGGATACGGTCAACAAGGCAAAGCGACAGCTTACAGAATGGGAAAAGATCTTCACCAACCCCACATCTGACAGAGGACTGATATCCAGAATATATAAGGAACTCAAGAAATTAGACATCAAAAGGACCAACAGTCCAATTGAGAAGTGGGCTTTAGAACTAAACAGAGAATTCTCAACAGAGGAATCCCAAATGGCTGAAAGACATTTAAGGAATTGCTCAACTTCCCTAATCATCAGGGAAATGCAAATCAAGACAACTCTGAGATACCACCTTACGCCTGTCAGAGTGGCTAAGATCAAAAACACTGAAGACACTTTATGCTGGAGAGGATGTGGAACTAGGGGAACTCTCCTCCACTGCTGGTGGGAATGCAAGCTTGTACAACCACTTTGGAAATCAATATGGCGCTTTCTTAGAAAATTGGGAATCAATCTCCCCCAAGATCCAGCTATACCACTCCTGGGCATATACCCAAGAAATGCTCAATCATACCACAAGAGCACTTGCTCAGCTATGTTCATATCAGCATTGTTTGTAATAGCCAAAACCTGGAAACAACCTAGATGCCCTTCAACTGAAGAATGGATAAATAAATTGTGGCACATATACACAATGGAATACTACTCAGCAGAGAAAAACAACGACATCACACGGTTTGCAGGCAAATGGATGGATCTAGAAAAAATCATCCTGAGTGAGGTAACCCAGACTCAGAAAGACAAATATGGTATGTACTCACTCATAGGAAGATGCTAGATGTGGAACAAGGATGACTAGACTGCTACTCACATCACCAGTGAGGCTACCTGGAAAACGGGACCCCAAAAAAAAGACACGGAGAAATGGACAAGATCTACATGAAGAGCCTGGTCATGAGTGGGAACAATGAAGGGCGACAGTCGAGGGAAAGAGTGGGAGATCCTAGCTGGATCAAGAAAAGAGAGGGAGAACAAGGAATAGGAGACCATGGTAAATGAAGACCACATGAGAAGGTGAGAAGGGGAGGAAGCAGAGAGCTAGGGAGGCCCACGGAGATTCACAAAGATACCCCCTCAAAAGACTGCTGGCAATGGTCGCGAGACGGCAGGAACTGACCTACTCTGGTGATGGGATGGCCAGACACCCAAATAGTGGTGCCATAAACCCCATCCAAGGACTGAGGAATCTGAAGGCAGACATCCACGGCTGGGCCCCTGGTGGAGCACTGGGAGTCTAATTAGTGAGTAAGAAGAGGATTTATATGAGCGAGAATTGTTGAAGCCAAGGTTGGATAAAGCACCGGGACAAATAACCAAATGAATGGAAGCACAGGATCTATGAACCAAAGGCTGAGGGGCCCCCAACTGGATCAGGCCACCTGAACGGGTGAGACAGTCATTTGGCTTGATCTGTTTGGGAGGCAGCTGTGCATTGGTGCCAGGTCCTGGGTGCGTTGCATGAGTTGGCTGTTTGAATCCTGGGACTTATGCAGGGACACTTGGCTCGGTCTGGGAGGGGGGAATGGACCTGCCTGGACTGAGTCTACCAGGTCAACCCCGGTCCTCGGGGGAGACCTTGATCTGGAGGAGGTGGGAATGGGGGGTGGGCTGGGGGGAGGGGTGGGCGAGAGGGGGAGAACAGGGGATTCTGTGGCTATTATGTTGAACTGAATGGTGTTATAAAATAATAATAATAATAATAATAATAATAAAAAAAAAAAAAAAAGATGACTCCATAGAAAGGTTGAAATATAAAATGAAAGAACTCCCTTATAATAATAAAAAATCACAATTAAAGTGAGAAAATTGAGACAAAATGTCCAAACTTGACCGACTTAAATTCATAGCAGTAACGGAGGAAAGTACTAGTAGACAATTGATCAGCAACAACAAAGGGAAGTATCCCAAAGCTAGAGGACCCCAAAAGGTAGTAAACATATTAAACATATACATACTAAGCCCTACCATAAACTTCCAGAACACCAGGGATAAAGAGAAGATCCTCAGAACTTATAGAAATAAAAATAGCAAAGGAATCACAATTACGCTAACTTCTCAGTCATCATCAAAATAGTAGGCTAGTAGGTACTATTGACAAATTTGATAAATCAAAATATAATGGTGCATGCATGCTGCTCTATCAATTGCAGAAGCAGTTAGAAAGGTTGAACATGGCTGCCAATGCAGCCAGTGAATACGGTTGTTTAAAAAAAAAAAAAAGCCCCATTAACGGTTGTGTTACTTTGACTGTGAGCATATAACAATTTTATACAAATAAAAATTTAAAGAGCATTAAGAACAGACAAAAAGCCCCTAAAGCATGCTTATCTCAGTAGTAAACTTGGAAAGAAAGGAACACTCCCAGTTGGGATCCTGTTCACTTGGCATTAGTCTCTCAGTGTTCGTCCCTACTCCTAACTTCTGCACACACATAGCTTCTTCCTTGGACCACTGATGTGGTGAGATTGTTTTTCATGCTGTCATTTGTTAATATAGTATAACTTCCATTCAAGATTTATCATGTTTGTTATATAAGAATGGAAGAGAAAATCCAGAGATGAGGCCCCTTTCATCATGAAAACCAGGGCAGGTTGGAGGAGGAGACAGGAAACAAACAGTTCAGAAATGGGGAAAGGTTTGAGTATCAGGGGAGTGAGGCCAAGCAGGTCAGTCAGAACCAAAGAGTTACCCCTGAAAGTTATTGGTTCTGTACACTCATCATGGAAGCCTCTTTTCTTGATAACTAATGGAACCACTTTCCAAGACTCAAACATCCTTTCAAAGTAGCTGGGAAAAGCCTCTGAACCTTATAGAAAATAGATCTCATTTTACAGTCACACCAGGTTTTCTATCCAAAACATGGTCCAGATTCTCCACCTGAGTTTTCTACTTTACCCCTCACCAAAGGACATTTGGCTTTTGCTAAAACTCTGATCTACAGTCAAAGGATGGAGATTTGCCACTCAGGAAGAAACTCATTTGAAAGGGCTTTGAAGCCAATTCCAAAGAAGAACTTTCTATGGCAACATTGTTGGAATCAGTGCACAGCCTTCCAGGGTGACTGCCCTAAAGGGCAAGGCTAATTCTGGCTTTTAAGTGTTTCTATGCTTGTTAAAAAGTCAGCCTCCTTACTTTCAAGTGCCAGCTCACAGTGCTAAAGTGTTTTCCTAAAGCCTCCATAAATTCTTCTTTCCCTTTGATGCCCCGGCAATCCACCATTTCCTTCCCTACACAAACTAAGAGACATGTTTGTAGAGGAAGGGGGAGGGAAGGCAACCTCTCTGGTTCCTCTCTAAATCCTAATGGCCCCCAAACATGCCTCTTGAGGCCTTGCGAGGTGGGAGTTCTCAGAAGCGAGTCTAATACAACAGATGACTGATGTTCATGGTCCCCTTCCCAAGAATGATGA
Source organism: Peromyscus maniculatus bairdii (assembly GCF_049852395.1). Taxonomy (NCBI): domain Eukaryota; kingdom Metazoa; phylum Chordata; class Mammalia; order Rodentia; family Cricetidae; genus Peromyscus; species Peromyscus maniculatus. The sequence continues at coordinate 127,106,557 of NC_134875.1, read as the reverse complement.
ACAGCTCAAAAAGTGCAGAAGCCAGCCACCCCCTCGCCACAGGGAATAACGCTGGGCTGCTTTATTTCCACCCTCCACGGAGGTGTAAGGCTTAGTGGAGGCTGTCTTTTGTCGAAGAGGAACCTGCCCCCTCCTCTGCTGTACTAGCTACCTCAGTGCTTAGGAAATGGTCCAGAAGGGAAGGGAAGGCACTGACGCCCCATATTGACTCTCAGTTGTACTTGGTTTGTGTTCATTATCACAGAATCTAAGAAATATACTCTAAAACACCTGGCGGAAGTCTGTGAGGCCAGACGCACAAGGAAACAGAAGCTCCAGACCCCTGTGGGGGGTGCAGTTGACAAGCCAGAATCACTCAGGCTGACAGTAAGCAACTGGTTATTTCTAAGTAGCCAGGTCTCTACATTGAAGACTTGATTCCAGCATAGAGGTGCCTGGTGAGGGGGGAACGGCTGCCAAAGAAGGACAGTACAGAGAGATAGTCAGTTCTCTGGTGATCGACTCTACAAGGTATGGGAGTCTTTTACATTTTTTCAACCTCAAATCACTCTGTATTTGAACCTGCAGGAAGCCCCTGGGTGGCTGTGCATGTGTAATGCCATGAGGATGAAGGTAAGGAGTGACTGGGACAGAGGGAAGGGAGTTGTAGGAGAAACAGAGAAAACAAGCGCTCCACTATGATACCCTCACAAGCACACCAAACAACAAAACAATAGCCACATGGCTCAATGCTTGCCTTTCAGTCTCACTGCCAGGTATTGCTGGGTAAAATTGCATGAGACTAAGCCCTGCCTCTAAGAGGGGGCAGGGCGGGCAAAGCATAATGAGATGATTTTAAAGCCCTGTTAACTTTTTCCATTTTAACTGATCTTTCTGGATGAGGCACCAGCTCTCTTGGGAGGCCAGTTCTAAGGCATTCCATGGGACCCAAAGCCAGCCATAAAAGACTAGCTTGAGGCAGAGCTGCTGGGAGAAGATTACATTTGAATTCCCCATCTAGTTTCAGAAGGTTAGAATTAGAGAAGGTACCTTTCTACTCTCTAGTTCTACAAGGGACATAAGTTGGAATGACCTCAGATTTCCATCCATCTTTTGAGATTTAAGAAGCAAAATACCTTGCTCAGAGGTACTAAAGGATATCCACATCTAAACATAGACTCACAGGGGTTAAATAAGCAAAGACCACATACCCAGGGAGCAGCTGAGTTGGATTTTAGAGACAGGTATGGTGGTTTCCAGACACATACAATGTAGCAGCAAGACCAAGGCTTTAAAGATGAGGGGCCAGAGTCCTATCTCTAGGAGCTTGGATGGAAGCAAAGGTGTAGGCTATCATATTGAGCTGCAACTGTTTGAAATTTACCTTGGCATTGAGCACCCTTTTTCAGTGACTCTCCTTGTATCTCAAAGCTTGCACTTATGAAATAATGAATAATGCCTTCATCAATGAAAATATACCTTTTAACATGCTCTTCACAAAGTATTGTCGGTTCTTAACACTACGTCAATCCAGTGTCACTACGGTTATTAATGGGTACTAACCACCACTACATACAGCTGAAATCTAATACTGTGTGCATTAGTGAAATGAGCTTGGGTAGTAACTAAGATGAGTTTATACCAGCTCTTACGACAAAAGCTGCTGGGGCCTGAAGCGAATGCCTATGAGAAGACTGTGAAGTCCACATTGCAGCTTTGGTTGTACTAATAAGGAAAAGGCCTAGCTGAGTTCTAAGGACAAAGGGAATGAAACAGAAGAGAAATCTTACCACCAAACACAGTGGGAGGAAAAATGCCTGGATAGCTGTCACGAGGTAGAAAGAAGCACCCTATCCTGTAGCCATAGTGCTTTTCAGTTTGTGATCTGAATTCACAGAGCTCAGCAGCTACCCAGCCTCACCATAATGCAGGTAAATCTCCCCCCACCCTGGGCATAGTGTGCATCGAACAAAAACAGCAAGCTCCATGCCTTCCTCCCATGGGAGACTGCAGACGTCAAAGGAGGTTCTGGTTTAGCGTGCCATGAGGAGGGCTGTGCAGACAGAGACTCTTGTCAAGGCTCTGTAAAGCCTTATGCAGTCTGTGGGGAACAATAAGAATGCAGAATCTAAATGTAAGCTGCAGGCTGATGGGCCCATTAGGAATTAGGGCAGTCTTTGAAAGGAATCTGCGGAGATGACGCAAAACACCAAGCATGTGACCCAAATCATGGCAGGGCACATTGGATGGAGAGGGGAATGGGAATGAGCCATTTTCTAATCTGATTAGTCTGAAGTTTCCCTTGAGTATGGAGAAGGGTCACTGCACAATTACAGGCAAAGTAAGACTGAACATGGGCTGCTCAGCAGCAGAGAGGCATGACCTCTTCAAAGCTAAGCCAGGCTTGGAGGCAGTCATACAGAGATTGAGACAGATTCCAAAACAAGTTGCAGAACAGTCTTTTTAAATTTAATGTCAAATCATAAAGGCAAAGACAAAATAGTCTGCTGAGAAAATGGGAGGATGATGGGTTAGTGGCCTTAGCATTGGGTAAGAACTCTGAGTCCTCCAAGGCCAGGCTCCCACATCACTGAACTCTCCAGAAGAACTCATCCTCAAGCTTATCAAGAGATAATCTAATAAAGATCTGCAGCTTCCTGATTAGAAGACAGCTTAATGTATGAAAGGCATCCAGATCCAACTGTCACAAAACATGACTCCCTCCATAAAAGACACAGGCTCCTTCTGGTTCAGTTTGGAGGTTCACCATATGAACTGTGACCTCTGGCTCAGCTTTGCTCCATTCCCAGCTGAGAGATAGTTCCAGGTGCTGTGCCACATGCTTTCTGTATGTTACCTCAGTGACTCCTCAGAACTCAGAGGACATAAATACTAGGAAGTAAATTGGTTATCCATTTTTAGAGGAAAGGGATTTGATATTCAGACAAGTCAACTCTTGGATAAGATTGCACAGTTTTAAGTGGGTTCAAAGAACATAAGAGACAATGTTGGGTGCCCAAAGATTCGGCAGCTTGTTGCTTGTTCACAGGTGGTAAATCAAATACATCAGGAGTAGTGTCAGCATGCGAATGGACCAAGGGTCAAGTCACAACTCTTTATTACTATGTAAGGGACAAAAGGAAAAACACAGAATTTTAAGAATTCCTAGGAGAAAATCACTGCAATCATCAGCTAAGCATGTATAAGATAACTTGATGTATGTGCTGATGCTTGAAGGGAGTATTGAAGAGGGAAGACAATTGGAAGCAATTTCCTACTGAAAAAGTAGCCAGAGAAAACCAAAAGTGCTGAAAGGTAGGGGATGTATATGCAAAATGTCAGATGACTCATTTCTCTGGATTATGGGATAGGAAGTAGAGGCCTCAGGAGCATGATGACTATAGAGAATCTGGAGTCCTAGGCTTACTTCTTTATTTCAGCTATTTTACACCAGGAGGACCAACTTCCCCTCCACAGTGCCACTAGAAAATAAAAGCAAATTGACCTAAACAAGCAAGCAATCAAAAAAGAAAAGAAAAAAATAAAAGGAGATGATTCTTTAGAGAATCTCTCTAGGTCAGTTCACTGAACTCATTCATCTATCTGGAATAGCTTCCTCTCCTGACACCTTAGATTCTAGATCTCCAGCATGGGAATTATCTTTATCTTTCCTTTCCTTTTGATTTTTGTCTCAGATGAAGATTCCAAGAAAAAGTTATGAGTAAAGGACAAAAGAATCTATCTTCCTGTACACAACAATGAAATAGCACAGGTACATAAAAAGAGAACCACAGGACATTTTTGCTCTTACAAGGTACTTAGCTGCCATATGTAAAGCCAGATCTGAAACTCCAGAGATCAGTAGAAGATCAATATGGAAACTCTTTACTGGTCAGGAAGGAATGTGGGTCAGTACAAAAGTGGTCATAGTGGCAATGGAGGAGAATGTGTAGGGGTAGGCAGTGGAAGGATGCAGAATTGTCAAGGCATCCTAATATGCTGGTTATTTGCAGACAATAATACAAAACTATTAGAAACAAGGGGTGAAAACTGGAAGGTTCAATGGTCAGGTTATGCTGTGGGATGGTCTGTATGTCAAATCTGTTGCTCTGATTGGTCAATAAATAAAACACTGATTGGCCAGTGGCCAGGCAGGAAGTAGGTGGGACAAGGAGAGAGGAGAATTCTGGGAAGCAGAAGGCTGAGGCAGGAGACACTGCCAGCTGCTGCCATGACCAGCAGCATGTGAAGATACCGGTAAGCCACCAGCCTCGTGGCAAGGTATAGACTTATGGAAATGGATTAATTTAAGACATAAGAACAGTTAGCAAGAAGCCTGCCATGGCCATACAGTTTGTAAGCAATATAAGTCTCTGTGTTTACTTGGTTGGGTCTGAGCAGCTGTGGGACTGGCGGGTGACAAAGATTTGTCCTGACTGTGGGCAAGGCAGGAAAACTCTAGCTACAAGGTTATAGATCTTCTTCTAGAATATTGTGACCTTGAGCAAAATACCATTTTTCTCTAAACCTCAACATCTCATATACATAGGAGAGGTAATAGTTCCGTCCACTCTAAGTTGCTCTCACGACGTACATGAAATAATGCATTTAAGGCAATTATCATACCTGGCACAAAGAAAAAATACCAGAATTATCAAGATATGTAAGTCAGAGGGCAAGAGGAGCTCAGACTAACAGCGTAGGAAGCATAAATGACCAAAATATGGTGACAGTATGGATGATGTCTTTCACGGCACCATCATCTCTGTTTCATGCCTGGCTCCAGAGGAGCCAAACAAGTAAGTGCTCATAACCCGAGGTCTTCTTACTGTACGTCTTTAGCCACCAGGCACTACTGCTTTGAAAAGCCTGACCTAAATTTTACAGTAATATCATAACCAATAAAGGTGTACATTTCACTTTGCCTCAGGAACCCATGTGTATGCACACATTAATGCCCAAAAGATAAAACAATAATTCATAACAGGTATGATAAGAATTAAATTAATTAAAAGAATGAAAATCATGACTAAGTTTTTCTTTCATAATACTTCAAAGATAATTAAAGATAGTCTCCCAAATTGATCTAGAAAAAGAAAATTCTGATGAAACAAATAGGCATGGACTGCCTCAGTGTCAGTAACTAAGGAACACAGCCCTTCTTTGTTCAAACCGAAGCTCTTGCCATATGTCATAGGTGCTTCCTAGGAGTCATCTTCACCCTTACAATGTTTGCCCATCACTGGTGACAGCCATGGACAAAAGATGCATTTTAAAGAAAGATGATACAGTTTTAATAAAGCCATGAGTGTATGCTTGATAAACAGCACAGTGACTGTTTGGTACAAGAAGGAGCTGGAAGGACTTTCTGGGCATATTATATGATATTAGGTCTAGAAGGATTAATGCAGACCTTTTTGGTATGTCATGTACATTTTTTATTACAGTGATTAGAACCATGATTAAATGACCCCATACAAAGCAACCAGAAGAAAAAGAGAGCTTGCCCTCTGATTCTCATTTCCCCTGCTGTTGAGTTTGTATTTTTAAATGTGCATGTCTGTCATAAAGATTTTCAGCCATCGGAATCATCTGTCAAAAATTTATCAATATATTTTACTTGTTTCATATGTTCAACTATGTACCCAGCACAAAGGACCCTTATGTAAAAATTATTTAGTAGACAAATGGATCCAATAATGATTTTGCAAAGGCAATAATTTTGCTTGGTATAATATATGTGAAAGTGACTTTAAAATGGTTAGTTATAGTAAGCTTTAAATAAACAATTAAAAAAACCCTCCCAAATAAAACCATGAAAATCAGTCTTCCTCAAAGGGTGACCTCTCACTTACCTGGACAGTAAGCTATCCAGAAGGTCATCACTCAAAGGTAACCTGGAGGACTTGCACATTCTTTTGATGTCTTTGGTGGGTAATACACCTTTTCTGTATTCAAAGAAAGTAAATGGGTTTTTATGTGTTATATATTCTGATAACAACAATTGCATGCTATAAAAAGGAAAATATATATGAGATATATCCTAAAATAGAAGTATGAAAACTGGCATTGAAACTGAAAGTAAGGAAAAATAGTCACCATATTGCATTTCACCATTGTTTTACACTTCAGAGGGACCAGACTGTGCTTTGAAAAGCCTTTCAAGACTCAGATTCCAATTCTTGGTTGATGGTAGTACAGCATATTAAAGCTGTAGCCATGAGTGTTGCTCTAAGTAATTGATCTGCATTCTTGACCACTAGTCAAAAATGGTTTTGATATTTGAAAACATCTCCTAATTTGACAGGCATTTAGAGCCTCCAACACAAGTATAATATGACTTGGGGGTATTTTTATGGACTTTTCCTTGGACCCAAACCCAACTAGGATCTTCATTTTGATTTTCTCAGAATCAAGTCATGTTCTCTACAGGAGGCCCAAAGGTTACTTCTTAATTTCTTCTGTGTTCTCAGTCAACCAGTGTTCTTTCATGAACACACAAAATTAGAACCCAAAAGGAAAAAGTAAGGTCTTTCTTTTCATTAAAGATGTTGAGAGATCAAAACAGAATAAGATCACTCTGTCAAGTTGTGTATGAAAAATGACCTGGAGCTGAAGAGATGGCTCAGTGATTAAAAGTGTTTGCTGTTCTTTCAGAGGTTCCCAGTACCCATGCCAGTGACTCACGACCACCTGTAACTCCAGCTCCAGGGAATTCAGCACCCTCTTCCAACCTCCACAGGCACTGCAGTGATATGCATATGCACACAGAGAAACAACGTACATATACATATACATATACATATAAATAAAAATAAAAACCCTTTTTTAAAAAGGAAAAGGTTTTTTAATGACCTAATGAAGCTGAACACACATGAGCTTCACATTAGAAAAATATCACACAGACCTTCATTGTTTTTAAGAAGAAATAGCTCCCCACTAGATCTGTAGAAAGTCTATTTATAAGGTCTTTGCCCTGTGTATTATAAAAGCCACAGTTTAAAAATCCTAGTTAGTATCAAAATAATATAAAGATGACACCTCATCATTAAACCCTGTAACATTTTCATTTACTCTATTTTAGTCAAAAGCACCTAGAAACAAATGAAAATTTAAGAGGGCAGCCTATTCTTTTTAAGATAGAGGATCTCCCCTATAGCTCCCCTATCTCCTATGATTTAACATAGTTTTACTAAAAATATTCAGTATGATGAGACATGTCAATTTTCTTTTTGCCACTTGCATAATTAAAAAATACATATATTCCTCTACTATCTAAGTTCACATAAACTTTAATGATTTATTAGAATCAATAAAACAAAACTTACTTTTCTCTGTCTTCGTACACACAGTTATAAATGAATGTGTCAAAATTCTCAAACATATTTTTCTTGAACTTTTCATGGGCCTGTGCAATTAAGCAAGTTATATCTGGATCCCTGATTTCAGGCACACAGTAGTGACGTGCAATGGTTATGAATTCCTGCTCTATGAGCTTCCCCATAGTTATGTTCATTAGGATTTCTCTGCAAAATAAAGTAGAACAACATTCACAAAATGACATAGAAGAATATTTTCTCTCCATATTAAGCAAGTTCAACTTCTACTTTATAAAACTGTCACTGGCTCAGGAAACAATGATTATTGTTAGTTATTTTGATATTTTTTCCCTTCCTTTTCCAGCTCTAGAGATTGAATCCAGGCCTCTCACATGGGAGACAAACCCTTTACTATTGGGTTATAACTCTAGTCCTTTTGTTACTGTTATCATTATTTTTATTTCAGGATGGGGGAACTCATTAATTTACCTAGGTTATCCTTGAATTCACTCTGTAGCCTAGGTAGGCCTTGAACTTGAGATTCTCCTGCCTCAGCTCCCAATTAGGTGGAATTACAGACCTGTGCTACCCAGCCCAGCAATTGTTTGCTTTAACTTAATTCATATACTTAATTTAGGAGCAGCAAGAAGACACCAATGCTAGGATGGAAAATAATAAGCATCACAGCTTATAAATGAAAAAATATTTTGTCCATTTTGAGAATAATCTGCAATGAAGAAGTTAGTTAAGTCCTTAGAAGGTTAAAACATTTGTCACTAAGTACAAGACTTGGTTTAATGCCTATTCATCTTCTTTAAAAGAAATAGTAACTGATTTAGGTTTCTGTTTTCTCAGGGCATAGGATTTACAAGTCAATAAACTAGAAGGGTATTTTGTAGACAAGAAAAGAAGTTGTTCACATTTCTGTTGCCAAAATTAAAAAAAAAAGATTCACCCTGGCAATGAGAAAAAAAAAAACTTAGAAGAGTCATGAAAGAGTCAAGCTGTCTGAGTGTTTAGAAGACAAATGGCATTGGGATTATTTGACAATGCTGAAACTCTAAGCAACAACAACATATTAATGATGATGATGCAAAGCCTAACACACTGTCTGTACTGTTTTCAATGTATCATCTGTATGAAAGCTATAAATTGTGCAGCCTACATTAGCAAGAACTACATCAAAATCATTAAAATGAAAAATGTCATGGAGGTTACATGAATAAACTTCCACAAGAAAATTGAGTTATTGGAAATAATTCAGTTCTCAAGAATCCCAAATAAACAAGGGAAAATGAGATTTTGTTTGTTCTTCTACTATAGTTGGATCTTTCAGATTAGTAGCCTTTAGTTCTTTTGATTATTTCTGATCATTATCACTATCATTTAGGGATCTCAGAAAGATATCTATGGTGGTGCACTTGGAAGGCTTGGGAGGCTGAGGCAGGAGAATTGCTAGGAGTTCAAAGCCAACCTGGGCTACATAGAGAGACCCTTTATCAAACACACATGCATACATATGGGGGAGGGATTGGGGATATGAATGAGAATATATGAATGAATGAGTGAATGACAGGTTATCTTGACTAGGAATTTTCTATTCTGGAATCCATGATCTTGTCCCTATCCAAAGGAAGTTCATTTTGCATACAGCTCAGGCTATTGAGATTTTCTGCTCTGCTTTTGTATTTTGAATGAAGGCCAAATTCAACAAAAGGAATCTCTCAGTGACAGTAATTTAGGCCAATCAGTATTGGCAAGGGATATACTTTGTGGAAAACCCTATGAAAGGCACACTGGCATCTGAATTTCTGAGACTTTATACTGTAGTTCGGCTGTCCAAGCATGAGATGAGCACTCAAGGCCACAAGCTAGCAGGACCAAATGAATAAAACAATAGCAACAATAACTTTTACCACTTGCTGAAGACTAGCTATAAGCCAGGTCCTATGTTACAGATACTTTTGGTGTGGATTATTTAACCTGACCTAAAAGGTTGGTACTCATTTTACAGATGAGAATATGGAGGCACCAAAATGTTAAGTAATACACTCAGTTTTTCAAAAGCTCGAATACGAACCTAACCATCCAGCCTCAAGGCCTATGCTTCTGTGTATTAGTCAATGCACTCTTGATCTAGGACAGAAGATAGAACGGCTAGAAGAGAGGCTTAGAAACAACTTCCTTGGAGAACATGAGATTTGAACTGAACTTTATGTGTCTGCAGAGCTAGGGATCAAAGCCAGTTCCTTATATATGCTAGGCAAGAACTCTATAAATGATTCCCAGCCTTGAGCTGAGTTTGTATGTACCTCTTCTCTCTTTGCAGCCCATGCTATGGTTTGTAACTTCATGGGTTGAAAATTTAAATCTCCAAATTTAAGCTACTGGTATTTGGAGAGGGAATTAAGGTTAGGTAAGCTCATGAGGATGGGCTACCAAGAAGACATTATTGGCTTCATAAAAAGGAGGAACAAAACCCTGAACTAGCATGGTTGCTCTGCCATGTTGTGGTACTATCTGCCATATTATGATATAATAAAAGAAAGCCTTTATCACATAGCAGCATCACATTCTTAGACTTCCCAGCATCCAGTAGTCTGAGCAAAACATGCTTCTTTGTAAACTACTAAGTCTCAGGTATTTTGTTATAAAACAGAAAAATGGACTAAGACATTTCATCAACCTCCATTTGGAAAACTGAAATTAGTCAACACAATTTTAGAAACTCTGAGTCACTAAGCATCCCTGACAGAGGACTAACTGAACATAGGAAAGAGCTTGCAAGGAGAGACCTGGATAATTTACCGCACTAGTAATGGAATAATGACCACACATAAAATGAAATACCATTAATAATTACCAGTAGCCGTGATACTAGTGTTGACGCTCTGTTGATGAGCATACAATGATCCCAATAAAACTCAAGATATAGATTAATATATAATAATGGGAAAAATGATCATGGGACACATACATGCCAAAACTTCAAGTACATTATCTCTGATTTCTTCCTTTTTATAAAATATATGTTTAATTTTTCTGGGTTTCTGCAATGAGAAAATGTCCCTTTCACTATCTAAAATTCAACGTATTTGAAAGTAGAACACAGCATGAAAAGGAGTAAGTGATGTACTCCCTCAACAGAAAGGAAGGAAACAAGGAAGCAAGGAAACAAGAAAGCAAGGAAAAACATGCATAACAGTAGCTAGAAACTTTCCATACACCTTTAACTAAACTTATTATAGCACCTCCAGATCATAAAAGTTTATTTCCTTTTCACTGCATAAACTGAAATTATCCTGGCTTCACTGCAACTCAAATTTATATCTGTTGGGTTCCTTCTATGCTTGTTTTAAATAGCTCAGTATCCCACGGCATTCCATGGCTTTATGTGAGGGCTTCACAACCAAGTCACCCTACAGCAGAAACAGAGGCCCGCCCGGCCCAGAACCCTGCAGTATGGCCTGTGTGGCTGCTGTAGAGTGAGAAGTGGGTCTTCGCCCTAGGATCTCTTCCCAGAAGCCCATGGCTCACCACTCAGATGTCTAAATGATGGCTGCTACTATTTTGCCCTGCATTTCTCCTGTTCTTTAAGATTTGAATCATCTTACCAAACTTCAATGTACTTCACAAGAAAAATTAGGAAATCTTTGCAAAAGTAGTACATTCTATTTTTATATTGTGGAACAGTAGAAACAGCATGAAATTTACTATTACTGACATTTAAGAGGTGATAACACTATACAACTACTTTTATCTAGTTCCAAGACATTAGATCACCTCAAAGAAAACCATACCCATTAAGTACCCCTCCAACCAGCCTTCTCTCCCACATGGCAGCCCTTAATCTGCTTTCAGTTTTTTCAGATTTGCCAATTTCATATTTGGATATTTCATATAAATGGAGTCATATGTGGTCTTTTGTTATTGGGTTATCTCATGTAACACAATGTTCATCCACATGGTAGCATGTTTAAGTACTTTATTCCTTTTTATGGTAGAATAATATCTCATTGTGTGAATATACTATATTTTTCTTATCTGTGTAGTCATAGATATCTAGATTGCTGCCACCCTTTGCTTTGATAAATAGTGCTGCCATTAATATTTGTCGACCACGTTTTGTTTGAATACTTTCTTTGTTTTTTCTTACTTTCTTTGAGATAGAGTTTTGCTACTTAACCCAGGCTAGCCTTGAATCTACTTTGTAGTCCAAGCTATTCTCTAACTCATGCTAATCCTACTACCTCAGCTTTCCAAGTACTGGGATTACAGATATATGGCACCATGCCAATCTGGGCACCTGGTTTCAGCTTGTACTCAAGAATACAATGTCTTGGCTACATAGTAATCAATTTTTAACCTATTAAAGAACTGCCAATCTACTTCTGCACACTCCATTTTGGTTTTGCATAGCCACAGAAACAAATGTCTAGTTTCCACCAATCACAGCCAGTCCTCACATAAAATTCCAGAGAAGCTAAAATGAGACCTTATACCAACATCTCACCTCATCACTTCCTGTCCAGTCACTAAGGAGAAATGATAATATACTTTAAAAACTACCAACCTGGGAGTTCAGCAGTTAAAAGCATGTACTGCTCTTGCAGGGGAACCAAATGTAGTTCCTAGCACCCATGAAGCTGCCTATAACTCCAGCTCCATGTGATCTGATGCCCTCTTCTGGCTTCCATGAGCACTGCACTCATGCACACAAACACACAGAAGCACACATAATTACAAAAAATAAAATAATCTTAAAAAATTACCTACTAACTATATTCTTTATCTCACTGATGAATTTCAACTATCTTAAATATTCCAATGTCAAGTTACCTTTGTCTTTACCAACACTGTATTACATTCATAGCACTACCATTTTCTATAGTTTAATATTATGTTAATAACAGTATGATTATTTAATATTAGAAAGGATACTGAAGCCGGGAGGTGGTGTCATATGCCTTTAATCCCAGCACTGGAGAAACAGAGGCAGGCAGGTTTCTGTGGGTTCGAAGCCAGCTTGGTCTACAAAGAGAGTTTCCAGACAGCCAGAACTATTACACAGAGAAACTGTATCAAAAAACAAAAACAAAGAAAGGATACTGATTCTGGTTTTGTAACTGGAATCATAAGACTAAAAGAAGAAATGACATGCTGTTCTAGGGTAGTGAAGTACCTGTGCAGAATTCTGAAACATGCAATGGGAAGCAGCTTGACAAACTTTCCTTTCATTAGAGTTATCTAGTCAAGTTATGATGAATCAAAATGTCATTTTAAAGCTTGGGATCTCAGGCTATTCTCTTACATATCAAATCATTGAAGTCTAAGTAATGTCTTTCAAATAAACTCTTTAAAATGAGTTTCAGCATACACAAGGCCTCAAAAGCATAAGCCTTAGGCTCTAAGGCTTACAAACAAAACAAAACAAAAATAAAAAAATTAAAATTGAAAAAAAACCAGTTGAGCCTAAATAAAACCAAGCAGCAGTTTCGATGACTGTGAAAACCCTTTCTCATTTCTTTCCATTTGATATTCATCAAATAAAATGTGATTTGCTTCCTCTAATCAGAAGTCATGCATGGCTGCTCACATCCTGCACTCCCTCAGGCTTCCTCTCATACCTGAGGACCAAAGAAATCTCCACTTGATTGTCACTTACATCCCGGCATGGAATACTGTTGCACTAAGACATTGACAGACAGGAGAAGGTAGCAGAGGTAGCTGATAGAATATATGTCAGGGGTAAGGGAAATGGAAACATACATCAAAATGGGGCTAGTACAAATACATGGTCAGAGATTCTGCTAAGGCTGTAGTTCAAAGCCATCTACAAAGCTCTTCAACCTCATTAGAGAGCTAGGACATTACATATGGCCACCTGGCTAGACAGTAACATCTTCACAGACTACATTTATGAACATATGCTACAAGTGGTTTCCTCAAGAGCTACGCAACATGGTGACCTTGCCACCAAGGCCAAAGAACTCCAGAGGAGAGTTGAAAGGAAGAGGGTCACTTAGGACTATAAGAAAGTCACCTTTGCCTTCCAAGGCCAGAACCTGTTTTGAACTGTGAAATCATGTAGTTAAGTTGGGGGGGGGGCGGTGCACAAACTGTAAAATTTCTCAGACCTGCACTAAAATTTCAGTCCTAATAACTCATAAGTAAATGGTAAATCAATTCTCGCCTCTGAACCTGTTTCTTTCAGTGAAACTGGGCAAGAGCATTTGTATCAGAGAAGTTTGTTTTGCTTCAGGATCTTTTCAAGATATTAGTATGACCATACCACTATCCTGTGAAATCTTCCCAGGGCTTATCATCTCTCTCAAAGTAAGAAGCTGAAAGCTTCCTGATAGCCTCAAGGGCTAAAGTGATCTGGTCCTTCTACTCTGCTGCCTCTTAGAACTCATCCCCTATGACTCTAGTTCTTTCCCCTTGTCCTTGCCCTACTCTGCTTCTTGATCAGCTTCAGAGAAGCCAGGCATGGGCCTCGGCAGTTGTCTTTCCTTCTAATCACAATGCTCTTCTCCCAGAAAATTCCAACAGCTTTGACCTTAGGCATCTTCTCATCTGTTCACACGTCATCTCCTCTAGAAGGCTTTTCCTAATTAACCCTGTTAAAAGCTTGACGACTCCTTCCTAATGTCTTCTGCTGCTGCCATCCACCACATTGTAGCCTATGTATTATTTTCTTAGTGACTTTGCATACCATCTAGAATGCATGGTATACAAGGGCCAGGGGCTACTTCAATGTGCTCAATCTACAATACTTTACCTAGTCTCAAGTATGCTCTAAGCCCTGAATAATAAATTGTTTGCTAAAGACATGAAAACCTAGGATTAAGTTAGCAAGCTATGAAAAGCAGTTAGCATAGTGACTGAACTCCAAACGATAAATGAGAGCAAACTTTTAGTATTCACGTCTTATAATGGAGATTGTTTCAACCTGTATTAAATGGGACAAGTGAATTCTCTTAAATAAATTTATCTTAGAGGACAGAGAATTATTTTTAATGACTGAAATCTCAGAACTTGTCAGCATAATGGCTAGGGAAAATGGTCTGCTTGTTTTAAATAGTCATATTCATAGAATAAGTATAAAGGGATAAACTAACAAGCTCCAGGTGGGCCTTCTTTTATCTACTGGCTAGATCTCAAAATATAGCCAATAAGGAATTTTTAGAAATCAAATTAGATGCCCTCTTTCATTTCTTGTTACACATAAAAACAGGCTATCTTCATTTTGGTCAGCTGTAATTGGCAATGGCACCCAATATCTTAGCTGTAAATTCCTCCAATTTATGTCAAGATCTTAACAGCAATAAGCACACTGAACCTTGAAATACATCCTTTTGAAACTAAAGAATCTTATGACAGTATAATTACTGCCAAATACATCTGCTTTGTAAATCTTGTTTTTGGACATATTTCCTAAAAGAGAGGCACATCTGTACTGAAAATCATTGACCCTGATTTCTTATTCCAAATAACTGTAAGCAGCTTCTTATTTTCTCTTTATTACCATTCTCATCTTACTTCACATCAAATGCTATGGCTTTTCCTGTTTTGACATGCAGTGGAATGTACATGGTAATTTTAATTTATTTAGTTTGAAATTCACTATGTCATGGTGCACTCAACTCAAGAGTTGTTTGGGTGTAGCCAAACAAAAAGATATTTTCATGCAGTTAAGAGCAATTGCTGTACATTATTAACAGTCTATTTTTCACAGAGGCATAATTTGAGACAGCTTTAAAACATTCAGGTATAATTGCACCATTTGGGACAATGCATTTAAATGAACTGACATGACAGTGATTTTTGTTGTTATTATTTCTTAAACTGTGTGAACATTTCTTTTTTAGAAAAGCAAATAGAAATCTGGGGGATGGTGATTAACTTGCAATGTGGATAGAAAGGGATAAATAGGCATTTCATTTTGTTGCTAAGGTCTTCATTTTATGCTACCTCACTTTACACTGAGACTATTCTGTTGTTCAGAGATCATTCATTGCCAGGTAAACCCCACTTACTTGGATTTAGGGGAACAAGAGTCTCACTGTGTAGCCCAGGCTGGCTCCCACTTCCTAGTGCTCCTATGCTCCTATTTCCACTTCTCAAAGTGCTGAGGTGCCACCCTGCTTGTCTTGTGACTGGTTCACACTTTATTGCTAGCTGTTTTAAAGGCTTTTAAAATAACCAGCACAAGCTATATGGAGGGTGACCCTACATAAGCCCTGTAGTACTGACTGGTCACACACAGCCTGAAGACAGAATGGAGGCCTGTACCCTCTATGTGCTTATAAGCAACTCAGAAATTCAACTTACTCCTATCAAACAACTATGACTCCTGTAATCAGAATCCTCATTCTAAAGACTTTATCCACTATTAAATGATAAATTTGCAAATGTGAAGAATTTGAACAATATATAATAATATATAAAAACAAGGCTCATACTCAGCAGAAGGGCAAGTGCTTAGTCTACGTGATGTCTGCATTGTTGGAAGAACAGAGGGAAGAAGGGATGGAGAAAGGAATAGGAGGAAGGAGGAAAGGGAAGAGAGACATACACACTCCTCCTGTCACTTCAATACAACCAAATAAACACTGCTTTGCAATCTGTTCTCTATAAAGGGTTTTGCTCATTAATCTCTAAATAGTTGTGAATATATTTCATAATCTGCTTTTATCCTCACTCTCAAATTCCTGGCCTGTTTTTCTTTCATCATTGTTACATAAGAACAATTCAAAGGTCCTGGGCTTCAACCATAGCAACCCCCCCAAATCCCAATTCAACATGCAAGACAATATCATTTAATGACTAATTGATAAATAAGCTTACCTATATCTTCCTATAATTTTTAGAAAATTATATTTATTCTGGTGTGCTCTGGGTGCATGTATTCTTTATTATATATTCATTTCATTAACAAATATTAAATACCAAACTTCATGCAACTGATAGAGTAAAAGAAAGGAATGGAACAGACTTAACTCCTAGCTCTCCCTACCTGCATCCCAGAGTTGGCCACAGACCAGAAGCAAAGCCAAATAGAAGAAACAAAAACAAACTGGCTACAATAAAAGCATGACCAGAAGCTCAGAGAGGGCATCCAGCATCTGGTCTGGCACATGTATGGACACAGGGAAATTCGGAAAGACACAACAGCAGAGGTCCTAGGTGAGCAGACCTTGGGGGTGAATGGCAATTTGCTAACCAAGGAAGTAGAAGGGGAGACAGGAATGATATCGGGAGGAAAAAGGACAAAGAACCATATTCTCCAAGACCGAAAGACAGCAAGAAGATGGCACACTAGAGGAGTTGGGTTAAGAATCCTCAACAGATGCTTTCTCAAGTGAGTCACCAGCACGGATTCATTTATGGCTCACCCAAGTCCTCTCAGAGTTTGAATCGCCTCATCTCATCGATGAGGAAATGAAGCCTGGGAAGCTTCAGTAAGTTGTTCAAGGACACACATAGTTGGTAGAGACAAGATTTGAACCAAGATAGAGTTTTTCAGATGACCAGGCCATAGCAGAAGCAAAGCAAGAGATGAATTCAGAGAACTGACAAATGAATCCAAATCAGGAAAGGCATGTATGTGGACCATGATAGAACATCTCAGTTTTCTTCTGCTGATGAAAAAAACCTTCTTGAAGAGTACTGAACAAGACAATAATGAGAACTGAGCTAGACATCAGACCACATATGCAAGAAATCATAGGAAGACATACCATTGAGCACTGCTTGGACAGAGAGAAGAGGCTGAGAAAGAAAAGTTGAAACACATCAACTAGAGCTACATGTGTTTGGCCTAGGAAAGATAAGGGAAATGGAAGAAAAGGAAGAAAAAAATACACATGGTAATTCCTAAAGAAAAATTCTTGATACATATTGAACATCCATAATCGGAAAATCCCAAATCAGAAGTACTCCAAAATCCAAACTTCTATCTATCTATCTATATCTATCTATCTATCTATCTATCTATCTATCTATCTATCTATCTATCTATCTATCTATATCTATCTGTTTATTCATGTGTTTATTTATTTACTTTTGTTTTTATAAGACAGAGTTTCTCCATGTAGCCTGGCTGTCCTGGAACTTTCTCTGTAAACCAGGCTGGCCTTGAACTCACAGATATCTGCCTACCTCTGCCTCCTGAGTGTTAGGATTCAAGGTATGTGCCACCACTGCCCAGCAAAATCCAAAAAAATTACAATCATCCATTCAAAAAGTTCAGATTGTTGAACACTTCTGATTTGGGGTTTGAGAATTAGATATGGTCTATATTCCCTGATATAAATACATAACTTCAAAATCTGAAATGCTTTCTGGTCCCAAATACTTTAGGGCCAATAGGGGCTCAAGGAATTAAATGAGGAGAGATGATGGTGGCTGACTGAAGACAGGTAAAATGTGTCATGATAGTCCCAGTGGAAAGCAGGGAGTTGACATTTATGGTCACAACTTCTAAATTTTTTTCTTTCTGTCACTTTGTGTTGTTTCAGTTTTTCATGAGTTGGCTGTATCTCCTAATATTGCTCAGCTTTTCCAAAAGACTATAATATTTAGTGGTTTGCTCATAAAATCTGTAGCTCTATTTGAATTTGACTGTGTATTAACTTGAAATTGTCTTAAAATATCACATATCATTATTTACCTACTTTTCAAAGTGAAAAATAATTTTACACACAGATGGCATGGGAGAAATTCAGTTGTCTCTTTATCTTGGTAATTTTATTTGCAGTATAAACCACATCGTCTACTTTTAACTGTTTAAATGGCATCATTCACCTCTCTGAAATGTTTTAGCTTTCCACTTTCATGTATAAGTATACATGTGTCTATGAAAACTATGTGAATGGTCAGTGTTGCTCCATTTAAGAGGTCCTCTCTCCTTGAGTTCTTTTCATTTTTCTCTTAGTGACCTCTACCAACTTACTAATTTGTTACTTTGAACAATGGTCGAAGAAGTTGTTTTCACTTTTCTTGAAGTTTGAAAGCATTTCTTATGACCCATGTACAAAAAAGCAACTTGCCCCTACTTTTTTTTTTTAACCTCAGAGCACTGAAGATTTGATCTAGTGCATCCTTGCATTACCTGAAGCCACAGCTTTCTGGTTTCTAGGTCAATGGTTCTGCTGCTGGGTGCTGCTTTTACGCCCATCTTGCTTTGATGTTTGTTAGAGTCTTTTCTGGGTCCTTTTAAGCCCCTACCAAGGTAGAGTGATCTCTTTTCTTATATTTTGCTTGGATGGTGAATTCTCCTGATTTCCAGATACAACCAACACCACCACCACCACCACCACTTTTCAGTTTCGAAAAGGAATTCTTGGGAAGAGGAGGCATGCTCTATAGCACAGCATATGCTATGCACATACCAAGTACTAGATTCTATCCCCCACCACTCCCCTCCAAAAAAAGAGGAAGGAATAAAAAAGAAAGAGGATAGATAAAAGATGATTTGCCATTACATTTTTTTTGGTTGCCTCTGACTTTACCTCCATCTCTGCTTTCCTCATCGTTTCAATGCATGTAGGAAATGTTCATGAAGCTAATTCCCTGATTTACTATCACATTTCCTCTATTGTTCAATTTCCCAGTATGATATCCTGTTTAGTGTTTAATTTAAAAATATGTACTTTGTAGGCTTTAAATAAGTCTTTTCCTTATTTTAGTCTATTTGCTTCTCAAACTTGTCAGTTCTTCCTGAGACTGTATTTTATTATGAACACAAACACACACCAAATTTGCATCCAACAAATCACTTTAGAGTCTGCATAAGAATCCAGGTTTCATTTTCATTTTTTATTGTATGTACAACTTTACAAAGAAGCCTATAGAATAGTCTGGGTAGTCATGGTTCACAAAATCCCATAGGTTCTATCATAGATGATGCCTCTGCATGTGTGTGTGTGTGTGTGTGTGTGTGTGTGTGTGTGTGTGTGTGTGTGTGTGTGTGTGTGTGCACACGCACGTGCGCATGCATGTTTGTGTATATGTGTGAATGTGTGTGTGTGAATATGTGTGTATGTCTATATATGAATGCACAGTTGGAGTGGTTAAGGAAAGGAAGGATTCAATCAATTCTGGCCTAAATAAATATGTCAAGTCAGTAGGAAAAGAAATTACATATACTTGTGGAAAGGAGGGAAAGATGGAGATATGCTAAACTTGGAGACCATGAAGCCACATTTGGGAAGGATGTGCAGAAAGGAAAGAGAGTGAGTAGCAGCATAAATGTGAAGAGCCTTGCCCAAATACCTTAACTACTTTAAAGTCTACAGAAATCTTAGCAGTGACACTCATGTAGCAGACTAGGGATTATACTGAGTTGATGACTAGTCATCAAAGCAACTAGGTCTCCCATACCAACATACAGATCCAAAAGAGTACTAGAAACAAAAGAATTTATATCATAAGACTAGACAGATGGCTCACTGGTTAAGCATGCTCGCTATTCTTGTAGAGGATCTGAGTTCAAATGCCAGCATCTACATTAGACAGCTCACAACTGCCTATAACTCCAGCTCCAAAGGATCTGATACCCTCTTTGGTCTTTATGGACACCAGAACACATGTACACATAAATGTAAAGCACACATGCACACTTACATTTTTTAAAATTACTTTAATTTTTTATTTTATAATTTAATTTAATTTTACATATCAGCCACAGATTACCCTGTCCTCCCTCCTCCCACCCACTCTGCCCTCCCCCCAACCCACCCCCATTCCTATCACCTCCAGGGCAAGGACTCCCCTGGGGATTCAGCTCAGCCTGGTAGATTCAGTTGAGGCAGATCCACTCCCCTCCTCCCTTCATCCAGGCTGAGCAAAGTGTCCCTGCATAGGCCCCAGGCTCCAAAAAGCCAGCTCATGCACTAAGAACCTGTCCTTACTTAATTTTTTATCTAAGTATCAGTAGAAAAATTTCTTAAAATTTTCATTACAGCCAACTTTAAGATTTGAGTCTTGTATGAAGACTCTGAGCTTCAGAGAAGGCAGTACTAGGCTTCAGACTCAATTATTTGAATCAAGAGTTACAGGTACAATGGAGGCCAACCACGTATATTTTGCTGGAACTTTTTAAACTTTGCAACATTATAAGAAATAACTTTTAGTCCACATAATCTAATAAGAACTTGTTCCTGGCTTGTTTTCAACACACTGTGCTTAAAGACTATGTAACAAACCCTATTATGTAACCACAAAAGGTATCAGTCCTAAATATAGTAGTTTTTTAAAGTAACAGAAGACATTCATATGCCAATAGCATCCTCTCTAAAGCATGCAAGGCTCTGTATCAAATGTAAAACAAATGCTTATCTATTAGGTATTTTACATTTTTATTTATAAAAATAAATAAGAGAGGGGCTGGTGAGACAGTTCAGAGGTAAAAGCACTTACTGTGCAAGCCTGACAAACCTGGGTTCACTTTTTAGATCCCACAATAGGGGAGAAACAACTCCTGAAACTTGACCTCTGAACTCTACATTCATGCCATGGCACATTTACATCCACACTTCTACACATGCACACACACAATAATAACAAATGTTGTTTAAACAAGGTCTCACCACATCCCTGGCTAACTTATCTCTGCTCCCAGTAACTTGTACTGGGATTCAAGGCTTGCACCAATGTGCTCAGCCACAATAATTTTTTTTATTAAAAAGTAAAGAAAATTAATAGCATGGGTGAATTAAAATAAAAACAAAATGGGGAATCTGGTCACAGTGACTTTTTTGTTTTGTTTTTTGTTTTTCGAGACAGGGTTTCTCTGTGTAGCTTTGGAGCCTCTCTTGGATCTCACTCTATAGACCAGGCTGGCCTCGAACTCACAGAGATCTGCCTGGCTCTGCCTCCCGAGTGCTGAGATTAAAGGCGTGCGTCACTGCTGCCGGGCAATTTTTTTTAATTAAAAAGTAAAGAAAAATAAGAACATGAGTGAATTAAAATAAAACAAAATGCAGAATGTGGTTGTCAGTCATAGCCTTAACTTCTTTCCCATTTCAGGGCCCAGCCTTATTCCCAGGAGTAAGCAGCTTTGGCAAGTACTACCCCTATAGTTCTTCCCAGGCCACAGAACTGTCACTCAGAGTCTCCAATTTGTATAAAGTTTATTTGTTGCAACAGTGACTAGCTATAGCGATAGCTGTGTGATCATAAATCTACTGCAGAGGCAAATGGAGCCTGCAGAACAGGAGTGTGTACCTGGTAGTATGTATATGTATGTGGGTGGTGGTGGTAAACCTTGTCTACAGTCAATTCCAATTTTCTGTGATATAGTTCATCACTCCACTCAATACTTCACGCTCCTTGTATCTGTGCCCTTGCCTGTATGTGCTATCCCAACCTCTAAAGGGGTTCAATCTCATTTCCTCACCTTGACAATGGAATTGGTCATGGAACATGTTTTGGCCAATAGAATAATGTAGAACTCAAGGTATACCCAAGTCTTTAAGAAGGCATCCATGGTTCTCATTCTCTGATGGTCCCTTTGGCATCATGACAAGAATCCATGTCTATTAACCTGCTGCTCTTCAGAGAAGAATGACAAAGGGATTCAGCAGGACCTGGCTACAACCATCTTGAGCATAACTACCATGACTGCCTCTGAGCAACCCTAGTCTGTTTTCTCCACATAGTTTCCCAGAACACTATAAATAGACACAATCATTGGAGTGGTATGAGGAGCTTTACGATCCAGACTGCAGCACCACAAATATGCCTGACATCCATGACATGAGCTTGAGATAAAGCAGGTACATTCTGGTTTGTATGAAGTCACTTGTGTCCTGGTCATTATATAAGCCCATGCCCACTAATTCATAATGCAGGGATCTACCTGTCAGGCTGCTGGCCAAGATATCTTCCTGTACAAAAGTCCTCCAATAAATTGCACTTGACAATCTTGGATATGTCTTTCTCTTTCTTTGGTCTCATGGAATCCTACAGTTGGTTCTCATACATTGGGACCATATGGAACAAGGTGATGTTAGCTGGGCCTAGCTCAAACTACCTGACACCCAGCCAACCCACAGAGCTGTGAGCTAAGAGAATACATATCTGGAACAACACTGATGTTTTAAGATGACATATTACACATTGGAATTGTGGCTATGAATTATTGATCCAATCTACTATGTGTCACAGTCTGTATTCTTCACTCATATGAAGCTGGGTCTCAGGACATTGGGAAGCTGGCAGAGCTACTTTGACTGAACAGCATTCTGGTAAGAAGCCATTGATTTCTTCAAAGTAATAAGATGAGAAATAGCTAATTGGAGCTCATCTTTAAGTGCCTAGCAGGCAAGCCACTAAAACAACCACTCACCCACCACCTAACTCTGTGTGTGTGCGCTAAGGAGAATGTCTTACTTGGATTCTATATTAGGATTATTTTCCTCAGTCACTGACTTATTGTTCCTTTAGAAACCTCAGGTATAATGTAAGTACTCCCAGTCTCCTGTTTTACACTATTTCCTAAGAAGCTCAGAGCCCAACCTATGGCTCATTGATAGCTAAAAAGAGTGATTTTAGAGTCAAGATAGACTCTGTGCATCAGCCAATTTCTGGATCCATTGTTGTTTCCTAGCTTCATTTTTTTTTCTTTAAAAAAATATAAGAATCTAGCCGGGCGGTGGTGGTACACACCTTTAATCCCAGCACTTGGGAGGCAGAGGCAGGTGAATCTCTGTGAGTTCTAGGCCAGCCTGGGCTACAGAGTGAGTTCCAGGAAAAGCACAAAGCTACACAGCGAAATCCTGTCTCAACCTCCCCCCCAAATGTATACACACACACACACACACACACACACACACACACACACACACACACACACATATATATATATATATATATATATATAAGAATCTTTCTATTTTATTTCATCTCATTTTATGTATTTTGTCTACATGTTTATAGGTGCTCCCTGTGTATGTTTTGTGCCTGGGGAGGCTTGAAGAGAGTGGAAGTGGAGTTATAGACTGCTGTTCCCATGTGGTACTGGGAACCACATAAACAAGAGCATCAAGAGTACTTAACCTGAGTCATCTCTCCATCCCCTTTTATTTTTATTACTGGTGTATCTGCTTTATGGTATAAAGTTGCTTATATATTTGTAACACACTTTAATTTTTAAAATAAAGCAAAATAATAGCTGAAGAAATGGATCAGTGGTTAAAAGCACTTGCTGTTGTTATAGAATACTTGTGTTCAGTTTCCAGCACTCACATGGTGGCTCACAACCATCCATAACTCCAGTTCTAAGGGATCTGATGCCCTCTTCTGATCTCCATGAGCACTAGGCATGCTCATAGTACATATATACATTCATTCAGGTAAATACTCAACTTCAAATTTCAAAAGCAAGGCAAAGTAGAAATAAATATAAAAATAAATACAATAACAATAAAAATGGAAGGGACATATACTCAGGCAGCATTAAAAATCCTAGCCATATTCTAAACAACAGACTTCCAGAAAAGACAAAATCCAGCAAAATGATAGCAGGAAAAGCTTTCTACATCTAGACTGTAATTTTCATGTGACCAGTGAAAATGGGAGGTAAATGAAACTAATGCCATTTTCTAGCTTGGTGGTTAGCATACGTTAATTTATATAATGGGTCCAGTAACCTATCATTGCACAGATGAAGAATTAAGGCACTACAAATAAGAACCTTAGATAGCATCTAAATGTCAGCATATAATGGAATTGTTAAATTCTAGGCTTATAAATGAATGTGATCCTATGTAGCATCCTTAACCCTTTTGTCTTTTTCTTGGTTTTCTTATCTTTGAAATAGGTAATAATCATACTAATTTTGTTGGAGTGCTATGTTGAATGAATCTACACAAAAATGTATAAGTGTTTGTTACATAGTAAAGACCAATTTTTATAAGTGTTAGCTACTATTAGTAGTAAGTGATAGAATGAGTTGTCCTTCAACAAAGGCCAAATAAGTGTAGGCATGGCAGCACACACTTGTAATTCTAGGATTTAGGAGGCTGAGACAGGAAGATGGTAAGTTCTTGGCCAGCTTCAGCTACATAGTAAGACCTCATCTCAAAAAGAAAAGAAAGAGCCATTATAAATTGGAGAATATTCTATTAACATGAGCATAACAAGGGCCAAGGAGATGGTTCATTGGCTAAGGATGATTAATATGAAAGCATATGGGATTGAGTTCAAATCATTAGCACTCATGTAAAAAGTCAAGCATGGCCAGGCAGTGGTGGTGCACACCTTTAATTCGGATCTCTGTGAGTTCAAGGCCAGCCTGGGCTACCAAGTGAGTTCCAGGAAAGACACAAAGCTACACAGAGAAACCCTGTCTCAAAAAACCAAAAAAAAAAAAAAAAGTCAAGCATGGCTAAAACACAGTTGTAACCCCAGCATTGGGGTGTTGAAGAGAGATCCCAATATCTTACAGGCCAGTCAGCCTAGCCAAAATAATAAACTTCTGGTTCGATGAGAGACTCATTTCTCAAAACAGTAAGACAGAGATAGTGGAAGACACAATGTCCTACTCGGCTCTCCCATGGACACACACAAGCGTTCACACTAGCACACTGACATGCATACACCACGTGCGTGTGTGTGTGTGTGTGTGTGTGTGTGTGTGTGCGCACACACACACACACACACACACATAGAATTACAACTACTAAGTGTGTGAAAACAATTCAAACGATACCACCAAAGAGATATCCACTCCAAAATACTATGGAAACATCCAGATTTGAAGCCCCCAAACGAGCAATCTAAGACCACAAGTGAGGCTGAAACTTCTCAAAGACAGCATACTTAAAACTCTGAACTTGTCTCACTCACCATGTAGTCTGTTATGCATAACTCATAAACAGCCATGGTTCAGCACAACATTGGGAGGCATGCCTTCACACCCAGTACTTTTGAGTGTAAAATTTACTTGCGTATAAGGCGGCCAGGCAGATCCTGCCCTAAGGTGGCCCTCTTGCCCTAAATAGCCTCTTATTTTATACCCTCAATTTTGCATCATAATTCTCTGTCTGAGGAACTACAAATTAGCATTTGCTTACTGTTTAAATTTCTTAAAACATAAGTTGGACTCTAATTAAAGAGGGAAGCATGGGTGGCACTAACTGGGTCATTTGCTAGCAACTATGTGGCCACATAGCTGCCTTGCTTTTAAATCACAGAAACTTCATTTTGAAAACAGACCATTAGCACATTGTAATTCCCGATAAAACAGTAGTTGCACTGTTAATGGCTTACCCATTCCCACCAGACATAATCATGGAAAAAAGAAATAAAATAAATATAATATAAATGTATATGTCCACATACAACCTAGCAAAAGAACTGGTCCTTTTTCCACTCTTTAGAAACATAAGAAAAGCCCTATCTGTTTTGGCACAACATTATGTGGTTAATTTATTCTAAAATGCCAAGTATTTTTTTCTACCATCCCATGAAACTCAACTTGATAAGAATGGACAGTCTTTTTAAAAAGAAGTAAATATGTCTGAGCGTAATTATGATCTTTAAATGGAGGTGCTCATTTTAATCAGGCCTATATGATCATTACTAAATCTACTTTAGCATCCATATTAATAATAATATTCTAGTCCCTAAGAATAATGTGCCTAAGTCAGTATTTTTCCATATGTGATTTTAGAGAGCACTAGAGATTGTGTGTGGTAAAAATTATGGAGTAGGCAGCAGTTCAAACTCCTAGCTGAGCTTGAAAGAAAACAGAAATCACCCTAGGTATTAAGGCAAAGGGGAATCTGACAGCCAGAGAGGAAGATGTGTGACTTAATAAGTGGCAGCTAAGGCCAGATGTGGAACCAAATGCCCTGAATGTAAGAGCTTGTGTTTTAATGGTCACTCAGGCATGTGAGACAAGGCCTTTGGGCATGGAGAACACCCATCTGTAATTCCCACTTATGGAATCTGTGCAGAAAGCTACAACTGCAAAGGGCCATAACTGAAGTCAAAGAAGGCTTAGGAGGATTAGTAAACTCTACCCACTGGCCTAGAAATCTAACAGGGAAGTATTTGTAGATGTTTGTGCATGTAAAATACACACACACACACACACACACACACGAGTATGCACTGCTTTTACATAATATATATTTATATATGTAGAAATACATAATCTACTAGAAATCAAAGCCATTGTTTTGGATATTCAGAATTTTGAGTACTAATTTATTTTTAGCCACTACTGAGTAAAGCTCCATAGCAATAAATTAATAATAAAATTAAGGTCAAATCTAACCAGTGTATAAGCCAGCTTAGAGAGGAAAAAGCAAAGCCACTCTGAAAATTCTTATTCTTGATACTGAAACTAGGTGAGTTTGAGAAAATATAAGATTTGCATAGATAGTCTCCAAGTAGTTGTCTTGAGTTAGCTATTAGTCACAAAGAGAATGATAAAAAGATAGTCATTTTACAATGAAGAAATTTGGCAGGCTCTACTTTAATCAAGTGATCATCAGCATCACCAGTAGTTGACACCAGGAACTCTTTGTCATACTGAAAATGAGACTTCATTTCTGTGGTATAATCTCAATCCAACCATGAGAAAACATCACTCTATCCTAAACTGAGGGACATTTGTGCCAAGGTGCTATGTAGCAGTTTCTTCCAAATTTAAAACCTTCCATCTTAGAGGAAACTCATTAAGACACAGGATATTCACAAGAAGGAAAAACAGCAGAAGGTCCTAAAGAGGTGAAACATCCCATCCTGTAGGTAAACTCCTTAAGCTCAGGAAGTAAACAACCAAAATGGCTTCAGGAAGTACCTGACACTGACCAGAGTCCCTGTCCAAGTGTATATGAGCAGTAAGGACTGCTGAAGAACATTTAGTAACCTGAGCTTCCAGGAAGAAGCAGAGAACATGTGCATTCCCTGGAATCGGGTTAAACCAACTGAACTATGTACAAGTTTTGTAATGCATGCCAGGGTTCCAACTTTCAGGAGCTTTTACCATGTTGGGGTGGGCTTTGGTGATATAGCTCTCTGTGAGTTATTTCAGCTCCTATATGTAACTCCTAACCCATATTCCTGTAAGTAACCCAATAAAGCTTTGGACTTCAGTGGTATATCTGCATTTTGGTCTGCCATTGGTTCCCTATCTGGGGTGAAGAGATAGTCGTTCACATCTCCCCAGTAATAGTGCCATACAACATAATGTCATAAAAACAAGGAAAGGCCAAAGAGTTGTTACAGCCTGCAGAATACTAAGAGTAAACAATGACTAAATACAGAGTGGGATCCTGGAAAGGATCTTGGAACAGAAAAAAAGGACTTAGTGGAGGGGAAAACAGCATTGATCTTCAAATAAGGCTTTTGGTTTATAGTACTATCCCAAAGTCAGTTTTCCTTGTTTTGATAATTATGCCATGCAAGATGTTAATATTAGGGGAAGCTTGGGGAAGGGTATATGGAAGTTCTTTACAGCATTTTGAAAACTTTTCTGTAAATCTACAATTAGTTCAAAATAAAAAGCTTTTAAAAACTACTCTTGTAGAGCCAATCCAAGCAACAAAGAACACCACAGTGGAAGAAGAAAGTAGTTTCAGATGAACTCATAAAACATAAAAGGAAATAAACCTTCATGAGTAAGTCAGCAGATGTAATGGAAGAATTAGTATCCCCTAAATGGGGGCCAAAAGAAGAAAAATAAGCAATGGCCCCTAACATTATGCTTTTAAACTTATCCAAATGTAAGACATAGAGAAACCATAAGAAAAGCACGAGGCAGTGGAGAGGTGGCTCAGTACTTGAGAGCACATGCTGCTTTTTCAGAGGATCCTGGTTTGGTTGCCAGCACTCAATTCCAGAAGATCTGGTAGAGTCTTCTGGCTTTCTTGGGCACTGCATCCGTATGTTACACAGACAAAACACTCCACATGTAAAATAAAAACAAGTCTTTAAGAAAAAGAAAACGAAATGCGGAAAGTGCCATGAAAAAGAACAGAAACATACGTAGACTGATAGTGATAGCAAATAGACAACAGACAGATGATAGACTGAATGCACTTAAGAACCTAGAAAGGACAGTCACTGAAACAGTAAAAGACTTTAGGAAGACGCCAAGAGTGCAGCACAGAAGGAAAACCTATATGAATAAATGCATGACCAGAGAGAAATTAAGGCAATGACAAAAGAGTGACAGATTGAGAAGCAAGACAGAAAATAAAGAAGAGAAGCTATTTGAAGAGATATATGACATGGATTAAAATTATTCTCAAGCCCCCAAATTAAAAATAGCTCCAAGCCAGGCATGGTGGCATGTACGTTTATTACCACCCTCCAGAAGCAGAGGCAGATAAATCTCTGTGAGTTCAAGGCCAGCCTACATAATGAGTTCCAGAACAGACAGGGCCACATAGTGAGACTGTGTCTCATGTTAAATACACCCAAGATATGTTCTAATTAAACTACAGAAAGCTAAAGACAGAAAAAGGCAACCAGAGAAAAGAGGACAAAAAGCAGCAAAAAAACATTTCTGGGAACTAGTCATAGACAAACCTCCATGGTGCAGGACAGAAGATGATAACACAGTATCTTCAAAACCTCAAAGGAAAATAACTGTAAATCTAGAATTACTCAAAGTTAAAAAGAGAAAAATAAATATATTTCAGAAAATAAGGGATTTCAATATAAAGAATCAGTATCATAAAAAATGTTTTTCCAACTAAATGCCATAAAAGGAAATCAAGAACTAAAAGCAAGGAAACCTCATACACATTCATAAATTATAAAAATCTCTTTCATTGATTGGCTAAGGTACTAGAGAATATTTATGACAAATGTTTAGCATATGAAAGCTAATGTAGTACTTAAAAGGAAAATTAAAATCTTAAGTGTTTTCTTAGAAAACATTAAAAATCAGTAAAAACAAATATTCAAGCTGGGTGAGGTGGCATATGTCTATAATCTCAACACTCTGAAGGTTGAGGCAGAGGATCCACCAAAGGTTTAAGGCCAGCCTAGTCTACACAGTGAGTTCCAAGCCAGCCTGCACTGAGTAAGACCTTGTCTTTTTTTTTAAAAAAAAAAAAAAGAAAAAGTAGCAACAACAACAAAATCCCTGAAAAAAAAATGCTCACTATTCTGAAATGAGCAAAGAAAAGATAAAGAAAGGAAGGAAGGAAGAGAGACAGACAGACAGAGACAGAGAGAAAAATAGGCCGTTAAAAAAATAGGAATGAGTGAAATAAAGAACAGTTTTAAAGGAAGACAAACAGGATGAAATCTGGTTCTTCTAAAAAGCTAGTAAACAATAATGATAAAATTGATTTAAAAACAAGAAGCATAAATCAATAGTAGGAGGGCTTAAAAGATGATAACTGTAAGATTAGAATAAATGGAAGTTCTGGAAGCTAATTTTCTAAAAAATCTCAAGAAGAAATAGAAAGCTGAAATAAGATATAACACACTTACAGAGTGAATCATTAGCTAATCTACCCTCTGATAAAAGGAAGCACCATATGGTTTGACAGACTACTTAAATAAACCTTCAAAGAACTGACAAATATCTTTTACAAATACCTTTTACAAACTGCTATAAGAAACCAAGAGTAGATGTTCTGAAACTGAGGTTACCAAGCTATTATAAAGCACTGTCATTTGAAGTAGACAAAAAAAACTGTACAAGAAAATAAAGAGATAGGCCTCTCTTTTTTGTGAGCAAAGATGTGAAAATCCTACATAAAATCTGCATGTACCAAAAATCCATACAAGGCAAGCACTCAATAATGAAAAAAATTTCTTACATGTTGCATTGCAGGCACGAGCCAATATAATAAGAGAAATATATAATAATAAGAGAAATATATAATAATAAGAGAAATATATATATATATATATGGGTTAGAAAGAAGCAAATCTGTTTTTACACTTTATATGATGTCTCAAATTAAAATCTAAGATAACCTACAGAATACACTAACTCAAAAAAGACATAAAAGACAGGTGCAAAAATAAGTTCCCTTTTGTGACCTAGAACTCATTCAGTTTGAGTTTTGAGTCCATATAAAAAAGAAATATGATTTCAAGACAGCACAAAGCAATGGTGATACTGATGTGGAGACTGTGAAGAATAAAGAGCCAATAATGTAAAAGCAAAAGGTCCCTCTGTCCTGTAATATAAAAACTTTAAATAAGTGCATTAAGATTATCTGATTCTAATCAATACCAGAGGAGAATATTGACCAGAAAAACATGTACCTAGCTCTGTGATTCTGAAATCCTTGACTTTTGCTCTGAGCATTCTGTCAGCATCTACCATTAATACTTTCTGGAAACTGTAAACAAGAAATAATCTCCTATTGCTTTAACTCCCTGGCATTGTGGAGCTGTTTACTACTACAGTTTTACTCAGCCAACCCTGGGATACGAATAATTTCTTCAGGTGTACATATCTGACCTACGTCAGTCTTTTTAATGACTAAGGAATACAAATGCAATAGACTGTACCTAACTAGTCTACAATTGGAGTTCTGATTTTTTCCATTTGTTATTATAGTTTGCTGCAATTAAGTTCATGTACATCTACATGAATGCAAACACATGCGTATACTCAATTCTGAATTAGTCCATTTGTCAAAAGCTTCCATATGAAAAAAATCCCTAAAGTCTAAATACTAGGTAAAAGGTCCAAATATCAGACAGATCCTGCCAACCAGCCTCCAGAATGGTGAACTAATTTACACCTCAAATGTTAGAACATTTGCTCCCTAGCATACCTATCTGGAGTTAGCAAAATAAACTATTCTAAACAGTGGGAATAATCTGGATATAGTGGTATACACCTGAGTTCCAGCCACTTGAAATGTTGAAGCAAGAAGATCATTGGAGTCAAAGAGCCAAAGCCAGTCTGGGCTACATGGCAAGACCTTGTCTTAAAAAAATTAAAATTAAAATGATGCTAACATTGATGGGATATCTTATTATTGTTTCATCTTTCATCAATATTAGGCAGCTTTGCATAGGTTTAAAGACTATGTGTATTTCTTCTGTGAAGTGCCTCTTCTTGTCTTTAACCTGTTTTTGTCTCTTAGTTTAGAGGGTTTTTTTTAATAAACCCCTGATATCAATCTCTTGGTTCTTATACAAATTATAAATATGTTCTCTCAGTCTTTCTCTTGTTTTTTATAATTGCTTTTGGTATCTTCTGCAATTAAAACATATATAAATAAAAATTTCCTACAGTTAATCTTCCCTAGTTTGGTTTTTAGAAATTGTCACCTACTACAAAAGAAAAATAATGATGCTTTCTAATGAACTGTCACCAAAATCTCTACTCCTAACCCTTTTCCCCACTTATGTGAAATATGCTTCCTCTCCTATGTTTAAGACCATAAACATAAGTCTTTCATAGTCTTGGTACTCTATTTCACTGGCACTCAGTTTATTCCTCTGCTAGAAAACTGTTTCAAAATACCTGTAAAATTATGTAAACTCCCAGTATCTAGACTTTAACGTTTTTATCAACACTCCACTTTTGGCTGTTCTCGATATCTTATTCTTCCTAATCAATGAGCCAATTTCTTCTCATTAATCCTGAGAAATGAAATCAAACTCAACAACAGCAACAACAAAGACTTATTTTATAATTCTGATTAGAAGTGCTTAAAATTTACAAATTACTCCAAACAGACTAGAATTTATACATTATCTTAGAGATAGCATACAGTACAAAAGAATGTATTTCTTTTAGTCTTTTTTTTAGTTCAATGTATTCCTAAGATTTCATAATTTCTTTTGCTATAATGAATAGCATCCCTGTGACCATTCCCTAGCTTATTATTGCTGGTATAAAGTAAAGCTACTGTTTTGTGAACAATATTCCTATATTTAGCTACTTCCCTGGATATTCTTAAGCATTACATTTTTATATTAATTACTGAGAGACTTTCAAGTATTTAATAATATTCACTTTATTTGAAAATTAGTCTTTGCTGTGTATGGTGGTATACACCTTTAATCTCAGAACTCAGAGGCAGAAGCAGGGAATTCTCTGAGTTCAAGGCCACGCTGGCCTACATAGCTAGTTCCAGGCCAGCCAGAGCTACATAGTAAGACCTTGGCTCAAAAGAATAATAGCCTTTAAGTGCGCAAGTGGTGGACATAATCAAAATATATTGTGTTCATGTACAACATCACAAAACTAAACAACAACCAAATCTAAGGAGAACTGGTAGCACCTGATTACTGTATAATCTCTATTTCTCAATGGGTATCAGATACATAGATTTTGATGTCTATCTTTATAATCTTCTAATTTTAAAGCATTAAACAAAGCAAGCAAACAAACAACCCAAAAATAAAATCAACCAAAATAATTGCCAGCTTTAATATTTGAGCTTGGATCTAATATAATACTATCGCTTTAGATAATTGAAACTTAGGTTCTCAAACACTGAAAAAGAAGTAAAATGCAGGGGAAGACTTTGTGTCCTATTTAGTTAGTATGCCCAAACAGAATTCTCAAGCACTGAAACAAGGTGTTCTCATTGGTTTGTTTAGTGTAGTTTATTCCCTAATGTTAGCATATATTTGTGTTGCCTGTTTAGCTCATGTTGGCTTGGATTTTTAGTCCTTGCAGTGTGCATGGCAATGAGTAAGATGGTGTCTCTGTAGTGTTCATTTATCTAGCTGTGTTAAAGTATAATTGAAAATAAATATATATATAGTTATATAATGTGCACTGTAAAATAATTTAAATGAAGCTAATTAATCATTTACTACTTCACAGTTACCTGTGTAAGTGTGTGCATACATGTGTGTGTGTGTGTGTGTGTGTGTGTGTGTGTGTGTGTGTGTGTGCATGTATTGAGAATATTTAAAATCTCAGCAGTTTTCAAGGACATAATAGATTACAATTCATTATAGTCACCATGCTATACAACTTATCTCCAGAATTTACTCATTCAACTAAAACTTCAGACAAAGGGTAGCCTTTTAAGTAACCTTTCTGCATTTAGGAAAATTCCCACATTCTGTTTCCTGTCATAGGCAACACGCAAGTCAGAGCCCAGTTTTCCAGCCTTCTGAGCAATTAGAAGTGTGCAGGTGATCCACATTCTACCAATCAAGAAGCTTACAAAATATTTGGCTCAGAAGAGAGTAACATGAGAAACTAGCTCAGTGAAAGCCATACTTAGTGTTAGAGGGGGCTGATTCTTGACACTGACAAAGAACTCAAGGTAGTGAAAAGTAGTGTGGTAAAATCTACTACTTGGCAGGAACGCAAAATGTAGCAATGACCCGTGGATGGTGTCAGTAGTAACAGAGGCCATTTTCCCACCAGACAAGTTCTGCAGCTTGGTACTGGGCACTGTTCCTAAAATTTAGCCCCAAGCTTGTTTTTCCAGTCTTTCTGAAGATACTATGAACCACCCAGGATCTTTTTAATAAATTCTCTTTCTGTTTAACTGGCCAGAGAGGAGTTTGCTTTATAAAAGTAAGCCCTCCCCAACACAAACAACACCATCAGGCAATGACAGAATTAAATCAAGTTCTTCAATTTTTCAATTCCCAGGCCAGCATTTTTCTAACCTATCACACATATATTTAATGCTTTCAGGAAGGTTTAAAATGTTATTTTCAAAACTGCATGCCAAAGTCCCCATCTCGAAGATATGCTATAAATTAAGGACAAATTACCTAATTCAAAATAGCTCATGTTTACATGCACAGGCTAATGGCTTCCTTAAAAGATATCAGTTCACAATAAAAACCAATAGAAAGTAGATGCTCATAGTGGCATGTGCCTGTATACAATTTTCATGCTTGGAGGGGAGGGATGAAACAGAAAGAGCATGAAGCCAAGGTTACCCTGAGCTCCACAGAAAAATGATATCTCAAAAGGGAAAGAAGTGATGGCTCAGGGGATATGAGTGCTTGCCATGCATGCATGAGGACCCGAGTTCAAATTCCCAGTGCCTATGAGAAAAGCCAGACGTAGCTGCTCCCATGCCTATAACTCTAGTACTATGGAGGGTAGAAATGAGAAGATTCTTGGACTTGCTGTCTTCCAGCCTAGCTCCAGGTTCAGTAAAAAAGACAATAAATAAATAGATAGATAGATAGATAGATAAATAGAGCAAGTGTTAGAGGAGGCCATCCAATGTCCTCTTCTGGCCTTTGCACACACAAGGGTATGCATGCATGCACATGTACTCAACTACAACACACACACACACACACACACACACACACACACACACACACACACACACCATTTAAATACAACACACACATACATGTACCCCAAAGCAATGAAACAAACCAAAACTCATGTAATCAAACTAGTCCAAATAAAAATAGATCAAAAGCAAATAAAGGGAGAAATAACTATCTTAGAAAATCAGGATGAAATCATTGCCATGTTCAAAGCATTACATTTACAATCGATTTCCTTAAAGTAAAAATCACTAAAAGCATAGGCTATAATAATGTTCCCATCCTACATCCACAAATGATGATGTTCATTATTTTCTACCTTCATGGACTCAAGAGTCTTTTAAGATTTCCATTTCAACCTCCCTTCAGAATGTTTTGAATGAGCTCATCATGAGTAAAAGGACAGTTTACTAAAATATGGAAACTATTATACAGTTTATATAGATTACTGCTACTACCAGAACAATGGGTTGCAATTATGAGAATGAAGGTTTTCTCTGTGTTGAATACCCACCATACAATGGTTGTTGTGCTACAATAAGAACTTTACAAACAGTGACAAATCTATCCTTAATCACAATAGTTCTATGTAATGAGCATTGCTATACCTATTTTATAGATGAAAAATATTCAGTAATTTACCCAAGGCCACCAGGCTTGTAAATGAAAGAGCTTAGGTTTGGATCTGGGTCTGCCAACTCCAAAATCAGCGGTCTGGTCTATTTATAGCATACTACCTCCTGGAGGATAAATTTCAGTTTTATAAGTGAGAACATTTACTCAAGGCTCTAAATCTTAGAAGAATTGTATTATACAATGTTCACAAAAGAACTACTAGCTTCAATCAATAACAGGAGTCTAAGGAAGAGCTGTGTAATAATTTCCTGCATTTATAGAGGCCTCATGCACAAGTTTCTAAAGGGATCTGGGAAGACACAAGAGGAAATGGCATGAACCCAGCCTGCACCTTGAGAGCTTTCACCTAAGTAGTGAGAAAACAGTAGCATGCACAGTATCAAAAATCTATACAGCTACAAAGGATCAGGTGTCATCTGTGGTGGCTAGCTAGCACAAGGCTCAGACAGGTGGCCAGGAGAGATGAGCTGTAAATTCCCTGGTATGGAGCTCTTACTGCTGCTGCCACCTGTGCTTGGGAGACTACTCTGGAAAGGTTCACCCTGCCTATGTTCCCAACTACATGAAACCTTATGCCTGCTAAGCCTAGACCTGGCCCTGCTTCCTGCTGATATCTGCCTTCCCTCTGAGAATGGCCCTCTGTACTCTCTCTGATAACAATCAGTAGGTCTTACAGGTGAATCTCTCAGAGAATAAAGGGTCACAGAGAAACAGGTACAGTGTAGAGGCAGAATTGGTGATTTCCATAGGGCAAAAGAGAAATGTCCACCACTTGAAGAAAATAAAGAGAGAGAACCATAGGACTGGGAAGATGGCTCAGCAGTTAAGAGCACTGAGTACTCTTGCAAAGGACCTGGGTTCAGTTCCCAGAACTCACATGGTGGCTAACAATCACCTGTAACTACAGTTCCAGGGGATTGGATACCTTTTTCTGACTTCCTGGGGCACCAAGCATACATATAGTGCATACACATACATGTGGGCAAAATACTCATGCATGTAAAATGAACTAATACAAAAAAATATTTTTAAAAGAGAATTATTACCTATGACTTCTTGACCTGTCCCCACATGCTATCATATATATACTGAGACAAATTCTCAGGGATACCTCCAGCTGATTCTATGACCAACCATAGTGCAGGGTGTGGTTTATTAGCTGAACCCAAGAAGAAAAGACACTTGGACAACACAACAGGTATAGGCACTCAGGTCCTAGGTACATAGCAGGTAGGTGTCTATGCCAGAGTACTGGGGCCACATAAGTGAAGAAAGTCTCTATTGTGTTCTATCATTTCTGTGCATGAACCAGAGAAGGGAACATTTGGAAAGTTCATTATAAACCTACAATGTAAGAGTTTTCAGAAAGTCAAAGTACAGAAAGAACCTAAGAGACCAAAGTATGGATGTAAGAAGAGATACAAGGAGGTGGCTTTTCTGCTGAGGGCTAGGCCTAGCTTTACCTATTGTCAACAAGCCAGAGACAGATGGCTCTTCCATGATGTCAATTATTTATCTAATAATCCACAAGATTTAGACTTAACATTGATAGAGAAATGGAATCATTCATTAAATTATTCAGCAAACATCTATTGTACTTGGCAGGACTGTGGAGGAAGGAAAGTAAATAAGGGACAACAGAGACCTCCCAGTATAAAATAAATTTAAAACATTTCAGCACACCTATTAGCCCACATTAAGTACTCAATAAATGATGGCTTCTAGAAAATTTTATGCTAGCAAGTTGGAAATAAAGTGGTAAGCAAAGAACAGACTGTGACCAAATTCACATAATACACTGAGAGGCTAGGATTTGTCCAAGAGAAAACAGGCTTTAAAGAGAGGAGAGAACTAATCAGATTTGAAGAGGGTCATTTGGGGAAAACTTTGCAGGATGAAACTTTTAAATGGAAGATCACTTACTCAGTTCTCAAAACTTCAGGACAAGGGTGGAAAGCTTAACAGCAAAAAAAATAGAGATTAGGGAGCCTTTGTAGAAAGGAAGAAATGCAATTCCAAAGATTGGTGGGAGACACAGGAATTAGATGGAGAAAAGAAACAAGGCAGATCCCTTGCCTGGTCCTAGAACACATAAGGTGACCTTTACTAGAATATAGTCCTCGGGTGTAATTTAACTGGAGAAAAAAATGAAGTCAAGGGGTTATAGAGATGGCTGAGCGGTCAAGAGAACTTACTGCTTTTGTAGAAGACCTGGGTTCAGTTCCCAGCACCCACAAGTCAGCTTTACAACACCTGATAAGTACAGTTCTAAGGGACCGTATGCCCTCTTCTGGCTTCCACAGGCTTCTGCATGCACATAGTACACATAAACTCATTGAGAGAGAGAGAGAGAGACAGACAGACAGACAGACTGACAGAGAGAGAGAGAGAGAGAGAGAGAGAGAGAGAGAGAGAGAGAGAGAGAGAGAGAGAGAGAATTTTTTTTAAAAAAAGAAGGTAACCTACAGATGCCTAAGGGACATCCAATATGGAGAGGGTCCAAAGATACTCATATTTCCAGGTCTCTACACTTAAAGAGAACAATAAGTTTGAGGAATTAATACAGAGATGTCAACTGAAACATCTCTATGTCAGAACCAAAATAGTCATGGCTAGATAAGAGGCAGCCACTTAACATTTATGAACTTACTATTTTCGCTCAACACTATAACAAATGCCATGGCTAAAGTAGAAGGCAAGAAAGCAAAGGTCCCTACTCTCCATGAGGTTAACTAAAAGAGAGAGGATCCAGAATATATACAAGTGCATACACACATAAAAAATACTAGCTAGTAAAAGCATAGAGAAAAACATTTAATTAAGATAGGATGTGAAAATGACTGGCTACAGAGTTCCTTTGTCATTGCCCATTCTAGAATGTGGGAAGCAAAAGAAGAGACTGGGGAAGATGGGCAGAGACCTACACTTGTAAACCAAGTACTGATGGAGAGTTCCAAACCCAGGAACTCAGTATCTAACCTAAAGATGTAACATGGATCAGAACATCTTGACTCCCAGTCTATGTTCTAATTTGGAAACAGTCGTGGTTTAGATGCGGTTTTCTCCACTTTGGAAGTTTGATTCGTT
This sequence comes from Peromyscus maniculatus bairdii, assembly GCF_049852395.1. Taxonomy (NCBI): domain Eukaryota; kingdom Metazoa; phylum Chordata; class Mammalia; order Rodentia; family Cricetidae; genus Peromyscus; species Peromyscus maniculatus. Next base: position 127,068,323 of record NC_134875.1, on the reverse strand, counting down.
TCCAAGTGCAATGATGTGAGAGGTAGTAAGAATCTTTAAGAGATGAGACCTAATAGGAGGTGGTTAGGTCATTGAGGGCACTGCCTGTGGAAGAGATGCATATGGTTTTCATGGATTTCTCATAAGCTCCTTTAAGGGGGTTGTTTCTGAAATAGAAGTCCAGCTTCTCCACTGTCTTACATACATTCCTACCACAATGTCCTGTGCCAAAGGCTCACCAGAGTAGAGCTTATCCTGAGGCTACAACCTTGAACCTCAAAAACTGGGAGCTAAATAAATCTCTTTTCTTCATATATTACTCAGCATCAGGTATTATGTTGTAGCAATGGCAGATTGACTAATATAAAGATTGTGCAGCCACCTCCAAACTAGAGCATAATCTAGGAATAATCCTAGTGGCTCATTTCATTCAGTGACTATGTCTACATCCAGCTTAACACTAGAAGCCCAGAGATTCTGTAGTGAACAAGATCATCAAGGTTCTTACCCTCAGAAAGTTTACATTTTCTATTAGAAGAAAAAAGAACACCCAAGTCCACACACATCATCATTCCTCAAAGTAAACAAGTCTCTAAGTAAAACAATTACAAACTGTGTTATATGTTGTGAAGAAATAGAAACAAAGGTCTAAGAATAACAGTGGGTATTTACTTAGGGTTGTCAGACAGAAACAAATACTCTGGCAATAAAAGGTCCTAGAATTTTCCCTGGAAAGGAAAGTGGTAAGGATCTCCCAGGCAGAGAGAACTGTGTGTATAGGCTTGGAATCAGAGAAGAGCTTGATGTGCTTGAAAAACTGAAAGGTGACCAGTAGGGCCAACAGACAGGCCCAGAGAAAAAGAACTGCTGGCATGGAGATATAAACAGTTCCATCACTCAAGGCCCTGTTGGCTTCAGTCAAGGCAAGTCACTGGAACAGGTTTTCAAGACAGGGATAACCTGAGGCTGGGTTTCAATGCTATGGAATTTCTGGGATGGAGAGGTTGTTTGTTTGTTTGTTTGTTTGTTTGTTTGTTTTCTATAAGCCCACAGTGTCTGGTGGCCATCATTCTAATCATACAGTGTGGTGTGCCTTTATCACATCTACAATTAGGGTGAGGCCTCCATTTGCAGACCAATTTCTCTTCCTTGGAGATCCTTCCTGGCCAAAGTGCTTCCCAAAAGGCCCTGTGAACTCGCTAAAGTATTTCCAGTAGTCTTTGTGAGAGTACTGGGAGGACCAATGCTTTTGTAAAGGACACAAAATAATAAAACAAAACCACTCCCTCATTTCTGATGGAAATTTCTTGTTTTCTCCTCCAGTGCCTCCCATTAGTTCACAGTCTAAGTAATTATCTTTGCTGTTTACTTTGTCTCCATTTCTATTGCAGAATACCACAAACATATGTATATGATGATGCATAATAACAAAGAACTATAAATTCTTACTGATCCCAGAAATTTGGCAATTCTAAACAATAAAAATATGTCCTCTGCCAGCTCCTCTCAAAAGAACACTTTAAAAACACAAAAGAGCGTCATTATAACAAATGAACTCCTAGAAAACATGAGGCCTCATCATGGGCTCCAGACTACCAGGTAGTGATGGCAACAGGCAACTGTAAATACAAATTTGCAAAGTCCCCATTGCCACTCTCACCTGGCTCCTATCTTCATTTCCCAGCCTACATCTTGACTGCATCAAGCCCAATATACTATATTGCTTTTAGCCACTATTCTTTTCAGAAGCCAGAATTCTCAGGCTAAAGAGAAAGTCCCCTTTGTCCTCCACCAGTGATTTAATTTACATTCTCCTAAATACTCCATTCACTTTGTTTTCAAGCAAAAAGATCTCACAATTGTACTAGACCCTGAACTTGAATTTCCCTGTGTTTCTGTTCTTTAGGAATTTGCCTAGGTCAGCTACTGGGAAGTCCCAGAATTCAACTTTACCTTTGAGAAAATGTTGCTCATGATTTTATATGATACTTCTCACTACTATTGCATATAACATGATGGGGAAAATTGAGGGGAATTGAGACAAAGTCTTTGATGCCTGTCTTTTGTCTTTCAGAATATAGATGCATGTGAACATACAGACACACTGAACTATACATATGACCTTTTCTCTGATTATCGGGAACTGGCTTTTATCTCCATCCTACCTCTAAAGGTCTTATATATAATTACTAGGATATAACAGCCAAATCTTGAATACAAAATAGTACAAAGGCAAAGAAATGCCAATTCCTAATAAAATCCATGTAGCCAACTGATAGGAAAGCATTAGGAATGAAATGGTTCTTTCTATTCTTTGGGAAAACAGATTAATGCCAACAGGATACGGCTTACCTGAATGTATTATAAGGCACCACTTTCGTGTGATTACTGTCAACAGCTGAAAATATCTGCGTGATCTCTCTTAATTTAGATTTTTCTTGTTTCAGCTTTTGTACAGCAAAGTCAAGGTTGCTATATGGAAACTTGAAGGAGTAAAAATAAGACATATACATGAGACTTCAGGAGGCCATTATTATCATCATCATCATCATTCTTATTATTAGCTCTTTGAGAATTTCCTATGCTGTGGTTTGATCACCTTCGCCAACTCTTCTCAAGTCCTCCTGTCTTTCCTACTCATGCAACTGTGTTCTTTTTCTTGGTGTTAACCCACCAAGACCAATTTGTTCTACTCATGTTTTTTGGATGTGTGGTCTTACAATGGAGTGTGGTTGACTTACCAGAGACTACACTCAAAGAAAACTGGTTCTCCTCCTAGCAGCTAACCACTATCAATAGCTCTAGGGCTATTGGTGGGATTTCATGCCCAACTCCACCTTCTGTGCTAGAATTTGGTCTGCTTTGGGCTTGTACAGGTCTTATGCATGCTATCCCAACCATTGTGAGCTCATATGTGCAGCTTCCCTGTTGTGCCCAGAAGACACTGGTTCCCAGTCATCCACTGCCTCTGTCGGACAATCTTTCTGACTCCTTCTTCCACAATAATCCCAGAGCCTTAAGGAAATAATGTGGTATTTATGTTCCATTCAGGGCTGATCATTCTGCAGTTTCTTATTTCCTGTACCTTAGGAGGGTAATGGAGACCAAAAAGACTACATGGTGAACCCAAAGTAGATGATACATATCTTTACCTAGAAACAAATCTGAAGAAAAAAAATGACTATCCTTCTTCTCTTTTGAATGAAAGATTGAGGACAAGGACTGACATTAACCCAGGTCCTAGATCTCAACTGAACTTAAGGGAAAGCAGGTGACAAAGCTTACTAAGTCTTAGTCTTCTTGTAACTCTCACACATAGCCCTGATATTTTAGCGGACCCTGATGGAAAGAATAAAGATTTATAGTTGGCTAAATGCACACCTACCTTCTCTAGATCATTAGGATGGACCCCTTGAAATTACTGGCCACCAGGCAAAGCACCGATCATAGCAAAGCTGGGTGTCAAAGTTCTACAAAAGCATTGTAACCCACATACGTTTGTTTTCTGCGCAACCCACTGTTTCTGTTTCCTACTTTGTGATTAGCTTTTTTACTTAGAAAGAATATTCCTTATTTAATACAGTAAAGCATAAGGTTGTAAATAATTACAACCAAGTGATCAAAAGTTAGAAGATGAAATTTTAGAACAAAAACACTAATGCTATTTTGGTATAAAGCTGCCTCTATTCCACCATCAAATGATCCAGGTGGTTTGGCACCTACTGAGCCCCCCTCCTTTTTTGCATTTCCTTTCATGTATTTCCATGATAGCATCTATTAGTTCCTTTGAAAAGACTCCTGAGACTGGTAATAAGGAGTGTATTAATCGTTGTCTTCATACAATGTCCTTGTTAAGAACATTTTTTTAAATAATGTAATTTTCACTTGAAATGCTGATACTAGGTAATGTCTTATCCTGCTTTATCATACTGAAAGAAGAAAATCCCTTTATACCTTAAAACTATATATTATGTTTTGGCTGGATGTATAACTGAATTGAAAAGTACTAGTTTAGCATATTCAAGGTCCTGGGTTCAATTCCTATCGCTGAAAACAAAACAAAGCAAAAGACACCTGCATGGTTTAATATACACAGTACACAGATAATCCTCAATTTACAGTGATTTGTGTGTTAATAAACCCACGTAAGTTGAAACTGTACCAATTGCAACTAACTTATAGAACATTTCAAGTTTAGCAATACAACACCCTGGAGAGTATTTCTCTTCATGATCACAGTGCATATTTGAGGTGTGTAGCTCACTGCTGATGCCCAATATCATGTAAGAAGATTGAACTACACAGTGCTTACTAGCCTGGGTTGGAAGGGGATCAAAACTCAGAATTTTAGTTTCTATTAGAAAGCACATCACTTTTGCATGACAGTGAAGTCAAAACACCATGCCAAGCAATTCTAAGTTAAGAACTGTATGTTTTATGTTAAGATAGAGGTTCTGTTCAGAACAAGAACCTTGGTTTATAACACCTGCATTGACTAAGCCAGCCATGGGTCCTTTAGGGCTAAGGCCTTCATACAAATTATCACATTTAATATCTGCAGCAACTTTATCAAACAAGCACTATTGTTACTCTCATTTCAAAAACTAGGAGACTGAAGCTCACAGATCATACATAACTAAAAAGCCTGTCAGCTATTACTGTGGAGCCCAGTTTCCAACCCAGGCCTGATGGTTTCTGGAAATCTAACTGCTTAATCATCACGTTTCTCACCTGAGTTTAGAGTTGTCATATAGTATAGGTTTGTAGTTTTAGAATAACCTAGATTTCTAAAACTATAAATGGAGAGGTGGTAGAGTAAGTATGGAAGCTGCAGCACTCAGGAGAGATACTGAGAAGAGCACTGAGAACTACCAGCCTTCAACTGTCACTTCTGTATGACTCTGAACTTCTCCGATAAGCAGGCTGTTCTAGGGTCCCCATCTCCCTGGCTAAGCCTTTCTCCAAATTGTACTACCTAGTTGTGGTTTTTTTTAAGATTTATTTATTATGTTTACAGTGCCTGCATGTATGCCTGCATCAGATCTCATTAAAGATGGCTATGAGCCACCATGTGGGAATTGAACTCAGGCCCTCTGGAAGAGCAGCCAGTGCTCCTAACCTCTGAGCCATCTCTCCAGCCCTGTACTAACTAGTTAAAGTTCTTCCTAGCCAGCACTCCTTCCTTGCCTTCTCATTTCACAGGGATCAGACCTGACCTGCACAGCACTCTGATGGTAGCAGGCATTACCTGTGTCTTCTTGATCCTTCTCCTTTCATCCCACAGAGGTCTTTCCTCTAATATACCTGTTGGAGGTCTAACTCTGTCTTGACACCTAGCAATTCAACTTTGAGCATTTTCTTTATAAATGAGATAAAGCATTCACTGTGTGAGTATAAATAGTGCATAATTATTAAAACAACTTTAAAATAAATTTTTCCAGACGGATTTTTTTCAAAATTACAAGCATTGAGCTCCAGGTACAAATAGTTTATATGCTGAACAAGTCTACTTTTAAAGCCTGAGATTCTTACCCATGGTATTTTTATTGAACAATATTATCAGCGTAACACTTTTAGTAACAGTAATCATTTACCATTGCAGTATTTCAATTAAACAAATAAATTGTGGCTGGGTGTGTACATACCTATAATCTCAATACTCAGGGAAGAGAAAGACACGAGGACAGTGAGTTCAAAGCCACCCTGGGCTATCTGGCTAGACATGTCTCAAAAAATTAAATTAAAATTAATTCAAGAAATAAAACATGACAACAAGAAGACACTTCTCTGAGCTCACTGCAGCAAATTTCTCCTTCAATTCTAATTTCAGCCTCATGTGTCACTGTTAAGGGGACCAGCAACCTCAGCAACTACTCAGTTCCCCTGGGGTTTTTGTCTGTTCTAGTCATAGCCTCCTTTGCTCCCAATTCCAATTAATTGGAATAGCACAGTATCTGCCATCAGATTTTCTTCCTTTCCTATAGTTATTGCACTGCCTTCTAAAAACATTGTTGGTGTCAGCAAAAAAAACAGGAAACTTGATTCAGCCCTAGGCCTGCCTCCCACTGGTGTCTGGAACCTGTGATGCTGAGCAGTGGAGAGCTAAGCATATAAATAGAGGAGACAAGGGCTGGGCCTCTGTGATGGGACCTGTGGCCAAGTCGAACAGATCCATTATTCATGCCCACATGTGTGAATGTGCAATGTAAACCAGTGGCTAGATGTAGAAGAAAATACTCCAGAGGAAGGGAAATACACACTGCAGAAAGTGGAGAGCCAAGAAGTATACAATGTATTCACCTTGTCTGTGTTATTCTCCATATACCTCAAGGTGTACTCATCAGCATTAAGCAGAATAAACAGGTAGCCATTTATATTCACTGTGGTTCCAATATAGAGCTCCTCAGCCTTGATGTATTCTGAAAATTCACTTTTAAAGACTTCTTGACCAGGCTTTTTCACGCGACTTCTTTTCAAGAACATCCCACCAGTGTTTCCTAAAGCAACATGGAAAAGAAGAGTCCATGGGTTGCTTCATTCTTAGAAGAACCACAACTTGCCTTTAGTTACTTTCTCTTCCAACACAGATGGTACAAATTATCTGTAAAGTCATGTTGCACACTGTGGGAGGGAAGAATAGGGTAGTGGGCAAAGAAACAACATTTTTTTCTTGGGTAACTCTTAAACACTGTTGGAGAGAATGTAAATTAGTGTAACAACTGTAGAAATTATAAGATAATTCCTCAAGAAATTAAAAATAGAACTTGCACATCATCTAGGTGTATAACAAGCCTGAGTATAGATCTATAAGGCTCAAAGGCAGATTACTACAAAGATGCCTGTGTACTCGGATATGTCACAGTGGCCAAGTTATGGAATCAGCCATAGGTGTTCACCTACTACTTTCTCCCTTTCCTCTGTCCTTCATAGGAGTTAGAAAGTATGACAGCCAGGTGTGGTATTAGATATAATTCTAACACTTGGGAGGTTGAAGCAGGAGATAATGAGTTTTAGTCCTTGCCTGAGCTACATAGTGAGACTATGGAGAAAGTGACAAGAGGAGAGGAGATTGGAGGAGGAGTGGGGTGGGAGTAAGTGGGAGAGAGAGAGAGAGAGAACCCACTGCAGTCTGATAGTTCTCTAGGCTTCTTCTGGTTCCTTCCATATTTTGTTGTTGATGTTTGTTTGTTTGTGTTGTTGTTGTTGTTGTTGTTGTTTAAATAAATCTCTTCCACATTAACCCTGTCTCTAAATCTGCCTCTTTTTTTTTTTTTTTTTTTTTTTTTTGGTTTTTCAAGACAGGGTTTCTCTGTGTAGCTTTTCGCCTTTCCTGGAACTCACTTGGTAGCCCAGGCTGGCCTTGAACTCACAGAGATCCGCCTGCCTCTGCCTCCCGAGTGCTGGGATTAAAGGCGTGCGCCACCACCGCCCGGCAAAGGACCTAACCTATTGTGAAACTTAAGGATGATAGTAAGTCCTCAGTGATGGTCATGATTTGTAAGCCTTCTATTTTACAAATGCAATTTGCTTGGCCCCATCATTACTTTTCTAAGTGTACAAAATTGATATCTCTGACCATTCAGAACATGTCATATGCTCATCCTTGGTTTCATATTTTAAGATTTTTCTATTATTCAAATCATACTGGGGCCTGACTTAGCTCTACAAATAATTCATTATTTATCAGCATGCTAAATGACTAAAGAAGCTTGAGTATATGACCTGACTGTTACATTTTTAGACTCTTGCATGCCACTTTTAAAAACTTGTTGGTTTCTTGAAACAGGCCTTGATCAGGATATTCACAACACATAAATTGGCAAATGGTACAAACCAAAGTTTTTACTTATTTTTTTTCTGAAAGAGCCAGTTGAGCTGGTTATTCTTCTCAAACATATGTCTTCAGTGCAGATAAAAGTTGTAAACATGTTGAAACAAAGAACAGAGCCCTACATTTCCAAATTTGTAAGTCAATGGCTGTCCTCAGCATTAGCCACGAGATTAACAGACTGGAGAACATTCCACAGGCCTGGGGGCAGGACCTTTGGCAATAGCCAGAACAAACAGAAGTACCACAGAAAGATGGATTCTGAAGATTAAATTTGTATATCTTGTATTATTTTCTTAACTAGGCAATGATTTTGTAAGCAGGACAATAGAACACTCTCTTGGCTCTCTGGCTGTGAATGTGACTGGTGGCAGTCAAACCATGACTTTGAAGCCCCAAGGTTCCTTAAGAGTACCTCAGAAAAAAAAATGATAGGGGATTTCCCCTGGGTAACTGACCACAGCTGTTCTTTGTTTATCATTTTATATATTTGGGTTCACATTTAAGACAGTGTTGTAAGAAGAAATTTATTGGTTAGAAAATCATCATCACAGATCTTCTAGGCAATCAAATCAGATTATATTCTCTAATTTCGAAAGAAAAAGGCAGCTGAGTGTTCTGAGAAAATGCTGAGTAAGATAAGTCTCTTACCTGAATTCCTCTCTATAGGTTCAAATACTGAAATTGTGTCATCACCGAGATAAAACGCAATAACAAACATCCTGTCCGCATCAGCACATTTGTCTGTGACTAGTTTTGCAAAATACCGGAGTGTATTACTTATGTTTCCATAGCTAAAAAGAAGAGACATGAAAGTAAGAGCATTATACCAGTAATCCTCTATACATCATAAATATTGCAAAAGGTGTGCCATGGCTTTAATATAGAAGTTTATTCCTTTCTAAACAGTCTACACATCTTATCTAAACACTGAAGGATTTTTCTCAGTAGATTAAAATCTTTCCTGTTCTTTATTATGTCTGACAAATATACTGAAAACTAGGCCTGGTGGCACATGCTTGAGATCCCAGCATTGGAAGGGAGAGACAGGCAGTTCTTTGAGGCATACTGGTCAGCCAACTGAGCCTAATCCTTAGGCCAATGAGAGACTCTATCTTAAAAAACAAGCTAGGTGGCTCCTGGAAAGCACCAAGGTTGATCTCTGGCCTCTATGTGCACGCACACAGACATGAACCTTCACGAATGTGTACACAACCAAAAAATTCATAACCACCTGCTCAAAGCAGGTGAATTAATCAGCTGTTCTCTGATCATGAAGCTGGTCAACAATCACAGTAATTCTGTCAGATAGATGTAGCTGGAAGTTTTCCTGTGTCCTGCCTAGTCCTGCAGCTGCTCAGACCCAAATAAACACACAGAGGCTTATATTAATTACAAACTGTATGGCCATGGCCTATGGCTCAAGCTTTTTGCTAGCTAGCTGTTATAACTAAACTTATCCCATTTCTATTAGTCTATATGTCACCATGTGTTCTGTGGTTTTACCTGTGTGCCATTACATGCTGCTCCCTGGATGGCGGGATTACATCTCTCTCCCCTCTCTTTTCTTTTTCCTGTCTCCCTCTTCAATTTCCCACCTAGCTATAATCTGACTTGCCATAGGCCAAATGGCTTTATTTATCAACCAATCAGAGCAACACATATTCACAGCATACAGAAAGATATCCTACAGCAGGTAGAGGCATAAACATTGGCCTAAGGCAATCCAGATGACATACTCTACTGGGCTCCTGGGACACCTGTCTCAGGTCCAGGACTTTTCTGCCTTGCACCTCACATATACCCCTCTCTATCACTCCATTTCTCTAGGATCATTCCCAACTCCTTTCAAGGAAAACATTAACTTTTCCCCTTCATAAACATCATGACTATGTCTCCATTTTAATGTACTTATTATTTGTATTGTATGTAGTCATTACATGTCTGTTTTCAAAGGGAAATGCTGTCTTATTTTAACCATTATCTGCTATAACATTTTTATATTATATTATACTAAATGTTTTCAGAAAATTACACCCATAAAGATAAAATTAGAACTATGTGAATGAATAGGTGAGTAAAGATGGAATGGAATAAAATTTAAACATTTTCTCAGGTAAGCAATGGTAACACACACCTGTAGCCCCAGCACTGGGGAGGCTGAGTTCATGAGTCTAAAGCCTGCCTGGGCTACACAGTAAGACCTTATCTTAAAAATAAAAGAAATAGTTACCAAAGTTGGTTGCATGAGCAGTGAACTAAGTAACTCATGGTCTCTCAGTAAAAAAATACAGCTGCAGTTACTAGCCAGTGAAAGTTAGCCCTTCAACAAAAAGTAAGCCCTTGGGGAGGTCTCTGATAATAAAAAGCATTACCCTTACAAGTATCCATTCCCTTCATCACTTCCCTATCACTTTCAGATTCTCCTATCCTGAAATCCATTCTTTGTGTTCACAGTGATACAAACCACAACAAAGTATTTCAAATTTGCAAAGGCATAACATGCTCTTCTTCTGCCCCTTCTTGAACTGTATAGGAAGGTGCCCTGGGAAAGTACAGTGGCAAGATTGCCAACTTGAGGCCTGTGTGAGACATAGCACAACAGTTTGTAAAGCTCATCCCAGACAGCCTGGGAAAAACCACCAGTGGGGTCACAATTTGGATTTTCCAAAGTGCCTAGTTCCAAAGCTTCAGATGGACCTTATAAACTATTTGGGCCAGTTATGTTATATCAGTTACCTTCTCTGGTACCTATTTGAATTCACAAGTAAGAAATATTTAACAGCATCCTCTTCTAAAAGACTCATATATATTTATGAGTCTAAAACATCAATAAACAATTGAATGAGTTCTAATCAAAGTCCAAATGAATACTATTTTAAATTTAACTTCTTAGGACTTCAGTTTATAAGTGCATATGTTTACTGTGAATATTTGAATATGCCACTCATTTCCACCCCCCTTAATTCTAGTATTCTGGATATCTCATCAATTGGTAACATAAACCTACTCAATAAAATTGAGTCATTCATGAAGTCTGATGTACATAAAAGTCACCTGGAAAACTTGTTACATATGCAGAATCCATAATCTCACCACCAGAGATACGAACTCACAAGTGAGCTTATATTTGCAGAAAACTGCATTATTAATGTGCTACCAGGGGAGTCTGACAAGATAGTTCCCCAGAGGAAATTGTAAGAAAGCTCTAAATATTTAAAAATATTTTCTTCATATAAGCCAATTAACAAATTCCTGTACACTTTTGATCACAGTCTCTACCCTCCCAAGTGATCAACTACTCATATCACTTGCATCAACCATGATGTCACATTTAGCAATTTAGCACTATACAGTCCTGTACTCTTGGCTGGTTGTCTTAAAATGTGTTTATTCCCATTGTCCCAAAACAAATTATAAATTCCTAGATTTAAGATGCATGTCTTAATGTTTTAGACATACAGTCCAATGTTACCTACCTTCACTGCATTGAATTCTCCCCACCATCCCTTTCCTGCTATCTTCCCCATGCTGGGGATTGCATGCAAGGCCTGAAGTATGCCAGTAAGTCTTATCCCCTGCCCCTTCTCATTTCATTTAAATCCATTTCTATTGGTAAAGGGTTGTTTTAGCTAAACTGTTCTTACAAAATTAACAATCATCTCCACAATGCCAAATCCAGTTCTTAGTCATTTTTTGCATCTAATTTTACTAATCAGCAACTTCTTCTATGACACTCTCAATCACTTGACTCAAAGCATTATGCATTTTTTTTAGCTTTATGTCATTCTTATATCTTTGTTTGTCCCACGTCATCCTCTTTCAGTGGTTCCTTCTCTTTTCTCCAAATGCTTAATTTGGGATGTCCCAAGGTTTCTTGACATCTATTCATCCTTTGTGATCTAACACAGTCTAAAAGCTTTAGTACAATTTGGCATCATGAACAAATATGCTAACTACATGCTGATGACTTCAAAATTTACACCTCCAGCTTAGACCTGCCTCCTGAATACCCTCAATACATACCATACCCATCTTCACTTGGTATCTAATTGCCATCTCAACTTGTTCTAAAACTGAACTTGAGTTCTTGCCCCCAAACCCATTCTACCTATGGTACCATTCCAATTACTCAGGTCTAAACACTGAGACATCTATAGCTCTTCTTTCACACCTCATATCTAATCTGTCAGGAAGTCCTATTAGCTCTACATTCAAAACATGTCCAGAATCTGCATTTCATTTCATCCCTCCAGTAGTACTCATCCAGATGTGATAACTTTTCTGTTGGACTATTAAAGCAATCTCATAGGTTGTCTTCAATCTACTACCATCTTTGTATAGTCCATTCTTAACACTTCATAGGAAAGATTCTTCCAATAGGCCAGCCCAATCAAGTCATTTCTCTAGTCAAATCTCCTAATGCTTCTTCCTTATCTTTCTAAATATCAAGAGTCCTTATGATTGCCTGCAAAACCTTATATGATCTCACATTTTGTTACTTTTACCTCGCGTTTATGAGGTACATTCTGCCCTTTCCTCATCTTCTCTATCCACGTTGGTCTCCTGGAGAGTTTCTACATACTCCATGCATATGCATTGTTCAGAGTGTTTACACTGACTCTGCCTTCTGCTTGGACTATGTCTCTTTGCCTCAGAAAGGTCTATCAGAGCACCACTGAAAACTGCAACTAGGGACAGTCATCATTCATATACTCCTAGATCCTTCACGTGGAAAATTAATGTTTTCTTTTTTTAATGTGATACTTAACACATTCTATGTACTATTTGATATACTTGAATACCTTTACTTTCTGGCATATCTCTGTCAATGAGAAAGAAGTTTTATGAGAGAAGGTGGGATTATATGGCTGCTTTTTTCATTGATATATCACAAACACCTAAGTAAATGTCTGTCACACAGGAGGTCCTTGGAACATATTTGTTGACCACCCTACCCCAAGTTCACCTATAACTAAGAACAAACAAACAAGAACAAAAGATCTAGAGAAATAGTTCTCAAACTTCCAACTACTGAGACCCTTTAATATAGTTCCTCATGTTGTGGTGACCCCCAACCATATAATGATTTTCATTGCTACTTCATAACAATCATTTTGCTACTGTTATGAATGGTAATGTGTTTTCCAATGGTCTTAGGTGAACCCTGTAAAAGGGTTGTTCAACTCCAAAGGGGTCGACCCACAGTTTGAGGACCACTGCTCTAGAGATAAATAAGTCTTCATATTGGAAAGCATATGAAGACATTATTTTAGATAATGGTAGAAAAAAATAAGGGGAGTTGGTGGCAACAAAAGATGGACAAGACCTGAAACCAGTGAAAGATTAATATTAATATTAAGAACCATAACTTTTTGGAATCTATATGGTTAGAATAGCAGAAGTATGAGATGATAACTTTCCTGTTAAGAAGCTATCTGCTTTTATTTTGATCCATCATTAAAAACTGGATTAGTGGGCCTGGAGAGATAGCTAAGCAGTTAAGGGCACTTGTTGCTTTGGAAGAGGACCCAAGTTCAGTTCCCAGCACCCACATAGCAGCTCACAACCACCCATAACTTCAGTTCCAGAAGATCTGATGGCCTCCTCTGACCCCCAGAAGCACTATGCATGAATGTGGTGGACATACATACATGCAGACAAAACACTCATACAATAGACATATTTTTTTAAAAAGAACAGGACTAGCAAACATGTTTTCAACCACTGTACTTATTTATCTGCACCTTTTCTTATTGGATGAAACATTTGCTGGCATTCTTCAAACTCTCAGGTAAACAATAAAACCAGTCTCTTACTCCAAGGAACTCTTAGTCTGGGGGAGCCCAGAAATTACATATGTGAGTAATCCCCAAGTCATGTGGTAAGTACAGATTCTATGGCAAGGAAGATAAACTCCAGAAATGAAATTTCCCTGGATTCACTCCCTAGTTTAACTAAAAATTAGCTGTGAGTTTGGACAAGCTGCAGAACTTCTTAGAGTCTTGTTTTCCTCATTTGAAAAATAAGTGTAAGAATATAATCTGTTGTCTTCTAAGGCTGCTTTAAAGATTAGATGATATCAGATTTTATAAAGTAGTTAATTCAAAACAAACTACTAACTGCTTCTTATCACTAGTGCTATTATTATTAGAAGTATGATCAGCAGAGTATTGTGTGTACAAAGAGAACAAAGTACTTCAGTCCTGTTCAGCCAGTTTGTGCCAGTTACCATGGAAACAAGTTCACTGTGTAGGAGGAGCTTGAAGGAAGTATATTCCTGACACAAAACAAGCACTGGACAAAGAGAAATGAAATTAGAGACATTTGTGTCTATATCTATCCCCATTCTCCAGCCCACTAAAGTATGACTTACATGTACAATCCTATCTGTAGTTAGGGGCCTCAGGGCAGTTTTACAGGGCAGACAGAAACTAAGCGAACTATCCACAAAGAACTATTTTTACCTGGCTTTAGAAGCAACACCCTAGATAATATTTCATATTATTTGTTTTAAGAAAACTTCCCTGTTCTTTTACAATAGGGATATTCTTCTCTTCCATATCCTCCAGGTGGCTGCCCTTAAAAACAGTAGTTACTGAAAAAAATGTCCATCAAAGTCTACCCTGGAACCTAGCCATAATAATGTTGCCAACAAGAGAACATGGACATGTTGACGTCCCTCTTATGTGTAAAAATCACTTGATTCTCAAACACTGATGCACCTCAGGATCCCCCAGGGTGCCTGTGTAAAGAGATTGTTGGGCCCCACCCCAGCATTTCTTTCTCACTCCATCCAGAAGTAAGCGCAAGAGTTAACATTCTACCAAGTATGGGAACCACACTTAGAGAAGTAGAGTTTGAAATTTAAATAAAACTCTAAAGTTCTTAAAAATAAACAGTAATTTCTTGAAAGACAAATGACATCATATCACAGCAAAGGCATAACTTCCCACATTCCATATAATTTACAGCCAGACAGTTAAACCATTTTTATAGATATAGCATAACATTTTATTCTCTTTCTTTCAAATTTTGACAACAGCATGGGACTCATTCAGTTTGACTAAATTCCAGGTGCTTTTTCTTCTTCAAATCTTAAGACATGTTCCCTTTATCATTTTTCTCCCAGAATCTCCCAACCCATTATCTCCCTCACACAAAGCCACAATTTTTAATTTATATCCTATTCAAGCATCTGCAACATTTCTCCACAATTTTTCCCTGACTTTTTTCTCCAAGGCCTGCTCATCCTGAAGAACCAAAAGGTAGACATAACCAGTGCTCATATTCTACGTGAACAATTCAAGAGCAGCTTGTGCCTCATGTGTATTAGGGATACTTTGGAAAATCTATCTTTTGAAATTACATTCAGCAATATAAGCAGTCTATTCCCATTGAACTCAAACCAAACCTCTCAAGTCAAAGCAACATGAATTTTCTAAAATTACATGTTGAAAAACACTAACAAATCACTGAAATCTCTATATCAGGGGTTGGCAAACCATAGTCTGTGAGACAGATCCAGCTGGCCACCTGTGTTTGTAAGCCTTTGAGCTAAATGTTGTTTGTACACTTTTATGTGGTTGAAAAGAAAAATATCAGAATAATATATTGTGATATGTTAATGTTTTATGCAATTCAGATGTCAATGTCCATAAAATGTTTTATTGGAACACAGTTACACATGTGTTTACATTCTGTCCATGTAGCTTTCATGCTATAATGGCATATCTGAGTGGCTGTGATGGAGGCTGTATGGCCCACAAATCCAAAGCCATGTACTCTCTGACCTTTGAAATCTGCTGACTCCTCTTCTACATTATTTCCTCAAGAGAGAGAAAGACAGATAGATATGGAAAGACATCAGGCAGGGGGTGATATGACTTTAGATGTCTCCAAATAACACATTAAAATATGAACTGTCAATAGGAAGAAGCTGTCAATACCTGTGCATTCATCAACCTCATTGGAAAGCTACAGTAACATGTCCCTGGGCTCAAATTCAAATGAGCTGTGTGACAGGGTTATGTCATAAATTCTAAACATCTTTGGGAAAGCTAGGACTATAATCAAGGTCCCCTCAGGCACCTGTCTAGTTCCACGAATTTTTTGAAGTTCCTCCGATGAGGTGTGGGCTTGAGGCCCACACAGGAGCGGAAAGAATCCTCTTCAGATCCAAAGCCAGTGTAAGGTGGGTACTTCCTTTCTATTTTTGGAAGAGGAGGAGGCTTGCATGAAATGGCGGTAAAATTATCTATAACAAAACACAGGCAAACAAAACATCAATATTTTTTTGCCCTGGTTATGGTTGTTTTTAAAGGTCTGTTATTATTTCAAGATGAACATGGAGATTTTGTACACTATTTTAAACTCTTTCAAACAAAACATGGTAAAATCCTATGAGAGTAGGTTTCAATCATGTTTATAAAAACCACAGAGCTCACTTAATACTCATTGGTTCAAAAGAAAAAAAAAGCAGAAATCTTTGTCAAATAACCTCTCACCCCCATTTCTGAATATTATTTTGCTCTTCTCTTGATTTTTCCAATGATATGAAAATTCAAACTTGAAACTTTATGCCATCAATTCCATATTTTAACCTGTAATTTGGCCCTCTCTTATCTTCAGTCAACACTCACTAATAAAAATTATTTTCCAAATAGGACTGACTCCTGACTGCTTCCCTTTTAACTTTACCCATTGGCCAGTTCCTCATCCTTGGATCCACTTTTTAAGTCCTCTTTTTTTGCCTCCAATTCAACTCTAAGACACTGTACTTCACTGTCTATTAAAAAACAAATAGAAAAATAAAATCCCCTTCCTGTCACCAACCACTGTTCAAGGTCACTCATGTTATTGCTCAAGATAAGATTGCAACTATAGTTGTAATGAAGCAAAAATGCAGTTAAGGATACCCCACCGCCTACACTCTCAAATGGAATGTGACATGGTCAATACTGTTGACTTTATTTTTTACTTATCATGTGTAAAAAAGGAAAGACTGGGGCAAGCTTATAATATCTCTTAGGTAATCATTATGGGGCTGTGTCATCTCTAAGAAGCAAGTGTGCATTCTAGAACAAATAACATACTGACCCAATCTATCCATGTCACTATGTTTGACCCACTACAAATGGCAAAGGAGATTCTAGAACATTTCTCAAAACAAAATTAAAACAGACTACTATCTTTGTCTTTCTTTCTTCCCTATGCTTGATAGGTATTTCAGTTGTGAACAAAAAGAGTTCTACAAATGTAATATTTCCTTCTCCATGGTCAAAATTCTAATAGAAGAAAGAATCCAGATTTTGGTATATACCACCATTAGAAAAAAAAGACACCAATTTGTCATCTAAAATGCTAAAATTTAAGGGGATTTGTTAATTGATCAAAAGGTATGAAGCCAATTGTAATTCTGATTTCAAAACATTTTTCAGCTTTCAATTTTTCTTAGATTTCCTAGCTGGTTTGTGTGAAATTTCCTGAGGCACAATCCCCAGAAGAGTATTGTTCCATCTTAACGGAAACTGCTCACAGCAGACATGCTGACAAAGGAATTGCCATCAACTATTTCTCACTGGCTCAGTGAAAAGATACAACCAGTGTTTCCTTATAGAAAATCTCATGAACCTTTCCTAATGTTCATTTTGTGATTAAAGAGACATTTTGGTAATAAGAGAAAAGCACAAATCTTCAAGTTTGAACTGCAGTAGACTCTATCCTTGCTCACCATTACATCAAAAACACCACTGATTGCTACCTTTGTTCCAAGGCAAGCACCATGGAAATGGCAGGAAAGCTTTTATGTAATTAGAAAATTCGGGCCTGAGCAGTTTCTTCCAACAGGGGGCATATACATACAGCTCTACCTACTAGTCAGAGTGCACTGACCAAAAGATTGCATTACACACTAATCTGAGGACACTAACCAAAAATTTTGATTCTTAAGCATAAAGTCACTAAGAATATATTCTATAGCCTTCATTACAAGTCTTAAAACATGGTGTTGTTTTCTCAACTACCTAATTTTTGCAACAGATTTAAGTAACAAAAGAACCAATTTAGAGCTTTCCTCTGCACCCACAGTGCCATCTAGTGTATAAAAAATGAGAATTGTTCCACTTCACCACCCTTGACTTTTATAACATCATATAGACCCTTTTGGAAACTCTGGATCAAGATTCAACTTTAAATCATATCTATTTGGTAGCTCACATAGGTTCACAAAGCCACAGAATCATACAGGAATGAGAAGTTGGTTGTCATTGGGTTTTGATCACCCCATCTACCCTGCTTATTTCAGAAATGTTGAGCAAATGAAAAGGCACATACTTTTGTATAAGCATCTTCCCAAATATGTTCTATAACTAATATCTGGGTAGACACTGAAACACTCATGTCTTCCAAATACTTTGAGTCCTCTCATTCCAATGACTTGTACATATGAATTGAATGCCTATCCATGACTGAATAGATTCAAACAAACTTCCGAGAGACTGTGTATAGAAATGGAGTCTAATGGTTCTCCATGCCATCTCAGGTGGAAGCATTATTGAGGAAAGACACTAAATTCCTCAAAAGTTTATCTCCTATGATCTAATAACCCAGACTTTAGGAAATCAGAAGCTTACATAATTTTGAAAAAGAATCTTCAAGCCAAAGAATGCCAGATTATTAAGACAAAATTAGGCCAGGGCTTTGGACTAGGACCCCTATAAAGGAAGAACTTTGAAAACTAAGCAACTGTCCTTAGCTTCAAAGGAAATCCACCTCTGCTTGTAGTCAATACCTAGGCTAAACAATTAGTGAATTATATAGTCAGAACTCAAAGTTCTATTCTCCAACCATCCTTACTAAGTCTATAGGGGGAGTGAAGTAAGTAAACCTTGGAAGTCCATCATGGCCATGCGGTAAGCCATAAACCAGTCCTATGTCTGCTGCTACAGTTTCCTCAAGTGATCACTGACTTGTCCTCTACCATGTCCCCCTCCTTCTAGTCCTGAGAGTCCAGAGATAGCCTGAATTGATTATAGAAAATGAAAGGTGCTTTAAAATTGTCTTCAACCTTATTCTTAACATAAGTACTCAAAACCATTGAGAATGAATGATTCTGTTATTGCTTTGGTTTTGCCAACATTAGAAAATATTCCTATAAGCTCAGTATAGTGCTATAGGCCTGGAAATCCCATTAATGGGAGGCTGAGTCAGGAAGATTGCCATAAATATAGGGCCAGCTTGTTTTACATAATGAGTACCAACTCAGCCAGGACTACACGCAAGACAGTGTTAGAGGAAAGGAGACAGAAGAGAGAGGAGAAAGTAGAGAAAAATCTTATTAATCAATAAACTAAGGCATAAATTCCTAGATAAGAATAGTTAAAATTCAAATCTTTGTCTTTTCAGTACCAAGAAGGACAAACTAGAACCCCTGGAACATTTTAAAGTCTTCATCTACAGGAAAGCCCAACAGACTTCTACCTGCCAATCTGATTTGTTCACATCAACAGTGAGGGAGTACTCCATCCCGGCAGGCAAGCCACCTGCAGCAGGAGGCCACACTGCTTGATGCAGGAGTTACAATGGACAAGACTGTGCAAAATATCTATGGAATTACTATCTCCTTGGAATCCTAAAATGAAGGAATCTCATCTTTCTAGGGGACTGCTTTGCATACAGAGGCTCAAATGTCTTTCAGAATTCTATCAAGCCCTGTACTACTTCTACACAAATAGAAAAGATATCCATACATCTTCCTTGGATTATGGCCAACTCCTTTTCTGCCATTTTTCCCCTAAAATAAAATGGAACTTTACAACATAAGACAAGGCTGAATAATGCATTAGAAATGGTCCCCGAGGACTAGGGAGATGGCTCAGTTGGCAAAGTTGCTACACAAGCATGAATATCTAAATTCTATACCCAGAATCTATGTAAAAAATAGGCAGGCATGACAGCATGTGCCTATAATATCAGCAATGGGGAGATGGGGTTTACTGGCTAGCCAGTCTAGCAGAACTGATGAACTCTAAGTTCATTGAGAGTCTATGTCTCAAAATTAAGGTAGAGAGGCATTGAGGAAGACCCAACATTGATCTCTTGCCACCACATACACACATATGCAGCCACCAACAGGAACACATACACACACATACACACGAGAGAGAGAGAGAGAGAGAGAGAGAGAGAGAGAGAGAGAGAGAGAGAGAGAGAGAGAGAGAGAGAGAGAGAGCCTCTTCCTTCTTTCTTCCAGGACCACAGTTACTGGTGGCACTTTGTTCTGGTTTAGGCTTCAGTAACAGCAAAACATAATATATAAGATTATATCTTATCAATTTTTAAGACCACATGAATTATGAACAAAATTATCACCCTTACCATCACATTAATATTATTCATTAAAATTGCTTGTTAATGTTTATGTTAACTGTTAAAGTACATGGAAAAGTTTCTCACCCTTATAAATATTTTTACCAACATGTCACAGTCACTAATGAAGAAAAATAAAGATCACTTCTCTATTTTTTAAATGCCAGAAATAACCACATTTAAGTAACATGAAGTATATTAATTTAACTTTACAAAAGTTATCAAAAGCAAATGTAAAGATTATTAGAGAATGTGAATCTACTTCTCCAGATTCCACCATGCATATAATTTACAGTCATTTGTAACATTAAGTATGGTATTAAAACTCAAAAATTATTTTGTAGTAGTATTTTTTAAACAGGATTATTTTAACACGTGAGAAGTATTAAAAGTTGGCGTGACTATGAAATGCATCCTAAACTCGTATTTGCATAATTTTCTGCTTAAAAATACACTGTTAACTTTAAAGGCACATAGTACATTTTTTACATAATATAGTATCAGTCTAGAGAGAACAAAGGAAATGGACTAAAAGAAATTAAACACTAGGACAGATTCGACTGGAACAGACTACAAGGCATTTGAAGCTGATACATTTACCCAGAACAGCTAGGTTTGGGGCATACCAGAAAATTCATGCTATCTCATAAAATTCCCTGTAGAAGCTACTAAAGATGTGGATGAGTGACTGAGTCCCTTCACTACAGCATCCATTTTTCCTAATACAAATACTGTATTCTCAAAACCAAGCTGACAAACATCAGCCAAATTTGGAACTCTGTTTGGGAAATCATACACTATTTTGGAATTGTTATGGTAATCTGTAAATCTTCTACCACATCCTTTCATGAGAGTAATCTTCAGGAATCTTCAGGTGTATGTAATGGTTTTCAGTGAGCCATCATCAAATTCCCAAATCTTCATTGAAGGTGTACTGATTCTAAACAGGTATCTATATTTATTAAGGGCAAATTCTTTTCCCCAGTGATTTAAGGGCCACTAGAACCTTCTCTAGAGCAGCTGCTACCTATACAATCATTCCTACATGATTGTCTATAATCCTTGAAGTAAATATATTCAGCTGTGTCCACTAAAAGAGAACCAGTTCTAGACACAAAAGTGAGAGACCAGGCACCAAGTTGACTC
The DNA here is from genome assembly GCF_049852395.1 of Peromyscus maniculatus bairdii. Classification (NCBI taxonomy): domain Eukaryota; kingdom Metazoa; phylum Chordata; class Mammalia; order Rodentia; family Cricetidae; genus Peromyscus; species Peromyscus maniculatus. The sequence continues at coordinate 127,047,001 of NC_134875.1, read as the reverse complement.
ATGTCTGACCCAGACATGTTCATGAATCTAGCATGCAGATGTGGTAGAACAAATTCCCCTAATGAACCTAAAAGGGAAACCGGAAGTCCTTTGCATTCTACCCACTTTGTGTGTTTTATGCACCTTCCCCCAGAATTCACATTCCTAGGAAACACAATAATATACAGTGCAAACACCACACAAGGTCAGCAGGCCTTTTATTCTAGACACAAAGCATCTGGGTGGCTTTTTTTAGTTAAAATCTTTTCATACAATATATTTTGATCATGTTTTTTCACAGATCCTCACAGATCCTTCTCACCTCCCCATCCACCCAACTTTATATTCTAGCCCTCTCTCCCAAAACAACAAAACAAAACCCCCCACAAAAACACAAAACGAAAATAAAAACAAGCAAAAGATCAATAAGACAAAAACATGTCAAAATGAAACAAAATATCCAAGCTTCTTATTTTTAAGAAGCTACAGGTGTTCAACTTCATTTTACTCAAAGAGCATGTTTAAGTGAATACACCACAGTTCACAGAAATATACATCAATCCTCCAGGTCAACATACTACACACGCTCTAATTCAGCCCACTGTATCAGTATTGATCAGGTATAGTTTCTTTTCCTATCATTCTCCCTTAAACAATAACAACTATTTACATAGTATTTATACTGAATTAGGTATCACAAGTAATATAATATTGATTTAAAGTAGCAAGGCACCTGTTTGTTACCCAAGTTACTTAGGAGGCTAAGGTATAAGTATTGCCAAGTTCAATACAAGACTGAGCAATATGATAAGACTCTGTCTCAAATTAAATGAATGAATGAATACATAAAAGAGTATATAGGAAGATTTGTGGTTCTTTGCAAATGCTATACCATTTTATCTTAGGCATCCCCCAGAGTTAGGTATAGAGGAAGGGCTAGAACCAATTCCCTGAAGATACTGAAGGAGGATTACTGAGAGTACAAGGCACTATCACAATTCCAAACCACACCCTGGTAGGTCAACAAATCCTATCAGTTCCAGCAGCAGTAGGTATGTGGACCATGAGTAGGGATAAGGTTTAGGAAATGGGTGGAAGTGGGAGTTTAAGATTTTGGATATTAGATTTTATAGCACATCCTCTGCCTGCTTCTCTCATAATATGGTGCAGTGTTCTGCAGGTCCCAGGTCCCCTCTTTTAGACTATAAACCTCCTCTATAACTCTGCATCACTTCTAGCCTACTGCATTGACCTACACATAGTAGGTACTTAGTAAATCACTAGTATTCACTCAACTGAACTTACTTGCCTGGAATGGACTTGATACCCATGAAAAGAGAAATGGGAAACCCAGCTGGGCCTCACCAGGAAATACAAAGCTAACTGGCACAAGAGATTTCCCTAGAGAACTAAAGTGAATGTCATCCATTATGGTAAGCAAGGATTAAGTGAAGAGAAGGGATTTAAAATTTCGAGTTCAAGTGTCCTACCAGAATATAGTGCATTACAGTGAGAAAGAGATTTATAAGGGGAAACGGGAGTCCCTGGCATGAGGCAGACAAGTTTAATTCTTGGCTCTTTCTCTCTATCGCATAACCTTGGACAACCGACCTTAAAGGGCCTCAGTTTCTTCACCTCTAACATGGAGACAATGAGCTTTTTCATAGAGGCCTGTTTTCAGGAATATGAAAAGAACAAAAGTAAATCTTAAGTGGGGCATAAAGTGATAAAATATTTTCTAACCAGCGTGAGTATCACTTACCAATTCCATACTTTGTCCTGTAATAGGTCTTGGTAAATTCATCACAGTCACAGAGGAGGACTTTCCTTCCCCACACATTGATGGTGGCACCTATAGCCAGGTCCTGGTCTGTGTAAAACTCTTGCTCTATTTTTCCTAGCTGATAAAACAGAGGAACATAGCATTGGCCCTATGTATCTATCCAAGAACTACATGCTTTTTCCCAAGAAAAGAATTTTAAAAAAATAACTTAATTGCATCATTTACAAATAAATTTTAAAATCAAATCAACTCTAAGAATTAATTTTTTATCTTTTGTACATATGTGTGTGATATGTGTTGTATATGTATGTGTGTATTCACTTGTATGATTCATGTTGAGTATAGATGTTCACATGCCACAGATCATGGAAGTTGGATGTTAATACTCACCTTCCATCTTCTTTGAGACAGGATCTCTTTGATGTTAGGCACTGTGTGTGCCAGACCAGCTAGTCTTTGAGCAGCTGAGGATTCTCCAGCTTCCCATATCACTCATAGGAGTGCTGGGATTACAGGTGAACTTTACCGTTCCTGAATTTACGTATGTTCTTGGGGGGTGTTATACTTAGGTCTTTACATTTGCACATCAAGCACCTTCCCCACTCAGCCATCTTCTCAGCCCATCTAAGCATTATTTTAACATTGTAGTGCTTGCAGAATCAATGCAATGCATATATTTCTCTATGCATTTACAATGCATATATTTCTATATGCATTTAAATATGCTTATTATTGACAAAGGGCAATAGAATGCATATGTTTATGTATTTCTTAATTTCATTCACTAGCTCACAAGGCAAGAATATACAATTCACCCCAACATCCAGGTTCCACAGAAGTCACATAGGAATCAGTAATAAAACCCCAGGATCCTCACCTGGTATTTATCCAACAGGTAGCCATCTGCTCGCCATTCTGACAAGCCCCCATACACATTGAGGACTGCTCGATTTGTTATCTGGCCTGGTTGAAAGATTCCAGGTGGGCCATACTGTAAGATAAAACCCAAACATGGTACATGTCTCCAGACACAGAGATAGATGCAGTCCTAGGATATATGCTAGAAATCGGCCTCGTATGGCTCTATTCTAACATCTGTAAGAAGCCAGTCTATCTACCTCATGTTCTGCTGCCACATGTCCTTCAGAGCCCTGATAAATGTACATTTTTTTCCTCAAACACTTCCATCCTATAGGTTTTTTCCTTCTTTTGTCTTTGTTTTTGAGACAAGGTCTCATGCAGAAGAGGATGATGTCAAACTCATGTAGCTTAGGATGACCTTGAACTCCTAATCTTCCTCTTCTACCTCCCACCTGCTAGGATTGTAGTCATATGTCACCACAGCCAGCCTTCCATCTTGCAAGTAGCAGTCTGCTTGGTTCCCCATTCAACTGCCAGACACACGGAGAACAATTTAGTCCATTGTCTGCTTCCCTTTCTAGATTTCACCAAAACATACACCATGGGCTGAAGCCACTTTCTATATTTCTCCAACTGTTGTGCAGGCAGTTATCTTTTGTATCCCCTAAGTGCAAACATCTCCAAGGAAAAGTGACTGCTTCCTTGCCTCCTTTCTTTGTTCTGTCTACCAAGCAAGTTATCCAGTCCTGAGCACAGGAAATGGGCTACAGCTAGCAGCCTGAATGTTCTCAGAACTCCAGCTTAACTCTCTCACTTCAGCAAGGTTACTTACTCCTTGCTTTGAGTGTCCAGGGTATCCCCATCTCTTCTGGATCTCACCCCAGTGAGAATCTATACTCCACAAAACAGGACATAAGCCATTTTTCTTTTTCATTACAGCCCAAGAGGTGGCACAGAGAACTCACTAAATATTTGTTGAATAAGTACATAAAATGAAGCTACTGATGGTAAGACATACTGCAAATGTCAGGTGCATCATTATTTCATATTTAACCTATTTTTCAAAGACATTCTAAAAACAGATTTCCCTGGCTCCTCCTGGAGGCCTGCTGTGCATATTCTAGAGCTCCCTCAGGGACAAACTCTGCCTCCCCCCAGCCTTGAAGCAACACAGCAGGACTTCTGGCAGTAGGCACAGAGAATCTGGGAGAGCCTCCTGTGAGGATTGAATGGCCAGCGGTTGTTTGCATAAGAAATGAGTGCTCCTGGTAACCTTTTCAGAAATAGTAAGAATGAAGTTTAAATATTTTATCCAAATTAGAAATAACATGCAACAAAGACCTGTGAAAAGTAAGTTTGGTTCTTCATGACCTGATAGGTATTAATAAATGAGTCCTTAGACAGTGGCTCTTAATGTATCATCTCATTTAAGCTTTCTAGTTATGGAAGCTCTGTTAACTGCATTTTAAAGGTGTGGAAATAGGTGTTCAAAGAGGTTAAGTGGCTTGCCCATGCTCACATGGCTATCAAAAAACAAATCCACAATTCTAATCCGGGTCTGTCTCCATGTCATTCCTGCTGTGCCAGCTCACTTCCCTCTGAAATGCTGACAAGTGTTTGAGGAAACAAACTTGACAACTCTTCCTCATAGTAAAGAAAATGCCAATGTCGTTACTGAGGTGGTTACTGGCTAGTTGGTGACTAGTCGCTGTACTTAGAATTGTTATTCACTTTTTGCATATGTATGTTTGTATACACATGTGTATATTCATACCTTGATCGATACCATGAGGTTGGTAGGATGCAGGATGGCAGTGTCCCACTCAAAGCCAGTAAATTAATTCAAGAGAATCCCATATTTCATAATAGTGATTGTTGTGAATTCAACCAAAACCAGTTTACTTCCCTTATACATATATTCTTTTCCTCACCCTAAGTGTGCTGGCTAGTTTGTTTTTTTCCTTGGAGGTAGGGTTTATTTATTTTTGTTATTGTTCCTTCATTTGTTTGATTTTGTCAATTTGGCATAAGCTATAGTCATCTGAGAAGAGGAAATCTCAAGTGAGAAACTGCCTCCATGAAATGGGCCTGTGGGCAAGTCTGTAGGGCATTTCCTTAATTGATGATTGATGTGGGAGGGCCCAGCTCACTGTGGCCAGTGCCACCCTTGAGTAAGTGATCCTGGGTGTGTATAAGAAAGTAAGTTGAGCAAGCTATGTAGAGCAAATTGAGTAAGCAGCACTCCTGCATGACTTCTGCATCAGTTCCTGCCTCCAGATACCTGCCCTTCATGAGTTCCTGCCCTGACTTCTCTCAGTGATGGGCTGTGATGTGGAACTGTTAAACTGGAAAAAAGTCCCTTCCCCCATTAGTTGTTTTGGTCATGGTGTTTTAGCACAGCAACAGAAACCCTAACTTAGCCAAGTAGCATGAAGTAACTGTCTTTCACAGAGCCATCACACAACATTCCAAACAATGGCTTAAGTCTCTTGGCCCACAAACATAGCCAAATCCTTACCTTGGGAAGCTTACTCCTCCGAAGGAATGATGACATGGCATCCCGGCCTGAATTAAGTGGCAGTACTTCTCTGACTTCAACAGTACCATCAGACAGGAAGTAATGCAGGACAAGTTCTCTACGGTCCCCAAACAGTGAGGTTGAGTCATCCCACAGGCAGAAGAAACGCAAAACCTTCCCATCATACTGGAGGAACCGTTTCAGAGTGTCAAAATACTGATAGGGACGAAAGGGATCCACAAACTCTAATATCTGCAAATGGAGAAATTGTCAGAAACATTGCAGGTTTTATGTAGTCATTTCTGGGAGGCAAGCAAGCAATTATATATAAAGATTTTTTTTTCTGTAGACTGTTCTGTCATACTTTTTAAAAGATTTCAACCAAATATTATGACATACAGATACATGGATCCAGGCATACAGATATATGAACTCACAGTCAGTTTTAACCTTAAGAATATAGGCAAACATCAGAAAGCTTTTCATATTTTGTTAAACATTATTTTAACATACTAAACTATATTTCTGGGATATGTTTGAAGTTGATTTCTTAAAGCCTTAGAACTTTATAACAAATGGACAAATCCAATCTATGGTGACAGAAACCAGAACAGTAATTGTTTCTATGTAGGGGCAACAAGAAAGGGCAACATCAGGAGATTTGACCAGAAAGGAAGGAAAGGGATTATTCTGAGGCTATAGGAAATAGCCTATATCTTTTTTTTTTTTTTTGGCCATGCTGATGATTGAACTCAGAGTCTTACAAATGCTGGGAAATGCTCTACTAGTAAGCTATAGCCCCAACCCCAAATAGTTTATGTCTTAAAATTTTCATATTGATTACTTTATTGTACACCTTTTCCAAATAACTGACCTGCATTGATTTAAGATCTGTATGTTGAATCCTAAGCTGATTATATTTTAATTTTTAAAATGTGTATTTTCACCAGAAATTTCCCATGTGTTTGTGTGTATGTGTGTGTTTTTCTCACTTGTTTATATTTTTTGCAAAGATAAGAGGAAGAAATGTATCTACAGTTTAATTTTGTTCAAACAACTTCAGACATCCAGGAAATGGAAGCCCAGTGGAAAGAGGAGCAGAGCAAATGGAGACCTTCCAAGAGTCCACAAAGAAACCCTCTTTGGCTGGACTCTCCTCCATGGTCTTCTTGGTGCATCTTTCCTTCAATTTGACACCTCTTAGCCCTGTCTTAGAGTATAGCTGCCTCTATTCTATCTGATATAAGCAAATGATATTGTTATATAATGAAGGATTCACTTGGGAAATGTTATTATATACAAAACATTTGAATTAAGTTATATAATTGTTCTATAAATTCCTGAAACACTGTGTCTATCTAGAGTGGTTTGGTACATGTTTATCTCAAGAGGAAAACACAACAGCTTTATAGAGGCTCTTCAAGCTTTATCTTTAATATTTAATTGAAATTATGAGACCTCTGTTTCCATTAATTAAAATGCTTTTAATGTATAAGACTGCTAAGAAATGCTTTATTGATTATATACCATTAAGATCCTGTTCAGTTTAAGCAAAGCAGTTTAAGTTTACATATCAAGGTAGCAAACACTTAAGAACTAAATCTAAATCCATAAAATTCTATGTAAAAGCCTCTTATTAAACTTTTAATTTCCCTAGATTCCTATATTTATTAATGAATTTTCTTTGCCCTAATGGAATGCTAAAATGGTTCTCACAGTCTGGAAGGAAATTATTTAAAATATTTGCCTGTCCTTGTTTTATTTCCAATTCTTGGCACAAACTTTTTCTTCTTTGAAAATCTATAAAATCTAACAGTAGTCTATGAAATATGAAGTATATGATGGTATAGTTATATACTATACCATCATTCACAATCACTACCTATAATAATAACTCTTAGTGAATGCATATAGCCATATGCAAGAAGCAGTAACTCTAGGGATCTTTTTCCTTCAGATTCCTCTGTGGCTTCTAAAGACTTTGTATTTATCATCCAGGACATATAAAAGATGTAAAAATGAGTCCAAACCTAAAAATCTCCTTTTACAGTGGTACAAAGTCATTTTACCTTAGATATTCCAGGATTAATAATACATATACTTCACAGGAGGATTGTATGCCTACAACATCAAAGAATAATTCTGCTGAGGCTAAGAGGCAGGTACAGGGGATGATCCTACACATAGTTTTTAATGAGAGATAAAAAACAGAATCATTTAAAATTTTGTTATTTTGAAAGGAAAGGAATTATAAGGTTTGAAAACAGTAAAAATTAGAGGAAACTAATTAATGGAGATAGCAATGAGAAGAGTAGTTATCCTTGAGTGGAGAGAAGGACTGATTAGAAAAATTCATGAGGGGATTTACTGGGAGGAGGGAGTAAGGAACTGCTCAATATCATAGTTTGAATGCAAGTTAAGACTCACTCCAAAGTATATTTAATGCCTGTATATTTGGCCATGTGCAGTTATATGTTAACAATAACAAAAAATAGTGAGGAATGGTAGTACACATCTGCAATCTCAGCATTTAAGAATCAGGAGCACAGTAAGTTCAAGGTCAGCCTGAGTTACACAGTGAATTCAATACTAGTCTGTGCTATTATAGTGACTATCTGTCTCAAGAATCTATAAATGAATAAATAAAAAAACTAAAAAAAAATAAAAAGGGAAACAAATGACAATAATGAAAATCAAGGTAAGAATCCAGAGATTTCCATTTTAGTCCCAATACAGAGCCTGGTTAGGTAGGCAATCTAACAAATGATACTTCTTCTTTTGGATATTTAACGTCCTCTGGGTATGCAGAGCCTTCTAGGTATTCAGAGCCTTCTGGTAAATAGAAAACTAGGGTCAAGGGATCAGTTCAAAAAACTGCAGAACAATAACACTGACTCTTTGCGCCTTACAACAGCATCATATTTTAAATGCATTCTTGTTTTATTACTAGGAGAAATAAAAATCATGGCTACTTCACTCTTTGAGAATATTTCAGCATCCAGTCTCACAGAGTTCCAAGAAGGAAGAAAATGTTCAAGGTTTGGTTTATTTAATCAGTAGCACAGAAGAAAGATTTTTTTCCAGCCAGAGATAGGCAACTAAACCCAGAAAACATAAGCAGAAGAAATATGGGTTTAACTCACATACTATTGGTGGCCACAAAATTAATTATGGGCTCCTCAACATTATCTCACCTAAGCAGCTCACTAAATACTCCTATAGCTAAAAAGGAGGTTCCCAAAAAGAACTGAGGGTGAGGGTGAAGGGAGCTTGCAAGGAGGGGTGTGGGAGGTCATTCCTGTTCTGTGGCTACCATTTAGTCTTCCCTTCTATCCAAAGAACACGACAGCTCTCATAAATATGGTTTCAAAAATCCTCTATATTTGCAGCAAGAGTGCCAGCATCGTTCACCAAGTCTCTGAATAAGAAGTCACAGATGTATCAATTCTCACCTCTCTCCGCATCTTCATGTAGGGATCTACTGGACGTGGTTCTGGAGGATTAAGTTTGATTCCTATTTTCTTTAGAAAATTTTTTGTGAATGTATCACAATCATAAATCTTGAACTTGCGCCCATAGAAGACAACAGCTGTGTTGATATTAAAGTGAAACACAGTATAAAACAGATCATCATCCGGAGGTGGGAGAGGAATCCGATGGCGCCTGATAGAAGTGCCTGAGGGATAAATAACACACAGTTTTTTTAACCATGTGGCTAGCAAGAAGTTATAGTATATCTCAGCAACCACCTTCCATGCTTCCCTGCAGTGGGGTAATGGGAAAGGGGTCATTTCTAGGAGGCAGCATTATACAGTCACACTCAAGTAAAAGTGAACCAAGACTTCTTAGGTCTAGAGATCTCTGATTAGCCTGATAATGACATTTGAGTTTCCTAAGTGTTGCTAGGAAAGTATTTTTATAAACCACAAAGACTAGAAGACAGGAATGGATACAATGGAGTTAGCACAGTGAGCAAAAATGCCACTCTGTCATGTACTTTTCCTACAATAAATAGGCTTGCTTTAAGTTACTAGATGAAACTCAATGAATTCAACTAAACAAGGCATTAAGGCCCCAAAGTAAAGTGCTCATAAAAAGGCATATGCTTGGCTCAAAAAGCCAATATATAAGTAAACAAACTAATAGCTTTAATTTATATGTGCCAACACTGTGATTTACAGCCTCAATAAGCATGAATGACTTTACACTGCTTGGAAACGTCATAGAACCCTTTTTCATTTAGAAACTTATTCTTCCTTCCTCCATTACTTCTGCCTATCTTCACCCAACTACCTCCATCAAACAAGGATTGCTAGAGACTTCACAGTTTCAGCCAGTATTCTGATTTCATCACATCTTTCATAAACAACCCTATGTTGCTCGTTTTCTTCCTGGTACAGACAAAAGGATAGTTTGTTGTTCAACATAAGTGAACAGGAGCAAAAGAGGCCATCCCTTTTTGAGCCAGTTTCCTCAGTCTCAGTTCCCAAGTTCCCCTTGGGAGATAGAATGAGGATGAGATGACACGAGCAGACACAAGTGGCACAACAAGAGAAGAACCCTTACTTTAGGAAACCTAAACCTTCTGTGGGCAGTTAGTAGTCCTACTCGGCAGTTAGTAGTCCTACAATGAACATGTCTGCCCTTTGTGGCAGGGAAGCACTGCCTCTGTATTCCAAGGCTATAAGCCAACATGCACTAGAAAGCAAGGCCATCTGTGTCTTTCCAAAGCTGTCTATGTATACAAACAGTCTTGAAGAGCAAGCACTGAGCAAAGAGTAGTACATCAAGATACACAGAAATGAAAACTACTCCCGCAGTGTTGCCTCTCAACATGTGTAACTGATTTAGGCCTGAGAATCTACCCTCAGAGCAAAGGAAGAAAGAACCAGACCACGCCAAGTTATTAATGATCCAGTAACACACGGCTTCTGTGACCTCAGTATGGACGCATTTTAATATAAAGATGTCAACTTACCTTCTTTGTATTGTATACAGTATTGAGAATCCTGCCTTTTCTCAAAATCTAGAAATACTTAAAACTTATTCATTCTTGTTCATTAAAGAACAGTTAATGAATAATCTTTATGTGCCAGGAACTGTGTTGGGCTCTGATCCATTACTCCACTTATCCTTTCAAGTTGTTGAGGAGAAATGAAGTAAAATCATTTTCATCTTTTCTACATAGCAATTTTTAATTACTTGGTACATTAAATTAAAATAATAAAACTATAAAATTAGAACTGGCATAGACTATTTTTAAATGTACTACATAAAAGATGATATAATTTTACTGCAAAGAATTATACTTCAATTAGCCTTTAATTCATGCCATTGAAAACAGTATGCAAATTATTTAATCATTCAAGATTAGACATTTAGAACAAATTGCATACTTAAAATCTATAAAAGGATGGGCACTTCAGATATTTCCAGGAACTATTGTATATCTCTTTAAAAATACTTGCATTGTGGCAGGTTATTAAATACTCAACTATTTGGAGCTTCTTCAAAACTTTCATTTATGGAACTAGGGAAAGAAATGTCTCAGTGAATAAAGCACTTGTTCCACAAATGTGAGGATCAGAGTCTGGATCCCTGAACCCACAAAATGGCTGGCAGGAGTGGCAGCTGCCTGTAATCCCAGAACTTGGGAAGCAGAGATGGGATACATAGGGCAAGCTGGCTAGATTAGACCAAATCTGTGAGCTGTGGGTTCAGTGAGAGAGCCTGCCTCAATAAACAGAGAGAGAACAGGGAAGATAACTGGCATTGACCTCACCTACACATGCAAACACATATGCACACATATGCACTTGCACATACATACTACATATACAAGTACAAAACTTACATCTATACTGTGATGATTTGAATAATAAATGTCCCCCATAGTCTTGGGCATTTGAATACTTTGTCCCCAACTGATGGCACTATTTGGGAGATTTAGGAAGTATGGCCTTGTTGGAGGAAGTACGTTACTGGAGGCAGGTTTTGAATTAGTTCTGCTTTGTGCTTGTTGTTCAAGATATGAGCACTCAACTTCCTTTCTGCTACCTTTTCTTCACTCCACCATCATGAACTCTAGCTCTCTGGAACTATAAGCTCAAGTAAACCTTTCTTCTGTAGCTGCCTTGGTCATTGTGTTTTATCTCAGCAATAAAAAAATAAGTAATGCATATACTTACAATTTGTACTTCATTATAAAAATTCAAATGAGCTATGCTTTTTAAGTAAGACTCTGGATAGGAATATTATCACTTTCAAGGTATGAAGTAGACTACAGTGCATCTAAACAATAACCACAATCACCATAATAGCCCTTTCATTGATAGTTTCTTATCTAATCCTCTATAATACCTGAGACCGACAGTATACGAGGCATCAATGTTCACTTCATAGACGAGAAATTAAAGCTAAGAATGTCTAAGTGTCTAGAATGTTATACCCTAACAAATGAGAGAAAAGCATTTTGAAGTTAGATATCAGACTGGCAAAACACCATTATTTTCCACAGTTTTCACTGAGTTATATCTCACTGAACATCATCCAGAAAATACTTAAGTGAAGGAAAAGAGGAAGATCCACAGGCAAAATTGAATCAAAATGGACTAGAGAGATGCCAGCCACAAGGAAAAGAAGAGAAATTGATGGTGGAGCTGCTCTTTCAAATCAGCCTGTCCCCCTTCTAAGGACTAATTTCCAGAACCAGTCACCTGCCTAACTGCAACAATCCCTTCATCACAGCATTTCCATCCCTCCAGAGCCTGCATCTCAGACCTCACAGCTTCCTTATCTCAGCCTCCATCAGACGCTTTTGAAAATACCAGGAAAATAGTAACAGAAAATAGTCTTGATAATCTATGGGATGGAAACAGAAAGCAGGTCTATTAAAAAAAAACAAGAAAAATTTACTGACAAAAAAGCCTAATGTCACAATACTGCATGAATCAGAAACCCAATGTAGACCATTTGAAATGAGAGCTTTCAGTCATATATTCCTGTGATCTCTCAACTGTGTCCTCTAGGGATTATAACAACTATTTATTAGGATTTGCATGTTTATAGTTTTCCATGATAAATGGCAAGAACTCTAAAAGTAGGAGTTTGCTCTAGAATACCAAAGAAATGGGCAGGATGCCATGTCTTTGGCACACACTGAAGAGCATTTGAAGTCATTAATGTAAATAAATAAAAATGTCACCCACAAAAATAGAAGAGATGAAAGCACCATGTCTGCCCTTTAACTTTTCAGGTGTTTATCTTCTCAGCTGTCCCATAAAGCTAGCTGGAACATACATCAAGTGCTTGTCTTCCAGTTTGTCCTCATCTCTCCCTTTTAATATTTTAAAAGCTATATCCCTGCTATCTGACTATGCAAGCTATGCAAGCTTTAGCTTTCTAACTGTTCCCTTTGGTAGAGACCAAAGTGGCCATATATCCATTTATGTTTAACATGTTTCCATGGCATTCAGATAGGACCTGCCTTAAATTTTGCTCATAACACTAAATTCAGCTTTGTAGAATTCACCTTTCAGAATTAAATGTCTGATATTTATTCCAATCACTCTTGCAAGTATATCTACTTTATTTCAGTAACATTGCATACCTAGAGTGAACAAGATAATATTTAAGTGAATGAATATAAAAATGGAATTGCTCTTGTCATTGTGTCTACTAAATTTATATCTAGTGATCAGATATGGCAGATCATCATCCCTTCTCTTGTGTTTACTTTGTTCATCCACTAAAGTGACTATTCTAGTTTTACTGTTATTTTTCTAAAATATCACCTTTGGAGTATGAATTTTATAAGAATAACTTTTTCATATACTGATACTGACACATACCTAGCAATGAATGAACAAAATGTTAAATATCCTACATCTTTCAATAGAATGTGAAATAACTTAATAACCATATGCAAGTCTCCATTAACCATTTCATCAATGCAAAAATACAGCCTAGTAAATTCTGTAACATCCTCTTGCATTGCTACCTTTGTGTCTAGTTTCCACCACCCATTCTATGATCTATTCCCAAATACCTCCCAGTTTCTTGTTCTACCACTTTCCCACATTTTAATTTCATGTTATCTCTCTAGGCTGTGCTCTCTTTCCCTTCCACCTTTAACTGAGGAAACTTTTGAAGCACCACTCAGGTTCTAAGTTCCTAAGTGGCTCCTGGCTTTCCCACTGCTGATCCCTCAAGCATTTGGTACCACTGATGATACCTGCATTATGTAACAAGTATTATATACTACCTCCCATTCTTCCTTCCTTCATCTCTCATTGCTTCCACAATATTTATTGAATAGTCACTATGCAATAAACATATCTTTATTTGCCTCTGCTCATAAATTCTTTCTCAAAATTTTTTATTTGTGTGTGTGCTGTATGCATGCACATATACCTGTGAGTACATGCTAGGTGTGTGTGTGTGTGTGTGTGTGTGTGTGTGTGTGTGTGTGTGTGTGTGTGTGTGTGTGTAGGCCAGAGGTCAATATCAGATACCTTATTTTTTATTTTATGTTTTATTTAAGATTTTTTAATTGAATGTACATACTGTGGGGGCCTACAGAGGCTTTCTAGTAAGGCCTTACTAAAGGTCAGAAAGTCTGAGTTTGCTTTGCTCAGCAGGGCTGCATAATAGGATGATTTGACCAAAGGCATGGTTACCAGATGTTTTGAAGGGTCTATACTTGTTAGTACTTTATACCTCAACTTTGAAAGGGTGAGGTCTTTTGTCCCTCCCCTTGCTGATGTATAAAAAGCCCATCATTAATAAAATCAAGGCTTCTGGATATTGACCCAGGGCCCTCCCGAAGCTATCCTATGTCCCTATCTTTTTTCTTCATCTACATCTATATTTCTTTCTATTATTTCTCAATTTCTCACTCCCCCCTTCAAAGGACCCTTCAATAGGTCAGGGCTGAACCCCAACACTGAACCTCCCACTCATCCCTCCTCCCGCTCTCCCCCAGCCTTCCCCCACCCCCAGCTTACCCTCCTCCAAAAGGGTAAGGCCTCCCATGGGGTCTTAGCAAAGCCTGGTGCATTCAGTTGAAGCAGAATCAAGCCCTTCCCCCCTGCATCAAGGCTTAATAAGATGTAGTATCAGATATCTTTGTCTATTGCTTTCTAATTTTTTTAAGAACATGTCTCTCACTGAACCTGGAACTCACTGAACTGATAAGAAAAGCTGGCTAGCAAGATCCAGTGATATCTTTTGTCTCTGCTTTCCCAGTGCTAGGATTACAGATGTGCACCACCATGGCTGGCTTCTTGTATGGATTGATGGGGGATCCTTACTCACATCTTTGTGCTGCTGTAGCAAGCACTTTACTGACAGTGCTATCTCCTCAGACCCTTTCATTTTTAAATTCTATGTTGTTCCATTCATTTATAATTCCTGCCCCAGTGTTTACCCTCCTAGGATACCAGATTCAGAGTGCCCAATTAAATCTGAATTACAGAAAAACAATTATAGTATATTCCATGCAGTATTTGGGATGTGGTTATACTAAAAATTTCACTCCTTACCTGAAATTCAAATTTAACTGTTCAGCTCACATTTTATCTGGCAACCCCACTGCTGTCCACCTCTAGTTTATGGGATAAAATACTTAGATATAGAATATGCCTGATACAAATGCATAGCATACAAATGAGGAATTTAGTTTGTAAACACATTTGTTTCATTCAAGCAAATTACTGTTTTTAAAAAGTATAAGAAATACTACTCAGTTGAGGAACCAAAAGAAGCTATTAATATAGATCACTATTCTTAACCAAGGCTGTACTAACAACCACATAAAATCCAGTTCTCAACTGCAGGTCTGCAGTATCAAAACTTATGAGTCCCTAACTGAGACTGACTGGTCTGAAACATGCCAGAAATCATGCTATGTTTCTAATCATTGTCTTTTACTTTAACATAGATTAGTTTGGACATGATGGTACTGGACTGACAATTATTCTATTGGATGAGTAGGGTTAAGCTTCTGAGTTTACCTGACATTCCTGGCCTGATGTAAAATTGTTTTAGCTACATTCCAGCACAAAGGTAACAAATTCTATAAATATAATATTATATAACCTAAAAGAGGGATATGTCTTGACAAGAAATTCAAGCAAGTCTTAAACTGTGACAATCACTTATTTGACTCATAATATACACAAATTTCTTTGTCAACAAGAACTAATATATTACAATACACTATTTTGAATAGAAGCTGCAAGTAAACTGAATGCATATTTTTGAACCACCCTAATAGATGCCTCTTTTTGTTTCTAGGCTATCCCAACCTCCCTACACTCTATAAAAGAAAAATAAAACATAGTAGAGACAACTAAAATGGTATGTATTTGGGAATTACAATTTATCCAGCTGCACTGATTACTTAACTGTAAGGTCCACATGGAATAAGTGCATCTGGCCTCTCAGTAAATTGGAAAAATATCAAAACCATGTAGAGCAAACAGGAACACAATCAGTACATAACACCTAACCTTGACCCCAAGCCTCTTCTTCCTTAGGACCCGCAGGTGCATGAGAGGCAGGAGCAGGCAACTCAAGACACAATGACTACCTGCTCTAAGCCATTAGCTCATAAGCCATTAGCTCATCAAGTCTACTTTCTTTTCCTAGATTACTTAAGAAAGCCTAAAGAAGGCATTTAAATGAGTTTTCAAATTATTCACTGCCTAAGTAGACCTTGCTCAATGACAATCATATTAAATATTTCAAGAGAAATGGGTCTCTCTGTAAACAGAACCTGATGGCAGAGTGGTTATTTGTGCTTGTTTTTGATAGGATTTGTTACAGCCCACCAGGTTTCTCCACTCTGTTGACAAACTCAATATCATTATACAGTGTGATTACTGTGTACACTGTCCACAACCTCTGAGCTGCATCTTCACCAACAAAATGTCACAATAAGCCAACCAGAAGTACTGATTTTTTTCAGGGACATTTAAAATAGTCTTTTGCTCAGGGTTCTTTCCCCTAAGTCTTTATGAATAAGATTCCTTCCTCCTCACATAAAAATAATTTTCAAGTAAATCATTATGACTTGCCATGAAAATCAGCTTTTGTGAGCTCTGAAATTAAGAAAAATATAGTTTTCTAAAATCCTTGTAGAGGTTGCATTTGACAGTTCTTAGTTTCATGAAATAAAAAAGTACTAGACAAGGGCCACTAAACTTCAAGAATGTAAGTTTTTATCTAAAACCTTAATAAAGAACAGGGTGGGGAGAAGGCTCAATAGGTAAAAATCTTGTCATGCAAGCTTGAGGACCCAAGTTCCAATCCTTAACAACCATATTCAAAACAAAACAAAAGAAAACTGGGCATGGTAGCACATGTCTAGATCCCAGAGCTATAGCGGTGATGACAGAAAGATCCCTGAGGCTTGCTGGCCAGCTAGCCTAGATGAATCAGTGAGCTCCAGGTTCAATTAGAGAGCCTGTGTCAAAAAGTAAGGTGGCCAGGCATGGTGCCATACATCTTTAATTCCAAGACTCAGGAGGCAGAGGCAAGGGGGATCTCCATGAGTTCAAGACCACCCTGGTCTACATATCAAATTCCGGGCCATATCCACAGATACATAGTTAGACTATGTTTCAAAAACGATAATAAAAAATAAGGAAAAAAATTGAAAGAAGAACTTGAAGTTCATCTGTGGCCTCCCTCCACAAACAAATATGCCTGCACACATGCACAAGTAATAATAAAATCAAACAATCCAAGCAAATAATCCAAGTTTGGGGTATATTGTAATGTCAAGTCCCCTATTTGTGCAAGTGTGTCACAGTAGGAAAGGTAATCCAAAAGTAAACAAAGCTTGGTTAGGGAACACCAGAGCAAAATATGTAAGGAAAGGCCTGGAAGAAAGAATATTTTAGAGCCAAAGACAGCTCAGCAGTTAAAAGCACATCATGCTATTGCAGAGGACACAAATTCATTTCCCAGCTCCCACATGGCAGCTCACAACTATCTTTAACTCCAATATTTAATTCCAGGGGATTTCAATGCTTTCTTTGGGCTACACAGGCTCTAGACATACATGTAGTACACATATATACATGCAGGCAAACACTAATGCAAATAAAAATAAATCTTTAGAAAGTATTTTTTGCTAAAGCAATAACTGTCCATGTACCTAATACTAACACACAGTCACAAAAATAAAATGTTGTAATATTCTCTTTATGTTCAATATTTCAAACATTTCTAATATATATTTGCTGATTATTTTGTTGTTATTATTGGGTTTTTGTTTGGTTGTTTGAGACAAGGTCTCTCTACAGAGTCTTGGTTGTATTGAAGCTAACTACATAGACCAGGCTAGCCTTGAACTCTGGCCTGCTTCTGTCTTGTGTGTGCACCACTACACCCGGCCTTGCCAATTTTTAAATACTTTTTTACATTTGAAAAAATGATCCCCAGTAGTCTAAAACTGCTTGTCCCTTCACAAAATAAAATGTCCCATGTTTACCCTTGAAGCCTGTGAAAACCTTCTTTAAATTTTATTTATTTATTTTTGATCTTTCGAGACAGGGTTTCTCTGTATAACAGCTCTGGCTGTCCTGGATCTCACTCTGTAGGCCAGGTTGGCCTTGAACTCACAGAGATCCTTCTGCCTCTGCCTCCCAAGTGCTGGGATTAAAGGCATGTGCCACCACTGCTTGACCCTTTTTTATTTTTAATGTATCTTTGTATTTATTAAAATATTTACCGTACAATCATTAATATTGATCAGAGAATAGAGAGTGTAGGAGCTGAGATGCAGAGTAATGTGGCTGCTCACTCTCGGAAAAAAAAGGAAACGGGCTGATTCTGGTTATAATCTGGGTGCTTGATTCCCAATCCTGGTTTCTAGTCTTGGTTTTATTTTTCCCTACAAGGTTCTAACTGCCTGGTGAGTATCATCATGTAGATGTCACAACAGTCCTTTGAAGGTGTAATGCCTCTCAACACACCACAGCAACAAACTTCATGTTCTATCCTCCATTCTTGGCTTTACAAAGATAGGTATTCACCAAATACCTCTCGGCAGTCAGTGTTGACTGGCTCCAAATTCATCATTCCATATACCAGACACAATAAAGCTACACTATCAGGCAAAAAAAAAAAAATCCTTGATTTTTTTCAGAAGCCTGAATACACCCCAATTTCCTCTTTAAATCACTATAGAGGAATTAATTAGGCCTAAATAAGTAGTTAGTAAGCAAAAATCTTACTCAACATGGGAAGAAGTCATAAGATATAACAAGTAGGAAATGTATGTATTAAATATAGAAAGGAAGGATGGAAAGACTAAAACAATGAACTTCCAGTAAATATTAAATATATATGAGGCACCTGGGCTCTAAATATTCATGTACACTAAATATACAAGTCACTAAATATTCATGAGTACTCAATATTCATGAGACCTTAATTCGGCCACTCATTCATTGGTGACATCCATTTTGGCCCCAAGTGCACTCTGCCCAAGAAACACAAAACCTATTACTAATCAGTAGGACTACTGGAGAGCTCATGCTGTGGTCAAGCATACACATCCTCATATTGATCCATCTGAGTAAGTGTGAACCTTTGGCCCAAAGCTCCTCCTGTCTGTAGTTCTCCTTGTTTAACCCTCAATATTGGTCTGTAAACCACACTACTTGCTAGCAAGGCTCACAGAGTGGAGGTGTGGGGGTTACTGTGTGCCCCAGTGCTCAGACAGAGTACACTTTTCTTCAATTTACACTTGGTCCAAAGTGTCTTTCCCCTGCTACTCACTGCATTTTCCCCCAATATCAGTCTGTTTGGTTAGTTGGTTTGATTTTGCAGTGTGGGAGATGGAAACCAGGGCCTTGCATGTGCTGGGCAAGGGCTTTATAACTAAGCTACATTCCCAGCCCTCGCAATGCATTTTAAATTATTTTAATGCATTATGTGACTCACTCATTTAAATTTGGCCCATGATCCTTTTCTTTGTTGGTCTGTGGGAGAGTCTGTCTACATACTTCTTGGAGGCCAGCACTACTTCAAGGTACTATCTAAGCTGCCACATAAAGAACAGCTAATGAGTGAAATGGAAATTATAGACAGGGAGTCCATGGTAAGCCATTGTCCCATTCCCATAATCAAACAATGAGAACACCATTAAGTTTGAGTAACAGCAAAGAGAAAAGACATGGATGTGTATTTTGCTGAAAATCAAGAACAGGATAGTAGGTTAAGTATGAGGAAATGGGGAAAGGAAAAATGATAGAGATTGTAGTCAGAGAGGGAAGTTTCAAAGTCTGAAATATTGCAGGTGGCAATACTCCAAAAACATCTCTCCTCTCTCTCTCTCTCTCTCTCTCTCTCTCTCTCTCTCTCTCTCTCTCTCTCTCTCTCTCTCTCTCTCTCTCTCATAGTCAAAAATCATGGCTCTTTGGAGAATAAGAGACACTAGGAAGTCACCAAGACCAAATACTCAACTACCCTTCTATATTCCTACTGTGCTCTTAGTGAAAAGCAACATCTAAATAATGCATTCACTTAGATATCAAAGACATTTATCAAGAACACTTGAGTCTTCCTATTACAAACATCCCTTTATACTGCTCTGTCTTACACTTGAAAAATTGTCGGTCCTGTCCCTGTCCTGGTTGCTACCCCTTGAGAGCATCTTCACTCCAGAGAAAGAACCATAGCACTAAAAGAAATGTCACCTCCTTTGATCTCCAATATCAGCTTCTTTGTGGCCACAGGGTTAACTCTCATCTACAACAGAAGTGGGATACAGATAAAGACTACAGGCATGCATAGAGTGAAGGAACAGGGCTCTGTTGAGATACTATAGTAGTTAATCTTGCCCATTTGATTGGACTCAGAAACACCAGGAAACTGGAAAAACATATCATGGTTACATCTGTGAGGGCATTTCCAGAATTATTAGATTAGGACAGTTTTGACCTAATAAATAGGATAACTGAGACCATAATGAAGGAATTAACCCATTAATGGATTCAAAACTTGAGTAGATCATTTTGGAGGACGTAGAACTGTAGCAAGTGGGGTCTAATTGAAGGAAGTAGGTCATTGGGCATATCATTGGCAGTCTTAGCTTGTCCTGGCCTCTGCTAGTTTTCTACTCTGCTGGCTGATCATCATAATGTCAGCTGCTCCACTATGCTCCCTGCTCCCTGTGCCTCAATGCTGAGCTAAAACAGTGAGCAATTCTGGTACATCCTCCCTTAAGTTGTTTCTATCAGAAATTGTTCACAGTAATGCTAAAACTAACTACCACAGTTAAACAAATATCAAGGTCATGATAATTACCATGAATAGTGTTAGTAAGCTACAGATAAGGAGAGCCAGGATGACACAAATGGCAGGCAGCAAATTCAAGAAAGAAGAAACAATAGCACCCTGAAATTTACAGGGAAGAAACTCTTTCTTTTCTCCCAAGAAAGGAGAAGCAATAGCATCCTGGATGATGTAATGAAGTGATGAAGTAATGCCAAAGAAACCAAAAGGTTTGATGACATGTTCACAGACACACAGGAGTTTGCTATATTAGCATACTACAGGCAGAGGAGAAAAATGGCCTATGTTGAGTTATAAGTAAGTTATAGGTAAAGAAATATGATACATTATTATCAGGAACTACAGACTAGCATCACTTTTATATTCATTGCTGTGTATAACTGAGATGCCCAAGTATTAGCATTGGGTCCTTTCAAAAAGCTAAAGACAAACAATATATAAGGCATGAATTAGAAGCAAAAGAATCATAATGCTGTTTTAAATAGATACCTTGAGGCAGTCCGCTATTTATCATTTCTGGTTCATTTACTTGAATGGTGTCATCTTCAGGGTAGAAATAGATTTTATAGTATCTTATTCTATACTTTTCTTGCCTTTTATCAGGCACTTCATCTTCCACATAGGCATCAAAA
Organism: Peromyscus maniculatus bairdii; assembly: GCF_049852395.1. Taxonomy (NCBI): domain Eukaryota; kingdom Metazoa; phylum Chordata; class Mammalia; order Rodentia; family Cricetidae; genus Peromyscus; species Peromyscus maniculatus. Next base: position 127,025,919 of record NC_134875.1, on the reverse strand, counting down.
GATAATACCTGTTGAAATCATAATTAGAAACTGTGAAAAAGAATCAGCAAACTTAAAATCAATAAATCTATGCCCTGTATAATATTTGTTAAAGAAAAAAGGGTGGTGTTTCCTAAGACACTCTATGCATCAGCTAAGAGAACAGATACACAATCTAGGTAATAGTATGTAAAGTTAATTTGACTTTCAGCACCCTCTGGTTACAACAGAGAAACTATATTAAAGTAATAAGCCCATCTTTCTGTTCTACAGTAAGTAAATATTTGCCTATCTTTAGAATCTCAAAATAGCATTCAAAATGTGTGTCAGAGGCATGAAATTCTTTTTCTTTCATGACAACAAAATCTATTTATTTTTCCCACTAAAAATAGCACAAAGCTACCTTGGTTCTGGAATAAAATTATCCTCTTAGTCTTACTGATTGCTTGCCTTGATATAGCTCAAAAAAGGCAGACCTGGGGCGGGTGGTAGTGATGCACACTTTTAATCCCAGCATTCAGGAGGCAAAGCCAGGTGGATCTCTGTGAATTCAAGGCCAGTGTGGTCTGCAGAGTGAGATCCAGGTCAGGCACCAAAACTACACAGAGAAACCTTGTCTTGAAAAACCAAAAAGAAAAAAGAAAAAAAAAGGGCAGATATGGAAGCTTTCTAAACGCATGCATACTCCACCTACTATTTCTCCAGGAAGCAAAATAATCTAGCTCCGACACGGCAATGTGCATGGAGAATGGAGTGGATTCTAAAGTAGTTAGGGTAAAGATAGTAAAAAAAAAAATTGAACAAAAATGAGGACATGACCACTCCAAGGTCTAATTGAGGAGACAGTTTTTATTGTAGATATGAGAGAGAGTACAGCCAGAAGCATCTGGAAGAATCCAGAGCAGGGAGAGAAAGTAGTCCACTAGACATGGCCAGCAGACAAAACAGGGAGAGAGATGGGGGAGAGTGAGAGAACGAGAAGAGAGAGAGGAGAGAAGGCCAAGGGAAACAAGAGGACAAAGAGATCTTGTGGCTGGAATGGTAGAGTTATATAGGAATCAGAAAATGGGGGGAGGGAAGGGAAGCTCAGGCCATGGAGAGGTTAAGGGGAAGGAGAAGCCGGTGAGAAGTGCTGAAAGGAGCCAGGACTTTAACAAGTATGTGCACAGTAGAGAAAGCCTGAGGCCTGCATGCACTTTGTATGCTATTGGGCGCCACAGTTAGCCATTTGCCCTGAGTTTCTTTGGGACCTGACAAAAATATTCCAGAAAAATTCTTTAACCACTTTTGAAAACCACCTCCCAACAAGAAAAAAAAAATCCTTTTTCACCACACATTGAAGTACATGCCTCTTCTGGAAAACCACTTTAATCGTTACTATTTTGTGCCATGTGGCATGAATTGCATGTGTCTTTAACCTTTGAAATCACTCTCGACAGGATGACCTGCTCATATAGAAGGACACAAAAATTGAGGACAATATTTCTATGATTTCAAGCGTAAGGTGGGCCAGATTCATTGAAAGCTCCATTTAAATATTCCCTTTGTCTCTTGCATTTAATTGGTTTTTGTTGTTTATGCGGTATATGTGCACATGTGTGTACAACTGCACATGACTGTGTATTCTCGAGGATAGAGAACTACATCAGATGTCCTGCTTTATCATTCTCTGCCATATTATTTAAGACAGGGTCTGACACTGGAACCTGGAACTAGGCTGGCAGCCAAGAAGCCTCAGTAATTCTCCTGTCTCCGCCCCCATGAAGGACTGAGGTAACAGGCACAAGTGTGGCCACACCCAGCTTTTAATGTGGGTGCTGGAGATTCAAAATCTGAGTGTGGCCACACTTGTGTCTGTAACCCCAGTGATACTTTTGAAGTGTGTGCTTCTCATAGAAATGAGCTCATTATTCCCGGAATGATTTAACATTGTGTTTTCTTTTACTGTTACAGTAAGAGTATATATATATATATATATATATATATATATATATATATATATATATATATATATATATATATATAATGTACCTGAGGATATATATGTGTACCACTTGCATGCATGAGCCCACCAAGGTCAGAAAAAGGCATTGGATCTCCTGGAATTGGAGTTACAGGTGGTTGTGAACCACCATGTCAGTATTGCGACTAAACAAAGATCTTTTGAAAGAATAGTAAGTACTTTTAACCACAGAGCCATCTCTCCAACCTACAGATGTATATTTTAATGAGGGTAACTGAAACTCCTAATGGATAAATTGATGTGCATTTTGTCGATGTTGAATAACCATGGCATTATATCATGCACACAATTAACATTTCAATTTCACTTATGAAAACCAAACAAAGGGCTCGTTTTAATGGTAAATTGTTGTGCAGGCATGATGTGAGTGAAGAGACACCCAAAAGATTAAAAGTGATATCAAAGCCAATGAGGTTCAGCAGATAAAAGTACCTGTGTACAAGCCTGATGATCTGAATTCAATTCCTGAAACCCATGGAAAAAATTTTAAAAAGCCAGATGCAGTAGTTCAGGTTTGCAACAGTTGTACCCATAGCAAAATAGGAAGCAAAGACAGTAGTGACAGAAACAAGAGTCCTTTCCTCAAAATTAAAGTGGAAACAGAACACACCCTCAAAAGTTGTCCTCTTAGCTCTAAATATGTGTCATGACACATGTGTACCCATACTCATACTCCATCTACACTAAAGATGTAAATATAAAAATAAGTGATTTCAAAGACAAATGAACTCCAGCTACCAGAGAATCTGTTAAAAATGAAAATTTGTAGAAACATAACTATGAATCTAGTCTGGTGAGTAATGCCTATAATCCTGGCACTTGGGAGGCTAAAGCAAAAGGATTGCCACCATTTCATAGCAATAGTGAGTTCCATGTCAACCTAAGCTACAAAGTGGGAGTCTCAGAAAAAAAATAATGGAGATGATGATACAAAGTTTTATCATAATTTGCAAGTTTAACAGAGACTAGATTAAACTCAGAGGATATAATTGCTTGAAATTTTCTTGTGTGTGTGTGTGTGTGTGTGTGTGTGTGTGTGTGTGTGTGTGTGTGTGTGTGTGTGCGCATGCATATATACTATGGTTCAAAATACAACTTGCAAGAACCAGTTCTCTTCTTACACCATGTGGGTCCTGGGGATCAAACTCAGGTCTGTAGGCTTGACAGCAAACACCTCTACCCACTGAGCAATTTGCCATTTGGCAGAGTGTGTGAACTTCAGTTCAACACATGCTTCCAAAGGCCCTACAGTATTTATTATATGAGGTTACCTGCCTGATCACCATGGAGAGTTTTGATCATAGAGATTACAGAATATGAAATCAGCTCTAAAAGATAGGTATATGAGGAAAAAAATGTTTTTGAAGGGAAAAAATTTGATGTTTATATTTCTGAATTCAAGACCATGTTATAATTAAAGTTGAGAAACTCAAAGCAGTCAAAAGTACATTTTGATGGGTAACTTGTTATAACATAACACAAATTTAGCTTCGAGTGGAAAAGTTAAAGTTATTTTCATGCCAAATTAGTTATTTGCTTTTAACTGCATAGTCCAAGCTGGATTTTAACATTCGTTTAGATTCTTGTTTTACACTTAAATTATTATCAGATTATTGTCTAGTGTAGCACTGACACACAATAGAACTCTGTCCATCATCCATAAAAGAGTAGGAGATATAATCATATGGCTAAAGCAATAGCCTAATCTCTTAGAACAAATCATGTAATTTTTAAACATGAAGAGATGTTTAAAATAAATCATAAGTCATAGGGACTATTACTCAGGAATCAAACATCTAAATGTAACACAGTTATAGTGTCTGCCACCTGTGTTTCCAGTGCTGAGGAGGAGAGGACCTGGGTTACAGGAAAATTGGGAATCTGAACAACACAGTGAGACCCTGTCTCAAAGAAAAAAAAATCATGTCAAAATCTTACACATCAATTTCTAGAAAAGCTGTTAGGAAAGATGAAATACCAATAATGTCCAATAAGGATCAACATTGAAAAAAAAAAGAGATCAGCGTCACAGGTCAGTTGAAATTTAAAATGTTTAGGAAGCTGGGCATACTGGCATGCACTTGTAGACCCAGTCACTCAAGAACCTGTGGTAGGAATATCCCTTGAGCACAGGAGTTCCAAGCCAACCTAGATAACATGGTAAGATCCTGCTTCCAAAGAAAGACAGGGAGATAAGGTAAGGAAGAAAATGGGGGGGGGGTGGCGGTGGGACAGAAAAGAGCAAGAGGGGTATCATGGTTTGAAAGAAAATGGTCCCCAAAGGGAGTGGCAATATTAGGAGGTGTGGCTTTGTTGGAGTAGGTGTGGACTTATTAGAGGAAATGTGTCACTCTGGGGTGGGCTTTGAGGTCTCCTTTGCTCAAGCTTTTCTCAGTGTGACACTCAGTTCACTTTCTGTAGTCTATGGATCATAGATGTAGACTTCTCAGCTCCTTCTCCAGCATCATGTCTGCCTGCATGTACCATGTCCCACCATGATGATAATGGATTGAATCTCTGAAACTGTAAGCCAGACTCAATGAAATGTCTTCCTTTATAAGAGTTGTCATGGTGTCTCTTCATAGCAATAGGAACCCTAACAAAGACAAGGGGTTACTGAGACTATAACACAACTGACATACACAAAGGCCTGAGTTTGATCCTATCCCTGCCAAAATGTATTTATTAATTAAAATAATTAGGCTCTATTTTATAAAAAAGACTCTGACCTAAATTATGAAATACTAAAGAAGGTATGAAATAATAATGTATCATAAAGAAAATTAGACTGAAAAAAAACCCAATACCACAGATAGATGAAACTGAAAGAAAAATAAAACCATAACAAATAATCCAAAAATGTCTTAAACAATTAAACTAGTTAAGAGTTTAGAGTTTCTCATCAAGAGAGAATATAAATAAAATCAGAAATGAGACTGATCACAAGATCTAAAACTTGTAAGATAAATCATCTTATAATTATACACAAAAAAGTTTAAATTTGGTTTAAATTAAAACTAATTTGTGTAATTATGTTACCAAAAACAACAAATAAGCTAATATAGCTCAGATGAGTGGTGATATTTTATTTGTGCACCCCAATAAAGCTTATCTGAGGATCAGAGGAAAAAGCCAGCCACTAGATTAAACATAGAGGTCAGGCAGTGGTGGCATTCAATCCTAGCATTCATGAGGCAAAGATTCATCTGGATCTCAGTGAGTTCAAGGCCACACTGGGAACAGAGCCAGGCATAGTGGCACAGGCTTTTAATTCCCAGCACTAGTTAGCCATAGGGGTCTGGATGTCTATATAGACAGACAGAAAGCGATAGAGCTGGGCAGAAAGAGGAAGTGATGTAGCTGGGTGGAGAGAGGAAGTGAGATGGGAGGGAGAGAAAGGGCATATAGGTGTAAGTATACAGGAAGTAGCTCTCTCTTGGGCAGAGGATTTCCCAGCAGTAAGAACATGGCTGGCTTCTTTCTGCTTCTCTGATCTCTCAGTTTTCACCCCAATATCTGGCTCCAGGTTTTTTTTATTAATAAAACTGTTTAGCAATTTGTCTTACACAAATGTGAAAAAAATTCCTCCAAGTTTCCCCCCAAAATGTTCCAACCAAGGGGATTTACTAATAAATTCTTTCAAACTGTGAAAGAAAGGAAAAGGACTATATAATGTAATTAATTCCCTAAAGATACCAAAAAGATGAACAGCTTAAAAAGTGAATTCCAATGTTTGATAAACACACCATTTAAAAAACACAGTAAACTACAAAGCAATAATTCTTGAGCTGGCTGCACATTTGAATCATTTCTGAGCCTTTACACTCCTAATGCTTAGGCCACCTCACACCCCCATCACCTCTACTTCCACCCCAACATACACACTCACACCATCCCCTTAACAAAAAAGTTATCTCAGAAATCACTGGATTTTAAGGGTCCCCAGTGCAAGCCACTATCAAGAAATACTGCTACAGAGAGATTTCATTACTTATGAATTACACAAGAGCCTAACTAAATGCAAGCAATTTATAGCACTCCATTAACAGTTATGAGCCACCTATACAAAAAGCAGCATTTTCCTCAAAGGCATAAAAATGGTTTCAAATTAGGAAACATGTGCAAATATATGATTTAAAATGTCAAGGTAATTCTTTAACAAGATTATAAAGTATCTGCTTTAAAACAAGCTTAACAGCCAACTTTATATTTGTCTACCACTGTCAAGAACAGGACAATACATCCAAAAGCATCATTATTTAGTACTGTCTTTGGAAATTCTGGACAATATAAAAAGAAATGAAATAAAAAATATTAGGAAGAAATAAAACACATCACTATGGGCAGAGAAGCAAAAGTTAAATAGGTAAAAATTAAAATTTCATTATAACCACAACCAACTTAAAAATATTCTAGTTAGAAAATACAACAGGAGGAAGTATGTTCACAATAGAATGGAAAAAATTATACACAGGACCAGCGAGATGGCTCATCAGATAGAGACTCACCATCAATCCTGATGGCCTAAATTCAATTCCTAGAACCTGTTGTATTTTAAAAACAGCAAGAAGGAGTCACACCATACAACAGGGCCCATGTGGGAGGTTTATTGAGGGGAGGGGACAGAAGGGGCAGAGAAGGGGGCAGAGACTGGTCCCTGGGGATGAGAGTGAAAGAAGAGAAAGACAGGGGAGGTGGGCAAGGCCGGCCTTTTATAAGGAAACATAACGAATGCGCACAGGGGGTGTTCTTAGAGGCTTCAGCTGAGGTATATCCTGTCAGGACCCTAAGGACAGTACAAATGCCTAAATGCTAACATTCCTCCCCTTTGTTTATTATAAAAAAGTGAGGAATTAGAAAGGGGTAGCAGGTGAGGCAGGAATAAGGGTGCCATGTTCTCAAGACTGCTTCCTGCTGGCCTGGGGGATGTCGATCATCTCTGGGGTACCTGAGAGAGCTGGGATGCTGGCCATGTCCTGAGGGAGCTGGCTGTTTCACTTCACTGTCCAGGCTCTGTGATACTGTTCAGTGCCTCTTGGACCTGGCAAGATACTGTTTGAGGTAGATCCAAGTCAACTCCCTGGAGCTCACAAGAAATCATGATGAGGTCACAGCAAAGATGGAGGAGAGCCGCGTGGTTGCTGTTAATAGTTACATGCACATCCACACAGAATTAAACAGGAGTTGAGTAAATAGAAAGGGAGAACCAGTGTGTGCTGAGCAAGATGAAGCTGGCTTCTCCATCTCTGATTCACACGTTGCAGCAAACAGAACATTTAGGGCGGGAGAGCAGACAGACACTAGCAGGTCTTGGAGCAAAGAAAAAGAAAGTAGAGAATTCTTTTTCGGTTTCCCAACTGCCTGGCCCAAAGAATGGGAGCAGGGAGGTGTATGACACAGTTCCCAAGGATGAGGTAGAGAGAAGGTCCAAAAGCCTGAATGTTCTGGCATCCCAGGAATCCAGGGAGGATCAGATTAAGTGGGCACAAGCTGGTATGTTGTCACACAAGAACAGGGGCCGAGGGCTGAGAGCCCAAAAGAGACACAGTCGCCTGGCACCAAGACTTTGAGAAAAGCCAGAAGGCGAGGAGAGGACTGTGCTTGAGAAATGAAGCCTCACATCTATGGGAATGGTCAGAAGTGAGTGGCCCCACCAGAGACCCAATTGTTGGTATTGAATGGGAGGCAAAGCTGTTGGTGAATGAGAAAGCACATTTGTTGCAGGTAGAAGAGAATAGATCTGCTTATGGGTGGAGCAATTGGTTAGGGTCCTAGCATGAAGTGGGTACCTTTGGTGGACCCTGACAAGGTATGCCACTAAGCAAACACGCCACATGCAACAGAGTTAGTGCAAGAGGTTTATTGGGAGGAGGAGTGGAAGAGTGGAAGAGTGAAAGGCTGCATCAGAGTGGGGACTTGAGAGAGGCAGGCGGACAAGAGGGAGAGAAGCGAGAGAGAAAAGAAAAGGCAAGAGAGGGAATTAGAGGCAAGGAAAGGAGGAAGAAGCAGCAGTCGAGGCAAAGAGAATGAGCTCTGCCTGGCGGGCACTTTTAAAGGATGCACATGCCATGGAAGAGGACATGAAGACAGTTGATGATGTAACTGCTTTGACAGAGGCTGGCCAGGGAAAATGCAGCTTAACAGGGAGGCACAGCAGCAGGCTTCATAGCTAGCAGGGGCTGAGTAGAGCAGGAAGAAAGAACAGAGAGAAGGGCTTGGGAAAAGCTTGAAAACAGGGTACCTCCTTCCATCTACTGAATCTCTGGCAGAAGTTTCAAAGATCCCATGGTATACCAGTAAGCAGCCATTTGAATTGATATCTAAGGAGTATTGGGACAAAGGTGGATAAGTTTAGCCCTTAAGTCAGGTGGTAGGTATGGTGGTAGGCGCATTTTCCATGAGTGAGGTAGAGAAGATCCAATGACTGGAATCTCCAGCATCCCAGATATTCAGCAAGGACTGATAAGGAGGCACAGGCTCCTCAGTGGATCATCATCCAAAAAATCAGGAGCTGATGGGCTAAGAGCCAAGTGAGACACAGACACCTTGTACCAGGACTTGGAGAAAAGCCAGAAGGCAAGGACTAGCTCAAGAAACGAAGCCTCACTCATGGGAAATGGCCAGAAGTGAAGAAGGGGGAAGCCTACCGATTGTCAGTGTTGGATGGCGAGTCCCAGTGATCCGTTAGGTGGGAAAGTAGGGCTGTCGTGTGGGCAGACCAGGTTCCAGAGTCCCGTCATGTCTCAGACTGCTGGGAGAGCCTATCCAAGTCACAGCACCAAATGTTTTATTTTAAAAGTGGCAAGGGCCCACACCATAGAATGGGGCCCACATGGAAGGTTTATTGAGGGGAGGGGAGTAGGAGGGGCAGAGAAGGGGGCAGAGACTGGTCCCTGGGGATAGGGTGAAGGAAGAGAAATAAAGAAAAGAGACGGGAGGTGGGCAAGCCTTTTATAAGATAATATAGTCAATAAACACAGGGGGTGCTGTTAGTGGCTGTAGCTAAGGACATATCCTGTCAGGACCCTAAGGGTAGGCCAGTACAGATGCCTAAATGCTAATAGAACACACATGGTGGAAAGAGAATACCCATTTCTGCAAATTGTCCTCTGATATCCACATGCACACAGTAGCACACCTGCTTGCATACACAATTACACATACACTAAATAAATTAATAAATATAATACAAATTTAAAATTATATAACCAAAGTAGTTTTAAATAAAACTTGAATCCATACAGAACTTAAAACATTTACCAGATGATACAATAGAATTTGACTACAAATGAATTTATGGATATGCAGACTAAAATATTTCAGTTGGATATTTCATTGGTATTATGAATTAAATCATAATAATTCTAAGTAAACCTAATAATATAAGCTAGGTGACCTATTAAAGATAAAAGTAAAAATTAAAGAGTAAAGAAGATCTAGCTCATCCAGATTTTATACCTGAATACCTTAATTACTAAAAGAGTACAAAACCAGATTGATGAGACCCATACTAGAGGGTAGGAAAGAATAGATTCTATTGCATACAGGAATTTAATACATAATAAAAGAATCACAAATCAACAAAATGACAAACTTAAGAAAGCTGGTTGTATATCCCCATCCAAATAAATTATAAGCCCCAAATACAAATGAGATGAAGTATCAGTGTTAGCCTAACAAACCAACCCCTTTCAGCACCACCCACACATAAAAATAGGGAGGCGGGGTGAAAGCACATGGGATGAAGGGCAGAAGGGTTGGGAGGCCACCACAGGACAGGAAGGTGGGATACCATAAGGAGTTAAAAAGAAAAAGAAAAATATGAAAGGAAGCAAAATGGGGGTTTATTTTATAATATCTTTTCTACATTTTTTTTTTTTTTTTTGGTTTTTCGAGACAGGGTTTCTCTGTGTAGCTTTGTGCCTTTCCTGGAGCTCACTTGGTAGCCCAGGCTGGCCTCGAACTCACAGAGATCCGCCTGGCTCTGCCTCCCGAGTGCTGGGATTAAAGGCGTGCGCCACCAACGCCCGGCTCTTTTCTACATTTTTTTAAAAAGAAATTAGAAAAACAATTTGAAAAGGTTGACAAATAAAATATTCATTTTAAGAAATTATCTGATAAGCTGGGCAGCTGTGGCTGATGCCTTTAATCCCAGCACTCAAGAGGCAGAGGCAGGCGGATCTCTGTGAGTTTGAGGCCAGCCTGGTCTACAGAGCTAGTTCCAGGACAGCCAGGGCTACACAGAGAAACCCTGTCTGGAAAAAAAAAAAAGAAAAAGAAAAATTATCATGTAAATCCAATTAAAACTGCAGTGAAGACATAGGTTTGTTCCTGTGCATTTCTTCTGTTAAATGAGCTGTTAATCATGGAGGGTTTGAAGTTATCCTAAAACAGATTATTGCTCTGTTCCTGGCTAGCCATGAACTCCTGGGTACCTGGTACTACAGTGCTACAGAAGCACCACCAAGCCCCACTTCATATGGAATTTTTAATTACTGCAGTTGTTCTAAGACAATATGGAGCAATTTGGAAAATCCTATTGTACCTCTCAAGAAGCCTGGGTCCATAATCCAAAGGAAAAAAAAATCAAACTGGAAAAACTTCAATGTAAGCCTTTAATCAAACCAGGACTTGGAGGCAGAGGCAGGGGATCTCTGTGAGTTCAAGTCCAGCCTGGTCTACAGAGTGAGTTCCAGGACAGCCAAGGCTACACAGAGAAACCCTGTCTTGAAAAAAAAAAAAAAGAAAAAGAAAAAGAAAAACTTAAAAGTTGCAAAGATGTTCTTACTGCATTTTTTTAATTATAAAGGGAAAAGAGAATGAAGGGACCTAAAGAATTTGAAGAGGGAGAATTTGCTTAATTAACTCTTGGTGTACAGTCCCTGGAATATTACAAACTCACTGGTACGTTTTTGAGAACCACATAGCAATAAGAAAACTACGTCAGACATGTAGGAATGTTATGTTAAACATTAGTAAAAAATGGCAATAGCTCATAATTGTTTTAAGAATTATGTAGGTTTAAATTATGCTTTTTAAAAACTACAACTATGAAAAAACTACAACTATGTTATTTGAAAAGAGGTGAAATGTGGGAAGGGGGACTAAATACTTGATGTCTTATCTGCTTTATGTTAATAAATCAACCTCTTTCAACTTTCTCCCACAAAAATGGGGAGAGGGTAGCCGTGCATGGTATAGGGAAAGATACGGATACTGCAGGAGGCCACAATGGGACAGGAAGCCAGAACACCAAAGGGCATTCCAGGATTTCATAAAAGGAAAAAACGTGTAGGGAGGAGGGTAGAGTGGATGAGGATGGTGGTGTTAGAGAGTGGGGGAGGAGAGAAAGAGCATGGGGGAGGGAGTACATAGGTCTAAGGGGAGGAGAAAGGGGGTAGTACATAGCTTTAAACTATGCTTTCAAAGCCACAACTGTACTATTCCTAATAGAGGCAGAGCAACAAAAGCTACAAGAAGGGAGAGAGCATAGTGGAAACTGGTAAGGCAATTGACCCAAATACATACAAAATGGTGGCAGTGATGGCTACAGCTTACCACTGGAGGTCTAGCTAGGACTATGTATCTAGCCGCAAGAAAGAAGGACGGAACAGAAATGCAGTGAGAAGGGGTGGGGCTGAGGAGGTTGCTCTGGGCTTCTGGTCTATCCACTGTGAATAAGAGGAATGCTGGAGGCTGTGCTATTGTCCGGCTAGCCCTTAGAGGTAAGGCCTCCTTAATCAGGAGGAGGAGCCCTGAACCCCAAGCCAAATCGTACATTTTTGATGAACCGGAAGTACTTCAGCAAACAGGAAACAGGGTCTATAAAAAACGAAAGCGCTCGTCATTCTAGGGAGCTTGTTGCGGTGTTCGGTCGCTCCGTCACACCTCTCAAGAATCCTGGTTGCGAAGTTTTCCAAAGTACTTTGAAAGTGAAGTAGAAGGTCTTTGGCAATTTCTGAACAAACTTGAAATATGAAGAAAGGTTCCTGAGGCATCGCAGAAGAAACCGTGTGAGTTTTAGTACCGCTTGAGTGGTGCTGAGGTAAGAACCCCTCCCATAGCAAATTTGTTTGCCCCGGGGGCTTGGTGAAGTGATTTGGTGAGGGCTAGAGGCCCTAAAGGCCCAAGGGCTAAAAAGCCCAGAAGGAAGACTTTGTGAATTCTATTGTGAAACTTTTCCTGTGGCTCATCTCACAGCAAATTTTCTCCCCCTTAACTCCAGGTAGTAGAGCTGCCTCCGAAACTGCCTACCACCATCTAGTTTCTTAAAGATGGCTTCTCTAGAGGATGCCTACAGTCGTAACAAACATGGCTCCTGTAACTCTGAATTTACAGCAGAAGCCGAAGGTCGAAATAAGACTGAGGAACAAAAAAAGTCCCAGAAAAACAGGGGCAGAGTTCAAGAACAAGGTTCTTCTGTGATTTACCAGAAAGCTATCCAGAGCATCCTGGGAAAATCAACACAAAAAGAAAGGGGGAGTGCTCTAAAAGGAAAAGAAATGGCTCCAAGGGCAAAAGGGCTGGCTGGTGCCCCAAAGGGAAAGGGGGAGGCTGGTACCTCAAGAGGAAAGGGGGAGACTAGTGCCCCAAAGAGAAAGGGGGAGGCTGGTACCCCAAAAGGAAAGGGGGAAGCTGATGTCCCCAAAGGAAAGGAAGAAGCTGGTATTCTGAAAGAAAAGGAAGAGGTTGGTACCCTGAAAGGAAAGGGGGAAGGTGGTATCCCTAAAGGAAAGGAGGAGGCTGGTGCCCCAAAAGGAAAGGGGGAAGCTGGTGCCCCAAAAAGGAAGAGGAAAATTGATACCCCAACAGGAAAGGTGGAGCTTGGTACCCCAAAAGGAAAGGGGGAAGCTGGTACCCCGAGAGGAAAGGGGGAGCCTGGTGCTAGTATAAAATCCAGGCCAGGAGCTCCTCCTAACCCTGGGGTGGAGCTTCCTAACACTGGAGCGGAGCATTTTAAAGCTGGAGCAAAGTCTGGAGTGGAGCACCCCAAGGCTGGAAGGGCTCATCTGAAGGCTGGAGTGGAGTTTAAGCCTGGAGCCTCTCCTAGGTTGGTAGCACAGCCTTCAATGCCTAGAAGGGAGCCTCTAAAACCTGGGGTGGAACCTCCAAAGCTTGGAGGGCAGCCTAGAGGGCAGCCTGCAAAGCCTGGAGTGGAGCCTCCAAAGCTTGGAGGGCAGCCTAGAGGGCAGCCTGCAAAGCCCGGAGTGGAACCTCCAAAGCTTGGAGGGCAGCCTGTAAAGCCCGAGGTGGAGCCTCCAAAGCTTGGAGGGCAGCCTCCAAAGCCTGGAGTGGAGCCTCCAAAGCTTGGAGGGCAGCCTCCAAAGCCTGGAGTGGAGCCTCCAAAGCTCGGAGAGCAGCCTGTAAAGCCTGAGGTGGAGCCTCCAAAGCTTGGAGGGCAGCCTAGAGGGCAGCCTGCAAAGCCCGGAGTGGAACCTCCAAAGCTTGGAGAGCAGCCTGTAAAGCCCGAGGTGGAGCCTCCAAAGCTTGGAGGGCAGCCTCCAAAGCCTGGAGTGGAGCCTCCAAAGCCTGGAGTGGAGCCTCCAAAGCTTGGAGGGCAGCCTCCAAAGCCTGGAGTGGAGCCTCCAAAGCCTGGAGTGGAGCCTCCAAAGCTCAGAGAGCAGCCTGTAAAGCCTGAGGTGGAGCCTCCAAAGCTTGGAGGGCAGCCTAGAGGGCAGCCTGCAAAGCCCGGAGTGGAACCTCCAAAACTTGGAGGGCAGCCTCCAAAGCCTGGAGTGGAGCCTCCAAAGCTTGGAGGGCAGCCTAGAGGGCAGCCTGCAAAGCCCGGGGTGGAACCTCCAAAACTTGGAGGGCAGCCTGGAGGGCAGCCTCCAAAGCCCGGGGTGGAGCCTCCAAAGCTTGGAGAGCAGCCTGTAATGCCCGGAGCAGTCCTTCAAAACCCTGTAGCAGAGCCTACCGATCCCCAAATGGAGACCCCTCAAGTCCCAGTAGAGTTTACTGTGGCACAAGGGGCCAGAATGGAGCATCCTAAGGTGGGCAGAAGACCATACAGAAATGTTCCTTTTGCATCTCAGCCTCCAAAGATAGGCAGCTTTGGTGAGAGGAAGTGGCTTCTGAATCGTTATAAGATGCCTAGCGAGGAGTTATTTGGTGGTAAAAATGTATTTAGTAATGAAAAAAGCCTTTTACTCCCAGAATATCAGAGTGAGGATAACTCCTGTTCATTATTCCTAAAGCCTAAAGAAAGGGGGGTGATTAAGGCCTCTAACTCTTCAGGAAATGACAGGTCTAATGTTAATGAGTATACAGCCAGATTCATTCAGGATGAACCATCCTCACAAAGCCACCCAGCCATTTCACAGCCATCATCCTACAAGAATAAGAATGAACTCCCACAGTCTAATTCATACTATAGCTCCTGGAATGACTATGCAAGCTCTTGGGCAAGGAGTACCAAGATTTCTCAGTATCCCAACAACAGCAGAAGCAGCAGCACCACTACATCTGCATCCATGGATAAGATAGTCATAAAGGACATGCCAGTTGGTTATTCTTACTATACAATGGCCTCTGAAGAGATGATCAGTCGTATGCAGGGAGTAGATGATGAGGAATACTGGAATTCCCGCATAATTTCATCTTCCAGAGGTACAGAAGCACAGGCAAAGAACACATATCAAGAGGATGAGCTGCCATATATTCATGGAGCATGTGCATCTGATTTGCTACAAAGGAGCTGCTTATGTCCAAGCCAAATGGAAGGTTTCATCGATACTCATTGTCACTTGGACATGCTGTTTTCAAAGTTGTCCTTTGAAGGAAGCTTTGCTGAGTTCCGGAAAATTTATAGCTACACTTTTTCTAAGGAATTTCAGGGCTGCATCACTGATTTCTGTGATCCTCGTACCCTAAGAGATAGCCTATGGAAAGAGCTATTAAGTGAAGATCTGGTTTGGGGGGCCTTTGGATGTCACCCACATTTTGCACGTTACTATAATGAGTATCAAGAAAGAAACATCTTGCATGCCTTACGCCACCCCAGGGCTGTGGCCTTTGGTGAAATGGGCTTGGATTACTCTTACAAATGCAGCACACCTGTGAAAGAGCAGGTTAAGGTATTTGAACGACAGTTACGGTTAGCTGTATCTCTGAAGAAGCCCTTGGTGATTCACTGCCGAGAGGCTGATGAAGATCTAACGGGCATCATGAAAAAATGTGTACCCTATGATTACAAGATCCACAGGCATTGCTTCACTGGCAGTTACCCACTCATTGAGCCCCTGCTGGAGCACTTTCCTAATATGTCTGTAGGCTTCACAGCAGTTCTTACTTACACTTCTGCCTGGCAGGCACGTGACGCTCTAAAGAAAATTCCTCTAGAGAGAATTCTTGTTGAAACTGATGCCCCTTACTTTCTACCTCGTGGGGTTCCCAAAAGCCTTTGCCAGTATGCCCACCCAGGCATGGGCCTGCATATTGTGCAAGAAATTGCCAGAATCAAAAATGAGCCACTGTCTCATACCTTAGCCACCTTGCGGGAGAATACCTGTCGCCTGTACAACATTTAAATCAGAAAGGACACAATCAAGAGTCTTGAAAAAAATGTTGACAGGAGAACAACAGCCTGACAAAAGCAAAAGGATTTTGAACTCTACACTTTATCTCAAATCAAGAATGTATTCAAAGTTCATAAAGGCAGAGGAAATCTGGAAAAGATGTGTTCCTCAAAATCTCTGAAGACATCTGCTTCGGACTAGTATGGTGGACTATAGTAAGATGGGAACGGGGACTCTGGAGGTGCAAGTGCTAAGAACCAAATAGGATTGAGTATGAGCCAGTGCTAGAGTCTTGAATCTGAACTTAGCATGTAATTGGGCAGCTCTTCAGACACCAGTGCGTCATCGCATAGCAGCTGTTCATTCAAATCGCAGACTTCTTCAGAAGATTTCAACATCAACATGCTAGAAATGGAAGAACTTCAGCTGCTCACTTAATAAAGGCAGTCCTCCCAGACATTGAAAAGTAATTCAGATTTTAGAAAAAAATATTTCTGTTAATGAAACTTCATATACTAAAGCAAAGTATACCCTCAAATCCAGGAATCCCATTATTTGACGAGAAATGGAAGATCTCTTTTACCCTGTAAAACTGCATTCAGAAAAGTCAGCTGGATCACCTCCATTTGGCTTTGAGCTCAGAAGTCACTTTCACAGAGAAGTTACCCTGACTACCAGTCTCGAGGGACAAATAATCCTGTTTATTTGAATTATAGCACTTATTTGGCCTGTTTTTAGTATATTTGTGTATTTACCGGTTCTCTTCTACTATGCTGTAAGTTTTCAAGCTTTCCAGTCTTGTTATACTTAATCTTCAATTTTAGAATAATGGTTAGGGAGTCAGAAAAGACTTCTTGATATGTGAACCAATAACTAACTTCATTAGCACTCTGGGAAGTTAATTACAATATGTGTGATGGAAGGTGCTATTAGGAAAGTAATAGAGAATAAGCCATTATGCATGCCCCTCTTTGACTTATAGGCTAAGGCAAAAATTAAGGGCATCATATACTCTGCTTTTATGTACCAAATAGAAAGTATGGCAAACCTTACCAGAAAATTGGCATACCATACTTTGTATAAGTAACAGAATGTATCACAGATTTCCCCTTTGTTTGAGAATCCAGTCTTTTGAAGAAAAAGTTTCAAGTGTAAATAAGCTATATTTTAATAGAACCAAAGAAGTTATTAGAATGCAAACAGCTTGGTTTTATTATAGTTTTCAGGACACAAACTTGAAAATCTTTTGAACTGTGTATCTTCCCCCCCCCCATTTAATGTATAAGCTAGACATTGCTTTAAGTATTCTTCAACCTATTAAGGCCTGAGTTTCTTTTAGAAGATGGAACAAAACAGGGTTTTATATAAGTACACACATTTTAGGAAAATACTAAGTTGTATAAAGTACTATGTATTTTTTTCATCTGTTTTAAATGTTAAGGTTTCATGTGTCCTTTGATATATTAGCATACACCATAAATACCCAAGAGACAGTTCTTATTTTCTTAGAGATTAATATGATGTGCAACACAACCACTAATTCTCCAGAAATACCAGCTTGGAAAATGCTACCATAGTCATACTCTGTGGGTGAGTATGCCCTTAATTACATTTTGCAAAACTATATACTCACTGTATTTCAGTATCCTCTTACCTTTCTTGTTACCTAAGCTTCACAAAAGAGGAAAATTTATGGTGCCTTGCAAAGTGACACTGTCGAGTGAGCATTTCAAAGATAAGTGTTAATGAAAAATTGTATCTTGAGCTAAGGGTATAGTTCAGTAGTACAAAGCACTTGCCTAATACTGAAAGACCCTGGGTTCTGTCCTCAGCACCCACAAGGCAAGTGCATACCACCTGCATTTGTAAGTACACATTAAGCCAGATAAATGGGGTCTACAAATAAAGAAAATGTTTTTCCTTTCCAAAAGAATGCTATTTTACAGGAAAATTATTTTTCTAACTTGTTTTATTCTCTGCATTTTCTTTGGTGAATGACTGTAGCATATTCTGCACTTTCTTAACATGCAGGAGAACACTTCACCATGGTTTAATTTTTTTTTAAGAATGAGAGTCCCATCTGAATGACCTAAATCAAAAATGCCAATATTCATTTACAGAGACCATGAACAGGGGTAAGGAATCCTTAAAAATATATATTCTGTAAATGTGTGAGATATGAGGCACTTTGTAAATATTTTTGTTGTTGTTGTTCTCTGTGGGGATTTTCCCCCTTTGATACAGGGTTTCACTATGTAGCCTTTGTTGGTCAGAGTCCCATCTGAATGACCTAAATCAAAAATGCCAATATTCATTTACAGAGACCATGAACAGGGGTAAGGAATCCTTAAAAATATATATTCTGTAAATGTGTGAGATATGAGGCACTTTGTAAATATTTTTGTTGTTGTTGTTCTCTGTGGGGATTTTCCCCCTTTGATACAGGGTTTCACTATGTAGCCTTTGTTGGTCGAGAACTCATGAGATCCATGTGCTCCTTGCTTCCTCAAAAGCTCAGGGATTAAAGGTGAGCACTATCACACCCAGCCTTTTTTAATGTGAAGAAGGTATGTGCATGTGAGTGCAGGTGCCTGCAGAGACCAGGACAAGGTGTCAGATCTGCTGGAGCTGGAGTTACAAGCAGCTATGAGCCACCCAGTTTGGGTGCTGGGACCTGAACTCTGCCCTTTGTAAGATTAGTTTATGCTCTTAACTGCTAAAGCATCTCTTTGGCTCCCTGTAAATAATTTTCTACTTAACCAATAGGCATCCTTTAAACTTCAAAGAATTATTATTTACCCTTCATTTCTTTGTATGGCACTTACTATATCCATTGTCCTGTTTGAGGTATCAGATCCATCAGGGCTGCTGGTGGTATAGAAATTTAATTTACTGTTAGTGATTCCTAGGCCATTAGTTAAGTTAGCCCAAAATCACAGGGCCCCCTCAAGCCTATTAACAGGCACCCTGAACCTTGGTATTCCTTTTAGGGGATGCCAATATTTTGCCTCACTTAAATTTTTAAAAAGCAGCAGTGTGGTGTGGGAATAGCCCTCTGGAACAGTGTATATTTAGCATGCAGATGACCCCTGGTTCAATCAGCTGCACTTAACAAAAATGTAAAACAAAAAAATTAATGTCCGCTATGTTTATAATTAAAACTCAAAGGGATAAAATAGGCCCCTTTGTCTTAAGAGACAAAAGGATTTTGTTCTTGCGGTGGTTTTTATTCATATCTAACTTTGAGATTCATACCTGATTATTGTTAAATTTTCAGGATTCTTAATGAAAAAAAAAAAACAAGAGGGAGAAACAGTAAACTGTGAGGCTGTAATCCTACCACTTAGAGACAGTCATGTTAGTTTTGGAGTGATTTTGCTTTCCAGGTCTCTAGCATTTCCATAATTATTGGCCAGTTCACTAAGAAACATAAACTATACATCTTCCCCTGAATTTGTGATTTAAATCCATTATTTTCTATATTTTTGTTTTCCTTAACAAACAAGTGTGAAATGTGTTTGTTTTAAACAATCAATTCTTGGGCTGCCTGTGCCCAAGCAAATTTCTTCTGTTTGCTGATTTGTACAATTGGGCTTTTTAAACTTACATTTTCTGCTTTGCACTCTGATGTTTTATTTTGCTTCCTCTGATGTCTTAAACTAAATGGTCCATTAATTTTTCCCTGGAATTAAAACTCTGCTGCATTTGTGTGTTTTATTTTCAGAGTGTCCCTTCTGTAAAGATACATGATGCATTCCAAACACTATGACAGGAAGGAATAGAGAAATATATAGCCCATTCCTGTTACCTAAAACCCACTATTGATAGTGTCTTTTATTCACGTGTTCTCATATAGCTATGTTAACTTATTTTTCAGTAACTCGTTTTTTTCTGATTTTAAAAGGAATTCATTCTCATACTTAAGATTTATATCCCACAAAAATGTCATCCATAATCAATAGGGGATTTTAATATTCTGGTGAATTTTTATTTAAAGTCTCCCCCTTTTTTTTTTACTTTAAACAAGGCTTGCTATATAGCCCAGGCTGGCCTTAAACTCTAGATCCTTTTGTCTCAGCTTCCCAAGAGTATGCTACAAGCATGTGCCCCCAACACTTACTTATGATCTTTTTATTTTTTTTAACTACAAACCATGTGTATTTTTAAAGCAGAGTTAAAAACATTTAGAGGCCATAAAGAGTGACAGAAAAAGATTATATACAGACAAGGTTGATTTTTTTTCTCCTCCCGGTTGACAGGAGGAGACTATTACTGTAATTTTTAAAAGAACAAGTTCAAGCATTCCAAAAATTAGTAACTGCTGAAACTGAAGAAAACCAGCATGCTATTTTCTGTTCCTATCTTGCTTATGGAGTCTATTGAATTGTTATCCTTCTGTTTTTCAATAAATAATTAAAATGTTTAATTGTGTTTTCATTTTTATTTCTGTGTCCTAATTACCTATTATAAGTTCCCCTATGGCTGAACTATGGTTTAATTTATTAAATTTCTTTTTTTTTTTTGAGACAGGGTTTCTCTGTGTAGCCCTTCTATTCTGGAACTTGTTTTAATAGACCAAGCTGGCCTTGAACTCAGAGATTCACCTGCTCCTGCATCCTTAGTGATGGGATTAAAGGTGTGCACCACCATGCCCAGCTTGATTTATTTAATTTTTTAATTGGCTGCTGTATACTTCCAAGTGGAGTGGATGATTATAGAATATCTGGGTCACAAACTTGTTCCCCTAAAAGTTGCACACATTACTCTATAGTGGTTCTCAACCTGTCGGTTGCAACCCCCTTGGGGGAGTCACATATCAGATTTCCTGCATATCATATATTTACATTAAATTCATAACAGTAGCAAAATTACAGTTCTGAAGTAGCAACAAAACAGTTTTATGGTTGGGGGGGTCACCACAGCATGAGGACCTACATTAAAGTGTTGCAGCAATAGGAATGTTGAAAAATAATGTTTCAGGGTGTAAAATAGCTTTTTAGCAGTGTTTTTCATCATTTCTTTGCATTGATGTAGTATAAAAACTGTCAGGCAGGATATGTGTAATTGTTTTGTTTTTCTCCCTCAGAAACTTGGTACAGAGTAAATACTCACTTTGCAGGTCTAAGTATTTCTGTAGTTCAAAACTGGAATTTTTATTTTTTTCTGATGGCATGCTTAATCAGCTTGGTTTTGAGTCCCCATCTGTCTATACTGTTATCTTGTCACTTAGACCTGACTTTTAAGAGATTTTTATCATTTTTCTTCCTAATAGTCTATTCCCCCAATTTTTCTTCACATGATGCAATCTGTATTTTGCTTACATTTGTATTTCATTCTGCAGCAACCTACAGTTCTCATCCAGCAATATTTTTAACTTGTTCTTTCTGTTGTTTTCTCTTTCAGCTCTTCACAGGTTTTTCACTGCTTATTTTGTATCACTCCAATTTGTTCAATAGAAAACACAACATACATGGTGACCAAAAATAGTCGTTTCCTAGAGAAAACATACTATTTGTTTGTTTGAGGCAGGTCTCATTATGTAGTCCTAACTGGCCTCAAACTCAGAGTCCACCTCCCTCTGCCTCCCCCAGCCCCCACCAAGTGATGGGATTAAAGCCATGCACCTGGCCTTATTATGTTTTTTAATTACATAAGTATGAAGGTTGTGAGTTTATACACATGAGTGCAAATGCCCTTGAAATCCAGAAGAGAGTGTCAGATCCCTTGGAGCTGGAGTACTGGAGTACAGGTAGTTGTGAGGTGCTTTGATATGGTACCAAATGTGAGTCTTCTGCAAAAGCAGTATGTGCTCTTAACTGCTAAGCCATCTCTCCAGCCCCCAAAACATACTTCTGAAATAAAGAGATTCCTTCTTTTGCCTTTTGAACATTGTTCTCCATTTATGTTGTAATATCTTTTCAGAAGCCTCATATTGGGTTTCTTTGTTCATTCTTGAACAGTCTGTCAGGATTGATTTTCTCCCAAATAGTGTAGTTTTTCCCATCCATCCTCATGTTCCTAAATTCCTCCTCTTGGAGGGTGACTAATACAAATTAAGGTGTAATATGGCAAGAATTGGGGAGGGAACCATGGATTGTCCCGAGGAAAAAAACAATTCCTTTTAACTTTTCCATATAAACCTTTCATAGATTGACCTGCCCGCTATTCCAGGAAGAGTGGCCAGTTCCTCATGTGCCACTGCATTGTATTACCAAAAGGCCCTAATTGCAGGCTCTGTTTTGATCTACACTTGAGTGTTTCTGTACTTCTGGTGGCTCTCTTAGGCCATCATCATTTGCAAACATAAACCAGGTTCAAAATCCCATGTATATCATTCTGACCTTCAATTCAGTTCTTTTTAGACAGGAAGTGAAGTTTTATGTTAGTTTTGGTCTATTCTGTGAATGCAATCCCATCTACACTCAGTTGTCAAGGAGAGGTTCCCCAAAAGTTTGTCCCATGAAGATGAACCCCTATACCTCCTCACCCTAGCTCCTGCCTCCAACACTAAAGTAGTTCCTTTTTTTAAAACTTTGCAGCCATTTCAGTTGGAATTGTGGAAGTGAGAGTACATATTAATATTAATGCTTAAGTCACAATTTCTAAATTCTAATTCTTTTCCTCCCCATTTTTGATAAATTTGTGTTTCTATGGATACTGTTTAAATATGCATATCTTAGGGAAACTCAGCTTATACAAACCCTGAATCTCATTTAGATTGTTGAACTAAGAGACGATCAATAAGTTAAATAAATGAACAACCAGAAGGATAAGTTATATGATTACCACAGGATTTCTTTACACTATAAAAGCACTATAAACCTATAATTCACCTGCCAGTTTCCATTACTAAATCTCAGTTTAAGAAGAAATGCACCTGCACAGAAATCATAAGCATCCATGAACTTATTTTTTACCATACTTCAATATGGGATTTTACAATGCATAAAAGGGGAGAGGGAAGTAGCTCAAATGTTGGAATATTCTTGTATCACAATCATCAATTCACTATATAACTGGTACAAACCACTGAAACTTTTTGTTCACCATTCAGCAACATTTAGAAAATCAGTACTAGCTAAGCATAGCATATTGCAGCAGTATTTAAAGGATTAAGAAAAGTATGTACATATAATGTAGCTGTGAGGAGAATACAAAACTTATAAAAATACTAAATACTGAATAATATATATCAGTGTAGGATGCAAAGGTGGTAGCTTAAAATATAGTCAAAGCCATATAAAAATGGTCTTCACACCCTTGTGGAATATATGGAACAAAGCAATTAAAAAGCAGTTGCTATTAGTTGAAAAAAAAAAAGAGGTTCAGAACTACTGTGGAAAGGAGATTTTCTAGCGCTGGTAAGATGGCTCTGGGGTTTAGATTATTTGCTGTTCTATCATGAGGACTGATATTCAGATCTTAGCCCATGCCAGGCTTCTCACAAACTTAACTCCAACTTCAGAGAATCTGATGTCTTCTGACTTTCACAGGCATTCTTGCACATGGGTGCATAAATTCAGACACATAAAAAATAATATCTTTCTCTGATATTCTACATTTATTAGAATTACAACAAGGGAGCCAATCTATCCAAGAGAAATTATGCTACTAACCAACAAGCTTAAAAATTAGCATAGTCAATATGGTTATTTATTCTATGTTACCCAATAAAGCAGACCCCTTCGGCCCCCAGTACATTGGATTAGCCTAGTGATCCCAAAGTATTTAATGCCCAGAAGTGCATCAACAACTAAGTGACAAAATAGGTATTTGTGGCTGAAAGTCTCCTTTGCTAAAACAATATAAACCAGCCAAGTTACAGAAAAACTGCTAAATTCAAAGATTTGAAGTAGATAAAATACTCAGTAACAATCACTCCATGTATTCAAAGGAAATCACTTTGCTAATCAACAAGTTTCAGAAGTAAAGTCCACCTGCCATAAGCCCATCATGCTACATGTACACCCATGCACAAGTATATAATAATCATTTTGGCTTTGTAAAGCAATGTGATTCAAACTCCACTAACCATATATTACTGAATACCTGTCATTTGTCAGGATTTATGCTAAGCACAATGAATTCAAAGCTAAATAAAAATAACCAACATTGATTAAGTATTTTTTTATTTGGGAATAGGGGCTTGAGATCCAGTCTCACTACAGAATCTAGCCTGCTTGAACTCATAATCCTCCTGCCTCACATTCCCAAGTGCTGAGATCATAGGCATGTGTTAGCATACCTGGCTGATTAGGTAGTTATAATAGACTATGCAGTGTGCTATTCTTTGTTACTGCTTATCTCATTTACTCTTAAAAAGTAGATCAGACTGTGATCCTTTTCATATGGTGGTCAAGGTTGGGAAGTGAAGTATTTACCGAAGGTTTCAAAGTAAAAGAATGAGACAGTTGAGATGAAAACTCAAGCTTCCCAGTTTTAGAGACCACAAACTTAGCCATGTCCCTTGAACTATCACAAAAGTTCTGCTTACACATGATCAGTGAAGGACACAAAAATTACTGGAGATTGTGAAAATGCTCTGATAGTATTAAGAAGGCCAGTGAAATGGCTAAGTGGGAAAAGATGCTTGTCACCAAGCCTGGTGACCTAAGTTGAAATCTTGAGGCCCACACAGTGGAAGGAGATAACCCACTCCCACAAGTTGTCCTCTGACCTCCACACGTGTACAGTGCGCACACACAAATTTTAAAATAATTTTTGATTTAAACAAATAAATATAATTTTAAAAGATAGTATGGCGAAGTGCTGCACCTAAAAGTATCAAAAACAAAGAACCACAATTAAAGTGGATCTGCAAAAGGGACAGAAGATCAAGAAATACCCTGGTAATGAAGGGCAGTTTGCAAAGGAAAAAACATGCAAGGTTCCAGGAGTGTGAACTTTTCTGTAACTGGGATACAAGTTGCAACTAATTCTGTGCACCTAATGGCTGAATAGGGGCATGATAGCAGAGACAACTAGACTGGAAGGGCTAAAAGGGCTAAAAGATGAGTGGTCTCTAGGCCATGCAAAGGGAGTTGAAGGCTTCCAAAGTTACCGCAGCAGATTATGGAATGGGAAGAGAGACAGTAGATGTCACTGAGCAGGCTAGTCTCAGTTGAAAGATACATGATAAAATAGAATGGTGGCAGTGGTCATAGAAAGACTAATGAAAGGGAACTTTGAGAGGAAGACAAGAGAGGACACAGGTCAACTGATGGCTAACAATGGTAATAGTTATCTGTTAAAATATAAGCCTTATTATCTGCTTAAACATAAGTCTTATTCACTGAGTTAGCACTCTGATATAAGTCAAGCCAATGTGGTTTAGTCTCATTGTGGCTTTATAGTGTCTCAGTAAAATGGCCTGACAACAGCAGTGGAAAAAGATGTCTTACTTTTCCTTAGACTGCTGAAAACCAAATTCTAAAAGGTGATCCAATTGTTGTTCCACATCTTCATCCCACTAAAAAGCCTTTCCTCTCTTTAAAAAATACTTCTTTTTATTTTATGTGTATGAGTCTTTGTTTTGCCTACATGTATGTATCTGCATTATGTGGGTGCCTGGTGCCCACAGAGGTCAGAAGGAGGGTGTGGATCCCCTGAAACTAGTTTGAAGCAGTTGTGAGCTACTTGATGCCAGTGCCAGGAACTGAATCCTGGTCTTCTGCAGGAACAGCAAATGCTCTTAACTACAACTATCAGGCCATTTCTCCAGCCCTTTACCCTCTTTGTTTTTGATTCTCATAAATCTCATCACCATTTTTCTTTTCCTATATCTGCCATTCCTATGGTAATATTTTATTTGTACTGAAATGTGATTTTTATTTGTGTGTTAATAAATAAAGTTGTCTGAGGGTCAGAGCTAATAGCCAGCCATAGCAGAAACCGGGTTGTGGTGGCACACACCTTTAATCCCAATCACATGACAGACAGATCTCTGTATGTTCAAGGATACAGCCAGCATGGAGACACATGCCTTTAATCTCAATACCAACCATAGAAGACCTGGAGGTCTGTATAGACAGGCAGTGACGAGGAGGTCATGTGGTTGGGTTTACAGCCAATGAGAAGGCAGAACAGAAAGTCAATAAAAAGACAGATACATAGGAAGTAGGAATCTTTCTGAGGGGAAGGACGACAGCAGCAGCGAAGGGTAAGAAAGGAATTTAGTATCAACTTTTAGCTACTACTCTGACCTCTTGGGCTTTTAACTCTGCATTTGGCTCTGTGTTTCTTATTTAATAAGACTGTTACGTCTACAAATTCCAACTGAAAAACTCAGAGGAACAATTAGGGGATAGAGAAGGGGACAAAGTGAAGTAAGCAAAGGCAAATTTTTGCTGCACAGGTGATATACAGGAAAAAGAAAGCTAGGACCACACAGTAATATCCCTGTTGCATGTCATGGAGAAGCAAAACTTTAATAAAGAACAACTAGACTAGAGTGGAACATACAGTTTTTATTTATTTTTGAAACATAAATGCCAAAGTAACTGCCCTGAAAAGTCAGGTGGAAAAAAAAATCACCAAGTAGAAGCAAAGGTAGACAGAATAAATCCCCTTGGGAAAGATGTCATGGCAAGAGCAGGAAGGAAAAACCAGGATGAGTGCCAAAAGAAACAGAATTCCAATTAAACACAAAATATTTACATTAATTTGCCTTAACCTAGACAAATGACCATGCTATGAAACCTGTACAAGTTCTGCACACTCAGAAGGTTAACATAGTTGTCAGTCTATCACTGGTTGCTCTTACTTCAGAATAATGAAAACAGGCAGGTATTGCCATTCCTCCTAAAAGACCATTAATTTGCTAAAACGAGACATCAAAAACCCTCCTGTTTAAATACTAGAAGACCTTTAAAACTATCTGTAGTATCCCAAGTCAAAATGCACATAGAGGAATAATTGGAAAGGGCAACACATAGATGGCTTAATATTTTCTTGGTAGAACACAATGATAACATTGGCAAAATCTGCAGGCTTGTTTTGCAATACACTGTAATTGATTTCAAAGAAAAACACAAGAAATCCTGCAACATGGGTGATAAGCTGGGATAGTCCCAGTTTATGCTTTACTCTCCCTAGAAACACTGTCCTCCTGACACTTTAAAGAAACAAAACACAAGCATGAAGCAAATGATGGGCATTAATTCTGCATGACAAGCACCATGGGCTGGATGCCTGGTATGCATTATCCATTTGATGTCCAGGGAAACTCAAAGGTATGTTCTGTCATTTCCAACAAACAGATGAGGAAACAGGACAGCAGATGTTTAAAATATGGCCAAGATGAAATGAGTAATAAATGGTAAATTTAGGCTCCAAAATTCAGTCTGGCTGACTGAGAGTCATGAAGGGTCAAGCTTTCAAAGAATGTCCCTCCCAAACCACTGAATATGGAGTTCATTTCTGGTAATTCTCTAGTGCAGGATACATGTAACCAAGCTCCAAAGCTGGGGATAAAGGAAAGGGAGATAACTTTGATAATATTGATGGTAATTATGGTGATGTTCTCCAAAGAACCAGTTAGCCACTGCAAGGCTTCCAACAGGAAAACAAAGTAGGAAAAAGGAAGAAAGCTAAATAGAGCATTCAAGGTTAGGAGATGAAAAGAAGAGGATGAAAATAAATATTAATAGAATGAATACAAACAGACAGAAAAAATCCCAATAAATGAGAAAAGAAACTAGAAAAAAAAAGACCAGAGGTGGGAGGGACAAAGAAATAAGAACATTGGGACAAAAAACAAGGTAGTTTTGAGTAATGTGGCAGTCATCTCCTTGCCTACCATTTTCCCATTTCAGATGTTCCAGAATGAAAAGTATTACTCCTTTATATTTTTATACCTTTGCTAAAAAGTTTACAAAAGTGTTACATGGTCTTTATCCACACTCAAAGGAAACTAGAAAGGAGCCCATGAAGGAGTGAAGAGGAGGCATTAAGGCAAGGAATCAGGAAGGTAATACATATGATATGTAAGTAGAAGGGGGAACAGTGGGGTGAGAGAATGTACAACAGAAAAGAAATCAGAATTGCAGAAGAGAGGAAGGATAACAACCAAAATTAAAAACCCATGATAATGCAATTAAAAAAAATCTTTCTATGTAAGGAGGCAGGGAGAGAAAATGATATGTGTCCCTAGAGAATACTCTTTATCAAAAGACCTATTGTCACACAAAAAAAGCACAGTGAATATCCTAGTGAAAGATACTTTTCATTTTTATTAAAAAGTGTTTTCATACAATATATTTTGATCATGTTTTCCCTCTCTTGAATCTCCTCAGATCTTCCCCCACCTCCCACTCTACTCAACCTTTTGTCCTCTTGTTCCCATTTTCTCCCTCTCTCAGGAAAAAAAATCTCAAAAGAACAAATTTCAAAAACAACAACAACAACAAAAATAAGACAGTGCAAAAACAAGTTAAATAGAAGAACACAAAGTAAATTGAAAGATGTGGACAGTTTTGATACCTTCAAATGTTTTCAAAAAAAAAACCTCTGAAGTAGATAAGAGCAATGTATTTTGGGGGAGACATAATTACATGTTTTAAAATGAGGTTATCAATTCAGAAGACTAAATACCAATGTACAAATGCCAAGAAATCTTTCATGGTAGACTATCATGTGAATTTGATCTATTTGCCTTCTATACATATTGTCAAAGTTATATCTCACATTTTATAAGTCAGACTCCAGAGTGGACACACTATAAGGTTCTATTTATATGAAATCTAAGAAAAGACAAAACTAAACAATGGTGAAGGAACTCAGAAAAAAATTGGAGGTGAGGCATAGAGATATGGCTCAGCAGTTAAGAGCATTGCTCGTGCAGATGTTGGATCATAGTACTGATATGAGATGGCTCACAACAACTTGTAAGTCCAACTCCAGGGGGTCCCAAGTCCTCTTCTGGCCTCCACAAGCACCTGCACTCATGTGCACATACCCACACACAAATACATAATTAAAAATAATAAAAATAAATCTTGTGGGCTGAAGAAATAGATCAGCAGTTAAGAGTACTGGCTGCTGTTCCAAGAGGACCCAAGTTCAATCTCCAGAACCCATGTGGTAGCTCACAATCATCTGTCACTTCTGGTCTCTGTAGGTACTAAGCGTAGAAGTGCTACAAAGACATACATACAAGCAGAACATCCATACACATAAAAAACAAAATCAGGGACTAAAGAGATGACTTGGCAGCTAAGAGCACTTGTTCCTCTTGCAGAGGACCTGTGTTTGACTCAAAACAATTGGTAACTCCAGTTCCAGGTGAATGAATGCCCTCCTACCTCTGTAGATACCAGGTAAGCACATGCTGTATATATGTGTATGCAGGGAAAACACACATATAAATCTTAAAAGTGAAAATTGAAAAGTTGTAAAATAAATGAATAAAACTTTTAAAAATGGGAGAACTAAATGAAGAGGACACAAATGAATTATCTAAGAGAATTGGGGTGTTTTTATCTCTTGTTATGGTTAAATGAAATGTCACTGTTGGGGAAATTGGAAGAAAGGGCACATAAGAACTCACTGTACCATTTTTCTTATTTTTTGTGAGTCCCAAGTTATTTCAAATGTATTTTAAAAAACAATATAGTTAGAATTCACAGTTAGTATTTGTAATATTTCCCACTATCAATATTCGAATAGAAAATCAAAAGTAATCAGTAATTTTTAATGTTTCAGATAAACCTGCAGCTGCTTTAAAATCAGAAGTGGAAAATATGTAAGCAGCCATGATTTCTATACATTACAAGCACAGAACAAAATATTAATTAGCCTAAAGTTTAAGTTAACAAATGGCATGGTTTTATGTTTTAAAAAAAGAAAGAAAAGTCCATGGGCACAGTGGATGACCATTTAAGAAGCAGCAGGAGGGTGGTGATCTGTCAGCCACAGAGACAAGTCTCAAGAGACTCCAACTCTGCCTTTACTTTGACCTTGCTTCCAACTTCCAGAATTGTGGAGAAAATACATTTTGCTTTTAAGCCACCTAGTACATGGTATTTTCTTGTGGGACAATAATACAAACCTATATATTAAACTGCCATTTCTATACCATAAAATTTACCCCTTACAATTACAGGAGTCAGTGGTGTTTTATAACTTTATAGTGCTGTATAATGATTAGTACAATCTAGTTTAGAACATTTCTATCACCCTTGAAATGATCCGTCTGCATGCCCCAAGCAAGGACTGATTTGATTTTTATTATATATTTTCTTTTCTAGAATTTCATGTAGGTGGACTCATACAGTACAAAGACTTCTATGTCTGGTTCCTTTCATTTAGTATGCCTTTATGGTTCACCTATGTCTTAGCATTCTTTAGGAGTTTATAGCGCTGAATAATTTTGTTTGTCCAATATAAGTGAATATACATTTGGGCGATTGTCTGGTTGGGGCTATTGTGAATAATGCAGCTATAAAAATTCATAAGTAGAGGCTACAGAAATGACTCAGTCTTTGAAGTACTTGCTGTGCAAGCATGAAGAGCTGAGTTCAACTCCCAGCACCCACATAAAAAAGTAAGGCATGTAAAGTATTTGTCATTCCAAAGTTGGGCAAGTGGTGCCAAGAAAATCCCTTGGGCTCACTGGCCAGCCAGTCTAGATAAATAGGTGAGCTCCAGGTTCCAATGAGAGACCCTATCTCAAAAAATGTGGATGGCTCTTGAGAAATGATGCCAGAGACTTCCACATGCACATGCACACATGTGTACATTCACTTGCACAAACTCATGTACTCCCACATATATACACATGCATGTATACAAAATGTGTTAAAATTCACATGCAAAAAGTACAAAGTGGGGCTGGAGAAATGGCTCTGCAGTTAAGAGTACTTGCCGTCCTTGTAGAAAGGATCTGGGTTTAGTTTTCAGCACCAGCATGAGGATCATGACCATGTGTAATAAATTCCAGAGGCTCTGACTCCCTCTTCTGGCATCTGAGGGTGCTAAGAATATACATGGTACACATACATATAGACAGGCAGACACTCACATACATAAAATAAATGTTTTAAAAAATAAAAATAAAATGTATATGCATGTTTTAGGTATGTAGGAGTGAAATTATTGGGTTATGTGTTAAGTATATGCCTATTTAAGGAGCTAGCAAACTGTCTTTTATTTTTTTTTTTTATTTTTTATTTTTTTGGTTTTTCGAGACAGGGTTTCTCTGTGTAGCTTTGCGCCTTTCCTGGAGCTCACTTGGTAGCCCAGGCTGGCCTCGAACTCACAGAGATCCGCCTGGCTCTGCCTCCCGAGTGCTGGGATTAAAGGCGTGCGCCACCACCGCCCGGCTGCAAACTGTCTTTTAAAATGGTGGAACCATACCAGGAATGCATTGTCATTTTTCTTAAATTATAATCATTCTGATAGAGTTATACTAATAGCTACTAAACTTTTAGCTTAAAAGGCTTGAAAGAACTATGGGATAATGAGAATAAGCCATGGTCTATTTATTGCTTAAAAACAGAAACAAACAAACAGAAACTGGAACTGGAGAGATGGCTCAGTGATTAAGAACTTGCTCTTGACCTGAGTTTGCTTTGTAGAGCATCTATTTCAGGCATTAAGCCACCTTGACCTCTAGCTCCAGGTAAAGACACCTTCTTCTGCCTCCTTTATGGGGACCTGAAGTCACATGCAGTACACCACAAATAATTAAAAAGAAAATAAACCTTTTTTCAGTGAACTTTATGGTGAAGGTCTTGAAATTTTTGTCAAGAAGTTAAATTGTAGTTTATTTTAAAAAAAGGGGGGCGGGGGAACAAAGTCTCCTTTAGTAAAACACTCACTTATGACTCTCATTCTTTTAATTCCAAAAACATTTATTTCATGGTTCAGGATATTTTGTAATTAAATGGCTTCTGAATTTCAAAAGAAGATTAAAGAAACCCATATTATTTAATACGATCGGAAATTCTCATTTTAACATAAATTTAAAGACTGTAATTGTGTGCTTTACTCTTAATGATAAATGTAGAATACATAGTTGAGAATTTGGGGTATGACATGTTTGATTTCAGACAAGCCTTTTGATTTCTTCTCTAAAGCTAAATAGCTAAAGATTTATATAATTGTGAGTAAAACATGGGAATTAGATGGCAATGTACTGCAATTACACTGTTATAATTATACATGTTGGGCTCTTATAAAATGTTTCTGGCAGGAATTGAATAATTTAAAAATTACATAAACCTATGGAAAAGTTTCCATTTGCAATTTGAGGTACAGCTTAAAGGTATAGTATCTGACAATTTTCAAAGTATAACTGTCTTTTAATTTGGTATAATAGTTACATTTTATAATATACCTACCTAATTGACTTTAGGCAAGATTTATACACTCTGTATTTATGCATTGTTCTTTGTTAGTCATGTGAAATTTTAATGTAGTTAACAAGTCAGTCCTAAATCCCCCTGCAGAAAAATTTGAAATTTTGACTGGTACTGGACCAGAAAAGAAAATCAGCCCCTGAGGCCTAGTCACCTAATACTGTCACCGGGCCTGCTGTTCCCCTGGGGAACAAGAATATTTTCAATTGACACCACCAGACATGGCCACTCTGTGACTATGATGGATAAAGAAAAAAAAACAAGACAACTCCAATAACTATGTGTGAATACAGACAGAAAATGAATGATATCCAAGACCAAAAAAAAAAAAAAATGTCAAACTCCTTTCTTTCCTAGTTCATCGGGGTGATAGCTGCTTTTCTCCCTGTTATAGCAATCGCTTCTGTCTAGTCTGCTCTCTCTGTCAAAGAGACTCATTAAAATGCCCAATCAGAAAAGCACTCCTCTTCCTGATAATATCTAATCCAGAACAAATCACTTACATAAGCCCTTCCACAGTGTCCCCAACACAATCTCCAATCTTACCCTGTCTTTTCTGACACCTGCTAAGAAAGCAGTGCGTAAGAAACCAGCTTGCTCTTTTTTTTAGGTCAAGGGGCTCAATGAACAAGATGATTGTCATGCATGAGAACCTTAGATCTATCTCCAGCATAAAAAGCCAGGCATGGCGGCACACACTGGAGACAGAAGTAGGGAGCACTGAGGCTCGAAGGCTAGCTGGCCAAACCTACTTGGTGAACTCCAGATCCCAGTGAGAGACTATTTCAAAACACAAGGTGGATGGCTCCTAAGGAACCATACCCAAGGTTGACCCCTAACCTTCACACACATGTGCACTCCTGTACACACACACACACACACACACACACACACACACACACACACTCCTGCACATACACATGCACACAAAGAAAATCAAGGTGACCTGAGACTGAATTAGTTTTATATTGTTCAAAATAGAAAGATTCATAAAATACTATATAATTCGCTCACTATAGACTCAATTCATGTGAAGTCATTAAAATTCTAATTCTGTGGTCAGTAGTTTTAGTTATAATTATGTTTTAATAAATGGAAAAAATGAAATAGTACTTTGAAATGCATATATACCCCCATAAGATCAACCTTTATCCTAGCACTTTCTATAATAGTCGTTTATGAAATAGCAAACAAATTATGCTAACTAGCTGCCATTGAAAAATGAAAGAAATGAGAGCATAATTGTAGAGTCTATGTAAATGGTGCTTAACATCCAGATAAAAGTCATAAAAACATTTAGTCATCTACACATTTCTAAATATTTTGACTTTCTATAAAAGTAGCTAACTGCTGTGGGGATGTTCTGTATGTCAAATGTATTGCTCTGATTGGTTAACAAAACACTGATTGGCCAGTAGCCAGGCAGGAAGTATAGGCAAGACAAGCAGACAAGAGAATTCTGGGAAGTGGAAGGCTGAGGCAGAGGGGCGCTGCCAGCTGCCGCCATGAGAAGATGTTAAGATACCAGTAAGCCACAAGCCACGTGGCAACTTATAGATTAATAGAAACGGGTTAATTTAAGATATAAGAAGAGCTAGCTAGAAGCCTGCCATGGCCATACAGTTTATAAATAATATAAGTCTCTGTGTGTTTACTTGGTTCTGTCTGAGTAGCTGTGGGACTGGCGGGTGAGAGAAATTTTTCCTGACTGTGGGCCAGGCAGGACCAGAAAAACTCTAGCTACAGCTAACCATGAGATTATATATAATAGTAACCAATCATCACATATCACAAACTGCTAAATGCCAAATCTCAGCCTGATATAATTAAAACCATAGGCCCAGTTCTAGGATGAACAAGCATCCTAGGTGACCACAGGCAAAAAGCTCTTGGAAATTATCTAGTCAAGCCCTAAGTTACATGACGTCAAGGCTCAGAGAGGTAAAGTGACTAAGCTACAGCCACACAGAGAGTTAATGGTCCATATCACTAGAACTAGCATCTCTAATACATACTCAGGTCCTAGCTCCTACTGCACTTATTGTGAATATATTATTCCTTATTTTCCTGTGGACTACAATTATCTCTGTTTCCTCTTAATGAAGGTACTGGAGTGATTGCTAGGAACCATTAAGAGTGAATGATGCATTTTGTGGTTTGGACAACATTCTCTTCTTGTTTGTATTTGTTTCTAGTACTGAGCATTGAACCTAGAGACTCACTCATGCTAGAAAAGTATTCTACTACTAAGCTACATCCCTAGCCCTGGTTTTTGTTTGTTTTCGTTCTTTTCTTTTCTGCTTTCTTTTTTTCATTTTGAAATAGGGTCTCAGGAAGTTGCCCAAGCTGGCCTTGAACTCTCTCCATTTCTGAGAGGCCATGAATTTATTGCCTTCCTGCCTTATCCACCTGAGTGGCTGAGACTGCAAGCCCTAGCTACTAAGCTTAGCTCGGTTCATGTTCTGTGTTCCATCAGGACTCTGGAGTAGTCATTTGGCTTGGCCTATGATGGCCTTCTTTTACTTAGCTGAGGTCAACAACATCAACAGCCTTTTCAGAGGTGGGAAGTATCAAGTAAAATTGTTTTAGTTATTTGTATACATCCTAAGGGTTTTAAGCAAACATGACTTTCTCAACAAGAGTATGACAGGCATTTTAGGGGAGTGATTCTATGCAGTACAGGGTGCTTGCTTCACATGGCAAAGATGTGCAATGCTCCTTTGGCACCCAGATAATCACTGTTAGCAGACCTCCAAGTAAGTATTAGTCTATGAACGAGGCAGTTAAAAACATCAAAATTAATGTCAAAAAATCATAGTAAACAAAATGTCAAAACACTAAAGATGAGGGAAAATCAATACTGCTAAATCTTTCACCTCAGGCTTAGTGTGAATTGAATGGCACAGTTACTGATCCTGTCATTATTTAAAATGTTACTTTATTAATCATGACATTTTTGCATTAACTTTTAAATAAATTAAAACAAATATTATCAAGAATGATTGCTAAATTTCAGGTTTCCCTTAAATGGAGAACCCAAGAGAAGTACCTTTCTCACCTTGCCATGGTCCAACCTTACTTCTTAAGCTTTGTGGCAAACTGGAACACCTTCACCACATTTCCAAATGTCTCTATGGGCTGAGAACTTCTGAAATTGAAGCTGATTTTTCTCATATAAGAAATCTAGGGAAAGTCAGTCTGGGCCTGACATAGAGTGGTAGCTCTATGACACCAAAAGGGATGCCAGGCCCATTTGTCTCTACTGTATCCAGAGGATGGCTACCAGAGCTGAAGAATTATGTACTAATTACAGACAAGAAAATAGAGGGTGAGGAACAGGAAAATCACACCAGCTGAGCCTGACTCTTTTCATTAGAAAAACATAGCTGTCCCAGAAGCCCCACCCAATAAAGCTTAACACATATCATTAGCAGGGAGTATAATATATATCATTAACAGGAAGTGAGTTGCATGGACAACGCTAACTACAAGAAACCTGGGAGGTGAACAGTTTTAAATAGGCACATTTCCAGCTTGAATAGAACTGATAGTTCATCTGTAAAAAAAATAATAAGTGCAAATGAATGAAGGGTGACTGGCAAGGTGTGTTCTCTGCAGAGACCATGCACACACTGGCTATTTTGGGTGATTGCAAATATAACTCTCTATTAGTCAGGTGACAGTTATGTAACTGGAGTGTTTTGATGGTCACTTTTAGAATCACAGATATAAGCTGTAATATTATCCTAGGTTGGGACCGACAAAAGTAGAGCCTGAAACCGGGTAGGCACACATGATTTATCTTGAGAGAAATTTGTAAGGAAAGGACAAAAGCAGCAAAGGATAGGGAAATAAGCCAAGCAAGCATGCTTTCACAGATCAGGTTAAACACTGGCCTGATGCACAAGGGAGCCTGGATCACTGCGTAGAGTTAGTTGTCTCACCATGAGGGAACGGAGCAGAGCCCCTTGGCTTTGGTTAATCTTATCAGCTCCTAGAGAAGGGCTGGGGTATGTCTGGGTGCTTCAACTTCCATCAGCCAGGGGCAAATCTCCAGAGAGGATTACAAGTATGAGCTGCTTAGGAAAGCAGTCATTGCAGCTAGGAAATGGAGCACACCCCCTAATGTGGAACTGGGTAGGCACAATAACATTTATTACCGATACTCATTTGAATATGGTCTCCCAGGAATTGCCTTCATTTTTATTTTATATTACCTGAGAGTATAACCTTACATACATCCCTGGGATTAGAGGTATTGGAAAAGCTGGCAACAAGTTGAAAGTGTTTCATCTGAAGAAAACAAATGATTAACAGGTGTTGACTTGTTTTGCTGAACCACTAATGGAGGAAGCACTTTATGATTTGCTCTGGGTATTAACTAGAATCTGCTGTGTTGCTCACGATCTTGTCAGGCACATTAATATCTCATAGTCTTAGGGTCTCATTTAAATCTCAATGAATATTTAATTGATGTTGACCAGCAAAATAAGCAAAAGAATTATGTTGCATTTAGTCAGATTTGAAATGAGCAAGCTCTTCATTTTCTCAAGCAGTCTGAGGCTAATATAATTCACCTTCATGAAATATTCTACATAATTTTATAAGTACTTACAGGGCTTCAAAATCATCCTGAAAGGCATATATTAAACATTGAGAAAATATGAAATGAATTTTCAAAGTTACATGCAAGAGAATGGTATAGGCTATATTACTTTTTCCATAGTGAATTAAAAATATCAATAACCTCTTTTTTACTTAAGAAGTAAAACCAGAATCTTTTATTTGGCCCCTGCAACTTATATATTCTATAAAATACAGAATTACAGGAATCCATGCATAATTGCTCCAAGTCCGTCAGCCCAGAAATTGTTTTTGAGCTCTAAGTCCAACAAAGAGCCAGACATGAAAAAACAATTTTTAAAGAAATATTGGTCCATGTTGAAAATGGAGCTGCTTTCCCATGGAAGAAGCCTCCCTGTGGTCTGTTTGATCTCTTATAAGTATCAGAACTGGGCTTAAAATAACGTTTGCTCTAATTAATGTACCATATCACAGATGTAATGGGGATATGTCACTTCTACCATATTTCAGGACATTGTCAACCAACCCATGCTAAAACCTACTAAAAGAAAATCACTGGATAAATTGAGCATATTGTGATTTGAATTCTTTATCTAGTCCTGAATTCTTTTCTCTTTAATTTATAAGACCTATAAAAATACACCCGATTCTTCTTAAAGAACAAAACATGAAGCTGTAATTCAAGATTGTTGTAAACATGGCACATCCATATGCTGCCCTATAGAAAATAACTGCTCACCTTGGGTTTCTTTCCTTTGATCTTTGTCCCTGCTGTAGATACTAAAAGGTTGGGGGTATAGTCAGTGGCAGAGTGCTTGCCTAACAAGTTTGAGAGCCTGGGTTCAATCCCCAGTATTCAAGTGAGAGAGAAAAAAACAGAAAACACAAAACTGCACTCGCCCTTCCAACTATTGGTTGTATCTCTGTGCATATTCTTTGCAAACATATACCTTAAAAATTCACAAGCTGCCGGGCGATGGTGGCTCATGCCTTTAATCCCAGCACCCGGGAGGCAGAGCCAGGCGGATCTCTGTGAGTTCAAGGCCAGCCTGGTCTACAAAGCGAGTTCCAGGAAAGGCGCAAAGCTACACAGAGAAACCCTGTCTCAAAAAACCAAAACCAAAAAAAAAAAAAAATTCACAAGTCATTTGTAATGGCACACACATGTAATCTCATCACTCCGAAGACAGAGGCAGGAGGATCAGGAGTATAAGCCAGCCTTGGCTGTATAAATGAGTTTGAGGCCATCTTAGACTACATTAGACCCCCCATCTTAAAGGAAATTTTCGACTCTTGCCTAATACCTCTTCCCTTCACATCAAAAATTCTCATCATCTCACACTATGGTACTTAGCGATGGGTAACCACAATCAGTGTGCAGCAAAAAAAAGGCATTTTTATTGCTATTTAATGCCACATTTAGACCATGCAAAAGTAGTTAATGGCAATTCACCAGGCAAAAGTGACACAGTGACCTGGCTCTTAGTATCTAGAGAAAGACAGATTATCCTGTCCAGAGAAAGAGATGAAAGCTTGAGAACTATTAGTTAGGAAAGATAAGCATTTGATACCATGTAACAAAAACACCCTGTCTGAAACAACAGAGCAAGGATAATTTTTGTTGTTGTTTAGCTCTGTGTGCATGTGTCTGTCTGCCTGTCTGCCTGTCTGTCTGTAAGGCTACGGAGGAAGTAGCCTTGGTTAAAGGATACAAAATTAAAGTTGGATGGAAAAGAGTAAGTTCCAGAGATGTATCACATGGCACAGCAAGAGTAAATTTTAAGCATTCTTAGCTGAGCATGGCCTACATGGTGTTCAAGGCCAACCTTAGTCTAGGCCAGTCAGGACAACATAGTGAAACAAATTTGTTTCTGTCTTTAGAAACAAAACAAACAAACAAAACATAAACATCTTCTCATCACAGAAAATACTGAAGTAATACACATGTTAATTTGCTTTACTTAGCCATTCTACAATGTGTACATATTTAAAAAACACGCTTTACATCCTAAATATATAGTCATCCATTTGTATCTGCAGGGAATTTGTTCTAGAGATTCACAAGAATGTTTGAGTCCATTGCATATATGGTGTAATATTGGCATAAAACCTTCACACAGCCTCTAGTATTCGAACTTACCTCTGGATGAACTATGATACCTAGTGCAATGTAATGCTATGTAAGTAGTTGCCAAAGGAGATTGGTTAGAGAATAACACCAAACAAGAAGTCCACACATATTCCGCACAGATGTACCCCATGCCAAATAGCTTGGATTGCAAGTTGGTTGAATTCATATCTATGGATCCTGCTGACACAGAAGTCCAACTGCACACATTTCTATTTGTCAACTTACAAAAAATAAATTGGAAGAAATACCATGCACAAATGCAGTATGTGTAAAAGCAAAAAATGAAAACAACCTTAATATATATATATATATTGAAGATGCTTATTTTCTCATATCTACATGTAAAACTTGAATCTCTCCAATGTCATGTGACTTACCTGTTTATCAAAAGCTACCCAGGATGGTGCATCGGCTCCATCTCCTTTGGGATATACAGTGTTCTTAGGCCTTATCTTTTGCCCAGGTAGCAGCTCTCCACCTATTCCAGGCTTCTCATCACTCACCAGCATCCTGACATTGTTACAAAAGCCCCAGTGTTGGGATTTATGGAATTTCTCCTTTCCTGCCTGTGAGTACAAAAGACAATAATAAAAAAAAAGTGGCCAAAGTTAATATTTCTGATTTTTCTTACAGTAAAGGCTTTTCCACCATAAATACATTTCCCCATCACAAAATGCATATGAAGTGTCAAGTAACTGTGAGCAATATTTATCCATTTGTGTTACATTTTAAATTCAGTTTCTTTTAACTAATTTAAAACTTTGAAAAGCATTAAGAATAAAGCTAATAGTTCACGCTATTTATAATATTTCAAAATAAATATTACTGCAAGTAAACATTTGAACACTGGTTTGCTAATTAGTCTATTTTACTTATTTGCAAAGAACGCCAAGCAGATAAAACTTATTTACTTCAGAGAAGAAAGCCACTGTTTTTCACAGAAGCCTAAGCATTACATTCATCAAAACAGAAAACAAAATCTTGTACTCATCAACATTAATATAAAGGGAAATTCCTCACAATTCTCCTAATTATGAGACCTTGTCTACCACCAGTTTTGGTGATATAGACAGAAAGAAGCCACAAGTAGTACCAGAGGTTGAAAAGGATGAAGGCTAGATTCAACCCACAGGTCAAGGACCACCAATGGAAACACAGAGGTAGCAACTCCTAGCAAGGTGAAAAGTATGTATGTTCCATGGCCTGGCAAAGCCTCTCCTGAGAGTCTCTTGCTTATAAGCACAAGGGGCTGGATAACAGATGTCCTTCAACGTTATAAGAATGATAAATGGCAGCAATCTCAGTACGTGCTAGTTGTAAAAAAAAAAAAAAAGATGCCTCAATTGTGTTTGCTTTATATTAAAAGTCTACAATAACATGCATTGATATAGTCAAGTGTTAAAATATGTCACACACACACACACACACACACACACACACACACACACACAAAATTGGCAAGTAGTAAAAGGGCTGTTATGTGACTTTTCCTGGGGATATACATAGAGACATCTATTTTCTTGGATAGGGCACTGACCACCAAAGAAATTTGTCCATCTAAGTACAACTTGATGAACCAATGAGTTTGATGGGGTTACATATAAGAGCATGGTGACTCCAGAGCAACTGCATCTCCAAAAAGCCCCATCCTAATATGAGTGATGATTCATGGAAGCTGCATCACCGGAGTGGAGTCCTTTCCACAGTCAACCTTAATTTCCTAAACAACCAATACTCTAGCATTTCCCAAGATCACATGCAGCTGAGGCAGGGTTCTATGCAGCTGTGGGGAGTCAGAAGGCTAGAGTGGTTGGAATCTCAGGCACAGGTTTCTCATCCTATCCTGCACCCTTTAAAGAAGAACTGTTAATAGGCCTGATCTTCTTAGGGTCTCTGCTGGTAATCACTGCCTCTCTGATTCTGAGACAAAAGTGGCCATATCATGACCAGAGGGTAGAGTTCTGAAACAAGGGCATATAAAAAGTGATACTTCATATATATGAACACCTGAAAATAGTAAAACTCATAGCATTAACTATGGATAAAATATATACAGAAATAATATGCACCAAATTCAAAATTACATAATATAATATCCACAATAATATGCAATGCAATCATATGTGATATAAAAATAAATGTCTACATGCAACATGACTTTATATAAACAAGCAACATTTCAAGTACAATTAATCAAAATTTCATGCGAGTTCCTGGCCTTTGTCAGGGC
Organism: Peromyscus maniculatus bairdii; assembly: GCF_049852395.1. Classification (NCBI taxonomy): domain Eukaryota; kingdom Metazoa; phylum Chordata; class Mammalia; order Rodentia; family Cricetidae; genus Peromyscus; species Peromyscus maniculatus. The sequence continues at coordinate 126,985,097 of NC_134875.1, read as the reverse complement.
AGTAGATAGGAGTCAAAAGAACCCTATTCTTCTTACGGTGCAGATCACTCCAGCCTTCTGACTCCCCACAGCTGCATAGAACCCTGCCTCAGCTGCATGCGATCTTGGGAAATGCTAGAGTATTATTTAGGAAATTAAGGTTGACTGTAGAAAGGACTCCACTCCAGGGATGCAAGGACTCTCTGAGGCATCACTTGGAAGAATTTAGAAAGGCCTGGGCAGTCCTAGAAGGGGAACCAAGGACCATGACAGCTGCCCTGAGAAGGTAACATCTCTGCTCTAAGGCTGGAGAAGGAAACTTATGGGCAATAATGACTCAGATTGTTAACTACATGTATGCAGCCTGGCTCTGTTCTTTAGAGAATCAATTACCAACACCTCTATTTTACTGCCTCCATCACAATACATTTACACTCACACAATCAGGTTATGTCAAGTCATTCTCAAATCACCAAAGAGCCAAGTAGAAACTGTGTCTGCCAAAATGATGGGTAGAATAGTAGACTTTCATAACAATGTTCCCTGTTCTAAAGCAATTAATTTCAAGTCATCGTGAACACTATTGACAACACATTGTTTCTTGTTCTTTGTTTACTTGTTCTGTTTTTGTGAAGAGTTGTTTGGTTATATTTTGGTTTTGCTCTGAGGTAAAATCTGACCCAAGATGGCATCAAATTAACAATCCTTCTGTCTCAACCTCCTGGGTACTGGGATTACAGAAAAGCAACACTCCAACAAATATTTAAGAATTCCTATAGTACTAGTTTTGTGCCAGACACGGAAAGTTAAAATAAGCCTAGGACTCAGTCTCTTTCTTGAGGAAACTCAGTCTTCCTAATAAGATTTAGACAGAAAATAAACAGAAAGCTAGAAAACAGTGCAGTTTCCATTTTTGAGCCTATGAGCTGGACCATTTCTTAAGGTTTTACTATATATTACTGTCTCATTTCCCTGTATCAAAACCATTATTAGATCAGATCAGTCTCATTACTATCATGTTCCCTGGAGGAAAGCAGGCAGAAAGCAAAAGACTCCAGGTTGCACAGTAACATGGCACCAGCATCTGAGCTTACATTCATGTAGCATTCCACTCTGGTAAGCTTGTCTAGCCACAGCTGAATTTTGTTGGGCTGATGTAGTAGGGCTGGGATTCCATGAGTAACTGACTGCTGCTCTGGGGTCAGAGGATGGGATGAATCAGGCAAAGAAGAGATAGGAGGATATATCCCAGCAGGGCAATGAGAAGCACAGGAGATGGACTGGCAGTTCTGAGTGTAAGGACCAATAGATTGCAAAGTCTAGTAAAAAAAAAAAGTCAAATTTGAAAGGAAGGTACACTACAGCAGAATATCCAAGATGGTCCATAATATGGAGAGTCATACACACTGAAATACCTAAATAGTCTCTTTCACCATGCTCCTGGAATAGTCAATGAACCAGACTCTATTCTTAGTAATATATCATAAAGGTTAAGTCACAGTCAGCCTCCTATCCCCTGAAGGGCTTTCTTAGTGAATCATAAGTCTCCTTCATGGATCCAGGTCTCCATAATCCAAAAAGCCCTTGACATTGTTGGAAGGCTTCATTCATTGGCTTGACCCACAGAACTTTACAGTGTGACCTATATATCCCCCACTTTGGTCTGATCATTATCAGTTTATAAGGCACCTTGAGGTCCACTCAGAGTCATGCCCCTGGTCAGGTTCTACATAAAGCCTACTTTCCGCAAGAGTCAACTAATGCTCTACTATATTGTCATCTTTCCCATAAACATCAGGTGAACATCCACTTGGTGCTGAGTTATGTAGACTCTAGAGACATGGCTTTCAGCAAATCTCAGCTATGAGTCATACACTAGAAGCCAGCCATAGCCTTAGATTTAGCAACAGCTTCTTAGCTATGACATCAAAAGCAACAAGGAAAAACATAAATTGAACTTCATCAAAATCAACAGTGCAGATGCATTAAACTATACTATCGGCTACTGGAAGCCAACTTGATTCACCCTCAGATTGTGTCTGTCTCCTCCCTCTCTCCTCCTTTCAACTCCACACATCCTCTTTGGGACCTGAACCACCCTACAGAAGCAGGTCTCCAGCATCTGGCAGCTGAACAGCAGACCTAAAGAGGTAAGCTCCCGTTTTCGGTGTGGCTAGGACTTCACCTTGGGTATTCCAAAGCCCTTTAGCAGAGAAAAGCTAAAAGAGTAAGGTGAAAAGTAAGAACATATACTTGAGAAGTCATGGGCTATAAGGAGTCTAAAGAAAGAAGACTCTTTATTCATTCTATGCAGCATACTCTTAAGAAAAAATGGAGTTAAGGTTTCTTCTCAGCTAAATACCTTCTTATAATTTGTACAATGTAGTCCTTGGTTACCAGAATAGGGAACCCCAGACTTGGAGAATGGGATAAGATGGGTAGAGGTATTCAACAAAGTACACCTCTAGAGAGTCTGAGAACATACCAGTGGAAACTTTTTTCTCTCTAGAATATGCTATGCCAAGCCCTTGACACTAAATTGGAAATTTCACCTGGCGATCCCCTGCCTTCTGCTCCTCCACCACATAATGGGATATTTTTGTTAAAATATCATGGATCAAAGCAAAATATCTTTCATATCTTCCAGGATCCTATAGTCTCCATAGTTTAAAGCTTAATAAAGTGATAAAAAAATTTTAAAAAATTGTAAGTCATTCATTGGGCATGGTTTAAAATCTATATAATTTGTAACAAAATTTGGCTTCAAACATAAAACAAAAGGCTTAAAATTAAAATTCTATATGGTTAAAATCTGTAAAATCTATTTTAAAAAAAGACTAAAACAGTAACATTGAGGGTTGATCTTTACTACGCATAGGTAATCTTAAAAGACCCTAAAAGCCATCTTTAGGCTGCCAGTGGCTGCTCACTATATTTGCTATTGTTGGAGAAGATGGATGTTACGTGATTTCACTGCCATCTTAATTAAAAGTGACCATGTGGAGTGGGTCTACCAAGGAGGCAGCAACAGGTCTCCAAGATACTTTCAATTAGGATAGATTTTTTTAAAATAATTCCTGTCCTGCAAACAAGGTTTATGAACGATAGGATTTACAAACAATATTTGTTTAATAAGGTATTAAAACTACATCTCCATGCATTCATATGCAAGAATGTATCTTTCCTTGGCAGTCAAACTTTGTAACATTAAGAGTTATCCAGGTGAAGTTGCTTCTAAGATATGAAGGAGTCATAGGAAACACCTGAGGTTTACTAATATGTGACAGAGTTAGAGTTCCTAAAGAGAGACGAGTTACAGTGGTGCATCCTAGCAGTTTTGAAGATGTTGATGCTATATGAGTGCCATTGGAAATCCCAGTCACAGTTAAATGGAGCAGGCTGGGACCTAGAAGGCAGCCTGATTAATGCTGCCAATGCTGGGGCCAAAGAGATGACCTGAGCCCCTTGGGAAAGACTGTTTCCACTGTTGGAACTTGGATTTGCCTAGTGTGGATTACGGTTAAGCCCTGTGCTTTCCTCTTGAAACACTTAAAAACACTTAAAAACGTGTACTGTATTTTTGAAAGATTTTAAACTTATAAGAGGAAATGTTGGAGTTTTACAAAACATTTAAATTACAAAAAAAACCTGGAAAAATACTTAAATAAATTATACTGTCAAGAAAATGATAAAGCCAACAGATTGGAAGAAAATATTTGGAAGTCATCTTGAGTGTCTAGAACCCAAAATATATGAAGAATCCTTACAAATCAGCAAAAAGTGAAAGAACCCAATTTAAAAATGAGTAAAAGACTTAAATAAACATTTCTCTTAGGAAAATATTTCTGATGGTCAACACATACATGGAAGGATGTTGTCCAGACCAACCTGAAATTCAAGAGCTCCTCTTGCCTCAGCTGCTCAAGTAGCAAGGATAGAGGTGCATTCCACCAAACCCAGCTTAGATGATAAAATTTTTTTAACTCTGGTACTGTGGTATATCTACTTAATACACTACTGCTGCAGATTTAGGGAGTACAAAAACCTTGAGTGATACATTAAATGGCTGTCCAAACTAAAACTTTGATCTGGGTAAAACAATCAGGAAGGAGCCATTAAAGATTTTCCAAGCGCTTCAGGCTGTCCTAGTTTTCTTTCTGTTCCAATAAAATAAAACGCTCTGACCAAACACAACCTATGGGAGGAAAGGGTTTACTTGGCTTACATTTTTAGGTCACAGTCCATATGAGGAAAGTTAGGACAGGAACTCAAACAGGAACTTGAAGGCATTAGCCATCAACGTGGCTTGCTGACTTGTTCAGTTGCTGTGGGCCACAGGAACATATCATAAGAACTCAGCTGGTTATGGCAAAGTCACTACCTGGAAGGATCAGGGAATTCCTCCAGAGGAAGCCAAATTCCAAGGAGCTTTTGGTGTTACTTCACTTGTTATATATCAGCTGTCATGAAAATCATGTGTGCCTTCATAGTTTTCGCAATTGACTTTTCCCTAAGAAAGGCTAACAGTGTGGACTGATCATTCTCGGGACATACACATTCCAGGTATTTGGAGAACAGCCTCAGGAAAGGCTTTCTCTGGAATCAGATATCTCCCTTAGCCACTTTCAAGGACTAACAGTAATAACAGTCCACATGAAAGTCTCCTGATTTAAGGTAAATTCCACACTGAGACACCACCTAGGTCAGGTGGACTTTAAGCAGTAGTTTTACACAATTTAACTTGGACCCTCCTTTCTTTCAGCTTTACTAACTTTATAGACCTTTAACTCCTTACCTAACCACTTCTAGGAATATTTAGATAACTTTCTGTGCTGATAGCTATGCTCAGCCAGAACCCCAGTTCAAGCTTCCCTGTAATTATCATCATTGGCAGCATCTGGCCAGGTCCATCCCCAGATGGAGGAAAGTACCTTATCAGAGATACTTCTGTACTCTCTAAGAACAGACTTAAGCATCCAGGCTACCCGTTTGAGAAGGCCTGGCGGATGTGCCAATTAAGCTTAACTTGCTCCTTTCCCAAATCTTACCTCTAGTTCCAGATCTCCCTTTAACTATCACCAGAGGCATCTAGCTGTACACAGGTTGCCTAGCGACTGAGCACACTTTCCCCCACCCTGCAGAAAAACGGCAGGCAGATAGCTTGGATAGATAGGAGCCACAGGAAAAAAAGAAGGAAGTTTTATTTTCTCCCATTGACCTAGCAACTTATTGATTCTTAACATTTTCTACCAATCATGTTTGAGGTTATAGTTCAGGAAATAAGATCCCTCTTCTTAGATATTACCCGAATTTAGCCTTTAAGTTAATTCATTCCCCATTGGTCACTTCCCTTTGGGGTTGCAAATGATAATTAATGGTTATTGCCCCTCTATATGATTCTTATCACCCCTCCATTTGACCCTGGAAGCCTGGCTTTGCACTGCCAAGGGATTACTGCTTGTAAGTGTATATATACCGGGACTCCCAGGACCCGGGGCAGTGGGGGGTAGGGGAGAGAAGAGAAAAGAGAATGGAAGAACTAGATGGGCAAGAAATTGAGAGGAACAAACTGAGATGGGGAAGAACTAGACTGAAGGGCTAGAAGAGAGTACTAGAGGGATGAGATGGAAGATGAAGAAGAGTCAGATGGGGAAGTACTAGCTGGGTAAGAACAAGATGAAAAGGACCTAGATGAGGCAGAGTTAAGACAAGAGACTTAAGATAGAACTTAGAGAGAAGAGTAGAAAATATAGAGAGAAATTGGGTAAGAAAAGAGCTAGAAATGAGAACAGAACTGAAGCTGTGTATAAAGGGTGCTATGCCAGAGGAATTAAAGCAAGTGGACTATAGAGCTCGGTGTGCTGAGATTCTATTTCCCGAAAATAGTCCTTGCCATTAGTAGTTCTCTCTCCTGAGCCCTTGGGATGTATAATATTAAGGCTGGTCCCTCTAATATTATACAAGACTCAGTCACTGGCTCATGTTTAGCTAGATTTCCTATTAAAGCCCAAAACTACCAACCTAGGTGCTGCCCACAGTAGTCTGGGATCTCCCATATCAACTAAGGCAAACAAGATAATCCCACACAGATGTGCTCACATGCCAAGCTGATTTAGAAAGTCTCTCAATTAAGACTCCTTTTTTAGGTGACTCTAGTCTGTATCAAGTTGACAGTTAAAGCCACACACAGGGGCCAGATAAGGTAACACATCTGAAGACAGATTGGCAGGATGGACTCAAAAGCAGACAATCATCTGAAGATAAAAAGATGTGTAAAAGATGTAGTCACCATTTTGGTTATGTGAAGCTCTTGAGGCAGATTAAATCCTAACTTGTCTACCTGAACTAAGAAGTCTTCCTCCCAAGCACTTATATCCCGTGGTTAACCAACAGTCACCTAACTGGACGTAAGGTCCACTCAATAGGAGAAAGTCATACCTGAGACTACTGACCCTAAAGGAGAACCTACTCACTAAACCAGTATAAATTCTAACTACATTCTAAATACTTATTCTTATACCCACATATAAATGAAGCTCCACCCCTCATCAAAGAAGCTTCTTTCTGCAGCAGACAGAGATTGTCACAGAAAGCCATAACTGGTCAAAATGCACAGGTAGATTGATCATGGGTGCCTGTCCCAAGTTAATACATTTACACTTAAGGCTCAGGCAATATCAAGGAAGAGGAGGCAGAAGGATTGTAAGAGCCAGAGGACCAGGACATCTGCTTCAAGACAGAATCTTCTTTAAAAACAAAAAGGACATGAAGTGAGGGAGGGAAGAGAGGGAGGGAGGGAGGGAGGGAGGGAGGGAGGGAGGGAGGGAGGGAGGGAGGGAGGAGTAGTGGATCTCAGAGGATTTAGGGGGAGGAGTTAGGGGTTAATGTAATCAAAATATTTTGTATGAAATTCTCCAAGAATAAAAATATACTATTAAATTTATTTTAAAATTAAAAAAATCGATGCACCTCAGAAAACTGAGAATAGATCCACCTCAAGATCCAGCAATACCACTCTTGGGCATATACCTAAGGATACTCAATCATACCACAAGGATACTTGCTCAGCTATGTTCATACCAGGTTTATTTGTAGTAATCAGAACCTAGAAACAACCTAGATGTCCCTCAACTAAAGAACGGATAAAGAAAATGTGGTACATTTACAAGATGGATTATTACTTAGCTATTAAAAACAATGACATCAGGAAATCTTGTTTGTTTGTTTGTTTGTTTGGTTGGTTGGTTGGTTGGTTGGTTGGTTTGGTTTTTCAAGACAGGGTTTCTCTGTGTAGCTTTGTGCCTTTCCTGGAACTCACTTGGTAACCCATGCTGGCCTCGAACTCACAGAGATCTGCCTGGCTCTGCCTCCCGAGTGCTGGGATTAAAGGCATGAGCCACCACCGCCCGACCGACATCAGGAAATCTTAAGGCAAATGGATGGAACTAGAAATCATCCTGAAGGAGGTAACCCAGCACCAGAAAGACAAACATAGCATGTACTCAATTATAAGTGGATATTAGCTGTAAAGTAAAGGAAAAACATGCTGCAATCCACTGTGGTGATATTTTGTTGTACTCTAATAAAACATGCCTGAAGATCAGAAGACAGAGCCAGCCACAGAGGTCAGGCAGTAGAGGCACACACCTTTAATCCTAGCACTCAGGAGGCAGAGATCTGTCTGGATCTCTGTGAGTTCAAAACCACCACAGACTACACAAGATTAATCTAGTTTAAAAGAGAAACAGCCAAGCAGTAGTGGCACACACCTTTAATCCCAGTACTTCGGAGTCACATGCCTTTAATCCTAACACTAGGAAAGTTGAGACAGGAAGTGATATAACTTGGTAGAGAAAGAAATATAAGGTGCCACAAGATACAAGAATATATTATAGAGATTCAGTTGTATATAATAAAGCTATACCTAGAAAGGTCAAGGAATATTTCTAGAGGGAAGCCAGATATCAGGGAATATTTAGTGTTACTCAGCTTTTAATATTCAGTTATTTCTTACTATGAATTTCTTGTGCTCATAATTTCCCCAAGAACAGTGTGTATAGAAATATACTCTCAAAGTATTTTGATAAGGTCATGTAGACAAGGCTTTCTGCCTCCAGACTCCCTGCTCCCTTTTCAGCATTTGAATTGAGTATCTGCCTTTTGCAAATATCTCCTTTACTTACATCCAAAGATAGGGCCAGATCCAAACAAAGCATCCAAGGACAAGTGAGGAACAGAATAGCTGGCCAGATCACCCACTAGATGCCTGAAGGCCCTGAATTAAGGTAAAACATCCTTTTGGAGACACAGCCTGACTCCTAGACCAAGTGCCTGGCTCCTAGGTGCATAGCTTTGTTTCTTGTGCAAATGAATCTCAGACCTTCCCCAGACAGGCCAAATGGCATTCCAGAACAATTGACTCAGAAAAGGGTTGTTTGCGTAACCAGGTGCAGGGAAGGCCTGGGGCAGATTTCCTGGTCAGAGCATAGTCTTGTGGCCAGAGAAGGGAGAACAAGGCAGAGAGGTTTTAGATTAGTAGGGACTGGGGCAGATCAGAAGAGGCAGGAAAGATGAAGGATGGAGGGACGGAAAATGAGGATGAGGTAGAGAGCATAAGAGCTTAGTTATTACTAGGGCTATGACAGGACAAAAAAAAAGGAACAGAGAGGAACTGAGTGTCAGAACAGAACTGAAACTATATAAATAGAATTTTGTCATAGAGAAATAAAGTGGATGGACAAAAGAGCCTGATGTACTTAGATTCTGTTTCCTCAGATTACCCCCATCTCCAGCCTTAGCGTCTTCCCCAGGACTCTGGGAGAAATCTTCTCAGGGCAGTCCCCAGGAAAATTTCATTAATAAGGTGGAAGGAGATAGGAATTAGGCCTTTCAGCTGAGGACTCAGGGGCATTCAGTAAGAGGATTCGTGGAGTTGGCAAGGTGAAAGGTGGCCATGGTTTGTTCCTTTGTCTCTCTGATCTTTCAGCATTTACCTCAATATCTGGCTTCAAGTTTTTATTATAGGACCATTTAGGATTCGTGCAACAATCCACAGACCCAGAGAGGCTAGGTAACAAAGAGGGCTCAAGGGTGAATGCTCAGATCTCCCTGGGGAGGGGAAATAGAAGAGACCACCTGGGTAGACTGGGGATGGAAACATGAGGGAGGGATCAGATTGGGGGTGGATGAAGAAGGAGAGTACTGAAAGAGATGACTGGAAAGGGGGTGGCATTTCAGGGTCAAGCAGAAACATGGGGCAAGGAAAACTCCCAGGAATCTACAAGGATGAGTCCAGCTAAGACTCCTAGCAATAGTGGATATGTAGCCTGAACTGACTGTCTCTTTTGACCAGGCAATACTTCCAGTAGAGGGACTGGGACAACAATCCAGCCACATAACCTTTGGCTTACAGTCTGTCCTGCCTATGGGATGTGCTGGGATAAGGGTGACACAGAGATTATGAGAGTGGCCAAACAAAGATTAATTCAGCCTCAGACCCATGCCACCCCTGACACCGCCAGGAGGCCAGAACCTGGAGGCTGGGTAGCCCAGAGACCTAGGATAGAACCAAACATGATTGGCAAAAAAACATTATATGTAATGATGCCTAATATTCTGATATTCATATATTGATACCGATCCATAGATTGGTACCTATCCATAGATTGGTTCCAACCAGCAACTGATGGAAACAGATGCAGAGACCCACAGCCAAACACTAGATGGAGCTCCTGGAATCCTATAGAGAAGGGGGAGGAAGGACTGTAGGACCCAGGGGGGTTGAGGGCACCACAAGAAAACCCACAAAATCAACTAACCTGGGCTTATAGTAGCTCAAAGAGTCTGAAATGATAACCAGAGAGCCTGTATGGGACTGACATAGGCCCTCTACATAAGTGACAGTTGTGTAGCTTGGTCTTCTTGTGGGACTTCTAACAGTGGGAGCAGGGGCTGTCTCTGACTCTTTTGCTAGCTTCTGGGAACCTGGTCCTCATACTGAGTCGCCTTGCCCAGCCTTAACACAAGGGGAAGTGCTTAGTCTTACCAAAATTTGACATGTTTTGTTCATATCCATGGAAGGTCTGCCCTTTTATGAACAGAAACAGAGGAGTGGATGGGGAGACGGGGAAGGAATGGGAGGAGAGGAGGGGAGGCAAACTTCATCTGGGATGTAAAATAAATAAATTTAATTTTAAAAGGGTACCATTAAAAAGAAATCCCTGCCCACAAACATTGAGGTCCTATTTCCAAGTATGATGACAGAGATTTCCATTCTATCTTCTCCCTTTCTGTAAATGGAGATTCTCAGTTTGACAGCATAACACTGACTTCATTGTGGGCTTCTGAAACACTACTCTAATTACAACAATGAAAAGAAGGCCTTAGACCCAGCATGAAATTTAAAGACACTGTTTTGTTTAATCTTTTTTCTTACTATGATCTTCCACTTTTATCAAGTGGATCTAAAA